>NC_137582.1:12657766-13257766 GCF_963210335.1 Falco punctatus | reverse complement strand
CTTCCCCAGGCGGATCTCCTTGATCTCCCGAATGTCGACTGCAGGGAGAGAGGAACACGGGAATGTCCCCTGACACCCTGCAACCACGGACCCATGTGCAGGGCTCGGGGAGGCTGCAGGAGGTGGGACTGTCAGGAGCCCATGTGTCCTCTGGGGAGCCTTGTCCCCAGGGTGGTGCATCCCCATGGCACTGCTCACAGGTGTGTGATGGTATTGTGGGCGCAGTGCCCATGTGTCCTCCAGGGAGACAGGCCCCCACTGCCCTCCAGTGATGTCTCTGCTAGTGTCATGCTACCCATGGGTATTGCATGTCCATCAGGAAACTGTGTCCCCAGAATGGGGCATCCCCGTGGCACTGCCTGTTGGCGCATGCATGGCCATGTGACCTCCAGGAATCTGTGTACCCAGGACAGGGTGGCCCTGCAGCACTGCTGCACTTGTGTGACAGCACCATGGGTACGATGGCCACATGTCCTCCAGGGAACTGTGTCCCCAGCATTAAGTGTTCCTGCAGCACTGCTGCAGCTGCATGACGGCATCGTGGGTGCCATGGCCAAGTGTCCCCAAGAAGGGGTGTCCCTGCAGCACTGCTGCAGCTGTGAGACAACACCATGAGTGCCACAGCCACACAACCTCTAGGGAACCATGTCCCCAGGGCAGGGTGTCCCTGTAGCACTGTTGCAGCTGTGTCACAAGAGCATGGGTGCCATGGCCATGTGTCCTCCAGGGAGCCATGTCTCTGGGGATGGGGTGTCCCTGCAGCACTGCCTCCGGGTGTGTGAAAGCACCACACTCCTGTTTGTCCTCCAGTGACTCGTGTCTCCAGGATGTGGAGTTCCAACAGTGCTGCCCACTGATTTCCTGGCTTTGTGGGTGCCACGTGTCCTCCAGGTTCAGCCTGCCACATCCCAAACAGCATGCCTCCAGCCACCTCTCCCCTGCCTCCTCCTCCCCAAGACAGAACCTGCTTGGGGTAGGCTGAGCTCATCTTTTAATTGAAGATGTCTGCCCAAAGGTGGCAATTTGAAGCCCTGGCAGCCCAGACCGCAGGGTGTTTCTTTCCTGCTGCACTGCTCTCTCATTATCTTGCTATATAAAGCCCCGCCAGCGGCAGGAGGGCTGGGTTTCCGGACCACAGTCTTCCTCACCGCTACACTGCCAAAGGAGACTTCTGACTACTGGTTTTGCCAAGTGGACACATCCCACTGGGAGCAGAATAATAATATGATGATGATATTAGTAATAATACCCAAAGTTGTTCTCGATACCATGAGCATCACCCCCCAGGCAGCTCTGCACTTGGGGGCTGAGCCACCGGCACCGGAAAGGTCATTGTATGGCTGAGGGCAACCGGACCACTGTGCCGGGGTATTGTCCTGCCAAGGAAATGGGTCATTTCCCGGAGAATTTCCAGCCAAGACGTGTTTAGGATGTGGCGGTGGGGAAGGGTGCAGGCGTGTCAGTGGCTTGATGGAAATCCTCAGCCTAATCCAAAGTGGGGAAAGAAAAGCTGAATGTGGGGAGGAATAAGGGATGAGGGAGAAATTGGCCTGATTAAGCAGGAAAAGAGGTGCAGAATAGTTTAACTTGGCAGAAAAAATCCATAAAGCACTGGAGGCTTTATCCAGCCTCCTCTTGCTGGATGACCACAAGCCAAATTTCACAGATTGGAGTGGGATTTTAACACAAGTGATACACAGGGGATCTGCGCCCCTGCATGTGCTTTATTTTGGGAGTAGATCTCAAGAAATAAAACCCTGTTGCTGTCTCTGTGCAGCCCCCATGTCTTGGAGAAAACCCTCTTTGATGCAAACAGGCAGATATTTGGGAGTAAAAATGGGTTTATAGGTTAAAAACCAGCTGCTCATCCCCAAACCTGTCTTTCCTCACAGTACCAGAGAGAGGTGAGAAGCCAGTGGCTATCAGGGCTCCACCAACAAATTGCAATGTAGCCATCCCCCCAGTTCAACACCAGGTCCCTGGTCCCTGCCTAGCTTGTGCTGAGGACCCCCGAGCTGGGCGCAGTGCTCCGGGGGGGTCTCCCCAGAGCAGAGCAGAGGGGCAGAATCCCCTCCCTTAACCTGCTGGCCACGCTTCTCGGGGTGCAGCCCAGGATAAGGTTAGCTTTCTGGGATGTAAAAGCATGTTGCAGCTCATGTCCAGTTTTTCATCCACCAGTACCCCCAAGTCCTTCTCCACAGGGCAAATCGCCTGACCCCACAAAAAAGCCAGGGGAAGAGGGAGCGGCACGGGGCTGCACAATGCAACACGGCCGGCGGCTTCCTGGAAACCACATCTGCAGCGGATTTGCAGCAATCATGTCAGAAGTATGTCTCCAAACTCCTCCCTGCATTGTCTCAGGGGTCCCGGGTGATTAAAACACTCTGGAAGTCAGTTCCAGCTGTGAAAATCCCTTTTCTCTTCTAATGCAAAGCAAGCAGCATGGTGCAAAGAAGATTTTAAATGGTGGGAAGATGATGTAGGAGCAAGTTCTGCCCAGTGGCTTTTAGGGATGCTGAGAGCCTGGGAGTTTTCTTAATGCATTAGGAGAAAAGCAAAACAAAGCAGCTGGAGGGGATGGTTGTGCTGGGAAAACCCACTGACTTGGGCAGTGCTGTGGTGGCGTGAGCCATGTGCCCTCGTGTTTGCCTTGGTCATGCCTTCTTGTAGGACACGTAGCAGCTCAGACCCTCCTGTACAGGTGTGATTGGATGACCCTATCTCCCAGAGATCCCCGTGGTGCTGTGAAGCTGACATAAAACCTGAAATAAAAAATTTCCTCCTGGTCCAGTGGTGTTAAACCCCATCTGGATTTTCACCTCCCCAAATGGTCCTGTTTGTAATTATTTGCCATTAGTGAGGCTGGAAGTGTGATCCCAAATAGCTGTCGTCATGGCAAACCACCCCTCCAAAATGCTGCTGGGTTTGCCAAGCTGCCTTTACCCCTATTTCTTTAAATTTCTTGTAAAGATCCCTTTTGGACGGTTTTCTGCTAGATTTCATCCTTGTGCTGGGGATCAGGGTCTGCTGAGGGTGATAAACTGGAAACCCTCCAGGATGAGGTTAATTTTGGAGGCGATGCTACAGGTTACCCCATGGCATGGACACTCATCCATTGGCTGCTTAATGAAGCGTGTAATTAGCCTACATGGCACAGGGCTTCTAAGGGAGAGCCAGGATCTATGTTCTGGTCTTGCCAGTCCATAACAGAGACATCAGCGCAGTTGGTTGTCCCTGCTAATCCCTCTGCAAGCGGGGTGCCTGGTTGAAGGGGTGATTTAAAAAGGCCTGGGAAGGAGTGAGGTCAGGCGTGGGGTGGGAGCAAGACCCCAGGGATGAATAGGAGACCCTGGTGCTTCCACAATATCACAGCAAGTGGGAGGATGTGTAAGCACAGAGCAGGGCTGGACCAGGGGGTGAAGATGCTCCAGCCCAGCATCAAGACAGGGATTGCTCCCACGCTGGCCTGGGGAAAGCAAGTGGTGGGACTGAATGGCAGAACTGTATAATTTCCAGAGGGATTTTCTTTTTTCCCCCCCCTTCTGCATGACCTTGGAGGATGTCCACTCATTCCCACAGAGGGTTTTGGGCCATTGCATAGGAGTAGCCATATCCCAAGGCACTGGTGGGGAAACTGAGGCAGGGCATTGGGCATTGGGCACTGGGAGCGACCTGAGACCCTGACCCAGTGGCATGCAGTGCTCCCAAAACAAAACAAGCAGCTGGAAATGTGTTATTTCCATGAGCAAAGAATGAGCTTTTCCCCATGAAGACCAAAACCACCTCTCCAAAAATGGGTGCCTTTCCTTCCCTCGCCCGTCCCTCCTCCTCCTCTCACAAATCTACTCCCATGCCCAGCAGGTCCAGACAAGCACGGATCGTACTCATGCTGATACTCATCTCTGGGTGCCACCTTCTTTCCCAGCTCAAAGCCTTGCCATGGCTGGCAGTCCAGTTCAGGGTCAGCCCCTCTGAGCAGGAACTGAACCCTCCTGGGGATTTTGCTCTGTCTTGCATAAAATTAGTGGTGGGTGGTGATTTTTGGGTGGGTGATCCGTGATTCCTAAAGACACCATCCACATTCCTCTGGGGAAAAGGCATCTGTCACTTCCCAAACCTCCAGGGTGGGCTTTGCCATCCTCCAGGTGAGATGATACCCCCAAACTGGGTTCCTCCCTGCATGTGGATGTGGGATGAGGCAATGGTATAGCTCCATTTCACCCCAACCCTGTGTTTTCATCCATTGACTCTTTTTAGCCCAATTTAAGAGGAGGTGCAAGCCTTGAGGTAACAAGCAACCAGGTAATGAACACCAAGGTGTGGAGCTCCACTGATGCCTAGCAGTGGGATGATGCCTCAACAGCCTACTAGCCACCAGTGAATCCACAGGTAACAGTGATTTTTATGGATGCTTCAGTGGGAGCATCTCCTATGCTGGACACCAGTGCTACCAGTCCAAACTCTGCATTGACATAATTAATGCATGTGGGGCAGAGCCCAGCTGGCCAGGTCCTTTCTGGGCTGCATGGGGCCACCAGCATGCTCTACTCCATGCTGCTGCCTGCCCCAGCAGTCAAAGCACCGTGAGCAGGCAAGGTGATGACCAGCTCCTTTACCTCCTTGCCAGGGAGGGTATAAAACCCTGGGGATGAAATGGCAGCAGCTTGATGCCTGTAGCAACTTATGGGCCATGTGAGATGGGATGGAGGAGGCAAGGGCTGCTGAGACCAGCAACTCCTGCATTTATATCTCTGGGCACCCCACGATGGCCAGGCACTCAATCATGGCCAGAGACCCCACCATGGTAGGGCATCCCATTGCAGCTGGGCACCCGACTATGTCCAGGCACCCCACCATATCTGGATATCCCATTGTATCTGGACATCCCACTGTGGCCAGGCATTCCCACTATGGCCAGACAATATGGGGTCGCTGTAGTCAGATGCCCCACTGTAGCCAGGCACCCCACCACAGCTGGACACCCTACCATGACCAGGCACTTCATCACACTGGGCATCCCACCGTGACCAGGCACCCCACTGTGACTAGGCACCCCGCTGTGGCCAGACACCCCACTGTTCTTGGGCACCCCACTGTAGCTAGGCATCCCACCACAGCAGGACACAGTAGGGCACCCCATCATAGCCAAGCACCCCATTGCCAGGCACCCCACAGCCAGACGCTCCATCATGGTTGGACACCCTATGGCCAGGCACCCCACCGCATCTGGACATCCCACCATGGTAGGGCACCCCACCACAGCCAGGCACCCCACAGCCTGTGACCTCAGCATGGTAGGGCACTCCAACACATCCAGGCACCCTGCAGCCAGGCACCCCCATGGTAGGACATCCCACCACAGCCATGTGCACCATAGTCAAGCACCCCACCACAGTAGGTCTCCTCACCAGAGCCAGGCATCCCACAGCCAGGCACCTCACTGCAATGGGACATCCCACCATGACCAGACACACCACGGCCAGGCTCCCTGCCACGAGTGGGCATCCCACCATGGCTGAGCACCCCACAGCCAGGCACCCCACCACAAGCATGTCCCCAGCCCCCAGCACTACTGTCACTGATACTCACTGTCCCCCTCCACCTTCTCGGGTGTCCGGCTCCAGATGATCTGCCGGGTCTCCAGCTTCACCTGGAAGGTCCTTCGCTCTGGCCTCTGAGACTTTTTCTGATAGAATAAGGTGAGGACGGTGCCCATCTCCAGGCAGCGGAGGATCCTGCCCATGTCCCCTGCCTCCATCCTGCCGTCCTCCAGAAAGCCATTGACGCTGTTGAGCCTGGCCACAGACATCTTCACTGTGCGGCCATCGCCCAGCGGAGCCGCAGAACCAGGGTTGTCTCATGCAGAAGAGGTCGAACCAAAGAGGCGAAACCTCCCCGGGGATTTTCTCAGCTTGCCCCAGGCGTGGGCTTCCTCTAAGGCCGACGACCCCTCCACCGCACCACAGCCACGGCAGGGAGCCGGGCTTGGCGGCAATGGGGAGGGAAAGGCTGGACTGGAGATACCGTGACCTTCTCGCTGAGGCTGAATCTGGCCCCGGTGTTGGCATCCAGCGGCAGTGGGAGAAGATGGGCAGCGTCGGCGGCGATGGCCTTGTGGTTCCGAGCCAGGGGTGAGAAAAACCATCCGGCCACTGCAGGATGGCAGGGGGTCCTTTGCGGGTGAAGAGGGTGGTGTGGGGGGAAAACCCAGCCGAAAAAAAGCAAAGTCACCCCAGAACTGATGGTGCCTGCGTTGAGGTGGCAGATCCCCACCCCCGGCCTCCGGGCCAAGCGGGGCCGGGGCTGGGAGCGGGGTGCAGTGAGGGAGTGCCGAGGGGTGCTCAGCCAGCCTGGGGAGAAGCGGGGTCCCAGCAGGGCGGGATGTGGGATGCAGGTTCGGGGCGGTGGTGGGTGGGGAGGGGGGGGGCTCCCGCCAGCTGCCTGCCACCCCTCTCCTCTGCCTCTTAATTTCGGGCTGATGAAATGGACGCCCAGAGGAAACTGCAATCACACATGGCCGGAAAGAGATCAGAAAGGAATTTAAAAAAAAAAAAAATGCAGGATCTTGGAGAAAGGAAAATCAGAGCAGAGGAAAAGACGGCTGAGGGTGACATCTAGAGGAGCTCAAGATGGGGACCGGCTTTGCGGGGTGCCCCAGGCCTGCCACCGGCTCGGGGGCACGGTGGGGTGGGGATGGGTTTGCCTGGGTGGAAAATTGGTTGCTTGGCAAAAAAGGGTTAAAGATAAGGAAAACGGCTGCTGTGGCTTTAGTTCCTGGCTGTCCCCGCCTCCACACTGATCTCGGACTGAAGCCCATGAGTGACCCAGACCAGAGTCACTGCTGTTACGAGTTTTGTCCTGCCTCAAATATAAGGGAAGAAAGGGGCTGGGGACTGCAGTGAGGGGAAAGAAACGCAGCCAAAGAAAGGGGGGAAGGCAGTGGGGGACAGGGCTTGGTGTCCCAGCCCCTGGTTTGTCCCTTTAATGGGTGCTGGATGGGCAAAGACCTGCAGGTGCTACGGAGGCAGATGCTTTGTGCAGGGATTTGGGGGAAGCAGGGGTGTGAGGTGAAACCAGAGGTGTGGGGTGTGGGCAGGGGCTTGCTCCACAGCCTCACACTTTGGGGATTTGGACCAAGAGGGGATCTTGTGGTGCTGGGGCTCTGAGACTCCTGCAGCATATTGGGGTCCTGTTAATGGGGGCTCAGACACCTGGGGGTGCCAGTGATGCAGGCTCAGGCATCTGGGGATCCAAGTGATGGAGGCTTAGGCATCCAGGGGTGCCAGTGCCAGAGGCTCAGGCACCTTGAGGATTAAGGTCACAGAGGCTCAGGTACCCTCGGGGTCCCTGTGATGACAGCTCAGGCATCTGGGGGTCCCGGTGATGGAGGCTTAGGAAACTGGAGGTCCTGGTGTTGGTTGTTCAGGCACCTGGGGATACGTGCAATGAAGGCTCAGGCATCCAGGGGTGGCAGTGACAGAGGCTCAGGCACTCGGGATTCCAGATGTTGGTGGTTCAGGCAGCTGGGATTCCTGGTGAGGGAGGCTCAGACACCTCGAGTTCCAGGTGATGAATGCTCAGATACCTGGGGATCCTGGTGATGAAGGCTCAGGAACCCGGAGGTCCTGGTGTTGGTGATTCAGGCACCCAGGGGTGCCAGTGATGGAGGCTTAGGCACCTGGGGATCCTGGTGATGGAGGCTCTGCAGAACCAGGGCTTGCCAAAGGCCCTTGTGGGAGGGAGGACACAGGAGCTGCTGTGAACAGGAAGCTGTGCAGACCATTTCAGGCCTAAAATCCCTGAAAAACCATTTTACTCATTAAATAAGGGACATGTTAAGAGTTGGCCTGAGCCCTCTAAAATCCTTACTCTTTCCCCACAGGCTGCCAAGATCCTTCTGGTCTGCAGGTTCACTCCCTGCTTACGGGAGACGTTTTCTCTCCTCCACGAAGAAGAAGCCTTACCTTTTTTTTAATTCTCCTCTTGCTGGAAACACTGCCTTTCCTCTCCCTCTCCCCCAGCCATATCTGATCTTCTGATCTCAGAGGAACCCAGAGCCCTGCAGTGAAGCAGGAGCAGCACAGCATTGCCACCAAGCAAGGGACATGTCCCAGCTTTGGGGAGGATGTAGGGTCAGGAGAAATGTTCCTTCCGTGTGTGTGCCCATTCAAATTGCAGCAAGAGCTGAGGTGTGGCGATGGCCTCTATGGTGGTGGCATGTACGGATCCACTGGAAACCACTGGGGTCTCCACTGTCATGGCATGGAATGTGCCAACACATCCTGATGCTCACACATACGAGGGGCTGCAAATTGTACCTTCATCCTTCCAAAAACAATGATGGAACTGGTACGTCAGAGCAAAGCACCATCTTGCTGGGTTTTGCCAATGCTGTTTCCAATTGCCATTGCAGGGACAGGTATTCTGGCAGCCCTGGCAGGATTTGGCCCATGTGAACCTCATGAAGTTCAATGAGGTCAAGTGCAAGGTTGGGTCAATACCCAGTATCAGTACAGGCTGGGGGATGGAGGGATTGAGAGCAGCCCTGGGGAGAAAGACTTGAGGATACTGGTGGGTGAGAAATGGGACATGACCTGGCAATGTGTGCTCGCAGCCCTGAAAGCAACTGTCTTCTGGGCTAGATCCAAAGTAGCGTGGCCAGCAGGTTGAGGGAGGGGATTCTGCTCCTCTACTCTGCTATGGTGAAAACACCCCCTGGACCACTGCATCCAGCTCTGGGGTCTTCAGCACAAGACAGACATGGACCTGTTGGAACAGGTCTGGAAGAGGAACACAGAAATGGTCCGAGGGCTGGAATCCCTCTGCTGTGGAGAAAGGCTGAGAGAGCTGGGGTAGTTCAGCCTGAAGAAGAGAAGGCTCTGGGGAGACCTCATAGTGGATTTTCAATATATAACGGGGGTTCATAAGAGAGATGAAGAGAGACTTTTAACCATGGCCTGAAGACTTAAGACAAGGGGCAATCATTTTAAACTGAGAGAGGGTAGTTTAAATAAGACATAAGGAAGAAATTATTTATGATGAGGGTGGTGAAACACCAGACCGGGATGCCCAGAGAAGTTGTGGATGCTCCATCACAGGAAGAGTTCAGTATCAGGCTAGATGGCACTTTAAGCAACCTGATCCATTGGGAGATGTCCCTGCTCAGGGCAAGAGGGTTGGACTAGATGACCTTCAAAGCTACCTCCCAACAAAAAACATTTCATGATTCTGTGATTCTGTTACCTCATTGGGGCTGGATGCCCAGGGAGCAGCTTTGCACCACCTGGTAGTGACTCAGGACTGGGGTATTTAGGCTTTTACACCCATGAGGGCTAGTCCCACACTAAGGGCCTTGGCTGATTGGAGAGCTGGGAGAGATCTCCATCTTTGCTCTGGCTGAGTGCAAAACTTCCCTTTCCCAAAGAATTAGGGGACAATATGGGGTGAAAGAGATCCTGAAGATTTGGGTTTTTTTCTTTCTTTATCCATGAATTAACTTCTTTTTTCCCCCTTCTCTGGAGCAGAATAAGCTTTTGTTTAAGGCAATAAGCTGCAGAGATACTGGCTTCTTGTGTTTATGTTTTTCATTTCTAGGCAAATCCCATTTTGGAGCCCCCTGAACGCAAGTCTGGGAACTGAACATCCTGACCGCAGCGAGCCGTGGTGGATTGAGGATCAGAATAGAATATTGTTTTTACACAGGGGATTTAACAGCCTGGGTTTGGCTTCTGATGTCCATCCAAAGCACGCGGGCGGAGAAGGAATGCTCTGTTTTCAGTCTGCAATGGAGTCACTGTTTTAATTTTAGCTTCTCTGGAGCAAAGCTGTAAGCCAGCCGTTACCAAAGCAAAGCACCCTATGGAGGCTGGAAGGGGTAGAGGAACAGGAGGCATCAAGCAAGCTTAATTGCCTCTGTGGCTTTCCATGGTTGACAGTTACTGCTGGATGTCAGCATTAGCCTCTGCTTTGCTCACAGCTCACCAATGTCCCGGTGACTTGGTGCTGTCTGCAGAGCTCCCAAGCCCCCAGTGGGAGAGCAGTCAGGTCAAAACAAACCCAGAAAGGTCTCAGAATTTCACCACCTTCTTCCTGAGCATCCTTTAGTCTCTGCCAGGGTTTGCAAAGTAATAGCCAATGCCACTTTTCCTTCAATAGCTGCTGTGAGATCCAGCAAATGCCACTGCTCAGTCACTAACTCACAACTCGGTATTTGTTGAGAACAGTTTGCTTCCCCCTTCTTTGGTGGTATTGTGAAATTCCCGAAACCTCGTTGTGCCAAGAGGATGTGCAAATGTTTTTAGCAATGAACCCCTGAGTGGCAGGTCGTGCAACATGGGAATGTCGCAATGGCAGCTAGTGTTGTAACCGCACTAGACCAGGATAAGCACAGATCCCTGGCTAAGCATGCTCTCCAGCAGAGCTCCGCCAAGCAATGCTGGTCAGCAGTGCAAGCTGAATGGGCAAAGTGTATTTCTAATGCAAATATTTATAATTGTCAGTGTATGGACTTTCTTAACTTTTCCAAACAGGGAAAAGTCCAATGCCCAAAGCACTTGGGAAGCAAAGTCCTCCCTCCTTCACAACTGAAGCTGGACCAATAAATTTTTTTTTCATGTGAACAAATAGTTATGGAGATGCTGCCATGGTCTCATGCCGGGTTGGTAGCACCATCATACCCTTTGGAAATGACACATTCACTGCAATGGAAACAGCCATGTTTCCATTTCCAGGAGCCGGTGGGTTCCTGTGAGTCACTGTGGTCACAGACACCTCCTCACTCAGTAAAGGAAAATGCATTTTGATGTGGGGTGTCATTTAGCCCACTGGATCCCCGGCCCCACAAAGCAGAGGACTTGGGATGTTGTCAGATTAATTGAGGTGTAAATGCTTTTGCTGCTTAGTAAGGTTTATGGTTTGTCGTTGGTCCATGCGAGCTCAAACCATCCTGAGTTCTGCAGGTGAGCATGGTGGGGAAAAAAGAGGCTTTGCTCTCTGTCCCTACTCCACATATCTCAGAAAATAATTGCCCTGGCTGGGAATGATAGTGATGTGGAAGTACACAGATCATTGTTCTGATTTCTCCCTTTCCTCAAATACATGTATTTAGGTCTGCGTGCAGCTCATCCACCAGCAGCGAAACCACAGGCAAGAAAGAGGGCCAAAAAATAGACATCACAGCAGAAAACTAGTGCCCACTTGATAAATGACAGTGGCTTTGCCTTTAGGATTGTGCAGCAGTTTCTTTTCCTGTTACTGACATTTTCGTCTCTGTTTTCCATCTAACCCAAGAGACATCTCCTTCCCTTGAGCCCACACTCCTGAGTCTTGCTTTTATCAGCAAAAAAGCAATTCTAGAGTTTGTTTGCCCTTGGGAAGCAGTTTTTTCCCCTCAAGTTAAAATAGCAAAAACTTTTTTGGAGAACAAGTAACTTTTTTCAGCGGTAAATAGCTGCTGAGCTTCTCTTGCAGCTGGAGGATGAGTATGTCCGTGGGTTGCTGTATGAGTTGTGCTCCAAATTACAGCAGCACACAGAGCCTAAGACAATGTCAGGAAGGGCTGAGACTGATGAACTGGTGCTTCAAACAGGTTAAAAGCAGAATTGGGACAGAAAAAGACAAAACATAAGCTCCTGGATGGTGAGCCTGGGAGGAATTACTGCTCAACTTCTTGACCACAGACGAGGGGGTTTATTTGCATTCATTTGCATCTGTGGCAGGTCTCCACTGCATGGCAGGGTTGCAGGGCTGCAGGACACAGGGTGCAATCTCCTTGGAGCCTGAGTTCAGCCCTCTGCTCACTTCTTCCATATAAGCCCACTTGTTTTGGGCTCTGGTTCTTAGGATGATTAGAGGTGTCTTTAGTTTCAAGGCTAAACGTAATAATGCAATACTGCCTTTTGTACTGCAGAGTCCTGCACCTGGGATGGGTCAATCCCCAGTATCAGTACAGGCTGGGGGATGGAGGGATTGAGAGCAGCCCTGGGGAGAAAGACTTGAGGATACTGGTGGGTGAGAAATGGGACATGACCTGGCAATGTGTGCTCGCAGCCCTGAAAGCAACTGTCTCCTGGGCTAGATCCAAAGCAGCGTGGCCAGCAGGTTGAGGGAGGGGATTCTGCTCCTCTACTCTGCTATGGTGAAAACACCCCCTGGACCACTGCATCCAGCTCTGGGGTCTTCAGCACAAGACAGACATGGACCTGTTGGAACAGGTCCGGAAGAGGGACACAGAAATGGTCCAAGGGCTGGAATCCCTCTGCTGTGGAGAAAGTCTGAGAGAGCTGGGGTAGTTCAGCCTGAAGAAGAGAAGGCTCTGGGGAGACCTCATAGTGGATTTTCAATATATAAAGAGGGTTTATAAGAAAGATGGGGACAGACTTTTTAGTAGGGCATGTAGTGACAGGATGAGGGTCAACAGTTTTAAACTGAAAGACAGTAGATTTAGATTGGAGATAAGGAAGAAATTATTTGTGATGGGGGTGGTGAAACACTGGAGGAGGTTGTCCAGAGCAGCTGTGGATGCTTCATCCCTGGAAGTGTTCAAGGCCAGCTTGGACGGGACTTTAGAGCAATCTGATCTAGTGGAAGGTATCCCTGCCCATGGCAGGGGATTTGGACCAGATAATCTTTGAAGGTCCCTTGCAACCCAAACCACTCTATGATTCATTGATTTGTGCTTGAATAGGTCTTCCTTTTCCTGCAATATTCCTTCCTTCCTCTGACACGTTTGCAGAGAGTAGCTGTATCATATCTCGGTGTGGAAGGCTAAGAAAAGTCAGCTGTTTCAGGCACCTCTAGTGAGAGGCTCTCCATTCTCCAGAGTATCTCAGAAACCATTCCCTACACCTCTTCCAATCTGAATTTATCTCACACATCATGCACACCATTGCACATTAGTTTTCACCACTGTCTTGTACAATGGTGTTAATTGTTCCTCGTCTCTAATGAAAACCTGTCCTGCAATCCTTTCTGTGGTCAATTTTCTTCCTTTCTGTTGTTTTTGGGGTAGTTTGTTTTGGTTTTGTGTTTTGTTGGGTTTTTTTTTTTAATCTTTGTATTGCTTCAGTCTAGCCAGCAAGCTGCTGCTGCTAAAATTATCTCCTCTGCCTGCTGCTTGGCCTGTGTCACGCCTCCTCCTGAAGCCTTACATTGGCTCCTGGCATCCTTCCACAGCAAATTCAGATACCCCATCTTCCTCCTAAGTGCCTGTACAGGTCCCACCAGCTTCCCTGTCTGGGTGAGCCCCTACCACCTGAGCAATGCATTTCCCAGAAACAGTTATCTGGTCAGCCATGAGACGGGTCAAAATGGGAGGTAGAGTTTCTCAGCAGCTGCAGCTCAGATTTGGGTTTTCTTTCTAAATCAGTGGCTTTCATCTTGTGATCAGCTGGACTCACAGCCACAGGCGTTCTGAAACAGCGTGGGTTTGTGCTTAGGTTAGAGAAATACAGATCCAAGCTACTGCCTAGAAAGTGCTCCCTGCACTGCTCTTATCCCATGAACTTCTGTCCCATCACTTACACTCCTGAGATTGCATGGTGAACCTTATTAGCGACCAGGTAAAGCTGAAAACTAAACTAGAAGGAGAAGGAGGAGGAGGAGGAGGAGGATAAGGATAAATTGCTCTGCAGCCAGATCACATCCCGTGAGTCCATGCCATAGCTGTACAAGTGCAGGTGCTGGCACAGGAGGGAACTGGTCAGTCAGCTCCGGACTCTTTTTTTTCGTGATGCTTCAATGAAAGGATGCAGGGGACAGCCACTGATGTTGGGACTACACATGCAAGGCACCATGGAGCTGACAGGACTGTAGGAAGAAAGGCTGAAAACAAGCTGAGGAGGACACCTGAATCAGAGCCCACAGCAGTGTTCAGAACGTCTCGACCATCCCAACGCACTTACCTCAAAGCTTCCCATATTCACCAGGTAACCTCTTCTTTGGATAGTTGGAAAAAATTTCCTGAGCTGTACCTTGAATGTCCTTTGTTGCAATGTCAAGCACACTTAATTAGATATCTGTTTCTAGTATTATTTCCTTTGTTTGTTTTTTGTTTTTTTTTTGTTTTTTTTTTGTTTTTTTTTTTTTAAATCAAAACCTGAAAATCTTTCAGCTTTTCTTTATGGGTGATGTTTGTTAAACCTTAACTCTTTAGATTTTTTGCTTCCATCAGGATTCTTACCTTTTTTCTAATGTGTCTCCCCAAAAGCTTGATGTAATGCTCCAGCTGAGGCTCACAGGTGCCCCCAGAGAGAATAATTCTCTGCTATCCTATACATGATGCTCCTGCAAATGGATCCCAGACAGTGCTGGGTATTTTAGGCAATGCTGGAGGATCCAGGGATCCCAGAAGACCCCTGTGCCCTCATAAACGTGCTCGGGTGAGCAGGCAGCAGAAACACCAGTGCCTCCCACTCACCCTGTCATCAGGTCTGTGCAATCTGCTGGTGCAGCGCTTAAAGTTTGGGGTTTTAGCTTGTCTCAGCAAGTTTATGGAAAGCCATCAAGAGCCTCCAAACTAAACCAAAGCTGATGAGGCCATGATTTCAAATGTCTGAGCAGCTTAATTGGGTCCTATTGCATGCTTGTCACTGGATCCGCAGTTTGGGTGATGTTTAAGGCCATTAGAGGGATTAGCACCATGTTTATTCTGGGCTGAATGGGACAATTTAATTTCTCTTAAATGTGCTACCCTCCCTGGGGTGTTTTCTCACATGCAGACACTCTGCTGGTGCAGCATCAAAACCCTGCACTCACTTTTTACTGTTTTTTTAATTAAATTAGACTTACAAACAAGTGTCATACAAGCGTAGCTCTATGAAGAAAGAACAAGTGCTGCAAATTCCTGTAGCTTTCAGACGTGTTGCTTGTAACAGGCACCGAGTGGTGAGGCAGCTAAATGGGTAGTGCTTCCTCATGGTGGGCTGAAAAGAAAAAAAAAGAAGTGTTTGTTTTAGCGATGATGCAGCACCCTTTTCTCTCCTTTGCCCCCTGCATGCATCTCAGGGGAGGTATGTGAAACTATGCCAACTGTTTGCCCCGAGGCAGGATGCTCCACTCCTGCTCCCTGGAGAAGATCCAGTTCACACTTAAAATGGCACCTTGGCTCCTCTGGATGTCCCCCCCCCCTACCAATGCTCTCCTTACAGGGATCCAATGAGCATCCGAGGAGGATCCCAAGTGGCCCAAGACCCTGCAGCGCTGCCTTGCCCTATACTTTGCTTTTTCTAGTTACATATTTTGGTGTAGATTGGCAAAACGGGCCCCACTGCTTTTAGCTCACTCTTTCCTGAGGTTGGGTTTTGTGGGAGTGGTGGATACATGGCTTCCCTATACTAAAAATCAGCTTTTCCTCTGCATGTGCTGAATTAATTTTAATTCAGAGCAGCCTGTCCTAGCTCATTTATGCAAGCCACTCCAATCTTTGTGCCAGCACAAGGGAGGGAACAAGCAGCTGGGAGCGGAGGAGGCTTCTTTTGGCAGAAGTGCCAATTTCTGCCAGTTTAGAGTGGTTACAAAACCCTGGGTGGGGCTTTGTTATCAATCAAATCTGATCTGAGGCCGCCCAAAGGGAGGAGATCTGCCATCTCTGCCTGTCTGGTTCCCAGCCCTTTCCCATATGTGCAAGACTTTGCAACAAGAGAGAATGTGGGGGTTATTTTTGCAGTGTTAGGGTTTCAGGGGAGGTTAATAATGGCCAGGCTCCCTGATTGCTTTGTATTTTGAAGCTTTTGCCACCATCCGCACAAAGGGTTTTATTCCTACGGGCTGGCTCTTCCCCATATTCTGCTACTGAATTGCTTTAAAAGGCCACTAAACACACCATAAATAATTTACTAAATCTACCTTTCTGAGCAGGCAAATCATGGGCTTGCCCCGGGGATGTTATTTGATCAGAGCTGGGACAGGCATAGCTCCCTAACTGCAATGGGAAGTGAGACGTCCCAAGGGACAGCTTCTATTTTAAATAATTTGAAGTTGATGATTGGTTGCTTTTATAAAGTTCCCATCATGGGAGTGTTTAGAAGGGAATAGCGTTGTGCTGGTACAGCTACTTAGCTCAGCTTTTTTTTCCCAAATTGTTTAAAAAATTATTTTAGTCTGGATTTTTATCTCCTTTGCAGACTTGAGGTTCTGTTATGGTTTTGTTTAAAGTTACAAGGTTTATTCCCTTAGGGAAGGATGAAATTGCTCAGAAAACAGACTCCTTAAGGATAACGTCCATATAAATGACATTCTCTGATTGTGCACTCAATTGGGTGGATACTATTCGTGAATACTCCTGATTTGTGTAGGTAACAAGGGGCCATCTGACTTTCAGGATGGGACATGTGCCCAGTGGGTACAGTTCAGGTCAAAGAAAGTAATTTAGGGGATAGGGACTAGGATCAGACCTAAGAAAACTGTCTCCTGCTCTTGATTTGCCCCTCGTTTCCAGGAGGAATTGAGAAACTCCTCCTCCAAACGTGAACCTCCCTGAAAGCTGTCCATGAAACATTACAAAACATAACTTGCAGAGCCACTTATGCCCTTTTCTTGCTTAAGTAGAAGGTGCAAACTCCTGTGCCCAGATGATGTCTCAAAATTACCCTGACTGCAGCAGCTATTTTGCTTTGCTGCTGCTGCAGCCTTACCGGCACATCTAACACACAACAAAGGCTTTAAATGTGGGACCAAACTTGCCCATTCTTGCAGGAAGCTGCAAACATCTAGGATTGCCTACCCTACCACAAGTTAACCTCTGCAGCTTCGGGACTAGTTCTGCAAAACATTTTAAACAAGTACAGCAAAAATATGAGAAAAAAGGACTTGCAAGGCTGACCTGTGTAATTAAAGTTTCCTTGCTGGAGGTGGTCCTATGGGGTCACCAGGAGATTGTCCATCTCGTGTCTGCACGTACAGGCTGTGGTGGTGGTGGTCTCTGGGCAGATACTGGTGATGGGAGAGGGCAGAGATGGGCAGGGGAGTCTGGCTGGGCAGGGATCACAGGACAGGGGCAGGGGATGGCTGGATAAGGCTGGGATAGCCCAGGTTGGAGACAGGGGATGGGGGAGCCAGACCAGTTTGGGATGGGGGCAGGGGATAGCTGGGTGAGGCTGAGCAGTGGACAGAGGATGGGGACAGCTGGACCAGGCTGGGCTGGGGGCAGGGGATGGCTGGACAAGACTGGACAGGGGATGGGGACAGCTGGATGGAGACAGCTGGATGGGGCCATGCTGGGAACAGGGACAGCTGCAATAGCCCAGGCTGGAGACAGGAGAGGGGAACAGTTGGACCAGGCTGGGATGTGGGCAGGGGATGGCTGGATGAGGATGCAGAAGGAACAGGAGATGGGAACAGCTGGGCCAGGCTGCGCTGCGGAGAGGGAGCAGCCAGGATAGGCCAAGCTGGGGACAATGGCTGGGGACAGTTGGGACAGAATCATAGAAATCATAGAATCATTTAGGTTGGAAAAGACCCTGAAGATCAATGAGTCCAACTGTAATGCTTACAAGCAAAGTGAATATCACCACCCCATCAAAGTGCAGAGAAGTTTGTCATGTCATTTCCTGTGTGGGTCAGTTTGTTACTCTTGAGCTTCACACACTTCACTTTTGCAGGAAAGTCCTCTCCTGTATTAAAATCCTTCCCAGTTGTGAATTCAATTGTGGATTCTACACTTTGTAGATTTGGCACTCTTACTTGTGATGATGAACAGAGTATTATACTTCATTTTATTATAAACGATAACAATTAAAACAATTTTATTTTGGGTTCAATCAATTTAGGTTGAGAAACAATAAGCAAAAACAGCGCTGGGTGCGCAGAGAACTCAATTAGTTCCACCGCAGGCACACCTGAGTCCTAAAAGCAGCGTCTTTTATGCCCGGATCTTGACCAATCTCTTCTTGCCAGATGTTTGTCCCGCTCTTTCCCCACTGGGTCGCTAGGGTACTCCTTCTCCTCCTATTGGCTCTCCTTTGGCGTGCTTTTTCAAATCTCAAGGTCTTTGTCTCCTCCGGCGGGCTTTTGCTGGCCTGCCTTCCTTATCTCCCTTGGCGGGCTTTTCCAAGCAGCGATTGCCTCAGGGGAAGCCATCACATTGTCTCAAAGGAGAATCACATGCGCCCACTCACCACAACTGCGATACAGGTCTCAGATTTACACAGAGTACAACAATTACACTTATCACACTACATTCTATTTTTGACTTGAATCATGACTGCATTTATCACAATTTTAATTAGGCTGGGTTAGGAAATAAGTGTGTTTCACTTACTGATATTGCTTTTCCCCCCATTTATTTTGAAATGCTATTGTCTTTATTTTCAGCAGGCAAAATGTGAAGTATTGTTGCAAATCCTGACTTTCTTCTGTGGTTTAGATTATAAGCAGCTGCTCAGAGCCAAGGCTTGTGGGGTTCCTTGGAGCTGCTGAGTTACAGGTGGCCTGCTCTTCTGCAAACACCACGTAAAGAGCTGTGTAAAGAGTGGCAGCTGCATTCAGTGGGCAAACCTGGAGGTAAAGTGGCATGCCCAGGGTTACCTGGGGCATCGCTGCTGGAGCCAGTGCTGGGACGAAGTAAGTGGTTTGACACCTGCTTCTGCTCTAATCACAAGCCTTATTTCCTTTCTTTGTCCTTAGTTTTTAAGCACATGGCAATTTTTGCTTAATTTTAAAGTTCTTGTAAAACTTGGTGATGGCAAATTGATGTAAGCATGTGCTGGATCAGCATCTGTTCTGTTGTGTATGTAGGTGCTTATGCAGCTGTACGTGTTTTCCATCTATAGGCTTCTGCAGCCCAAGGGAGAGATCTTCCCTCCCTGAGTGCAGATATCATGGCTGAGGACAGTATGGGGACAGCCACACTGGGCTGGGGACAGGAAATCATAGAACGGTTTGAGTTGGAAGGGACATTAAAGACCATCTAGTTCCAACTAGCTGCTATGGGCAAGGACACCTCCCACTAGACCAGGTTGCTCAGAGCCCCATCCAACCTGGCCTTGAGCTCCCAGGGATGGGGCACCCACAGCTTCTCTGGACAACCCGTTCCAGTGCCTCATCACCATCACAGTAAAGGATTTCTTCCTTCTATCTAGTCTGAATCTACCCTCTTTTAATTTAAAACCATTCTCCCTTGCCTTCTCACTCAGGCCCTACTAAAAAGTCTGTCCCCATCTTTCTTATAGGCCCCCTTTAAGTATTGAAAGGCTGCTCTAAGGTCTCCCCAGAGCCTTCCCTTCTCCGGGCTGAACACACCCAACTCTCTCAGCCTTGATAGTAGAGGTGCTCCAGCCCTTGGACAATTTCTGTGTCCCTGCTCTGGACCTGCACCAAGAGGTCCATGTTCTTTTTATGTTGGGGTCCCCGGAGCTGAATGCAGTGCTCCAGGTGGGGTTCTCACCAGAGCGGGTCAGAGGGGCAGAATCCCCTCTCTCAGCCTGCCGGCCACACTGCTTGGGATGCAGCCCAGAAGACAGGTTTTTAGGCTGCAAGCACACATTCTTGGGCCATGCTGAGCTTGTCACCCACCAGCACCTCCAAGTCCTTCTCCACAGGGCTGCCCTCAATCCATTCTCTGCTCAGCCTGTACTGATGCTGGGGGTTGCCCTGACCCAGCTGCAGGACCTTGCACTTGGCCTCACTGAACTTCATGAAGTTTGCACGGCCCCATGTCTCCAACCTGTCAAGGTCCCTCTGGATGGAATCTCTTCTCTCCAGCACGTTGACCACACCACACAGCTTGGTGTTGTCGGCAGACCTCCTGAGGGTGCACTCGACCCCACTGTCCACATCGTGACAAAGATGTGGCACAGCGCCAGAGCCAGTACTGACCCCTAAGGAATGTCACTCATCACCGATTTCCACTTGGTCATCGAACCATTGAGCGCAACTCTCGTAGTGTGACCATCCAGCCAATTCCTTATCTATCGAGTGCTCCACCCGTCACATCCATGTCTCTCCAGTTTAGAGTGAATGATGTTTGGTGGGAGAGCATTAAAAGCTTTGCATGGTGACAAAATGGGGACAGCTGGATTAGGCAGGGCACGGGACAGAGGTTGAAGAGAGCCAGGCCAGCTCAGGCTGCGGACGGGGGGCGGCGGGAGCCGGCGCCAGCCGTGAGCGGAGGCGCTGGGCGTTGGGCCGGAGCCGGGGCCGGGCTCAGGCCCCGCCGAGCCGCGCAGGCCGTGGCTGCCCCCGTTGCTAAAGCGACGGCCGCCGCGGCTGCGGGCGCCACGTGACGCTGCGCGCTCACGTGACCGGCCAACGGCCGGCGCTGGGTGATGACGTCGCGGGGCGGGGGTGTGCGGGAGCGCTGCGGGGATGGAAGAGAGGGAGCAGCTGTGGCGGCAGATCTGCCAGCTGCAGGGTACGGCCGGGCCGGGGGAATGGTGGGGCGGCTGCTGTGAGGGGACACCGAGTCTTGGGGGAGAAGAGGGCGGGTTGTGAGGGGAACAGGGGAGGGGGAAGAGGGGGAGGGGCGGGCTGTGAAGGGAGCCGGAGGGGGAGGGGCGGGTTGTGAGGGGACCGGGGGGAGGAGGGAGGAGGGGCGGGTTGTGAGGGGACCCGGGGATGGGGGGGAGGGGCGGATTGTGTGTGGGAAGAGGGGCGGGTTGTGAGGGCTCCCGGTGGGGGGAGGGGCGGGTTGTGAGGGGACCCGGGGGGGAGGAGTGGCGGGTTGTGAGGGGACCCCGTAGCTTTCTGGGGGGGAGGGGCAGGCTGTGAAGGGGACTTTGGAGTCTGGGGGGGAAGGGACAGGTTTTGACGGCGGGCCTGGGAGTTTTGTGGGGGAGGGGAACGGAGAGGAACCCGGAGTGCCGGGGAGGGGAGGGCTGAGGCTTGGTAAGGGCCCAAGAGGTGGGAAAGGGGAGAGACCCCCGAGTGCTGGATGGGCCAAGGCAAGGAGGGAAGAGAGCACTGGAGGGGTTCAGAGGTCCCCACGGTAGGGGGTTCCCCCATGTTGCTAGTTCTTATAGGGCCTGTGACCCTCCTGGCTGGGGGCTGGAGGTGTCCCCTCCCCCATGTCCCCCGGGGCTGGTGGCACAGAGGTGGGATGTGCCCCTCGCCCTCTGTCCCTTGACTCCTCGGCAGGGTGGATGAGTGCAGGGGGGCTATATTTGCGTGCCCTTTCCTACTTCTGGTGAGCATCAGTGCTTATTCTTAGCACTCACTCACTATTTATAGACCCCAAAGTAATTTTCCTTCATTAGTAAGGCTGGAAACTGCTTGGGCCTTGTGGGGGATCTGCCTCTGTCCAGGAGCTCCTACGTGGCAGGGGTGTAATGAGAGGGAGGAGAGCATGGTCCTTGCCTTCTCCAGGAGGGATCTGCTGACGCTGCTCTTTTGGTGGCTCTGTGACCTCTTGTGTAGAAAAAACTTTTCTATGCTGACGTATCCCTAAAATATAAGTATTAAAAATCCTTTGATAATCCCTTTTGCTGAAAGGTTTTTCCTAAACACTGAGGCTTAACAAGTGCAGACCCTCCCTAATTGACATGTATGTATTATATAAACAACTTTGTTAGTAGAGCAAAGCACCGGGGAGGTGGAGTGGCTTGGCAGAAGGATGTGCAGTGACTCAACAGCAAAACTGGGGCTGCCTCGGAGCCTCCTCATTGCTGCTTTGAAGTAGAGCAATGAAGCTGGCGAAGGGTCTAGAACACAAGTCTTATGAGGGGTGGCAGAGGGAACTGGTGGCGTTTAGCCTGCAGAAAATGCGGCTCAGGGGAGACTATCACTCTCTACAACTGCCTGAAAGGAGGTTGTAGTAAGGTGGGGGTCAGTCTCTTCTCCCAAGTAGCAAGTGATAGGATGAGAGGAAGCAGCTGCAAGTTGGTTGTGGGGAGGTTTAGATTGGATGTGAGGAAAAATCTCTTCCCTGAAAGGGTTGACAAGCATTGGAAGAGGTTGCCCAGGAAAGAGGTTGAGTGACCATCTCTGAAGGTATTTAAAAGATGTGTAGATGTGGTGCTTAGGCACATGGTTCAGTGGTGGGCTTGGCAGCATTAGGATTAATGGTCAGACTGGATATTAAAGGTCTTTTCCAACCTAAATGATTCTGTGAATCTATGCTTTGTGTTTGGGGCTGGCAGTGGCTGTGCTGGACTACTTGCAGACACTCAGAGACTGTTCTGAAAAGATATCTGGAAATAAAATTAACATTTTTTTAAAAAATTAGTCTCCAAACCCAATAATTCACATGTCTGTTTTGGCACATAAAAAAGATTGTAAAGGGGCAAAATGTGGCTGACAGCACTAGTGCAGTGTGTTAAGGGTGTGTTGGTGAATGTGATTCAGACCTGCATTGAGCTCTCCTGCAAAATCACTTTTGTTGCTGACTTTTGTGAGGATTGAGGGAGATACTTGTTTTAAGTTTTTCCTTCCAGCACTGCTTATGTGAAATGTGGCCTGCGCAAGACTGTGTGGAGTGATTGTCCTCATTGCAGCACAAGGAAAACCAACGTTGTGATGCTGCCAAACTCCTGTAGGAATGGTGATTAACAGTCCCTGTCTTCTTTTCCTTAGGTCTCATAAATGACCATAAAAACACACATGGGGATGCACCACGGCCGCTGCCACCTGCACTGCCGAGGTGGAACAACCCCCACCAGCCTGCCTTCAACAGGAGGGGGGCATTTTCAGCCAGGTACCCCCAGCAGGCTTCCAGGGATTTCCAGCTGCGCCAAGGTCACTCCTGGAGGAAAAAATACTCTCTTGTCAACCGGCCGCTGGGATCAGCATGTGAGGTTGGAAGTGGTGGAGGTGCCAGCACATCTTGGGCTTTTGGAAGCCACGGGGACAGCCAGGCAGCTGAACCACCAGAATCGTCTCCAGAGAGACATGTGGACTTAACCACAGATGGTAATATAGTTGTGGGGATCCAGCTGCCACAGAGGGCTGGCCCATTTGTAGATATGAAAGGCTTTGCTGATGTGGGTTCTTATTGTGAATTTTCTGGGCTGAAAACAGTGGTCAGTGCTCCAAGCGACAGTAAAAATGTGCAGAAATCTTCATACACAAGCCGAAGTGAAGAGAGAAGACCCTCTCTCTCAGTTTCATTTAGTTCATCTCACCGGTTTGTGAGTTCAGCGTACGTGAGCATGTCAGATAAGCCTAGAATGGTGCGTCTGTCTGGTGACGTGGCCAGGAGCTCCCTTGCCTCCTGCGGAAGCACCAGTGAAAGCGCTGTGACACTGAAATCAGAGCCACAGCAGCCTTTGGTGTTGCCAGATCGCGAGCCAGCTCGGCACTTGGTGCAAAGGAAGTCAGAACCACCAGCTCCAGGGCAGTCTAGTTGTGAGCAAGTCAGAGATGCTTTCGGAGAGCCGAAGCTCCTTGGAAGTGGCAAGACATGCTCTAGATCTGCTCAGGCTGCGACTTTGGTGGTTGGGATGACTCCAGTGATGAGCAGTTTTTCTGTAGTCCCCAAAGCTGCTGGTCTCCAAAGAGTTGCCTCGGTATCCATCTCCAGCAAAGCTCCAAAGTTCAGGAAAACTAATTACACGTGGGTTGCAAACCCTGGCAAATGCTCTTGTACTGTGAAGAGGTGGGTCAGCCCTAGAGCTTCTGAAAGTGCTAAGAAGGTTGCTGGTGGAGTGGACAGAGGTGCTAAACTATCACCAAAAGCAGAATTGGGAGTAAAGCTGAAGAAATCAGGACTGCAGTCTAAACTGGGTGTTTCTCCCAGCAAGTATAAGTGGAAAGCCACCAGCCTGCAGACCTCACCCTCCACCTCCAAGTCAGCATTCAGGTGGCGATCTGAGGATCAGATAAAGCCTCCAGCTCCAAACCTCCCTCGAGCTGGTGCTGCCCCACCACCTCAGAGTGCTGCCGCTGTTGGTCTTGGTGGCGCAAAGTCCTCTGGTGATGCTGTGCTCTCCAGTTATAAAGTGAAGAGTCGGACAAAAATCATCAAGAGAAAAGGAAACTCGGGGTAAGTTGTTGGTCATCTTCAGAGTGGTGTCATCACACTTGTTGGGTTTTGTGTTGATTGGCAAAGTTGTGGCTATAAGTGAAATTCCAGTGAGCACTGTAAACTGGAAGGGTATATGTATGTGCCTTTTGCTTTTGAAGTGTGGTGACTTTGTTCTGTCTGGAGGCATCCTGCTTTCCAGGGTTGGAAGGCTTCAGGTTTTAATTGCTTTTGCAGGCTCTGTAACTATGACTTCAACCTTTGAAACAGAGCTGGGGTTTCTTCTCAGCTCCCACCCCTGTTCTCCAAAGACTTCTGCAGCACTCACGAGACTCCTCCCTGACCTGAATAACAGAGTAATATTCCAAGGGAAGGAAAGAGCTGTCTCGATTTATTTTCAAACTTGCATAACCTTGTTGCATTGGGGGCTGGGGAAAGGAGAAGTGGTCTGAATTGCTGTATCATGTACTATCTGTTCCTGTAAAGCATTGTGCAGACCCTGGGATGGAGCAGGGATGGGAGGTGAGCTGTGCACGCTGTAGAAGAAGTTCTATCCGTGCTGCTCTGCTGGTACTTTCATCCCTTGGGTGCCATCCTTTTGTGCTATCCACCAGTAACCCAAAGTGTCCTCCCTGAAGGCTCTTGTTCTTCCTTCTCCTTGTCAAATCAGTGACAGATCTGTGGCTGTCATAGCTACCTTGGGATCGTGTGGTGTGCCAGATCAGCAGATACTCCTGGGGTATTGTGGAGCAAGTTCTTCCCCCTGGCCATGTCTGATAGGGACAGAGTACAATGGGACGTTTATAAATGAAGCTTGGCGGAAGGAAAAGGTGTGTGGGCTGAGTTATCTGTAAAAAGGTTTTGCACCAGGCTGGGAGTCCAGAGGAAACAGATAAGAGATTGGGACCAAACTTTCTCTGAAAGCAGGTGTGTCGTGGAAGTGCTGCAAGGGCTCAGTCACATTGTGCTCCCGGTGGGAAAGCTGTGTTTCTCAGCAGGGCCATATGCAAGCCCAGCCTGTGCTGCAGGGAAGGGATAAACAGGAGGAGGTGAGGGTTGGTGGCACAGCTGTGACCTCTATACCACTGAACTTAGAGATACCCTCAGTGTAGCGGACACGTGGTTTGGCTCCTTTCTCACTACAACAATGCCAAGCCTGAGCTCTTGAAAATTGAGGGCTGTGGCCTAAATATTTGGAGTGATGCAGTGAGCTGGTAAACAGCAAAGACTGAGAATCTGGTGCCTTGATTCCTGCTTCTGTTTTCAAGATCCTCTGCTCAGTGCTTCATCACAGGTTTCCATCCCTCCCTTGCCCTCCTGGTTTGCTGGGTTATGTGGCTGTGCGTGGATTGTTTTGGGAGGATCATTCTGGAGCAAGGTGCCTGGAGAAGCTGGGGTTGTTTGGGATTTTTTGGCAGTTGGGGAGATGAGCCTCCCCCCCCCCCCCATCTTGCTAAAGACCAGCATGATTAGAGAAGTGATTGTCCCCCTGTACTTGGCACTGGTGAATCCTGTGTTCAGTTTTGGGCCCCTCACTAAAAGAAAGACATTGAGGTGCTGCAGCGTGTCCAGAGAAGGGCAACAAAACTGGTGAAAAGGTCTGGAGCACAAGTCTTACGAGGAGCAGCTGGGGGAACTGGGGTTGTTCAGTCTGCAGAAAGGAGGCTGAGGGGAGACCTTATCACTCTCTACAACTGCCTAAAAGGAGGTTGTGGTAAGGTGGGGGTCAGTCTCTTCTCCCGAATAACAAGAGGAAACAGCCTCAAGTTGCACGGGGGAGGTTTAGATTGGCTTTTTCTTCAGAAGGGTTATCGAGCACTGGAAGAGGCTGCCTAGGGAGGTGGTGGAATCACCATCCCTGAGCATATTTTAAAAATGCATAGTTGTGGTGCTTGGGGATATGGTTCAGTGGTGGGCTTGGCAGTCCTGAGTTAGCAGTTGGACTCAATGATCTTAAATATCTTTTCCAACTTAAAACGATTCTATCCTCTCACCCACATCTGCTGAGCAGAAAGCAAAAGGGAATGAGTCAAGTTAGGCTGTCAAATACCTCATTTTCCATCTGTGCTTTGCCAGAAATTCATTACACTTGTCTATTTACTTGCAATTTTCTGTTCAGTGCTTCTTAGCACCCTTGGGTAGGGGACCAGTGTGGAGCTTGGTGATCCAGCTTCTCCTCTCAGTGCTAGGAAAGGGGACTGAGTACATTTTGGTCACCTCTCTCCTTTCTTCTAACTATGTGGTGTTCCCTTTCACAGTTCCCTGACAGATAAGAAGAACAGCTCCTCACCCACCGTGCCTCTGAAAAGCCACTTCCATCTCAGGAAGAAAAACTCTTTGCGGGGGAAACCTTCTGTGCCACTGAAACGCTCCTCTCCCAAGGGCCTGGTACAGATCTCCAAGCACAGGCTCTGCAGGCTGCCGGTCCCTGGGATGCAGGTCTCTACCAAGGAAGGTAGGAACAGCGTCCCAAGGGATGACAGTGCTTGCTGACTGCAAAGTGGTTCCAGGGGACACTCTTGGGTTTGGAAATGAGTTACCGAGTCCTCCAGGAGATGTATCTGCTATTGTCAGTCCTGGACCAAACACTGAGGAGAAGTTTGGGTGGAGTAAAAAAATTCTGCCTTACCTCAGAGCTGTATCGTGCTTTGACATCTCCTGACAAGGCCATTTTAAAGTTGCTTCTTGCTTTTAATGTGGTTTTGCTGGACTTGCAGGCATCGTACAGGAAGGTGCTCAAGGAAGGAAGAGGGTAGCAGAGGCAGTAATACTTCTGTGAGACTAATCTTTCTTTTTGCACTGGGTAAAAGCTTGTGCATGCTGTGAGACACCCCTCTAGCAACTATAGACCTACCTAATGCACCTGTTTCCCAGTTCCATGTCTGTGGGCATCTAGGTTTTGTATGAAATTTGCTTAAAATAGCAATAATCAGAGGAATACCGTGTCCATTTTGTTTACATCCATGTGTGCTGGCTTGGGCTGGCAATGGTCAGAGTAGAAATCAGCTACACCTACGCGTGCGTGAAATGTTTTCCTGATGTTTCTGGCTCAAAGTCTGATTCTGCTATTCAGTGGCCATTTATGTGGACAAGTGGCTCTGCTCCCCTGAGATTCAGTTTCCTCAAATGTATTTGAAGTATTTTTTGTTCCTGTGCTGTGCTTGTTGATGTACAGCAAGGTGGCCAGTGACATTGTGGGTAGGCATTGCTTGAGTTGGGAGGGCTGTTAAGGCCATGATGTAGCTGTGAGCTACCTCCAAAAGTAAAAGCTGTTGAGCCTCTGTTTTCAGGAAGACAGAGCAGGAAACCACAGAATTTCAACTAGTGAGTTTACATGTGTGATTATAATTAATTCTTATTCAGACAAATCACTGCATTGAGATGTTACTGTGTTTTGATGGATGAAAAGACAAGAATGGGGGGCTTGCTGTTCAGGAAAGGGAAAAGCTTTTTATGGGAGGAGAATAAAGGGACTTTTCCCTTCATGTGTGTGTTTGAAGATGGATTTGGAGGGATGGGAGGGATGCTGGGAGCAGAATTTTCATTCTGGTGCTTTAGGAGGCAAGCAGTGACTCACGGGAGAGGCTTAATGGCAACTATCAGTATTTGAACAGTCCGTTGATATTTTTGCCATAATTTACTCAAATTACTGCTAAAATTTTCCTCTGACAAGTTCTCTTACAAAACTATTCTGTATTTCCTCATACATTTGCCACCTTCCAAGAAGATCTTGGGTTCAGGAATAATTAATGCAAAACTAATGGGAATTTATTAAACTAGAGGAGTTTGGTGGAAAGTTAAATAAACATAGGCTTCCTAACTAGAATAAAAATGCTACCATCTGATCTCAGTGCAAGTTGTGAAGAATATGATTTCTCTCAAAGGTCTCCCTTGACAGACACTAAGTAAAAGGCAGTTTGAAACACACTGTAAAGGGCAATAAGGAGAATAATATGTGCATTTGTGCACTTGCATTGATGATCCAGCATTCAAGCAGTTGCCTGGCTTTGGGGCTGAATCTTGCTCCATTTAAGGATGTCAGCCAATCCTTTTGGTGGCTGGAAAGGCACAAAGACTGCACCTCCAGATGCTGTGTTAGAAGTTTTCATGCAGTATGTGAAGGCAGCATGTACTGTTCGAGGTCTTGGTCATACTTGCACTGTGGTTGCGCTTCTGTGATCTTTGAAATTAGAGGTGGTGGATATAGCATGTGGCCAGACCCAACTGTGATGGTGATGTGGGGGCAACAAGGCTTTTCTTCCTTGGGTGATGTGTAGAAGGAGGGAAGCAGCCCTTCAGTCTCCCCAGAACTGTGTCCACTGGCTATTCTGGGGTGAATTTAGGGCTCATATCTCACAAACTACTTGATGGGGACCTTTCTCCAGTGTGGCATATCCAGTACAAGTAATTGAATAAATCTTCATGCTGTAAAGCTCTTTTTTAAAGAACGTACTGTGCTTGCTGAGAGCCTGATGCTAACATCTCTACAGTAGGCTTTGGAGAGACAGAGCAATTTGGGGTTGCGAAGCATTTTACCTATGAGGAAACTGAGACCCTGCTGGTTACAGGGATATAAGCTGTTCGGGTGATCCAGGAACAGACCTGAGGTTAAACCAGATCCTTGTTCTCTGTGTGGCTTCATGTTTACACCTGGATTTGTGCAGAGCAGCGGCCTCGCTGTAGTTTGGTCAGCTGTGTGTGCCATTGAGGAGATCACAGTGCTGAAGCTGCTGCCTTGGGAAGGCTCCTAGCACCCATCTCGCTTGACTTGGCAAACATCTCTTCTTTTTAGAAGCTCTCAGTAAAAACATAAGCCCAGTGAAATGAAGCTTCACATAGGTTAAGAGTATACAAAATGGATCAAAATCTTCTGCCCCCCTGGAAGCCTGAGTGGCAGCTGCCAAAAGCCTGTGTCTTTTGGGAATGTATTCTGAGTTCTAGCTCCTTGGTTGAAGGTAATGTTCCCATACTGAAAAAAAAAAAAAAAATTTAAACTGCACAGGGGTGAAAATATGTAGATAGAGTGGAAATACAGTTGTGCTCCTGGCTTTGTTCAAAGTAAAGTTGGCAAATAAAGAAGTCTAGGAAAGTAGGGGGAAAAAATGGAATATGTGTCTGGAAGTGACTTTGGGAGAGTGTATAGTTCATTGACCTGTTCAAAAGTGGATCAAACTATCAAACCATTCCTGACAGATGTAGCCAAACCTAGCACAGCCAAAACCCTGACTTCGGAGAGTTGTGAGTTGTCTGCATTGAAGTGACTATGTTGTTTTCTGGCTTGCATCTGTGCACTTCTCAGTCTTAGCTCAGAGATGTGGAACCTAGTATCTGCTTTAACAAAACTTGGTGACCATGCCTTGTGGCTCTTTCTCTTTGCAAACTGCAGTACCTGCTATAAAAAAAGTGTCTTGATTTGGTTCTTAAAATGACTAGAAGTAAATATCCTGCCTGCCTTTTCTGGTGCGTATATCTGGGTGTGCACATGTGAGACTACTCTTCCTCACTTCATGAATGCCACAAATACTTTTTGCTGTGCCTCGCTGTGCTAATGGGAGCATGGACACTGATTCTTTAGATGGTGAATTAAAAATGTTTCCTCACCGTAATTATGAAATGGCTTCTAAATTTCTTTCTTGCTTTCTGTGGTGGAGAGGAATTATACTCTGGTGGATGAAGCATTATTTGGACTGGAAAAAGGACTATCAAGTGGCACTGGGATCCATTCACTTGAAGCTCTAAAAGAATTCCTTAGGCTGCTTTTCTCCTCCCCAGGGAGGAGGGTATAAGGTTATTCCTGCTGTGTTTGCTGCTGCTTTGTCCAGCCTTTCTGTAGAGCTGAATTAAATACATCTTTCTGCTAGGAGGACTTTGTGCAGTTGCGATCTCTTGCTGGGTATATTTCCTGTTGACATGGTGACTATGAGAACTTGGCTGCACATCCCCTTCCTGGAGAGGCTCTGTAAGATATGACACAGCAATGTAAATTTGAGAGTTCTTGTCATCTTTTCTCTACTGTGCTTACAGGCTTTCCACTTGCTGCTGGGACATAGAGTGCTAAATGCTGATATCATGTGGGTAGATGGTTGCTGGTAATCTAACTTCTGTTGTACTGTTATCTCAGGGGATCCCAAAGGACTTTATTTGCTCTTTCCTGTGCCATTGGCGGCTCTGTGAGGCAGCTGCTGAGCGATGCACATTTGCTTTGCTTCTCCAGTTAGAAATTCAGCAAGAGTCTTGACTGCTTTAAAATTGCCAAATGAATTTTGGCAGGGTTGGTGCTGCTTGCTGGGCATCCAGTTATGGCGAAGGACTAGCAAGGTGCCTGCCCCACACATACTTTCCTCTTAGCAGCAGCCATGCCTGTAGCATGGAGGCCAAGCAACTTAGGTCCAGCAGACCTCGACCCTTCATGTTTACCTTCATAATTAGCCTGTGGATTTGCTTCCTTTGATTGGAATTGAGTTTATAGGTTTGAATCCTTTATACCTTAAGGCTTTTCTTTTGAGAGAGGGTTAAATCCTAGGCAGTGTATTTTAGCTTAATGTGTTGAACTCTTCTTATGCTCTGGGTTTTTACAGCTGTTGAATTATTGCTGGACTGTTCCTACGTGCGTTAGGATTCCTTTTTTTTTTTTTTTCTCCACAGGGAGACATGTAGGGTCTAGTATGAAAAAAGGTTGTTAGATGCTGGATGGGGCAAGGATATTTTCAAGGCAGCATTCCAAAGTCTGATAAGAGAGTGTAGCCACAGATAGGGCTTGGAGCAGCTCGGACATCACTCACGTTTTGTGCCTCTAAACATATAATTACATATATAGTGGGTGTCTTCTGGTTTCACAGCACTCCTGTAGTGAGCTGGGAATAAGTCAAGGCTTGTGGGTTCAATTCCTGCCTCTCAGGTTATCAGAGAGATTTTGAGAGGGTTGTTTTTATTTCTCTTTGCTTGTGCAAAGTGGGGATATTAATCAGGTGGTAGATTTTAAGTCTTGCCATTTGTTACTGAGAACCTCTGGGAGCAGAGTAGGGCACAAATGGAGCAGTGAGACTGATGTTCAGTCTCTGGCTTGATGTTGAAGCAACACCCATCGCCTCTCTTGCTGGGAGCAGACTGGTGACAGTCCTGGGCCAGCTGAGTGGCTTACCTCTGATTAGTTTGTCATCTTGAGTCTGAACATGCACAGTTTAGCTAACAAACAGATCAAAAAGCCAGATGGTTCATGCTGGGCTCATGATCCTGCTGGATGGATGTGGTTGTGCTGGAGCCTGGATCCAGTTGGTGCTCATGCCAGTGTGGTGAGCGAGCATCTGGCATGTCTGCATTCCCAGGGAGCTGTGGGATAAAAACTGTGTGTGTCAGGGCTGGGGACAGAAGGACAGCTGGGGACCGTGCCTTAAAGGTGCACTGCAGCATGAGTGCAAAAAACTGGGTCAGCCCCTTCCTTCCCTGCTGATGCAGGTGGCATTGTGACACAGCTTTGTTGTTTCCTTGTCTGTCCTGTTAAACAGGCTCTTGGGATACATGACACGAATTCTGCAGTACGTACTGAAGTCATTGGTCCTGCCTTTCCCAAGCATGTAACGCAAAGACCTGTCAGTATCCTGACTCTACAATTCCCTTTTTGGATCCATATGGACCCGTTTGATCTTGCGCAGCAGTGCGGCTGTGCCAGCCACTGCTGAGACTCTGTTTCAGATCGGTGTTTGTGATGGTCTGTATTCAGAGGCACTTGGCTTCTGTGGGAATCGCTGTGTTTTTGTTTAAGGATCAGTGGTCATACTAGCAACAAAATGGAAAGTGGCAGACTAGTAGCAGTTCTCTTGGGATTATTTGGGCTGCTCTCATGATGAGTGTGATATCTATAGCTGTTACCATTTAACTCCAAAATACTCATTTGGTCAAATGGAACATTTAATAACTGGTCAGAAATTGGGATATGTCCCAAATGGAAGTTCCTCAGATGGGGTGGTAGAGTGGTGAAGCATTTCTAATGCAGTTAGTGGTCTGTTCATCCAGGTATTTTAATGCAGATATTGCGCTGGGACAGAATGCCTGTGTAGGATGAGCTCAAGTGCTTGACCAAAGCAAAGAGGAATAGAAAATGTTCTGTTGCTCAGTTTAGCCAAATTGATGTTGATAAAACAGCCTTTAGATGTTGTATTTCTTGACCACTTAGTACTTAATATTAATGTGCCATTAATATTAAAGACTGCCTTTTTCTTTTTATTCCTTTTTCCCATTTAACTTCTTAGGCTCTTTTTAGAGGGAAGGAGAACTGGGAGATAACTATTTTGCCAGGAGCTGTGACTTCACTCAGGTAACATGTCCCTGCTTTGGGCATGGTTGTGAATCTGATGAAATTTATCCCCTTGTTTGAGCTGGCTTCACAACTTCTGCAATGGGGTCTGCTTCATCTGGCACCTGCATATTTCAGACTCCTGTCTGAATGTCAGGTTTCATATATACATTTATCTATAGAAGTGGCAGATCAGGCTGTCTCACTTGCCTCTGGTGTAGGCAAGACAGTTTGGATCTGAAGATAAGAGGGATAAAAGGCAGCAGTTACTTCCATCCTTATCCAGGGAAAAGCTGGAGGAGCAACAAAGATCATCAGGCTGCTGAATGTGGTCCTCAGACCACTGGTGCCTCTGTGTTGCACAGAAATAATACAGCCTGTTTAAATGCAAGCTGAAGTTAACTTTGATTCCTATTTCTTTTCTTCAAATTATATATTTTTATATATTACGTATTTTATTGTTTTTTATTTTAAATTACTTGCTATAATTGGAAGTGCTCTTACAGCCTGAATTTTTAATTCCTGTATTAACTGTGTGGGAGTCACAATGGCGAGATTGCTGGACTGCCCTCGTACTTGAAAGCCCTGAGCTGCAATCCTCTTTCTGGATGCAAGAAGCAGGGGGAGGCGAACTGATAATTAAGATGTGGGTGGAGTTTTCATGGATGGCAATTCCCCCAACCACCTTATTTTTGGCATCAGAACCAAAGGATTTGGTTTGGAGAATAAATACTGGGCTTTTTGTCATTCGCCTAGTAACTTTCCTGCCAATAACGTATGTTGTAATTATGTTGTCTAAATGGCAAATGTCTATCCTGAATTGACTTTTTGTTGCTTATTTGTTACAGCAAAAGGGCAATACAATCAAACTGTGGTGCGTACGCTGGGACAACACCGTTTCCTGCAGTGTTTTTTGGCCACGTGCTGTCCAGTTTAGCTTGGGCAGCCTTTATCCACTTTCTCCAAACTGGAGATAGGTTTTTTTCCTGAAGGTGCAGGGGTGTGATCTTTTCATCACTGGTTTTAAGGGAAAATACCAACTTCAGAGTGAGGTTTGACTGATCCAGATGCAGCAACAGCGGGATATGCCTGCTCCTCCTGTGCTATGAGTCCTGTGCCAGCAGTGCGGATGTGGGAATGCCCCCTGTTTCCCAACAGCCATTTACTCCCAGTTCTAGCTGGTCACTTATTTGACATCTTGCAGGATGAAGCCCTTTCTCAACTCTTGTTTTTGATGAAAGACAGGTGAGCACTTGCAGTTGTGAACCTTTCCTCACCCTTGCAAATAATCAATGCTGTTGCCCTCCTTGGCTGCCGCAGCTCTTGTGCAATGCTGCTCTGCTGGTAAGTGTTCACCCTGCTTGGGCATTCGGCATGATGGTGCTGCCATTTCTTATTCCCCTGGCTTTTTCTTTGGGAAAAAACTAGAAGTGCTTAAAATTAAGATTTTTTTTTTTTAACTTTTTTATTTTTTTTAAGATTTCTTTTAATGTCAAAGATATGGCAACTCTATGGATGGGGAGCTGCACCATGCCTCTTCGCTGTGTGTTTGGCACAGGAGCAGAGAATGGGATTTCAGGGAGTCTCTCGGGCCACCCTTCCTTCCCTGCAGCCCTGCAGAGGGCACTCGTGCCCCTCGCATCTCCCCAGTCCACCTTTTTCTGGTTATTGATGGCCTAATTTCGTCTTTATGTGAAAGAAAGCAGATATCAAGTAATTTGCAGCAATAACCTGCTAATGCTGGGCCAGTATCAAAACTCCCATGTTCATTTCAAGTGGCAGATAAAACACTAATATATAATTATCCTTGCAAATTGGATTGTTTTAAATAACCAAAAGGCTATGGCCAGGAGAAAACTATCCCATTTCCCTTGAGTTACTATTGCAGTGTAATTGCTGCGTTCAATCAATTTCCTTGGCATTAGAAATTCCATCACAATCAACATTAAGCTTTATTCATTGTGATGGCTAAGAGCCGGGCCATTTCTCCTCTTTTCCTTAACTGGCAAAATTAATCAGGGAAAAGATTTTAAACATTTACCCGTGCGAAAGAGGTCAGCTCTGCCACTATATTGCTCAGCAGATAAGGGGGCTAATAAAAAGAAAATTGAATTACTAATGATCGCCAGGAACAGAGTATATAAAACCTGGCAATCGCCCGGTTCAGGAAAAAGGAGAATCAATTTTCTTCGGACAAGGTGCGCTCATTTTTTATTTTGGCGCATATTATCAGCAATTTAATTTGAAAGCGCATAAACAGGAGGAAACAGTTAGAAAATAATGAGCCTGAAGGTGTAAAATGCTGCAGGATATATGCTGTACACAATTTATTTGGCACAACAGATAATCACTTTAATTGAATTCAAAACTGCATTGTTCAGCAGCAGTGCGGGCTGCCCGCCTCGCCCGAGGGGATTGCAGAATATTACAAAGATGCCAGCAAGAGGCTCCTCGATGTCTTTTCCCCTCTGTAATGTCCCCTTCCAGGCAGGACTTCTCAGCCGTGTGCCCGGGATTGCTTAGGCACAGTCACAGCTGGCTGAAAGCAGAAGATGGAGAAAGTGAGAGGCAGATTTCTCTAGGGACCCTTCTTTATTGTATTGCTATGTATATTTGTTTCTTAAATAATTTGATGTTTGCTGGGTTTGATGGTTCAGTGTAAGATCATTATGTAAGCATGAAGCGCTGAAACCAGTCATGTTGTCTTCTGCCTCAAGTGAACTTATTTTGCTGTGTCCCAACTGAACCTCCTGAGTTAAAAGGCTAGCTACCTCCTGCTTGTAGCGATCTCCTGCTTTGCTTATCAAACTTGTTTTTTAGTAGTAGCTTTTGGATTATGCCTGGGAGAGGTGGGTGGTGGGACAGATGCTTTTGCTGCTGCAGGTCAAGCACAACTGCCACGCGAGGAGCTGCACTGCGAGGGGTGTCTTTCCAACTGTGCCACAGAGGTTCTTCATCCTCTAATTTCTTTTGTTCTTTGGGTTTGGAGAGTGGAGTGGACTTGTGCCGGGGTGGGAATAATACTGTTACTCAGCACTTTGTTCAGAGCACTTTGGAGGCATTAACTAATGAAACGGTGGTTTGGTGAGGTGACACAAGAAGAGGCCACATTGCCATCCCTGCTGTACACGTACCTTGGCAAAGAAAGCCAAAGAGATGGGGAGCTGTGGCTACGACCTGTCTGTGGCGATGCAAATCCATGGCCAGAGCAAGAGTGAATTGTGAGTGGATCCTTTGTTGCACCCACTATGTACGCAGCTAGGAGGCTATTTTTTGTGTTGTCTCCCTTCAAAATACTCCTTTCCTGCTTATTTTTTGCTTTTCTCATGCTCCAGGTTGAGGTAACACAGCAGTTCTTGTTACCAGCTTCTTGCTTGTCCTCTGTTGCCACCACCAACATTGAAGCTGACTTCTGTGAACGTGCTGAATAGAAGGAAATCCTGTTTGTGTTTGCTTCTTTCCAGAGAGAAATTGGGTTTTGTAAGACCCCCTTCACCCTGCCATCTGCAGAAGAGTTTCTGAACGCTTTAATTTTAGTCGGTGATAGTCACTTTCCAAAAAATTCCCTAAACCCTACATTCTCTTTCTGCTTGCTCAGTAACGTGAGCCGTGCAGTGTGAGGGTGTTGGGACGGGCAAGGGGAAAAAGGCTGGCGGCAGAAGTGGAAGGAGCTGGTTTGCATTACTCGTGCCCAGGCAAGTGCAGAAAGTAAACGGGGTGTAAATGGTGAGGAGTAAGTTATGGCTGGCATCTGAATGCTCAGCTGCTGTTAATTTTATTGACACTGGGTGTTTGTATCCCTCTGGCAGCTTTGAAAATCTCAGCAATGGATTTTATAGCCTCTTCTATTTTTTTTTTTTCTTCTTCTACAATGAAGGCCAATCAGGAAATATTTTGAATAGGGAGATTCTTGTTGGGGCATTGTAGTCTGGGATTTATATTTTTTTAAGCTGTATTCCTTTCTTTGTATTTTTTTCAGTGAATTGTACAAGGTGTTGCTGGTGACATCTCAGATTACGTTACATATGAGTTAAGCTGGTGCGACGTCTCTGTTACATCTTATTAGAAGGAGTCAGAGGTGGTGATCCCTGCCCTCAAAGGAAGCCCTAGTATCATGCATGGCTCAGGACCCCTTGGAGTTCCTCACGTCTCTTCTTCTCTGCTCCGTCATTAGTCTCATCTTTCTGAACAGGTCCTTCCTAGCTTATCTGAACCCTTCGCAGGTTTGCTGCTCGAGGCCAGAAAGGCTAATGCCATTACACTGTCATACGTAGATTTGACCTTGTCCATAAATCATTAGGTTGTCAGGTCTCTCTTCTCACTTTTGCTGGCTTGTCCTTGGGAGCCAGGCGTGGAGTGTGCCTGATGAAGTGGCTGTTCACTCCTTCGCAGTAATTGGGAAAAGTTCACATACTTGGCTTTTTGCCGGCACCAGTTACGTCAGTGTTCGTAAGCAACAGTTTTGGGTTTCTGGCTTTACTTGGCATTTACAGGTGACTTGTCCCAAGCTGCAAGAGGAGCTGTAGGCAGCCAGCAGCGGGGATTCTGTTTTCAGAAACCTCTTTTAAAAATAACAGGCTGCTTTGAGTGAGGGAAGTCAGCCTTGCTAAATGAGGAGGTGTCACCGTGTAGACAGCCTTCTCCTCAGTGCTCAGCTTGAGCACTCCAGCTTTTCGATTTGGGGTCAGGGTAAAACAGTGACTGCAATAGGGGGAACATCCAGAGTGAAATGCATTGAGAGACATGATCTGAAGGTGATAGTGTGCCTCTAGATAAAGATGAGTGTAAGGTGAGACCTGCAGGTAGACTTCTGCCAGGGTAGAGGTGCAGACTGAGTGATGAGGATCTGGGGAACAGCAGACGAGGCTTATAAAACCACTCTGCTCTTCACATAGAGTTGCTTTAAATTATTCTTAGTCTCTGTCCATTCTTTCTCCCTTTTCCTGCAGCATTCAAACTGCATGCTCAAATTAATGTAGAAAATCACCTCTCAGTACCCCTTTCCCCTATTTCAGAGACTCTCCGGTACCCATGTCCTGTGCCAGCTACTATTTGATTGTGGTATTCTGTTAGTAGCAAGCAGCTTTTTGGGGAGTAGTCTAGTTATACACTAATATGAAAAATATTTGGCTTTGGGGATGCATGACATCCGTTCATTGGCTGTGACCCTTGACATTTTCAAGTCCATGGGGGGCTTTTCTAAGAATTCAAACCTTTCAGGGACAGTGCAGTGCAAAAAACAAATAAACAAACAAACAAACAAACTAAACCCCAGAGCAGTGGGTCTTAGCACAGCGGTATGCACTTCTCACTCGTTCCCCTGGGACTTGCGTCATGCCACTTCTTGGTGAGTGCCTGTAACCTGTTGCTCCAAATAGCACATCCTTAAATCAGGGTGGCATTGTGTAATTTCAGTCACTGGTGCTTTCTTGTTGAATGCTGGATGTGTCGTCTTGCTGTGACTTTTTACGGTGAAGCCTTGTATTCATTGCTGGAAGGGCAGAGAGTTGTTAAAAAAGAGTCTTATTTTTATAGTTTGTGCTACTAGAAAACAGGCTGGATGCTGTTGCACTGACTTCATGAATGCATAGCGTGTAATTTCTGTGCTCTTTGGGATATTTTTTTTGTTTGTCGTGTTTGAACACTGCAAACCTTCCTTGTAATTTTGAGCTAGATTAGTCCCTTGCTTGTCCCTAGCAAGTGTTCACGTGGACGGATCTGTTTGCATGTGTATGTTCAGGCTGCATAGTGAAGCTTTTAAAATAGTTTTCAATCCATCTGGCTCTCCCTTATGCTCTCAATTGTGCTGGATTTTGGTGCTCCTGCCTCTTATCCCCTTAGTTGTCTTTCCTTGGGTTATTAAGGTAAAAATAAGGAAAATAAAAGTGGGCATTTAAGGCACTTAAAAGAAATATGAACGCCTCTGTAATCTGAAGCTTGACTGTTGGGGCTCTTTCCTTTTTGCTTTCTCCTTTTGCTGTTTCCTTTCACCTAATCCACAAACTGGCTGCAGATATCCCCGGCACAGTCACAGTTGAAATTACTGGTATTTCCTGTGCTGTGAACTGATGCCTGAATGGATGATCAGAGTATCTACACAGTGCTGTCAGGACTCCCCAGATCCTGCCCCAGCAGATGCTCAACTGGCTGTAAAACCTGGGCAGGTTTCTCTGATCTGGTTTCTGCTTCCCATTCTTCTCCAAATCCCTGTTTACAAGGTTTTTTTATTTATTTTATTTTATTTTGCAAACACTTCCCATTTTATTTTCTTAGTAACAACTCACAAGCTTTGTATGGCGATTCTTCTGTATTTCTGATGAGCTGAGTTAGAAGCCATTCATTCAAGGACTTGCCTGTTCACTTTTTGTGCTCTACAAAGCGATATAAATGAGTAACAACCTTCAGAATATATAACATGCATAAGTGCACATGGGCTAAATGCTTCATGGACTTGACAACATCTCATGAGTCCTACAAAACTGTACTGTTGCAGCAGCATTTGCGGTTTCAAGTTTCTGCTTTAGTTTAAGGGATGGGGAAATGCTTCTACTTCACTTGGCAATGGGAATTTTGCTATTGCCTCTGGGAAATTTGAGTTTGAGGAACGTTTCATCCTCCCTTATGCCTCTGTATAATCCACACACATGTGTTTTTTGGTAAACTTCTATTTTGGATTGTGCTTGGAGTTGTTTTGAATAGTATCAAGGAAGGGTGTTGTGTGAGTGTATAGACAGGGCTGGTGAGCTGTGGGTCCAGATCAGTTCTCAAAACTGATCCTGTGTTCTATTAGCCCTTAAGCCTGCCCTTGGGGCTCTCTGTTGGAAAAGGGCATGAGCATACTTGGAGACTTAGTGTGGGCTATTAACTCCTGCATTGATCACAGTGGCCAAGTGTGTGCTGCTGTTGTTCACTGTACTGGCAAATGTCCTGGAATATCTTGTTCTTGGGTGGGACAGAAAGTGATGGGCAAGTGTGTGTTTGTGGATGTGACATGCACTACAACTTTGTTTTTTCCATGAAATACCTTCCCAAAACGTGTCTTGTGAGGTCTCTGTGTTAAAACAAACAAGTTGGCGTGTATTGGCACCCCATTTGTAGCCTGGGTAAAAAGCAAAGAGCTCTCCTGAAAAAAAAATAAAAATCAGTAACTGCTGAGCTTATTGAAAGGTGCAACACTGCTGTGTAACGGGTAGCTTCTGGTCGCAGGAGAGCAGCAGCCACATTCTGTGGAGAAATAAGAGAAGGTCTAGCTCAGGAACTGTGTTGAGAAGGTCCAGTGTGGTGCCAGCTGTCTTGGGGCAGCCTGCCTTCACTGGAGGGGCTGTAGAGCTCTGTGGGCCACTGGATGCTCTGGTGCATCTCCTAGTAACCTTGGCTCTGAGCTTTTTGGGGTGACATACTTGAGTGAAAGGGCCCAGGCAGAACAGCTGCAAATACTGCTTTTTGAAAAACAAGAGAGATGAACTCTCTTTTCTTCTTTTGAAGATGATGTTTGAGGAAGAGACCAACCTCTTGCCCGAAAGGTGTTCTTTCTCAGCTGGGTCATTGTGATTGGGTTGATTGGTGAGCTTAATCTAGTGATGATGACTTTGAAATGGTTTCTTTGTGAGGTGGTTGTTTGCTTGGTTATTGGGAAAGCAAGGTACTCAGTGTGGAAGTATCTGTTATCACGAGAAGAATCAAAAGGAGATTTGATGAGGGAAACGAGTTCATCAGAGATACCACTCTGTATATATATATGTGTGTATGTGTTTTTAAAATAAGATTTACTCTACTGTCTCAACGTTAACTGGGGCATTTTACAGTGCTCCCCTTCTGTGAGCTTCCACGATCCATCATTTCCCTGCTAGCGTGCTGTAGCGGCTGTTAGATTTTACTATGCCAAACACTGTAAAAGGGCATTAGAGCAGTTAAATCTGAAGTCTTGCTTTCATAAGGAAAAAGAAAATGCTGAATTAGGCAATGGAAAAGGCAACCACAGCGATACTTTAATCTTGCATAAATTATCAGAAGAGTCAGAGGCTAGCAATTTTATGTATTGTTATAGCTCTGCTAATTAATTATTCCAGAATAATCGATGTTTAGAGGAATCAAAGTTTGGTCCTTTTCTGTCTTAATGAATATTTACTTTCAATATGGCAGCTGGTTTTTTGGTGTTTTTTTTTTTTTTTCTGAAGTGGTAACAATTTAATTTTACCCACCCAACAATGGGGCACTAGCTTTCCTCAATATGTACAATCTAAATGATAACCAGATGAGGAAATATTACTCCACAAATTTTCTGTGGGTCTAACTCAGCATTGGCTTTGGAGTGAGACGTTCCAGATGTCCAGGGAAGGCTGAGTCTCCACCATGACTATATGAAAGATGACGTGCTCTAAAGAAGCAGAGGAAAAATTATTTAAGAGGCTATAAAATGGTCTACAGATTGAGATGAAATTTGCTGAGGAGATCTCTGCAACTGGAACGAGTAAGTTGATATTTTTTAAAAATAGATGGTGAAATTCTGGCCCCATTGAAATTGTCTGGGCTTAAACTTCTGCCCTTATGCTTCGTGGTATATACATTTTAAACCCTAATGTTTGCTCTGGCTTGTATACTGGGGCTGGAGTAACCATGTGTCACGAGTTTGTATCTCTGTTAATAGATAGATAGGGAAGTGGGCAGGGGAATTTGGTAAACTGTGTTATATTATCATTGCTATGTTAACATTCTGTTAATCTGACAGAATTTACGACATCTATTCAATTTCTGAGTTAGGGATCAAACTAAAGACAAATTCCACTTACAGAAAACTGAAGTATAAACCTTTCAGAAGTGGAACGGTGGGACTTGTGTCATTTAAATAATTTCTTGATGGTTGGATTGTTTTCTTAATGTCATGTTTTGTAAAGGGTAAGTAGAAAATCACAAGACAAGAAGAGGTCTCTACCAGCTCCTAAAAATTTTTTTGCCATTTTAGCATGCTTTCTTCATGCACTTTGGTATGGCTTTGGTATAGCATGGTATGGCACTGAAGAGGGACTACCTTGCAGAAGGGTGGTGCTGACCATCTTGGAACACTTCCTTGCCTCATCCTCTTCATCAGAAAGAGGAGTGAGACAGCTGAGGGATGCCTGGAAAAGAAAAATACAGATGGGAGAAGAGGATCAGGACTGTTATTGTTGAGATGTAATTAAGTATTTAGTATTTAAATAATGTCTGATGTTTGCCTATAATAGTTAAGTCGGGACACTTGCTTTGGAAAAGTATATTGAAAATAGTACTTTGCTGTGCATTGCAATGTAGGGAGCAGTTGAGCCTGCGGCTCGTGCTGATCCAAGTTTCTAGACTTGGCAAACTATTACCAACTTTGTGCCTCATTTTGAATATTCTCTTTAATAGAAAGATATTACCTTCCTCTGAATGGTGGAATTGCACAGAGCTACACATTGTGTTCATCTCTTTCTGGAGAGTTTGGACTCATTGTTTGCAAAGGACTTCAGATCCCTGAAAGTGCCCTTGAAAGACTTCCAGTGCCCTGAAATGGAGCTTAGGGAACCTGTAAACACTGGAGTCTCGGTGTCCTTGGATAGCATGGCCCTGACCCAGTGCCCTGGGAGGCAAATGGTTCAGTAGTAGCTTTGCTAAAAAGGGTCTGGGGCTGTGTTGGACCCTAAACTGAAAGCACCCAAAGTGTCCTCTCATTACAAATAGAACATACTGGATTAGTCTATATTAAGAGGAACATGTCCAGTAGATTCAGAGATGGTATTAACCCTCTTTGTGGCACTAGTGGGGCCATACCGGTAAATGATGACTGGTTTTGGGCATCCTGGTTCAAGGATGTGAAGAGATGGTCCAGGAGGAGAGAATTTTGGGATTACCTTGGGCACGTGACCTAAAATAAGAGGTTGAGGGTGCTGGGCTCATCTCAAGTAGCTGTGGAGTGTCTGTTCTTGGAGGTATTTCAGATCTGGGCAGATGAAGCCGTGACTGTCCTGATTGGATGTTCGTGATCCTCATTCTTTGAGCAGAGGGTTGTTAAGGTGGAGATCTCTGGAGATTCCACCAACCATTTCTGTGATTCTGGGGAAGTGACTTATGTTATCTGCTACAGTGCTGGAGTTTTCAGTCTAAGCACCAAAATCCCTATGCAGCTTACTAGGTTTTGCAATGTTTGTGACTGGCAATGTCAAATTCAGCCGATAAACCCCATCCAATTCCTGTCTAACTGAAGAGTTTATTGCTAAGGTTCATGCAGAATTGCCACTGTGTACTCACTTTGCACTTGTGTCCGGAAGGACTTTGCAAACTACACAAATGCCAGAGATGTGGTGCCAAAGCCCTTTTATTAATCTTTTCTGAAAAGAATGAAAGTAGTTGTAAGAGTCTCAGTATTAGGAGTTGATTCTGAGCACCGTCATGAAAAAAGAAAATTGCCTTTGCAAATGATGATGGTACCATGTTCTCAGGTGTGAAGGTAAGGACTGAAGCAAGAACAAATGTAATGACTTTATTTCACTGCTTGAGAGGACCTTTAATCTCACCAGTAGGTCTATGTTAACTTGGAGGTCCCAGACCACAGCAAATGAAGATCTTTTTTTATGGCTTCAAACTTCTGTTCACAAAACTGAGTGTTCCAGTTAGCACGATTGCCTTGCAGTAGCCCTGCTGTGGCTAGGGCTTGCTTTATTTTGCTTGTGCTGTTGTTTGGTGCCATTATTCATGCAGTGCCAAGACTGCAAACTACCCTTTAGAGTCATGAAAATGTGCCAACCAATTAGTATAACTGATGTTCTGGTGATTGAAGGAGTGTAGGAAAAGAATGATGCAGAAGAAATGCTGGCTAACAAGCAATGATGTTGGCTTGCGAACAGGTAGGATTTGCTGTGATAGGCTTCTAAAGATTGTGCTTAAGCTAAAAGATATTGTAAAGAGAATAAAGGACCATCCATGCCTTGTTACAAAAGCAGTGTGTCCCCAAGCTTTGAGCTGGTGGTCCGTCGAATAGCCGTGTGACTAAGTTGAAAGTGTACCTGTGCCTGGATTGCACAGCTTGATGCAAATTTGTTTTTACTTTCATTTATAAAAAGCACTTACCCAAGTGGATGATGCAGTGGCAATGTGCACTTGCAGCCCAGAAAGCCAATTATATCCTGAGCTGCATCCAAAGCTGTGTGGCCGGCAGGTCCAGGGACAGGAGTGTCCCCCTCTACTCCACTCCGGTGAGACTACCACGAAGCGCTGCGTCCAGTTGTGGGGCCTCCAGCACGAGAAGGGCATGGTCCAGTTGGAGCCAGTCCATAGGAGGGTCATGCAGATGATCAGAGGGCTGGAGCACCTCTCCTATGAGGACAGGCTGAGAGAGTTGGGGTTGTTCAGCCTGGAGAAGAGAAGGCTCTAGGGAGACCTTATGGCAGCCTTCCAGTATCTAAAGGGGCCAACAAGAAAGCTGGAGAGGGGCTTTTTACAAGGATATATAGTGATAGGACAAGGGGGAATGGGTTTAAGCTAAAAGAGGGTAGATTTAGATTAGGTGTTAGGAAGAAATTCTTTGCTGTGAGAGTGGTGAGGCAGTGATGAAACACTAGGACTTTGGAGTTCGAGACTGGATCCAGCACAGCTGGTTGTCCATCAGCTGTGCTGTGGTCAGGGTTAGCAGGCAGATCTGGATGAAAGAGCCTCAAGTTTTGTCTCTGCCCTCCATTCTCACCATGAAGGTGGTGAGGTACTGGAGCAGGTTGCCCAGGGAATCTGTGGATGCCCCATCCCTGGAAGCGTTCAAGGCCAGGTTGGATGAGGCTTTGAGCAACCTGATTTAGTGGAAGGTGTGCCTGCCCATATCAGGGGGATCGGAACTAGATGATTTTTAATGTTCTTTCTAACCCAGGCTATTTTGTAATGCTGTGAAAATACTCAAAATTTCATTAGGGGTGAATGCTTTTCATGTGGCTTCACTGCCAGGAGCGGCTCTGCATTGTGCTGGTAACAGCTGTGTTCCTCCTATGCTGCAGACAGCCTTTAAGTGTGAAGTCACCTGCTGCTGACGGCTCAGAGTCTTTCCATTTACCCTCCTGGGAAAAGCAGGAAAGGGCGATGGATTCTGCATTATTCCCCAGAGAGGTTTGTGCATGGTTTATGTGGGAAAGGGGAAGAAGGGCAACATACCTGAGAGAGTGTTAAGTAAATGCTTCCAGTGTTCCGGAAACTGATTTTTCTTGTTCTAGGCTCTTTGTAGGGGTACCAAAAAGCTGCCTTGCTTTTTCTGGATTTTGCAAGGCTGTATGTAACCTTTCTGCTGGTGCCAGAGTAGCCTGAGGATCACTGTAGAGCCTCAGCGAGGATGTGGAAATACCTCTTAATATGTGGTTTTCTGCTCCCCCTTCCCCAGCTATTGGTATGCGGCGCATCCATCCCCTGTTTCCCGAGTGTCCTTTCATGCTGTTGCCCGTTGTTCATGAGGAGTTTTGACCTGAAAGATGCTGTATGTGCCTCTCTGAGATGAGGGCTGGTTCTTGCTGAACCCTGCTACATCACAAGCCAGCAGGGATCCTGCCCCTTGCTGCTGCTTTTGGACGTTGCTGAGATCAACAATTAAAAACGTGGCTCTCCATGGGCAGATTGGGCTTTGCTGTTTCTTTCCAGAGCTTGGGAAACATCTGCTTTACAGGTTTTATTTTCACTTCTTAGTACATCCATCCCCTCCTCAGCAAATTTCAGGGTCGGCAAGGATGTGTGCTGCAGAGGAGAGGTGAGTACAAGGCAGAGCCGTATGTGAACAAACACTTGTTGAGCTGAAGGAGTTAGAAAAGTCAGGACATACAATGCCAGTAAAGTGATCTCTGCTCCTGAGCAATTCCTCCCCCTGTACCAAGGGGGTGCTCATCCCCAGTGACTCTCCCACTGTCACCACTTTCTTTCTGGGGCTGGGCAGGGTGTGGGTGACATGCCATTGCCTGGACATAGCTTGGGGAAAGCAGGTTTGTTGAAAAGTGTCCTAAACTTGATATCCGTGTTTATCTCTTTGCAGGCCCTGCCTGGCCCCTCTAGATAAACAGGTGCCAGTGCACACAATTGCCAACAGCCACTTTGCTGCCTGAGTAACACTGAGAGCAAGTTGTGTGTACGTAGGCTGTTATTCCTGCCTCCCTTTAGGGCTGGAGCATCCCTACGCAGGCTGTGATGCTGGAAACAGCCCCAGGACCTGGAGTTAGCTCAGGGAGGCTTGTCCTGGAGGTATCCATGGCTGCTGTCACTCAAGGGCTTGCAGGGTATTTATTTTGGAGCGGTTACTTGCACAGGCAGGCTGTCAGGCCTGTCCAAACTGGGGGAGGCAGTGTGTCAGCTTTCTAATAAGGATAAAATCTCCTTGCTGTACTGAAAAGATCTCGTATATGGCTCGAAAGGGTCCTCTGACTGACAGCCCTGAGGCTATTATAGGACAGTAAAAACTCCTCTGTTAGTGCATTGTAATCCTCTGTAAAATGGGTTGTTTGCTTCCCTCTGTTTCTAGGCACATGTAAGACAGCCCAGCTGCTTAAACTCGTTGGTAACTTAAAAAAAATACCATTCTGTGACTATTATTTTGCTTTATTTCTTCTGTCCATGCCCTGTGAGGTTCCCTGCTGCCTCTCCCTGTGCTGGCTGAGCACTCATGTGGCTTGCCTTAGCATGGTGAAGCCACAGCACCTCTCTCAGGTGCTCTCAGCATTTGCTTGCATTCCCTGAGGTGAGCTGGCAGAGGAAAAGTAATGCCCTGCTGCGGGGTTGTTTAGTGTCTCGACTTGAAGACATTCCTGAATGAAACCCTCTGAATTCCCACCTGAACACTGTGGTAGGGACATAAAGCCCAGTAATAAAACGTAATGAAGAATACCAGCATGAAATCAAGATGTTAAACCTGTGCTGGTGACAGGCAGTAAATCTGCAGCTTGATGTTTTCCTTTGCTTTTTAATATATATTAAAGTGGGCAGCTTGTTTTATGTCTTCTTGTCTCATGGGCTCTTAAGTAGAGCAGTGCTCAGTGCTGGGTGAGCAGGTCTTTTTCTGTTCCCTTCCCTCTACTCTATACCTTGCAACTTTGGTCTCCGACTTCAATGATTTTCCCTCTTGGGACTTACGGCTTTCGGAAGAATTGCTCTATGGCTCCTCTGTATTTTAAAGGCATTGGTGTGTGGGAGCTTTCCTTGTTGCTGCGTGCCAGCTAAGCTGCAAGCTTCTTTTCAGAGCAGTGAATGGCGTTAGATGTACTTTGTGACCCCTTGCACACTCTCTTTATCTCAAAGCCTGTGCTAAGCAGTAATGGTTGGGAAATGTGGACATGCAACTTGATTTCTTTTTCAGGGTAGTTCAGGGTTTGGGTTTTTTTAATTTCTTAATGCGGTCCAAGATGTTTCAGGCTTTCTGGTAATACGTGGTAGGAAACATCGGTTCGGATAGTTTTTCTCTAATACGTGCTGTGTCTTTGTGATTCCTGGACAGTTTTACCTTTAAACTGAAGGGACATTTTTTTCTTTATTATGTTTCCCATAATGGACATTCAATGTGGATCCACTTTCTGTTGCGTGTCAGTAGCTGTGTGTGCCGAACACATTGCTGAAAGGCTGGTTTCATACTAAGTGGTGTGGGAGAGGACCTCGCCTTTCCCACTCCATCCTCTAAAAAGAAAAATAGCCCGGGCATCACACCAGCCACTTTGTGTGTGCTGACACTTCCTTTGTCCTGTCCTCTCTTCTTGAAAATATTAGTGCACATCCTGGGCTGCTTGGCTGCCTAATGCCTTGCTTTTTCTCTTTTAAATATTCATGTGAGCAGAGTGGCTGGGTTACTTAATGGAGCAGCATGGTCTTTCGAATCCGAAGCAGAAGTGAACTTGTTGTCAATAGCTTTTAAAAACTTTTCACTAATCCGGCTGATAGCCTGTCAGATTGACGTATTTCCCCTCTTTTAAAGTTTAAATGAATTCTAGTGCAGGAACAGTTGCTGCTTACAAATGTGGCCTTGATGTGCTGCATTGGGAGGACAGCCTCCATAAAGGAGAGGAAACTACTGATCCCCACTAGGAAGGAGATTTTCTGCTGTCGAGAGGATCACTGACATGCCTGAGGGATTTTTGGTGAGTTGCTTTACCTGTACCCTGGACAAGAAAGTAGTCAAGGTAGTAAGAAAGCAATTCAGAGGAAGAGAAAGTATAGTTGAATGTATATTACAAATATCTGCAGTGGTGTGTTTTAACGAACCCTTGACTGAAGAGGGGACTGAGCTCTGGGGCTGTCTTGTCTTGTGTAAACTCCCTGGAGAAAAGTAACTCATCCTTCTTTGGAGAGAATTTTCCCTTTGCTTTCTTCCATCGTTTCTCTGTGGGGTCTTGAGATGATGTCCATGCTGACAGATTGTCCGGTTCCGGTGATGTCTCTGTACAGTGTAAATGAGATGCAGTATTTTTGGGGGCATTTAAGTGCTCTCGTAGCATGAGCAGTCATGTCCAGCTCTCATTTCTATCCAGATTTACAGTTCTCTGTATCTTTTTGCAGAAGGTGAGGGTCTTCAGCACCTCACTCCCTTTTTAAGGGTAAAACCCTTCAGCTTTTTCCGCTGTCACTAGGAATTCACTCAAGGTATCTGCAGATCGAAGGAGCTGAATGCTTTCTGTTTTGGTTGGGTTTTTTTGCAGCTTCAGCACTAGCCACAGGTCCTCTATTGGCTCCACTCACCAGTCAGCCATACCTTGTTGTATAAGTAAAAGATTTAACTCTCCTGGATTTGTCTGATGAGTGAGAAGAGTAACACTATGGTGTAGAATAGTAAAAAAGGTTGGGATGGACCTAGTCTCTCCCCAGGCTGTCTAGTCTCTCCCCTGCTCAAGGCACAGCCACTGATCTACATCATTCCTGCCCCAGGTAACTTACTCTAGTTCTTCTTTGGCTGTCACCAATGCTTGTTGAGCCGAATGGAGATGAAAGATTACAACTGGCTTTCTTGTTTATGTATCCCACTCTGAAATTTGCCTTTGTGCAACTGCATGACCTTGTCAGAGCATGAGCAAATGCTGAATGACATAGTGACAGAGGATTTTCACTTGCTTTGTTGTTTGTTAGCACTTCCTACGCAGCTCTCATGGTAAGGGAAAACTTTTGGGAATGGCTCAGCACTGGTGGCCTGTGGTGGTGCAAGGGCTGAGGCACCAGGTTTTAGATCCTCAGATAGCTTCAGAAAGTTTGGAGAAAGGATGGGGGGAGGTGAAGTTAGAGGGATTAATAGGAATTAATGCTAATAGGTGTTTGGTGTTTTATTCTCTAGATTACTTGTTTTAACTGGCTTTAAGCCTGGCTTTTATCTACTGGTTTGCTGGGGGCCATCTCCTGTGCCTCTGGGCTACAGAATTGCTGCGGTGGCAGTACCGCTTAGTGTGTGTGACTGGTCATGCCTGGGATGTCAAAGACCAAACTGATTTTTTCAGCTCCAGGGAAGGATTTCTCTTACATGTGCTGGTCAGATAATGTGAAGAAGAAACCGGCTGTGGGCTGTAGCATTTGGACCTGCTCCGGGGAGGTGTAACAGCCTCTCGTTTTGCTGTTTCCCATCACAAGAGATGTTTCTGCAGGTGAGGAAATAGTCTCTGTGACTTTTCCTTCTTCTGAGCATGCTGGGCATGTTCCTCTAAGTGACTGAATGATCAAATGCGTTTTATTCTTTAAAGTCATCAATTCTTGCTTCTCAGAAAGGATAAAGAGAAGCCACTGCAAGGAGCTAATGAGCCTAGAAAAAAGGATACTGAAGGAAGAATCATCTCTTCTTGTCAGACAGGACTATCTCAGGGAGGACCAGAGTTTGCTCATGGCTCTCTAACTTTTGGCGAGTCATGTAATCTTGATGCTTTATTTTTTTCCTGCTTCTTTGGGAAGGCATTAATAATACCTTTACAGTAGAATTGGGGCTTTATTCAGTATTTGCAGCTTGCTTTGAGGTGCTCTAGAATATTGCTTGCATTATTTAAGAGTAAAATAACATGCTGAAGGAATGTCAGAAATTTTTCAGGGAATGTTTTCATTTCTTACAGCTCTGCCAGCCAGTCTACTCCCACTGCATTCAGGTCACTGGTAGGATGAGGGCTGGAAGTCTGACTCTCCTGCTATTAAAATAGCTTGTAGATTTAGGAGATCGTGCCTGACACATGGCCTGGAGAGCATAATTTGACGCGGCAGCTGAGTGAAAAATGCTGGATGTGATTTTTATTTTCAGTGCATGCAGATGCATGAAGTTTGGTGTTTTGGTTTTGCTTTTTTTTTTTTTTTTTTTTAAAACAGCAAACCAGAAACAAACCACAAAGGAAAACAAACCAAAACCTACCACCCCACTCCAAAAGAAAAAAAAACAAACCAAAAAAGCAAACACTAACCAACAACAAAGCTTTTATATTAAAATGAGCTGGGGTCAAAAGGGGATTCAGACATGACACTAGAAGAGCGGGGGGGATTTCTTGTCCCAGTTCTGTAATTCTTATGGCCTGAAGAGGTCTTCTCTGCCATTTGGTAATACTCTTAAATTTGAACACCAAACATCCCTGTAAGACCCAGGGAGTGTCCTTCAAATACATTTAGAGTTGATTAAAACCAAACAGCCTTCACTGCCACTGGATGGACTTTTATAGACGATGCTGCAGGCTGCATCAGTGGAGGCTAACAATTCCTGGCTGGTGGTGTTGCAACTAATTTTCAAGCCACTTTCAACCTAATTTTCAAGGACAGAAGCAGGCATTTCAATTACCTGAATAATTGGAGGGAGAGGGAAAACACTTGTGTGGGGAAAGGGCCCTGATAGAGCAGGCTAAGAGCCACAGCACTTATTAATATGCACTTCTTCTGCTGATTCCCTCTGTGACCTTGGGGTAAATGCTTTTAATGGTGTGCCTCGGTTTTGCTGCCCATGTGATGGGAAGAGCAAACCCTTGCACCATGAGATCTGGGCAAAACAATCACCTATGGAACAACTGTTGTTGATATTCTTTGCTAAAGATTTTGCTGTTTGCATCTTGGCTAGCCAAAGAGGGTTTTCTGTAGGCTCCTTACTAGCTCAGAGGGTTTTTGAGGCTTTATTCCCTGGTGTGAACCTGATGCCAGGTATGATGCTCTACTGCAAAAGTCAGAGGCTTGGAGTTCAAGAGCTCATCTGTTATGGCTGGTTGTCCATCAGCTGTGCTGTGGTCGGGGTTAGCAGGCAGATCTGGATGAAAGAGCCTCAAGTTTTGCCTCTGCCCTCCATTCTCACCATGAAGGTGGTGAGGTACTGGAGCAAGTTGCCCAGGGAATCTGTGGATGCCCTGTCCCTGGAAGCGTTCAAGGCCAGGTTGGATGAGGCTTTGGGCAACCTGGTCTAGTGGAAAACGTGCCTGCCTATGCCAGGGGGCTTGGAACTAGATGATCTTTAATGTCCCTTCCAACTCAAACCGTTCTATGATTCTCCGGGCTGATGGATGGGTTGAAGGCTATGGTGATGTTCTTAGCAAGCAGAGCAGTTCCTTTTCCTAAGACTGTGTGGTTATGTGGTGGAGGAAAGAGTTAAGCTTGGTCTTTCTGCCCACCTGGAAGACAATGGTGGGTTTACAGGACTGCCTGGGGAATGCTGAGGTTGAAAGGAGATGCTGAGCCAAGCTAAGCTGAGACTTGTGCAACTTCAGATTTAGTCTTCAACTCCACAGCATCTAAATGAAACTGGCTACTCCTGTGGGAGCTGACTTCCCTGTGCCTTCCATTTCTGAAGACTGGAAGTACCAACAGTGCCCTGGGTAGGGTGCTGTGAGATCCAAAACCAGTGCACGGTTTCTAAATAGTTCACTTCCCTCTAAGGCTGGTCTGGGTTCACACTTGTGTTGCTGGAAAGGGACTTAATTTTCACGTAGTCTTGTTGAGAGCAACCAGGTCATTGCAGGGACTTTTTCCCCCACCCACTCTGAGCTCTCCTGCCCTGGTGGTTGGAGAGTTTTGTTGATTATGCAAGTTATTAGCTTGCAGAAGATACAAGGGAAACTATTTGCAGAAAGCTATGAGAAATGTTCAACTGATGGGGTTTTCTTCTCCCTGCTCCCTGCCCGCTCCCCCCCGCCCTCCCCAGGGGCTGTGGTGTACTGGCAGCGAGGTAGTGCAGCTCAGCTCATGCACAGTAACTCATTGACCATGGTATTTCATTGCCTGACTCGATGGCAGGAGAGCATTGGGATAAGTAATCTTTTGTTTTAAATCCTGGGTAATCAAACTGCAATCTGAAATAGGCTATAACAGCATAAAACCTTATGTGCTGGTCTCATTTAAACCTGGATTGGGTCTATATGGGAGGTCCAAAGTCTTAACACGAGGATAAACAGATTATAACTGTACCTGCATGAAACGTAGGTGCATGCCAGCTCTGAAAGCGCCAGTGCTCTTAGGAATTGGGCCTGCAAGCACTTGCTGACCTGCTTCAGCCTAAATGAGCTGGCTTAGCATAGACGTGGTATTTAAACAGTCTCAGTTAACACGGCTTATATTGACAGATGCTGATTAAGGGGCGCTCATGTGAAGGGGAAGGTAATTTCTGATGCAGGAGGGATGGTGCTGGTTGGTAGCTGGGAACAGACTGACAGCTGTAGTTGCTTGCAGGTAGCAAAGCAAGGTCTGAAAAAGGTGCTGAGCCTGTTCCTGGCCTACTCCTGAAGATGCTACTGCAGGGAAGACTTTGGGGTTGCTTTGCCTGGTGTTGGCCGCTGAGCCTGGAATAAACACAGTTACATCAGACATGTGTCCATGCTCCAGCTCTGTCTGCTAAAGAGCTTAATGTTCCCCGTTTGTTTTTGTACTTGTCTGATCTCAGACAATATCAACAGATGGACAGAGGTGGTGGAGATGATAAGTTTCTAAAGGTTTCATAGAAATCTGCTGGGCATGGATAAGTAGCCTGATGGGACTGATTAGTACCCTGGAAAAGCAAAGAGCTGTTGCCCTTCTCTGTGGACTGCCTGGTCCATTTAGGTCCAGCATCAGGTCACCCCGTGTCCAGCCAGCATGCCTGGCATGGAGTGTTGGGGTGAGGTATGCTTAAGAGGGGCACAATGGGTGCTTGGATGGGACGCATCTATTTTGAGGTTACTAAATGCCTGATATTCATCAGACTCAGGAACTCATTCCTCTGTGCTCTTGCTCCTTCCTGGGTCCCTGCTTGTGGGTGTTGTACCTATAGGTCTCTGTTCCTGTAGGGTCAGAGGGTTGTTGGGGAGATAAAGCAAAACAAAATGGGGAGAAAACTAAAGGGTTGTGGGGATGGCAAAGGGGCATGGGTGAGGGCCAAAGAAATGGGGAACTGGAGGCAGATAGACAGTGGCAAGTGTCTCTATGGGCTTTCAAATTAACCTGGAGATCAAGCTGGCCCATGGGCTCACCACCAGTCCTGGTGAGAAGGACTTCCTCAGAAGCATGTTGTGCTTGGGTGAGGAAGGGATGAAGTGTGCATGAGCTCCTGGATGTGTTTCTGAAGAGTGGTTTTTAGTTATGTTGGTGGGGATGTCCTGCAGGCTGCTCAGCTGGTGGTGTGATGGGGCTCTGAGAAGCAGCTCTGTGGGGCTGGAGGATGACCAAGGACTTTGGACCAGTGCTGGGGTGAGCTTGGTGAGGGCTGTGTCAGTGAGAAAGAAGAAGCTAAGGATATTGCATGAGCAGGTTTTTAAGGCGGGAGAAGAAACTTGGAAGTGTTGCACTTCAAGAGAGGTGATCCTCCCCCTCTACTCTTACCCTTAGGAGGCCGTGTCTGGAGTACTGTGTCCAGTTCTGGGCTCCTCTGTTCAAGAGAGACAGGGAACTGCTGGAGAGGGTCCAGTGCAGGGTGATGAAGATAATGAGGGGACTGGAGCATCTCCTTGATAAGGAAAGTCTGAGAGAGCTGAGAGAAGACTGAGAGCAGATCTTATCAATGTCTACCAGTATCTTAAGGGCGAGTGTTAAGAAGGTGGGGCCAGGCTTTTTTCTGTGGAGCTTGGTGACAGGACAGGTGGCAACAGGCACAAACTGCAACACGGGAAGGTCCATCTGAATATGAGGAAAAACGTCTTTACATTGCGGGTGACAGAGCCTGTCAGGCTGCCCAGAGAGACTGTGGAGCCTCCGTCTCTGGAGACATTCAAAACCCGCCTGGACAAGATCCTGTGCAGCCTGCTTGAAGAGAGCCTGCTTTAGTAGGGGGTTGGACTGGATGATCTCCAGAGGCCCCTTCCAGCCCCCACCATTCTGTGATTCTCCAAGGGGTTGCAGGTGTGAGTAGGGGAGCCCAAGCAGAAAGGGAAAGCATCAAAATGTGGGTTGCTTTTTTCCTCGAACTTTCTCTTGCATTTGGAAAGTTTGCTTTGGAGGCAGAACAGGGGAACAGCGTTCTTCCAGTGTGTAGTGGTGTTAATTGTTTGAAATATTTACTGGATGGGAACATCAGTGATGATCAACTCTCCCTCTAAGTGCACCTGAGGAGCAGGCATTGATGGGTGACATTCCTGAGCAGCTAAAAGTCTTTGCAGTACAATTAACAGTGTATTTTAGAAGTGCTGACATAGAAATAAAAAGCGTTATGTATTGGTCTAAGTCTTGTCCAGCTCTTCTGTTTTCTTTTGGTTTCTGTGGAAATGTTTCATGTGAACCATTTAATATTTTTTGATCTTGGCAAGTTTTCTTGTTAAGGCTAGTTCATCTAAAATACAGTGCAAGGTGTTTTGATAGCTGTAGAAGTCCATAAAAAATATTTTCCAGCTTATTTGTCAGTTGTAGTGCCAGTGAGGCAGGAGAGGAGAGAGATCCTTCCTAGGTGGTGAAGATGAAAGATGGATTTGATTTGCTTCAGGCTCCTTGGCAACATTCATCACTATCATGTTATCCAATCCCTTTGCAAGGGCTAAAAATTTTCTCTCAGAATTTGGGAAATACTATTTTAATCTGTTGAGTAGGATCTGACAATAGGTGGGATCTCTTTGTCCCGGTATGAGGAGGTATGTTTTTTAGGGGCTGGTATGTGTTTGGTACATGTGCTAGCCCTTGCAAACAGCTGAGCAGTACCAGAGGGCAACTGTGACCCTGGAGGTGCTGAACTGTGCATGACCAGATGCTGTAAAACAAATGTGACAGGCAAGTGTGCACCTGAAGACATGGATACCTCTTAGAAAAGCATGTTGAAGGAAACTGTAGTCCTCTCATTTCTCTTTTAGTTTGCAAGTGTAGCTTTTTTTGTCCTGGAGTTCAAGGTTTCCTAATTTTCTGAGAACCTGGCTCTGTAACTCTACTAATTGCTCTAACACAGGGTTGTATTTTGCACAGATCCCACAGCTGCAAAGTGTGTGCAGCTGTTTAAAGCAGGCAATTCCTTGCTGAGAGGTGCTGGAAGCTTGATTTTATAGGGGCTGGGCACTGAGTCGACATAAAGGAATGATGTGCTGGGGGCGATGGGGGTGAGCAGGCAATGCCACTGCCCAGCTGACACCAGGGAGGAGCACCGCTCAGGCTGCACCCATCTCCAGTGAGTGCATGTGCCTTCTCAAGACTGAAGGGGTGGGTACCAAAAGCGAGGGCCTGGCTGGGGAGGGGGGATCCTTGGAGCAGATCTCCTTCTTGCAAGGCCCCCAGGGCTTTTCTTGTCTGTGCCACATGGCCCGGTGCTGTTGCACTGCCTGAGTTGTTTTCAGCTCTGGTAAGCTTGCTGCATGTATCCAGCATGTTCCTCGGGAATGTGGTAACCCCATTCCTTGGGAATACAATTTGAGCTATGACATAATCCCTGGAGCAAGTGAGGAGCCATTAGCAGCTTCTTCCTTACTGCAGTTGGTGGAGCAGAGCTGTGCGTCTTGGGATTCTGCTCATTCCTGGATATTTTCTCATGCTCCAAACACTAACAGGTGGCACCCTTCACCAGGGAATGGGTGGGGGTGAATTATGTTTTAAATCATTCAACACCTCGGCGTGGCTTCCCCTGTTTGTCTGAATTATAGTGTTGACCTCCAGAATTCATTATGAATATGCCCTTAATGTCAGCTCAAACTTGAGACTGGAGTGCAAGAGGAGAACCCTGTCGTGGAGCATGACATTACCTACGTCCCATCAGCTGTCTGAAGGGAACCCATCTTGGCTGTCTGAGGAAAGACAGAATTGGGATAAACGTGAATGAGAGGGAAAAGGAGCTTGAGATGGTTGCAGCTAGAATTACAAGTTGCAAGTGTTTAAAACCATTTATGGAGAAGAAGGTCTGGGATCACGTGCAGTGCACTCTGTAATGATGGGTAGGGTTAAACACATTTAGGTGCTGATCTCCAAGTTGATGTGCTGTGCTGCAACGCCTTATGTGCCTGTTAGGGTGTGGATCCAGGGGTCTGTGCTTGCCTCTTCTCTGTGCCCCCATGGTGAGCACCACCTCTGCCTGTCTAGCTTTTGCTTTGACAAATCAGGCTAAAAATAAAGTACTTTAATTAGAAATGGTAGTGGAGGATCTCAAAGCATTTCACAGGGAGAGCTGCTGGGTTGAAAGCAGAGGTGTGGTGTGGCGTCAGGAAAGGACATGGGCTGCAAGGAGCAACACTACTATTTTCCTTTTGAACTGGGAAACAGTTGAGCTTACACAGTCAAAATGCTGCTTTTCTCAGCTGTTCCTGCTGCCAAATGGTCTCTTTCAAGAGAGAAATCCCATTTCTCTGAATTCCCTTCTCTGGAAGCAAATACCCATTTAAGCCCTGAGAATCTGTGTGCTCAATCCGTTATTGCCCCATTCTTGAAAGGTTTTTTTGGTTGGTTCTTCCACAGAACAAGAGAAGAGGGATGAGATTTAGCTGATTGTTTTAAAGTTTATCACTAAACCTATTGGCCAGTGGGTCTCAGCTCTGTGCCCAGAGAGCAGCAGGTTGCTTGGGAAATGCATATGGGAAGTAAAGAGCTTAAGATGAAGGTCAAGGAGAAGAGTAAAGTGAGATATCCATCTGTAGTATGCTGCCTGCCCAGGTTTGCTGTCTGCGGGATGCTTCCCTGAGTGGTACCCTGGTAGTGGAACATCACTGGGAGCTGGCATAGACAATGGGAGGTGAAAAGCAGCAGTGCCTCTGCTAATATTCCCTCCCTTGCTATCTCTTGGAGAGCTGCCTCTGTGGGTGAAAGGAGGGGGAATGGATTAAAAATACATAATTAGTGTAGCTAGAGCTCTGCTTTAGGCTCCAATGTGCATTAATTAGTTGTCCTCGCAATTGTTGCATTGTTAGGAGAAATAAACTCATTAAAAGCTCTTTGTTTTGTGTTTGTTTGGCACCTACTGTGATGGGATCCTGGACAATGACCACAATTCCTCTGCGCACTGATATTGTAGGCAGAAAGCACTAGTGAAGGATGGCAGGCAGGACTGCTGAGAGCTGCAAGCAGCCTGAGTGATCCTATCGAAGTAATTCCACCATAAAGTAGACCTAAAAACCTTGCTGCCAGGACCAGAGTGATTATTTTTATTTTTGTGTGTGTGTGTGTGTTCGTTTTTTAGTGTCTAGCAAGGCCTTTTAAAACCTTTTAAAAAGGTGATGCATATGGGGAGACAGAACCACCTAAGGATGCTGCCTCGTATTTGTCACCTTCCCCTTTCCCTGCCTGCATTTCTTGGAAGAATTTGTTCGTAACTTCTAAAGCTTTACATGAAGCTCATCTACCTTCTTTAGAGTTGGAAAATACTTACATCTGTTCTCTGATTTTAATTCCGTCTCTAAAGACTGTCCCGGGAAGTTTTTCCTATTGCTCCCTAGAGCATCCCCAGCTCCTGCCTTGCTGGTGGCAAAGTAGTATCATGTCATCACTCCTCTGCACAGGCTGCCTGAATTATGACTATTGTGGTTTAAAGAGAAATATTAATAGAGCATCTCCCTTTTAATACCTTACTTCTCCCTTAGTTTTCTTTCTGTGAACGTGCTCGTGTTTGTGCGGGTCTCTGCGCTGTCCCTGGAGCTTTCTGAGCTGGGTTTTGGTGCTGAGCAGTGTGATGGGTCCGGGCTGCATGTGTGGTGGCAGCACCTTCACCCCTGTTAAATGCAGTTCATTATCTTTGTTTGCTCCCAGATGCTTTCTGCTCCAGGTCACTGCTTGCTTCCTTCCCTGACACCTCCCAGGGAGCGCTCTGCCCGGTGAACAAATGAAACCGTATGTTGTTGGCTAACTGTTGGGGGGACAGCCGCTCGCTTGGAAAGCTATGAGTATTTTGCACCTATAGTGGGAAAGTGATATGCACTGCTTTCTCAGGTCTTGTGGGATTTCAGGGGAATTTTGTGCGGAGGGGGAGCAGGGGTGCAGCTTGGTGGAAGCAGTATTGTCTCTGTGGGTGCTTGCTGTGACTCCTTCGGATGCTGCCGGTTGTGTTGCAGCCAAACTTTGATATCTGTAGTAGTCTGCCCTATGTAAATATCTGTGTCTGAATTTGGTCCTGTGTGAACAAAATGTCATGTAAATAATTACTGTGATTTACTTATTCATTACTTATTTCCAAGTTGTCAGTTTGGCAAACTAGGAAACTAAAGCCCTTGCTTATGCACAGGATGGGCAGAGAGAGGAGAGGGGTGCAAACTAGCACATGCTGGAGGGTCAGCTCAGGCATCAGCTCCCCTGAAACTGATGTGATCTTGGACAAGACACTTGTGGCCAGATTTTGAGGGTATGTTGATATCTAGTAAGCCTATCAAAGGAGGCAGCAATAAAGATTTAGATAATTACCTAATTAAGGCAGTAAGGTGGTGTCCTAACATGTGTTCAATGCGCTGAGACAAGTAGGTTGCAAGAGGCAGCAGATGAAGGCTGTCCTCCTGGAGGGATGTATTTAAAATCTGTACGTCAGCATCTGAGATAATAAAAAACCTCGATTTCTTCCACAAATTCCTGGCTGGTCATGCTTTTAATCCAGAAGTTTGCTTGCTGAAAGGGCTACATGCATTCACCCTCTGCACAGGCGGAGGGTGTGGGCAGGGAGGTAACCTGTGGTCACACATGGATGGGGACAGAGCCAGAATTATAACGGGCATTCCTGCCTCTCAGTCTTTGGTCATACAGCTCTCTCTCTGGCTCCAACTTTGCCCTTTGTTTGGGGAGTTGAGGTTAGGCAGTTTAGACACTCAAATTACAAGTTTTGCAGCAGTTGAATGATACAGCTAAGACCTGGATGCAATCTGCAGTAGACTTTTCTCTGCGTGGGTCAGGCAGTTTGGAGGCAGGGTGGTTCGTGCCCTTTCTGCTTAGGTCAGGTTCGTGCTACACCAACCAAAAATATCCTCTGCCCTGGGATAAAGAGCCTTCTCTACCTGGTGACGTGCAATTAAGTAGTATATTGGATTTTTATCAGGACTTTTTAGTGCATAACAAATTCGAATCAAACTGAGGCTTGCTTTGGTGCTGGATGACTGCCAGGGCCCCTGAAAGGAGTGTGCTCATGGGCGTTACTTGCTCAGGGGTTAAATTGCAACAGGCAGACCCCCATGATACTTGCTTTGCCTCTTGGTGCTAACTCTGGTCCCTTTCCAATGCTGTGGCTGTGACCCACATCTCATAGTCCTTTGCAGGTCCTTGGTCCTCCCAGGGCTGCTGCCTCCTTTTTGCTTGTTCTAGAACAAAAAGCTGGTCAGTGAAGGGCTGCTCCAGCAGTTTGTCAGGATATTTTTCCTTCAGATTTTCCTGAACAATACTGTAGTCCTAAATAGAGATGAAGGAAACAGAGTTTGGGCATATTTTTTTCCTCTTTGAGGGTGCTTGAGCATCCGTGGGGGAAGAGAGCTGGGAAGGGATAAGGGAGTGTTGTGGCTCAAAGTATTCCTTGTGTTTTTGTTATTTATATTGCTGAGGCAGCGTTGGTGTTGCAGATACACAACCCAGAGCATCCTTGTCTCGGAGCGTTTACAGGTTTGAACTGTGAAACGGCAGAGTACAGATGGATGTGGCAGGTACAGAATGGTGGTGTAAATCCTTGTAGGAGAGGCCAGGCCTTTCTCTTTATTCTAGCAGTACTTAAAGTAGTTACAACTCTTTCTAATTAAGATATTCCTGCCCCCTCCCTTCCCCCTGTGCTATTCTATATATTATCTTTTTTCCAACTGAAGTTGTCCTACATTCATGGATGCTGTTTTCTATAGTTTGTATGTCACAACCAGTAAAGAACTTTTCAAGAACATCACACATAGATTTTTTTGAGGTGACGTCTGTGGTTCTTACTCTCTCGAGATGACACTTGTACATCTTCAGCAGTGGCCTGGGATAGTGGCTGGCAGTGCCACTGCTCTGTGCAGGTCTGCTCGTCTGCAGTCACCCAACTCTGGTGTTGAATTGGTCCATGGGGAGTGAATGAGGAATGTCCTGAACTGCTCCTTCACAGGGCTGTGTTTTGGGTTTGACTCCTGGAAGGTGGTTTCTGCAGGCTGTGGTAATGTTTCAGCTGAAATCCTTAGTGAAAGCACCTGCTCCACCCATTGCCTTTTCCCTTTTCTATCTTTTGCATCTACATATAACAGCAAATGCTTCCAGCAAGAGTGATGAAAATTACCAATTAACTGTGTGTGAGAAAGTGAGGGAACGCCAGCTGTGAGCAAGCCACTTCTCTCTCCCCAGGCTCACAAGTAACCCTATCCCCTTCCCAACTTGCCTCCCAATGTCCCAGAGGATGCACCCGACCCAGGTGGGTGTATCATTAATGGGGGAGAACGGGAAGAAGGCACACGAGTAAGGAGGGAGACAGGGAACAAGAGAAACTTCAACTGAGGGTTTATTCTGATGCACAAGAGCTATCTTTACTCATCTTGGCTCAGGACAGCACTTCCATTTGTAAAGCCCCTACAGAAGCATCCAGCTTGGCATCTGACTCATGACAGGCATGTCAGCCCTGGCTTGGCCTCCTCGCCACAGCTTCAGGAAGCTTCTTGCTCCCTTCACAGGTGCCTTTCCAATTTTAAGATTTGGTTTGAATGCATAGAATTGATGGAATTTGTAATTGAAAGCTATAGTCAGATGCAATTACCGTAAATTAAAAAAGCATCCAGGGCTGGCACAGAGAGCTGTTGGTGTTGGGGGCCTGGAGACCGGGGCTCTTGAGGCCAGCAGGGAGTAGTGTGGTATTAAAAAGCGATTTGATGCCTGACACCTCCCTTGGTAATTTTTGCTGTGATGATCTCACCCCAGTCCTCTTGTTGATTTGCCACTTGGCTCATCTGATTCCTTGTGTCTTGACCCCCTCCCCCCTCCTTGTCCATCAATCTGCATGGGCTGTGAAGGGTAATTAGTTGCAGGAGCTGTGTTGGAGGGCATGGTGTTACTGCTACAGCTGTGCTCCCTTCTCCCTTTCCCTGCTTGCTATCGGGTTGGTGGCACTGGCTTTCATGCAGGTCTCCCTCAAAAATCAGAGCTGGTGGTGGGGAGAATCACATGAGGTCGTGCCACCAGTGCCAGTTTGGGTGCAGACATGTCCCTGCGGTGCTCAGAGCTCCTTTTGGGCTCCTGAGCTTGCATGCAAGTCTGCTCCATGCCTGAAGGTGGAGGAGTTTCTCCTTAGGTTTGGACCTTGATCTGCTCCCTGCTGGATGTCTCAAGAACTGGCCTAAGGGTCTCTGCTCCCTTCCGTTGGCTGCTTCTGCCTTCTCTCAGAAGGATCTGCCTTGAAGATCCTTCTTTTGAGTTAGGAATGGGCAGTTTCCATCCTGCTGTGCCTTCTTTCACCAAAAATTTCTCAAGGCTCTTGGCACTTCGGGTTGCCTGTGGACTGAGAGTTGGGGGTGGAATTGGGCCAGCGTGTCCAGGTATCCCAGCTCTTACTCTCATTTTACCATGCAGATACATCCAGCACGAGATCAGCCTCACCATCAGAAATAATGCTCTGGAGGGACTCCTTTTTCCTTTCTTCACTCTCAGTGTGTCTGCTGGAGACGATTCTGAGGCTGGACGTACTGGTCCAGTTTGGGTACTGGCTGCTTAAAGCTCTTCCCCCTTGCTCCCCAGAGTAACAAGGACTGCTCAGGTGCCCTCTCCCAAAAGCATGTTACCAAGCCCTGAGAGGCAGTTCTCCCAATAACGACCTATACCTGCAAACCTCCCCTTTTTTGGGAGCCTAATCCAAAGCTCTGAAACAAATGGGAAGCTCTCAGTCAGCATCCGCAGCTGTCTGTGTGCTAAGCCTGGCAGCTTGTGATGAGCTGCAGCTTGCAGGAGGCAAGCAAGTGGTGTGGGGTTGGTTTTTTTCCCTCCCCTTTTGCCCTAGGGAATGCAACAGGGCTGGACAAATCCAGGTGTCTGATTAGCCACGCTTAATTAAGAGCCCAGTATTCTGGAGTGAGCCTGATGGATTCAACAGGGCTCAGCAGAAGGGAGCCTGGAGGAAAGCTCAGCTCATGGCCCACAGGCACGGCAGATCTGGACTGCCCAGCCCTTTGGGATTACAGTGTCCCTGATCTTCCCAATTTGATGTTTCCTTCGGAATAAGCAGTAGTGAATGGTTATCACGAGAGGTTGGGGAAGTGGCAAAGCACAAGTTATAGCTGGCAGTGGAGCAGAACGTTTCTGTGCCCCATGGAAAGTGTGGCTGTGTTGGCTGTGCACTGGTTTGTGATTTGGGGTACAACAGGGTTGCTGCATGTGCAAATACAGTGATTTCTCTTTTTTTTGGCTTCTCAAATTGCACCAGGAAAACACTGTCCCCCCTGCCTGATGGTGCATTTAAAGAGAAGCAAACACCCCCCTCCCCAGCCTTGAAAGCCCCTCTGTCAGTCTCCTGTTGGGATATTCGGTTACCGTTCCTGCTTGCTGTAAAGCTTCTCTGTGCTGCTGCTGTGTGCCCCAGCCCCTCCCCGGGATGGGAGCCTTCACCTTGGCAGCTCCTTCAGGCAGGAGCAGCTTCTCTGCATTTTATTTCTCTGCCTCGTTGACTCCCCATCTGTTTTCAGCTGCTGGCTGCAAACGTACCTATTCCTTTTGGCATTTGCCTCCTTTTCCCCTTTCAGTTTTTGTTTTAATTGTAGCCATGTTGTTTAACTCAGCATGTTTCCAGTGCTGAAACACGGAGCAGCAAGGAAGGAGGTTTGCGAAGGGGAGGGGTGGGCAATGAAGAAGCACTCCCGGGGTTCATTTGCTGGGAGATGGGCTCGGCTGCCCCTGAAGGCAGAGGGGCTGCATTGGAGGGGTTCAGCCCAGGGGACAGCAAGAGTACATCCTTAAAGGCATCATTTTTTGGATGATTTTTAGAAGTACATGGGCTCAGCCCAGCAGCACCAGCTTCCCCAACCGCTCCGGGGAAGTGAGCTTAACTCCTTGTATGTCTCGCTCCAGCAAAAGCAAGAAGGGGTGTTTTCAGTGTGTTCCTTGGTTTAGGATCAGTCTGGGGTTTAATTACACATATACTAATTGGAAAGGAAAATTCTGAGCAATACATAGCTACCCACAGCCTGTTCTGCAAAGTTTTATATTCATGTATGCCTTTCTCCCCTTCTCTTTTCAAATTCTTTATGTATAATGTATTTTGTAAGTATATTCAGGCACAGGCATGCAATCTACAGAAGGAAATGGTCTTTTTTTTCTTCCCTCTTTTTTCCCCTTCGGATTTTGAAAAGCAGATCCGAAGCCCGGCACACACAGACCCTCGCATGGTGTAGACGCTCGCATGGCGTGGACCTTCACGGTGCCGGGACTTGGGGCCGTACCCTCTAGGGGGCACGATGCACCCGTGTTTGCACCACGCACGCTGCCGCTGCCGCCGTTGCTGGTTTTGCAGAGAAGGATGGTTGTTTTTCCTTTTTTTTTTCCATAGGAAATAACAGTAGGGAAATGAACTGAGAGTTACAAGAAGCAGCAGATTATCCATGTGTTCAGCGGGAATAGAAGCCTGGCCAGAGCTGGTGGGTTTTTACCCATCACTGATGCTCTTTTTAATTTTTGCAGTGATTTAAGATGTGAGGCTTGCAAATGCTTATGTGTTTGGTTTTAATCTGTCCTGGAGGTTTAAAAATTGCCCATAAAGCAGCTGCATTTTGAAGCATGGTTGTTTTAAACCAGCAGAAGTATGAAGGACAACTTTTAAAAAGCCATGTGCTGCCAAATTAAGGATGTGATTGTTTAAAAGCGCTCCTGCCCCTGTGAGAGCTTTGGCTCTGGTGCAGTGAGAGATGGGGACAGGCAGCTACATCGCTTGCACAGGAGACCTTGAAAGGCTCTGGCTAGTCCAATGTTTTTAAGACAGGCAGCACATGTGTGATTTCTGAGCTGGCTTGATGGGACTTTACATCTTTCTTTTAAAGACAAATGTAATTCAACCCTTCTAGTCCCAATAAAGTGAGTCCTTAACCAGGCAACGCTTAGGACCTCCTCTTTGGTTAAACACCCGTGACTCACTGTGCATCCAAGATAACTTGGGGTCTGTGTTGAGGGTCAAGAATTTAATTTAAACAATGTGTTTTGTGTTTTTTTTTTTTTTTTAAGCTTTTTTTTTTAACTGTTACGTAGCCTGTATTATTGAGCTGCTAGGCATGAGAGCTAGTAGCATTAATACGCAGAGAAAATTACTCTATGCATGGTAAAAACCTTTCTGAAGTAAATCCTGTTTTCCAGTGCTCCTGTAATTACCTCTTGCCTTGCTGTGTCTGATTACTGCATTACAGATAGAGTTGCGTTGCTTTTGTGCTGCCTCTGTGATGTTTCTATATGGAACACTATATGGTGCTGATTTCTGCCCCGTTAATTGATTCCTAATACCAGTGAGTTGACCGGTCACTTTTATTTGATTGTATTATTTCAATAAAAGCCGGCACCCTGCCTTCCCATGTGTTCGGGAGTGTCACTTAAAGTTGTCACTCTGTCTTCTCTACTAGACCATGATTAATTGTTTGCTGCATTAATTGCTGTACCAGGCAGACAGGAGATGGTGTGGCATCTCTGGACCCAGCAGTGAGGAGGCTCTGGTGCTGTCTGTACAGGATCAGTACTTGAACACAAGAGCAGAAGAGCAGAGAGGAAGGCTCTGCTGCTTAATTAAATACATCTTTGCCAATCGGTCCCTGCCGACCTGGACTGCCTCAGATTAAGATGGCAAATAGCTGTCTTCGTGCCAGAGATATTTAGTGACTCTGAGTTAATGGGCTAGCAGAGGGCTGGCAATTGTTCCTGCTTGTCTAACACCGCCTGCAATAGCCCAGCAAATACAGTTAGTTGCATGTGGTATAATTCCCACAGGCAAATCAGTGGCGTACAGGATGGTGCAGATAAACCTGGGTGCCTGGACATCTTGCTTTCTGGGTCTGTAATTAGACAGCAGTAACGACGCTGCTGGAAACAGCCTAGGTCTTTGTTATCCTTGTGAACATTTTGACAAAGGTGCATTCCTGAGTAACGAGATGCACGTAAGAAGGGGAAGATATGCAGCCACCTCTTTTCAAGGGCAAAAAAGTGGGATTAAAAATATTAAAGCAGTCTTAGAAGTATAATTTCAGTAAGTAAATTTAGCAAGTATAAATTTAGGAATTTTTTATAGCATAAAATTCCTTCAACTACAAAACAAAAAGCAATCCCCAAAACTCCTCTAAACCCTCACTTTTCCATGAAGCATCCTTTGGTTGGGATTTTTTTTTTTCCTTCCTTTCTCTTTTATACTTTCCCATGAGGATTTTGTTCTGGAGAAGAGGATAGCGAGGCACAAAACTCTGCTCGATCCCGACACTGCTGCATCTGCCTTCTCTCTGATGCATCCTTCTTGACTTTTTCTGCTGGTTCAGTTTTTCTCCGGCTAGTAATCGTTTTAGCAGATGGTGGGATAAAGTGATGCTGACCAAGAAATTACCTGTAAGATGAGAGCAATGGTGCCTTTATCCATCACAAAACACCAAAAATCAGTTTTCAGCACTGCTTGGCTAGTTTAAGGAGGGCATGGAGTTACGGAAAAGGGTGGGAAAAGCTTTCCAAGCTCTTTCCTGGGACTGTTTAACAACATGAGGGTTTCTTGGAGAAAAGGCAATAGTGGTGATATGAGACTGCTGTAGTAGCAATTTAAATTGGTTTTGGTGATATGCTGCAGTGCAGTGTATGTTTCCACAGGGCTGGATGCTTCCATGGGTTCAGGCACTAGGTACTTAGTGTGGGAGAGTGAGATCTCTGGGAGATTCCCAGAGGAGCAGGGCAGACCCTTTGGGATGTGCTGTCCTGCCCAGTGGAGGACTCTGTGGAGCACATTTCTCCCATGATTTTAGCACCAAAAAGGGAAGGAGGTGAAAGAGTATTGCATGCGATTAATATTTGCCCCCCTCCTGCCCTGTGCCCCTTTTTAAAGGATCAGCTGGGCACATGCTGCTGTGGGTAGATGAGTCTCTGCTCCCATCTCCCTGGTGCCTGCCCCGGGCTCAGCAAAACACGGTGAAAGCTTGGGCAGCGATGGTGGTAACGGGGCGTGAGTGGTGTAGCCAGTAAGTAAGACACTTGCCGGCTCACTACATTGCGAAGTAATGAAGTGGAAATGAACTCCCTGCCTGGTGAGGGGAAGGGGGGGGGGGGGGGGGGGGGGATTAGCTCCTGACAGCGGCACTCGGCTGTGGAGATTGATGGGATGTGCTGACGTCGGGTACCAAACACGACCATCTCACTTTGGCGAGCAATTAATCTAGAGGTTCGGTGATCTGTCATCCTCTCCTGCTCCCTAAGAGCTGGGAAATTTGTTAGGAGAGTTTGAAAAAGAGCTTCTACCTTGCGGTTTTTGGCTGGCTGCTGCCACCCCTCTCTCCTTCACCCTATGGGGAAACAGTTGAGGCAAGATGCAAAGGCATCTTCTAGCTCTGCTTTACTGAGGCAGGTTCAGGGTGCAGAGCTTTTTTGTGGGACCCCACATCTCTGAGAATGTGCTTGGGCATGTTATAAGTGATGCATGTGAGTCTAAATGTGCTCAAGCACTTGGATGAATCTGCATGCGTAGGAACTGCTTGATATTTTAAAAACATTTTTTTTACTATTGATTATTTTTTTGAAGCATGGGGCTGGAGTGGAGAACGGCTAAGGAAATATATAATCTCCCAACTTTTTGCTGTTCCCTTTCCCTTTTGAGGTAGCTGTTGGGGTGTAGTACAGTCATTCTCTGCCATTCCCAAAACATTTCACGGACCCCTGAAGATCTACAGACAACAGGTTGAAATGATGGGATGAAACATCACTCTGCAAGATATCCCCCTAACCCCAAACCCAACCAGCTCCTTGTCCGTGGAGACATGCTCCTTCCAATTACACATAGAGTTTGACATCTCTTTTTCACTCTGCACTTGCCGCAGCCCTTTGCAGGGCATTTTTCCAGCCATTGATTTAAAAATATGCATTTAATCTGAAGGCAGGAAGGTTGGTGACTGCAAAAGTGATGGCTCAACTGTGCTCCCAGTACCAGGCTTGTCTGCAGGGTGAATAGCTAATGCATTAATCCGCTGTGCTGGTGAGACCGGGGGGGATGATTTAAAAGCAGCCAGCCCACTGCTCCGCTTAGGACAGTTGAAGAAATGTCAAAGCAGCTTTGGAAGAAGAAAAAGGTTAGTTTGGGGTTTTTATTTTTGAGTTTTATCATTGCTTCTGCTGTTGAGCCCTTTGTCTGGTATAGGAAGAGTCTATTTGTCTTTCTGCACCCCAATTTTCTTGTCTCTTAAGTGGGGAAAACAGTTCTGGGAGGTTGAGGACTGATATTAAAAAATTCCTCTGAGATATCTGAAGGGGAGGACAAAGTATTCTCCATTGCACTTATCCTTGAAAGATACAGTGAGAGAAGGTACCTTGGGACAGTAAAAGCTTTGAAAATAATGTGCAGGTGTGGAAAGATTGCTGAAAACATGAGAAATGGAGGGGGGAAAAAAGAAAGAAAAAAGTTGGCCCTTAAGTTCAAATATCACTTTTAAACTAGCAATGCAGGGTTGATGCACAGGCGCTACCTGAGCACACATGGCTTTTTGAGACCAAGATCTTATTGACCAGGAGTGGATTTAATGGCACCTAACGTGTTGGTGGCTATTAGGGACTGCAGAGGCATTGCCTTGCCTGTTCAGTTGTTGCCATGGGCAAGCAGGCAGCTGCCGGCACTGAGACGGGTGCCCCAGGTGATCACTGACTGAGTCTGTGTGGCTTTTGCTGCCATGCTGAAACGCTGCCCCTGACTTTCTCTTTGTGTGCTGGGATGAATCCTGTGATTTTTGTGCTGCAATGCTTGAGAGCCTTTCTCAGGTTTTTTTTGGTAGCACTTGTGCAAATTAATTTGATTTTAGGATGGGACTGAGGGGAAAGATGTTGAAGGATTATTGATGTGGGATTAATTTCTTATGTGGTTTTTGGTCCCAAGTTAAGTTGGCACTACCTTTTAATCTGCATTTCAGCTTGGCAGGGGCTAAAGCACCTTTAAAACTCAGCTAGAGGTTTTTCAGTGCAGGTTTGCAGCAGAATTAAACCCAAACTCTGAGTAAGGATCCAGATTAACCATGTTTTAAGGGCAAAGCTTGAGCGGTGGAGGGCACAGCAATCCCTAGAGCCTGTGGCTTGGGCCGGGGCTTGTACTGGTATTGATAAAAGGGCAGCACAGTCGTTGGTCCAGGCTTCCTGCACACAGTTGCTACAAATCCAGAGGCACAACTGGCATGCCACGTTAATGTCCCAGCGTTTAACCCCCGCCCTCAAGTAGGCAAGGATGCCTCACAATATTAATAGCCGTACAGTTTGTGAATTTACACGGCTGTACTGAAACCTGACACTGGCTGCTTTCCCACATGTCACCCTGCAGATGGACAGAATTACTTCAGAGAGACGCTGTGAGCCTGAAAACCCAACGCTGCTGTTTCCAGTGCCGCTGCCGTTTCCAGTGCCGGCAGCCCTGATGGGAAGTGAAAACTGCAGCTCTTTTGTTTATGTCCCCTTTAATCCTTCCTCCTCTGTTTCAGACCCTTTAATCCTCCCTCCTCTGTTTCAGACCCATGCATGGTCAGGGGAACGGATGTTAAATTGGAGCAAGGAGAGTCCTGGAGATGAGGACATCAGTGATGTCCTCTGCTGTTTTTTTCTACCATGGCTTGCAGCAAGTTGTCTTGGCCACCTGCTGCCTCAGTTTCCCCATCTGATCAACGAGGCTATCGCCTTAATATGCTGAGAATAAAGCCAGTAACATGCTGTAAGCTGTTCTGGTTTTGAAGGCAAAGGAGCCTGCTGGGGTGAAAAATCAGCTCCATGTGTTGCAAAGCAGTGTGGTACTTCAAGGTTGAGCCCTCCCTGCAGCCGGGAGGTTCCTTTCAGCCTTTGTAGCTCTGACTTCTCCTGCCTGTGATGGAGGCAGCACTCCCTTCGTAGACCCTCTTTTCCCAAGTAGGTGCCCTGTTCTCCATCCCTTGCTCTGGGTTCTGTTCCCAGAGGTGAGGGAGGACCATACCCTTCTTCCTAATCGCTCCACTTAATTGCCCCCAGGATGCCCTCTGCTGCATGGACAGAAGAATTTCTCCTTCCTTCAAGAAAAGGCAGCTTTCTTCAGGGGAGCTGGAGCCCTGAGAAACAAGTCTATGTTGGAGATAGGTACAAGTATCAGGTGGCCGAAATGCTCCTTTGTAGTAGCAGATGGGTGGGTTGACACCTCCATGTGGCCCCTTTGCTGGGTGCTTGTTTCCTGCGTGGGTTCCTGCAGTGCAGCTGTCCCATGCGATTGCTCCCTGAGCTGTTCTGTTTGCTTCAAACCTCCTCAAGCTGCAAAGCCCATGAGGTCCTCCAGCACTCAGCACTTGGGCTCTGTGGGCTCTGCTGCGGCCTTTCTGAGATGCCACCATAGCCATGTACCTTGGTGGTCCTGAAGTTTAAAAGGAGATCTTAACCCGCATCTTGAGTAATTGCTATTTATTGATCTCTGGGCAAAGACACCCCTGCACACAAAGCCAGGGGTGGAAGGTTGCTTTGCCTCCAGAGGTACTCCTTAGGCATTATCTGTGCAAATTCATATTAATTTTCCTTTTTTTTCTTAGCTGGCTCTGCAAATTGCCATGTAACAAGAACTCAGACCTACCTCAGCTTTTATGCCTTTGCTGCTGTACCATTAATGCTGAACTGCTTGGACTTTGCAGTTTTAAATGTTGTGTGATTGCAATGCCCCCGTAATAATTAGACACCATTAAGAAATTGTGTGTGTTTTAGGGTGATTTCAGAGAACATACCATCTCAAAAACGCAGTTGCAAGAACGGCTGCTGAGTTTGCGGAAACCTGTTACTACTGCCTCAGCCAGAGGGAAGGGTTTTTGCTCTGGGAGAATTGCTCGTCTGCTTGGGGGAGCGCTGTGAACAGTCCTTGCCCATATGGCATCAAGGGGAGGGAAGCAAGAGCCATTTTGCAGCTGGGCAAAAACTTATTGCATGCCCACAACGGCGGTAATAGCAGCTGTCAACCTGGTCGTGGCTGCTTTCAAAAGCTGTGATGATAACTTCACACGGGTTTCCCTTCGATGGGAGCAGGACGAAAAGGGTAAGCCTGTGTGGAGGATTGCATTAGGAAAGCTGGCTGGTGAGGGCTTCCTTGCAGAGTGCTCCTTAGGAACCTCATCATTTCCCGTATTTTCCCTATAAACTTGGCAAATGGAGGGCCAAGCTCTGCTGTTTTTTGCTACTTTGTATTGCCTTGTGCCCTGCTTCTCTTTATAGAAATAAGTATGCCAGAGGTGTATTTTGTCAGTGCTAAGTGTTGCCATTGCTTTGCGTCAAATGTGGTGCAAATTACTGAACCCTGTATTAATAATTGCTTCCCAGCTTGTAATAAATTTCCATGTAGCTAAATATTGATATTCCACTCCAGCTTTATTGATAGGCATCCTCCTGGGCTGCCATATTGTTCCAGATTTTATGAATATGAAAAATCAAAGGTGGTTTATTTAAATAGCTTTGAGCTGGGTTGTATTGTTTTATGTCTGAAACCACTTGCGTTAATCAAGGGGGAGGTTTGGGCTTTATTACTCTTGTCATCTGAGAGCTTTCGGTACGTGACATTATGATACCGAGCAGAGGTGGCGAGCTTGCGCGGCTGAGATAACGGATGGTGTTATCCATGCGGGGATGCAGAGCGATGCTGATAAGCTGCATCGCAAGTTAACAAAGAAGTTCTTGAGCTCTGAAGGGGGCATGGATGTTTTTGCCCACGTGAGACCAGCTTTTACAACTTGCTGGGAGCCTGCAGGCACCATGTACTGTTTTGTGTCATCCTTGCCTTGAATCTGGAGGAGCTGCTGGAGGGACTGGCAGATCTCTGGGTGCAAATGAAGCTCTGAATGGAAGGTGCTGCTCCCCAGGTACCTGTTCCGGCATGCCTTGGGGCTTCTTGCTGAAGCAGCTGGTAATTCTGTGGGCACCCAGGCGTCTTCCCTTCTGATGTCTGCACCTAGCAGGAAGGGAAAAAACTAGAGGCAGAGGGGAAGAGGAGGAATCTGCCTTGTGCTACTCTGCTCGCTCTTCCCAGCCTCTAATTGCTTGAAGACATAGCACTGGTGCTGTCTGTTCCTGGGAGCCACTGCCCTGAAGGAAGCACATTGCTTCCCCAAAGAGCCAGCTGATATCTGGGGACCTCTCTGCTGCTTCTGGGACTTACATAGGTACATCAAGAGGAGAAAATCATCTCCAAGAAGCATTTTTGCAAGGTTTTGCTGAGCTTGTAGGAAGATTTTGCTTAATTGAGTGTCTTTTGTTATTCTCTAGTCTGTTTAGCCCCCTCTGGAAGACTAGCTCGTTGGACTGGAGCTTACAGAACGAGGAGTTCAGCAGACACTGGGGACAGCATGCTCTTGCAGAAAAACGGGCAGCTGGAACATGTCATCCCAGTGCTAGAGGTACAGCGGTGTTGGTTTTGCCTGCCATCTAAGGTGCAGTTTCTGGGCTGCCCCTAGGTCTGGCCTAACTGAGCAGTTTTGCTTTGATTGAAGGTCAAAACTCTCTGGCAACCTTTTCCCTCCGGTAGAGAGACAGCAGGCAAAGCCCAAGCTGGGGTGTTTTGGCTGGCAGACAAATCAATTTGACCCTCGTGTCTGTCTACCATCAGGTATGACTGCCCAAGGAAGATTTTTATATGAGATTGTGTCGCTTTCTGCCTTGAATGCAATAAAGCTGGTGGTAAAGTTACCATGCACTTGGCTATTTTTAATCAAACCTGACTTTTTAGTGAGCTGGGCTGCTGTGCATCTGGTTCCCAAGTGCAACGGCGGCTCTTTGAGCTCTTTTAGCAGCCACCGAGGTGTAATTCTCATCTTTTTTTTTTTTTTTCTCTCTGTTAATTGTTATGATTATTTTTAAAACTTGGCTGCTTGATAAGGGGACTAGGTAGACACAGTGGCTAAGTTTTGTTACAGAACCTGCTGTTGCTAAAGAAGTTATTTTTGCTGAAGGCTTGCATCAAACTGCTGAGTCAAGACAATGGCTTGATGGGATAACATCTTCCCTGCTACCTTCTGTTCAGACCCTTGAGCCCCATTTGCCTGGGTAAAGACACTGAATTTCTTGGAAGGAGGCTTGTGTTAAAGGAGCCCTCAAATAAATATGGCAAGCTCTTGCTTGTGGAGGTGGCATATATGTCTACAGTTTGAGGATCTACCCCAGATCTATGCATGACGTACCCCAAAGCTGGGGGGTGCTGTAATGCTGCTGCAAGTTGGTCCCCCATATTGACCAATACTTGGGGTCCACAGAAAACAGCAAGTGGTTTGACCTCTCCACTGATTTTGGGGCTGATCAGTGCTTTCCTCCCAGAGATGACACCACCTTGAAGCTCAGTGCCTGTGGTTAGCTGCTCTTCACTTGACTTTTCAACCAGGGGTTTGGCCAAAAGTTTATGCTGCATGATGGCGCCATCGATGCTGGCTGTGCAGAGAGGCTTTGAGGGGGGGTGCACGGGGCTTACACAAAAATAGTTACGCATCAGACTGAAATCATTAATGCCCGTTGCCCACGGAGACTAATTAAGGAGAGCTGCAGCTGTTTTTGGAAGCACTTTGTGGGGATTACACAGTGAGCACATGCTGGAGGAGCTCTCGGAGTGTGAAACATTAGGCAAGGCGTTTCGTGCTGCTGCGTGTGCAAGCACTGTGCCCCGAAGAGCTGGCGGGGGGGCTGCGGGGAGAGTGGGACAGAGTTTCCTGAACTGTTTGCTTGGAAACGGTTTTGCTTTTGTCCAAACAACAGGCTGTGAGTGGTGACAGCCCAGCTTAGGTACTGACAGATCATGAAGCCTGGACATCTAATGAAAAAGGCTAATAAGGTTTCCCCCCTGCCTCCCCCTAAAAACCTCCTGCCTTTTCCATTTGCCATGTGCAGGCACTGGAGCCAGCAGCCCTGTGCATGTGGTGGGGCAGCTCAGGGTGTTGCGGCTTTGCTGTGCTTCACTGGTGTCTGTGAATACCTCATGGGAAAGACCTCGTGTTTGCTGTTGCACGTCATCTGCCCATCTGTGTTAAGACAGTGCCGAGATATCTGTGTGCTCAAAGTGGGGGGTAAACAAATCCACCTGAGCTGGTTTTGCTCCTGGAAAGTCAATGCCTCATGCCTGTGGTGTAATGCCAGGCTGCTTCTCCATGCCACTGGCTGCAGCTGCCACTCGGAGCCTCTGTTGCATGTTGCATCTGAAGAGGTATTTCTTCATGTGCAGTTGCATCTCAGCAGGGCTTGGCTGCCATCCCAGGACCGTCTGGGACTGTGCTCCTGTGGCAGACCAGCTTGTTGGTCCTTGCAGTCCTCTGACACCTTGGTTTGTGTACCAGCAGGTGGTTTTGCCTATCTTAAAAGGCAAAGAAATGTGTGCTGAACTTGTGAGTTCTGTGTCTGAAGAACACTCTGTGCTGGTACTTGAGGACAAGGGACTATTAAAGCTGCTTGGGTATTCAGCATGGTTTCCAGTTTCAGTCACTTTATCATAGAATCGTTTACATTGGAAAATACCTCAAAGATCATCAAGCCCAACCGTTAACCCAGCACTGCCAAGCACACCACTAAACCATGTCCGTAAGTCTCATCTCATCTACACATCTTTTAAACACCTCCAGGCATGGTGATTCTACCAATGGCCTGGGCTGCCTCTTCAGATGCCTTTCAATGAAGAAATTTTTTGTCTTAGTAGCCAATCTAAACCTCCCCTGGCACAACCTGAGGCTATGTCCTCTTGTCTTGTCACTTGTTACTTGGGGGAACAGACTGACCCCCACCTGCCTATGGCCTCCTTTCAGGCAGTTGTAGAGCGTGATAGTCTCCCCTGAGCCTCCTTTTCTCCAGGCTAAATACCCCCAGTGCCTTCAGCCGTTCTTCATAAGACTTGTTCTCTAGACCCTTCACCAGCTTCGTTGTCCTTCTCTGGACACCGTTATTTTAGAGCCAGAGTAATGCAAGTGCCTTGCAGATCACCCAGGCATGCTTTTGAGGGTGCTCTGCCTCCCAGCTCAACCCTGGCTCCTTGTTGTTGTTACTCAGTTGCTTTGTGGGTCTGCAGAGGTCCCTTTCATCCGTCGTTCATCTTGGAAGCATTAGCAGCACCTGGAGCTTTGCCGAGCCTGAGCTGGGCCCAGCAGCATGTGGCCATTGTTCGCCCATCCCCTCTCCTGGCATGCAACTCCCGATGGATTTAGCTAGCCTGCAAGGGCACAACTCAGCCTCATTTCGAAGGGTGGCTTATGTTTGCTGGAAGCCCTCTATCCCATCATGCTTAAATTGTGTTGTACAAGACTTCCTTTATTCCTCCTCTTCAATTATCTACTTGTGTATCTTGACTTGCATAAGATTGTGTTTTCTGCACATGAGGTGTCCTACGCATTTAGTTCTCCAAGACCACTGGTTGCATCGGGTTATTGTAAAAGAAATGATAAGGATGTTTTGTAAAAACTTGCACCAAGTTGCTTGGGACTCCTGAACTCCACCTGAAATCTTTCATTCCTTGATTTTAAACCCTTGCAAAACAGCACAGAGTTTGTCATACCGGCTTAGATCATAAGGCCGTATGCTTTGGCTCTGTGCCTGAGTGATAGCCAGCGCACAGTTCTTCTGGGAGCTAACGTGAAAACTTTGGGAGGTGTTATGAAGTTGAGAGTCGGGTTTGGAGTCCAGCTATTCACACGCCTTGGGTGAGCTGCCTGGTGGCATGCACAGAATCCCTATAGCATTGGGGATTATAATGTTGTGGTTTGCACGTGGGATTTGCTGTGAGCTCCTGGTCCTTTTTATAGAGAGACTATTCTGGGGGAATTTCAGTGAGGGGATTTCTGACCTTTGAACAAGAAGCCATCACAGCGTGGAGCAGTGCAGAAAATCCGAAGTGACTTTACTTGGTGGTCCTTGGTAGAATTCAGCCCTTTCCTGGTCTAGGACGTTGCTTGTTGGGGGGATTGTCATTGCTGTATGCTGCAGATGTGCCAAGAGGTCTCTTTTGGTGGGGTCACCTCTTGGTGCATTTGTGTTGCATCTTGGCATTGTCAGAGAGGGTGCAAGAGCCCTAACGCCTCTAGGAAATTGTTCTCCTGGAGCTTGCCAAGAGAAGTGCCTTCAGGTGTACCTGAATTGGTAAGAGTCCTTTGCAGAACAGTTATGCTACAGGCCAGGGTATTTAGGAGCATGGATTTGGGTATTGATCTGATGGGACTGGCGGTAAGTCTAAAAGAGGTGATAGAAGATGAAGCAGGAAAAAAAGCATGGGGAGGGTTATGCAAAGAAGTAACCTAAGTGATGGAGTATTTTATTAACTAATAATACTCGTCACTGATTGTCTTTATGAGACTGTGCAAACATTAATTAAGCTGCTACCTACCACCTGTGAGGTAGGTAAGGAGGAGTACTTGGGTTTATGTGCTGGAGACCCCAATGAGTTTTCATGATACTAAAATCTCCAAAAAGTCGGAGAGCACTGAGGAGTCCCATGGGTTTTGGCTGGGCTCTTTGCCAACATCTGCATGAGATGCCCCAGGTGATGCATTGCCTTCAGATTGCCTTCTGATTTTTAACCAGATATGGGACTGTTGGTGTAGTTAGATATTTATGAACTATTCAAAGGTCAGTTTTGAAAACAAACCCACAAATTGTATGGTTTTCTTTTCAATTATAAGCATCCACATTTTGTACCAAAATGGGATGCTGGCATGACAGCTTGCTGTGCTTCAGCAAAGCTGCCTTGTTTTGGGGGGATGCTGTAGCGAGGCTGTGAAAACTGGCTTCATCAGGGTGGGAATTGGAATATTGTCTGAGCTGAATCAAAGCCACAGGAGCAAGGGGGTCCATAGGGTCCATAGGAGCAAGGGTCCATAGATGAAGAGAAAATAAAGGAGGGCTTGTTCAGGACTCCTGGGGCTGTGTGGCCAACAGGTCAGAAATTGCATGTCAACTTCTTCTAGTGGCTTTTTGCAGGAGGAGGATGCTAAGGAAAAGTATGGCAGGCAAATAGTTTGGCTTTTCCCATATTCGCTCTGAACTGGAGCTAACACTGATGTTATCAGGAGAATTGTCCTCCTTCTTACAGTATTGTCTCTCTGTCTTTTGGTAGGTGGGAGATAAGGTAAGGAGTATGAAGCTTCCTTGGGAAAGGTGGAATAAGGAAAGTATTTAAAGCTTTTTAGGAGATCTCATGCTGGAAACATGCATGTGTTTGCCTGTATGATGTTCCCATTAAATCTCTCTGGAAATGGAAAATGTAGGGGAAGTGATACTGCAGTAATTCAATGGATCTTATTGCTGCTGTTTAAATTTTGTGCATATACCCATTCTCTTGGCTGTCAACAAGTGTGATGAGGCTGTGCTGCTTATAATACCATGACAGTGCTAAAAGGCCCCAGGTGGGATTTGAAGAGGTACCGTGTCTCAGCTAAAGTGGAGAGAAGACCTGAACAGGCTGTCATGGTCATCTTGGCCATTGCAGTGTGCAAGTGCTGCATGGGGACATCCTGGGGAGCACTTGTCAGTACCACAGCAGCACATCTTCCATGACATCCCTCTGCATCACCCAGGCAGACTGCAAGAGGATCTTCTGGCCTGAAGAGCTGAAACCACCTTTCATGAGCTCGGTGAATGTCAAGAGGCCAAGGATTCAAGTCATATTTTTGGACTGATACATATGAAGGAGAAAGGAGTTTGTTTTCATCGAAAGATCTGGAGAAGGGAAGACCCGAAATAACTGTGCTGTGAACTGGGACAGTTTGTTGCTGGAACAGCTAGGTAATAGTAGGAGGCTGGTCTGGGAATGTGGAGAGTGTCACTCCTGCCGTGGTGTCAAGTTGTTGTTTGTTAGTATTTGCCTTTGCAGCCAAGTTTCTCTTCTGACTTTTTGGATGAACTTGGTGTTAAAAGTTGGAGGGTAGGACTTTCAAAAGCAGGTCGCTGGGGGGTTTGCTCACTTGCCTCTCACAAGCTTTTTAGGAAGCTATAGCTGTACTCACTGATAGGTTGTCACTGAATGTAAGATGTCCCACCTTCTGTCTTTAGTCTTTTACTTAACTTCACGATTTGAAAAACACAGCGGACAGTCACAGAAAAAAATAATCCAGCAGAGCTTGAGCTGAGCCCATGCTGGGGAGCAGAGGGCTTTCTTGGATCTGCTGCTTTAGGTGCTGCTGATTGGAGTGGTTCCTCACCAGTTTCTCCTTCCACACGGTTGTTCCCAAACCTGCTTCTTCCCAAATGCTGAGAAAAAATAACTTGCTAATAATGATTAAGCTGAACTGGATTGTCTCACACAAGGCCGGCAGCAGATTGCAAACACAAACAGTTATGTTATACATCTTGTACAGATTTGTCATGGCAATGTCCTAGTACTGGTGAGATGCAGCCAGAGCATCTCACCATGTCCCATGCTGCTATCCTTGCCACTGAGCAGGGCTTAGCTACTCCTATGGGTCCAGAGACTGAAGAGACACTGCTGCTCCAAACTGCACTGTGGAGGCAGTTTTCTCCCAAAAGGCTGTAGAAAGGCTGGTTCTACTACCTTTGGTATGGAGGGTGTGTGGTGTAGGGTGCTCCTTGGCTTAGGAATTACCCTCCCCTTGTAAATTGTCAGAGACAGAGAGGTTTGAAAACAGTATTTAATGATGAAATGGAGACCTGGCTGTTTTACGTAAGATTCTTGCAGTTTTTTCTCATTGGCACTGTTATAGGTGGTATTTCTGGCCCTACTTTAATTTCTTTTCATGGATCGAATGTTCATCGTACTGGGAAGTTGACACCTTGGGCTTCTGTCCGTGTGACCTTTCCCCAAGTGCAGTAACAGAATAGCAAGGAAAGAAGGGCTTTAAGGAAAGACTCCTTAAACTTAAATGATCTTCATTTATCGATTTAACCAACACACAGAGAAACTGTTTGCCCTCTCCCTATAAAATGGGTCAATATTTCTTGACCTGCTTCCCCTCTTCAAGGGAACAGTGAGGTCAGAGGATACTATCATTTCCCTTTGGAAATGCTTTTTTATTTTTCCTTTTTGGTAGTCCTTCCTTTTCAAATTGTTGATGCTGTCCCTCTGCAAGGCATGGTGGAGCTGGGTGCTTAGGGACGTGGCAATCAATGAGTCTATCATGCACTTAAGTGCATGCTGCACTGCCTCTGTGGAAGGCAGTAGGGCTTGGTACCAGGATGAGGCCTGACTCAGACCTAAACAAATCACGGGAGCATGGCTGTTGGTGTTAGCAGGACTTGCCTTCACCCATCTCTTTGGACTTGAGCAGAGGTTTTGCTCCATGTAATGTGGAACATTGGCTTTTTGGCTTGTGCAGGGTGCAAAGAAATAACAACCCTCTGAAAAGCAGTAGTTGTGCCTGTTCTTTATAAATGGTCACGGTTTTTTTCCTTCTGCTTGTCTTGCTTCTGGGGGAAATTGAGCATTGTCTGTGGCTGCCCATACTCCTGTCCTCCTTGTACCACTTCCTTTAGTGAAGAAGCAGGAGGAGGAAGCTAGCTGGCATTCATCTTCCCTCCATCATCACAATCTGATGGTAGCACATGTCCTGGGTCAGGATATAGGCCCTTGTCCCTTGCAGGCGAGCGTTGTGTTCGAGGACGCGGGTTGGTGTGACTCCTTGCATGGCTGGGAGCTCAATCCAATGGCCTCACATGGTAGTTTGGGAACCACCACCGAGCTGTGACTCCGGTGGGTATTATTAGAAATGATGTGGTCAGACTTCAGCCACAGAAACGTCTCTTGGCATTTGAGTACTATTCACTGTAAAATTATCCCCCTAACACAGAGAGGGAAGCACGGTTGCTTGGGTGGTGAAAGGAGACCCAGAGCTAGCGGTGGTTTCAACTCTGGATTTGTGCCGGGGAGTTTCCAAGGACACTGCATGGTGAACTGGGCTTCCATGCAGCTTGCGTGATGTATGGAGTTACGCAGGACTCATATCTGGAGGATTTATTTGTAGATGGAGGTGGATAGTAGCTGTTTCTCCATCCAAAATATGTATTTGGTTTAATAACAAACAAGAGCACATACCCTTTTCCCTGAGACTACAGAAAAACCCCTGTAGTGCTGTCAATAAAAAGATTACCTGACAGCCTTGGAAGGGAAATTAAAATTTATCAAATATTACCACCTGTCTAGGATGGCTTGTCAAACTCAGAGGCAGGAGAAGCAAGATTTCTTGTTCTTCTTTCCCTCTCCCACGCTGACATCCCTGGGTGATCCCGAGGATGGTACAAGGAGAACATTCTGCTCACCTGTCATTCAGGGTTTAGAAAATGAGGTGTTTATTGGAGACAGAATCTAGGCAGTGCCAGAGGTTTGTAGTCACAGAAGAAGATGCTATTTCCTTCAATGTGTGCTGTAGGAAAGGCTGGGATCACTGCTCTGGGCTGCAGGGATGGATACCTGAACAGAAAGCACTCTTGATTGGAGGCTAGAGATGGGGTTATTGCCATGTCCAGTAAAACAACATTTGTTTTCAACTGCAAATGGAAACTTTTCTTCTCTATTTTGTTAGCAGCTTCAGCTATAGCAAGGTTAGTTGGGACCAGCTGTCTTGGAGGTCTGAGCTTTCCTTATTGCGATGTCTCTAACTTTATTGATGATTTCAGGAGTCAAGAAGGCACCTCTTTGCTACCTTTCCTAAAAAGCTGGCTTGGGGTTGTCTTTGTGCCTTTATGCTAAGGAATCATGGCTGGAAGGACCTTGGAATCAAAATTAATGCACGATCTCATGTGGTGTGGTACTTATTTCAGATCTCCTAATGAGGAATGGCTTGCTTGAGCCACCCAAGTAGCCAATGGAAATTTCTTTCTTGTAATCCTCCCTTATGTTTTCAGTACCATAAATTTAGATGACCATAAGCCCCATGTGGACTTCAACCAAGCAAAGGTCTGGTCATCATGTTTCTGTGGTTTAAGCTCCCTCTCATTGCACCCACCTCAAAGAGGGCCGTTTATTTGGATCAGACCCGTGAGAAGATTTCATCTCTGGTGCAGGAACAGTGAGTTTGGCTCACTGGGTCCCACAGGACCTGGTGGTGTCAGTTCCTGCAGCTCTGACCATGGGATGGGGTGGTGGGGTAGAGTTTGGGTGCCTCTCAGTGCCATGTAGCCCCACACTGAGCATCCAGAGCTGCATGTCAATGGAGTGCAGGAGGGTCCTTTCTCCTCTAGTACAGATGAAACCATGGTCTTTGGGGAGGTGGAAGAAGTGGATGTGTGCCAAACTCACCCAACTGTGTCACTCAAATGGGCAATCCAAGCAAATAAACCACACACACTGATGCTTGTGCATAGCTTAGGCTATGAAAATACTTTATAGTAACTTGACAAATCCTGTAGCTGCTTTAAGCAAATTAGGGTGTTTCTTTAAAGCAACAGCAGTGTTCTTCCTCCTCCCCTCACCCCTCCAAACTCTCCTGAAGTTGTAGTATAAGAGTTAACACATGTATTTACTGCTGCTTGTGCGCAGGCGGTGGCATTTCTGAGTCTCTGGTGGCAAGCCACACATGTACTACTTCCAAATAACTGATGGCAAAGTGGCCCCAACCTTGGTTTTGAGAGTGGAGTTTCTGAGGAACAAAATCCTTGCTTACCATGTAAGCTGGATTTGGGAGCAGCATCTATCCCCAACTTTGTTGTCTATTGGAAGCAGCTCAGATAAAAGGGTTTTTCCCCAGTGAAATGAAAACTGAGTTGGAGAGAGGTCTCCTTGGTGAACATGCAAGTGGGGATGCTGAGAGAGGTGGGCAGCCACAACAACAAACTAGTCTTCGTTCCTTGGGAGAGAGCTCCTCCTCTTCAATCCGTTTCCCTTGGAACAGCTGAGTCCCACCCTGGCTCTTATCTTCTTCCCTTCGTGCCTCTTTTTATGGCTCAAAAGTAGCTTCTCATCACCCTTGGACTATGGTTCCCTTTCTTTATGCCATTGGGAATTCAGTACCACATCCCCAGAGTGTCACATTCACTCGGGACTGTGCATTTGTATTCTAGAAGACTTCTCTTTGGTGCCAACCCATAGTTTTGTCCAGTCCTTCTCTGGGAGCAAAATGAACTGAACTGATGGATGATGTGTTAGATGGAAACAGGTCCCAGTGCAGTTTGTTGGCTGCCTGCAGCAGCAGACATCTGCATGGACAGAGATGCTGGCAGTACTTACATCTTATCTCTGTGGGGTTTTTTGGGGGGATGGTGAAAAACAATGCAATCTCAATAGCATCAAGTGGGCACGAATACTTCCTCCATTATGATACTGCAGCTGGAGATGCTGGGTTTTCTGCTTCTTTCCCTAAATGCAGAACTTTGACCCTAGGGAGGAAGGGAAGGACTTCACATGGATAAACTGATGCTGAGCTGGCAGTCTTGCATGTCGAGGGTGCCTTGGGCTGCTGCCTGCCTCCAGGATCAGCGTTGGGTGATTTCTGCCTGTCATAACCCCCTGATTTGTTTACGTGAGCATTTCCATGCAAGGATGTGCTCTTGGAGCATCATTCTGGTGTTAGATGCTAGTTGGGATGATCTGAGTATGGCTTATGTGCTAGGAGATGTGTGAGCTGGAGGAGGCATGTTGGTTTTCCCAACCAGGGAAACACCCTACAAACAATAAACTTCCAAAAGTCACTTTGAAGGTAACGAGCTGGGATGGAAAAGGCATGGAAAAGGCACCTAAGTGAAGGTGCACACTCTCCTCTTCTTCCTTCCCATCCATTCTAGGCTTTGTAGAGCAATGGGTAAAAAGGGGCGGGGGGGGGGGGGGGGGGGGGGGAACAACCCACCCACAATAATCTATAGCAACTGTCACCCAGCAAACTACTCCCATTTCATACAGATAGGTTAGGTGTCAGTGCGCGATCGATGGCTCTCGTACAATAATTATAAAAACTAGCGGGTTGTGTTGCTTGAGTGAGTTTAAGAAGAGTAGGGTCTCAATCTTTCCTCTAATAGGGCTTTGACAGTCCGCAGCGCAGAGGCTTCGTCTTAGTCTGACAGTGTTGTCATTAAACACCAGGTAGCGTGGAACAACAGAGAACACGGGTTCGGAGCGCCAGGGAACATGCGGCTTTGACAGGAGTTATTTGTCATCAAGGAGCTGCCCAAACTCCTCAGCCTGCAATACGGACGGCTGCTTAAAGTGACTTATTGCCCCTGTCTGCGGCTGCAGTTGTGATTTGATAATCGGTAAATGTTTGTCAAAGATGAATTCCCTCCCTGATTCAGTGCTGTGCTGGAAAAGCAAATGAAAAGCAGGGAAAAACATATTGAATGGATTAAAGACTGGGGCAGGATGAGGATGACAGAAACAACAGGTTTCCCAGCTAATTTGCCCTCCTTCCTTTAGGGAGGTAAAGTATCAAGGCTCGGGGTGCTGCTGCTTTGCTGGCGTGGTGGGATAGAAGCTTGCTGTCAGCACAGGCATGGGGGGACTGGGAGAGCTGCATCCATTACAAGGGTGTTTTTTGCAGGTTTTGCAGTTCCTGGAGCTGCAGGATGCATTCCTGTGCTTGGTCTCAAGGAATTGCAGATGGGTGGGGAGCAACGGTCATGTTCTCCTTTGCTTAACCACATCGTGGTGTCTCTGGCTTTGGCTCTGTTCTCCTTTTGCTGGTCACTGTCCTGGAGGTCTGAAGAGTAGTTTTTTGGTAAGGAGAGCAAAGTCTTAATTCTTTCTCTCCACCCATGTGGTGCTCATCAGACCTTGGCAGAAACTTCCTTTGGCAAACACATGTGCGCATACTCAGTGGGTGCAACAAGTTGAAACCTTTTGTTTCTTGTTCAGATGGATTTGAGGCCTGCCCGTTGCCTGCTTTATACAGGAGTTTAGAAAGGAGAATTAAAAGGACCTTAAAAAACTTGCTGCCTGCAAAGTTTTCCTCTGTTCTCACAGAGTTTATACAAGTTTCTCTGCTGATGCTGGAGTTAGGTCAGGGTCTTTTTAAATGGATAGTTAGGAAAGGTAAAAGCTGGGTGGCCTCTGGTTTGATAAGTGGCTTTGAGGGTGGGGGAATACCTAACAGATTCAAATTTCTCCTTGTTAAATTAAAAAAAAATAAATTAAGTCAATCCTAAAGCATGAATGCAAATGGATTTCCAGCTCGACAAGTGCTCCCTGTCGTTTCCTGAGGCAGAGCCACCTCTCTGTGCCACAGCAAGGCATTAACACGAGATCCGTGAACCCATTTGATTATAGCTGGGGTTTTTCTAGTGTCTGAAGTGCTGAAAACGATCAAGAGCAGGAAAAGTGGAGTGATTTATTAGACTCATAAAAATTCATACTTTGTTATTCCAGTCGTCTTCCATCTGCAGCTTGTTAGAACGAGAACCCCTGGCAGCTCCTGCCGCGAGGCCGGGGGGAGGAGGGCATTTATCAGCCTTCTTTCTGCCATCCCGCTCTCATTTAGAGAAATGGACCTGGCTCCTGGAAACACATTAATAATCATTCACTGAAGGAAGGGGGAAAAAACCCCACCACCCTCTTTTGTTATAATAATAAGGTTTGTGTTTGAACAAGGTCCAATACTCCAGAGACCCACTCAGGCTCTTTAACGTGGGCTGTAGCCAGGAAAAGTGTTTAGTGGATTAAGCATGACCACCTCTCGCTGGTCCCAGCAGGGAGGTGGATAACATGGTGTCTCCCTATCCTTAGCAGGCTCATCTGTTCCTCTGGCATTTGGACGGGACCACCCTGGTGCTTCTTGGCAGCGGGGACGGCTATGCAGTGGAGCTGAGTACCAGTGGGTGAACCCCAGGATAGGGATGTGTTGCTCACCCACCAGCTGCTGAGAGTGGTAGCATGGTTTCAGGATCATGCACCTTCTTGTGTTACTGGGAGGCAGGTGAGCAGGTGATGTGTCCACCTGTTGCCAGCAAGACCTTCTTGAAGTCCATCCATCTCTGCCTCTCTCTGTATTTTCTGATCAGAGAGAATAAACCTAGATATTTGCTAGTGTTTCTGTTGCAGATTAAATATTGATACTAAAATTGTAGAACTGAGTCAAAGACACTCTGTTCTGCCCATTATTCTCCATGGCATCCCAGATCACCTGGCTGCAGATGCTGGTGTTGCTCTGAAGCCTGCTGACCCAGACTTCTTTGGAAAGCAATATAGCTGAACCTTGCGTGGGTAGTCAGGCAGGCTCGTGGCAGCAATTTGGGACAACACAGGTAGCCATCATGGGTATATATATTATTATCACTCACTGATGTGTCTGACAATGCTGTAGCCATCAGCTATTTGCTACAGCTTATCCAGTGTTTGCAGATTTGGCTGCAGCCAAAATTAATGTGAAAATCACTGAGCATCTCAAGGAGGCAGGGAGCTGTGGAAGAAGCACTTGGTGGCTCCAGAAGCATGGCCAGACTCTGGGAAGTGATTTCCACCTCGCCTCACTGCACTTTTGATGCAGGCTTCAGTGTGACAGTGGTCCTCATGGGGCTGGCCTTATCTTTGTGGACAGAGGAATGGAAATACCACCGCACACGGCTGTGTCCCAGTCCTTCCCTGGGAAACTGGAAAACTTAATCCTTACTGCCGTGATTGTGAGGGATGTAAAACCCTGAGAGCAACCAGATGGTTTCCTGCTAGCTGGAGGTAGGGGAGTGTAGCCGTGATGTATAACATGCTGACAATTGGTGTGTAATGGGCTACCAATCATCAGTAGAGATCACCTGTATTAAATCAGCGTTAGCCTTTCCAGGACCAGGAGACATACATCATGAATCTTCAGCACTATGTGCAAGATTTAAATGCCTAATTTAGTATGATAAAATAAAACTCCCCCGTGGTTTGGTGCAAGGGAATGGTAGTGACAGTGTCACAAGCAGAAAGTCTTTTGCTTGTTAGGTTTTTGTGGTGTGCTGGTTTGGCTAGCATAGGGCTTGTGGCAGCTCCCGAAAGCAGCACCAAGGACTTTGTGCTGCTCTTCTTGCCAGATCTTGCAGCAACGCACTGTGTGACACCTTATGTTCGGCAGCCCCAGTGAGTTGTTAGCAATTACCTTTCCTAAATGGAGATGCTGGCCCTGAACATCTTTAGTCTGGTGCTGGCAAAAAACCCCAAATGAAACCAGACTCAATAAACCTTTATATGCAGCATCTCAGCTGTGGATGGAAATGGGGACAGGAGGCTGCAGCCTGTGCCTGGGATGGGAACAAGCAGACACTTGCTGTGCTGCTTGCAAATGTGCAGTATTCCCAGCACGTAGCAATAAAAGTTTGCATTTCCCCCTGTTCCTCTTAAAAAAAAAAAAAGTCACCAAAAAGCCAACCTGCTGAACCACCAGAAGTATTACATCCAGGCGACAGATGATTAGCTGTGACGCTTTTCTAAAGGCAACACCAATATTGGGTGGGCCACATTGGCAGATGGGTCACAGAGGGCATGGGTGGAGGAGACAGCAGAGGAGTTAGGGTGGATGAACCAGATGGGTGGGTTGATCAGAGCCTGGTAGACAGGCTGATCAGAGAGGCAAATGAGCTAATTTTCTCAGTGTGGATGTGTGTAGAGATGTACAGTACAGAGGCAGGAGTCCCAGCTCACAGAGATGCACAGTGATGTCTTTTACCTTGTGCCGAGGAGGTACTGCGATCCTGCTCCCTAATCTCAAGAAGGGATTACCAACTCTGTGCGATGCTGGGTCGTTTCCTTCTAATGAACTTGTTCAGCATCCGCTGCAGCAGTGGCCTCAAAAGCCTTTTGCAAGGCTGATCCCGAGTGTCTTTTGCAGCAGTGTTTTTCCAGGGAGCATCTTGGAGCTCTCCGAGTTTCATGTCTGCTTTGCTTTCTGCTGCCTCCCTGTCTCTCCTGTCACACTTGTTGCTGATGTTTCCTTGCTGCTAGTATTTTCTTTGCTACGCTATCCCTTGCTTTTCCAGATGTTCTCCTCCTCGCTCCCTTTCTCTTCTTTTTTCTCAACAGCCAAGGGATTGCCTGGTTCCCCTATGACATCTCCACACATGGTGGGACTTGCCTAAACGTTTGGATTATTTCTAAATAGGGAGTGAGAGATGCTGTTTTCTTTCCTTGCGTTGTGCTATAAGCTTTGTCACTGTCTAACAGCCTTTAAAGTAATCCCAACGTAAACATCATCTACATTCTGCTTCAGAGCATCTCGGTGTTCACTTGGATTAGTATGATGGGTCCTGGCCAGCAGCTGGAGAAGCTTTAACCATTGCCACGTCCTGTGGGTGGTATGAGATGCTGCACAAGCGATGCTGCTGGTGGGTTCTTGACGTGGTGAAGTACATTGCATCTGAAGAGGAGGCTCAAGGAGGGTCTTGTCAATGTCTGTAAGTACCTGAAGGGAGGATGCAAGGAGGACAGAGCCAGGCTATTCTCAGCAGTGCCCAGTGACAGGACCAGAGGAGACTCCATCTGAACATCAGAAGACAGTTCTTCACTGTGAGGGTAATCAACCACTGGCACAGGTTGCCCAGGGACATAGTGGAGTCTCTGTCCTTGGAGATACTCAAAAGCCATCTGGACATAGTCCTGGGCAGCTGGCTCTAGTTGGCCCTGCCAGAACAGGGAGTTGGACCAGATGATCTCCAGAGGTCCCTTCCAACTTCAACCATTCTGTGATCTCTTTTCAAATAATTTTTTTTTTATTCACTAATCACAAATCAACCACATTTTGAGAAAGTAAGCAATTAAAAAAAAAAAAAAAAAAAGGTTGAACAAGTGGGAAGATAGGGACAAGCTACTGAAGAGTCCAGCTGTTGTGATGAACATGAAGCTTTTTCTCCAGCACTGGAATTTCTTCAGAGCAACACTGCCCAACCCTACCTGCTGGTGACAGTGGATCCAGGCCCATACCAAGGCACATGGGTGTCAAAATGTGTGGAGAAGATACTGGAGAAACATGGAAGCAGCAGTCACCCTTCTGCCCTGTGGTGGACACCACTGCCAGGTCTATCACCTCTCATCCATAGGTCCGCACCCAGGCAGAGGTGGCAGGATCAGCACGGGCTTTTGCTCTGGGGAGGTGTATGAGGCCGATGAGCTCTCCCCAGTCTCGGTACAGGGGTGTGCACCCCTTATTCCATACCATTTTCATCGTGCCACACTTTCCAATGCAATCTCATTAACACTATCACCCTTCCCATCCTTTGATATAATACACAGACATCATTCACCTAGTCTATGCACCACCCCTGTAAAAATGTCTATAAAATGTCCACAAAATGTCCATTGAGTTCGTTTAGTCTATGAGCACGATCTCTTATGGCGGTCACTCAGGAGAAGAGGGGTTGAGTGTTTTATGGGGTTATCGGGCATCAAAGCCAACTCAGGTTGGGTCACCGCTGCACTTGTACTGCTTGTCCTCCAAAGGTTCAGATGGTTGCTGCTATAGTCATTCCTATAACATGAAAGTCAAATCATGGGTTACAACAATTTAAAGGTATATCCATTACAATCTCCAGCCCTGGTCCTTTCGGACCACCCCATAGGGTATAACATTGCAATGAACTCCTCCCCTTGCCCCTGATCTGGCTTGGACCTACCCACAGACTGCAACCTGCTCCAGGTGGAGCCTCAGCTACGAATCACAGTCTCTCCAGGGGTATCCCTGCTGCGGCATAGACTCATCCATAGCCACGGTCACTTTGAGGTGCATTTGTTGCAACATGGCCTTATCCGTGGGCCGTGACTATAGACCTGTTCCAGTGTGGCCTTACCCACAGCCACAGTCCCTTCAGAAGTAAATCAGCTCCAGCATGGCCTTATCCCTGGCCACAATCCCTTCAGGGCTGTACCTGCTCTGTCTTGGGTTTATCCACACACTTTGAAGTGCTCCAGCATGACCTCACACACAGCCACTGATGCTCCAGGGTGTACTTACTGCGGCACAGACTGATTCACAACCACAGATGCTTCGAGGTGTACCTTCCCCAGCATGGACTTGTCCTTGGGCCACAATTCCTTCAGAGGCATACCTGCTGCAGCACAGACACAGCCATGGCCACAGACACTCTGAGATATACCTGCTCAGCCTTAGACTTAGTCACGGCCACAGGGGCTTTGGGGTATCCTGCTCCCACTTGGACTCATCCACAGGTCACAGTCCCTTTGACTTGAGTTCACACTGGAGTTCCAGCCTGTCCAGTACAGCAGCACAGAAACAGCAGCGATGCCCTGGCCATCTGGCAGCCCCAGCGCATCACCGTGGCTGTTATCACAATGTTCTTGGGCACAGCACAGGGAGATGATAAGCAGTACAGCAAGCAGCAAAAGCAAGAAGCAGCCACTAACGAGCACTAGACTAATATACTGTAAGGCAAGCAAGCCCCATGGTAAGCACAGAAACCTGCCCCTGAATAGCTAAACAGCAATAAAACATTCCAATCAAATCTGTTGTTACCTTGAACCCTTCATGCCCCACGTTGGGTGCCAAAAAGGACTGCCGTGGTTTAACCCCGGCCGGCAACCAAGTACCACACAGCCGCTTGCTCACTCCCCCTCACCCAGAGGGATGGAAAGGAGGATCGGAAAGGAATGTACAACTCAAGGGTTGAGGTAAATACAGTTCCATAGTGAAAGCCAAAGCCGCGCATGCAAGCAAAGCAAAGCAAGGGATTCATTCACCACTTCCCATGGGCAGGCAGGTGCTCGGCCATCCCCAGGACAGCAGGGCTCCGTCATGTGTAACGGTTACTCGGGAAGACAAATGCCATAATGCCAAATGTCCCCCCCTTCTTTCTTCTTCCCCCAGTTTATATACTGAGCATGATGCCATATGGTATGGAATACCTCTCTAGCTAGCTTGGGTCGCCTGTCCTGGCTGTGTCCCCTCCCAATTTACTGTGCCCCACCCCCAGCCCTCTCGCTGGCAGGGGCCCAGGAAACTGAAACATCCTTGATGTATAAACATTACCGGGGAACAACTTAAAACGTCAGGGCATTATCAACATTGTTCTCACATCATAGCCAAAACACAGCACTGTACTACTAAGAAGAAAATTAACTCTTACCTCAGCTGAAATCAGGACAAGGGAGAACGTGCTTGGCCTGGCTGTGTGAAGAGGCAAGAAGGGTTGATGTTCAGCAGAGAACTGGAAAGTTTTTAAGAGTCATGATGGTTTTGAATTGGCTCTTGAGTTTCTCAATGAACCATGAGCTGTGTTTCACTGGTGATGATGAGGTTTGCTTTGACATCTGGAAAAAGCCATGCAATCAAATGTTACTCCAATTCCTGTCATGGAAAGATTTTGTTCCTTTCCTGGTGTGTGCTTCTGCCATGCTCTGAGTCAGTCTGTTGCCAAAAAATCCTGATGAAAAGCTCCTAATAGTAGTTGATTGGGGGAAGTGTTATTGCTTGGTCTGTGCCCTGCAGCTGGGAAAATGAAATTGTTCTCATGTTTGTTTAAATTTCATAATGAATACCTTTGACTGACCACTGCAGCCTTTCTTGGGAAGGTGGACATGGTTGCTGCCATGACTTGAGCAGGAAGAAGTAGACAGTCTGATGAATGGGGAGAATAACGTTGTTCTAATATGAAAATAAACTTTTTCTGAGAGCTTGGTAGGGTTTGGTTTTATTTGCCATTTCCAGAACAAGAGGATGGGGTTGGTGTCCTGCGACTCTGAGCTTGTGTGTGATGAGAGCACAGGAACAAGGCTTTGACAACTCGTTGGGCCTAAGCCAAGCTGGGATGTAACTTTTAATTCTCCTTTAACCATGTTCAGTGGTATTTCCATGCTGAAATGTTTATTTTCTGGAAACAAGTTTCCCCAGAGTTATCTCTAGACTTCTAATGAATTAAAGTTAAAAGTTCTAATGAACGATGTTAGCTTGGTGAACGTGTGATAATTGTTGAATTATGCAATGGTTTGGAAGGGACCTTTGAAGATTATCTGTTCCAACTACCCTGCCCACGGCAGGGACATCTTCAAGTTAGATCAGGTCACTCAAAGCCCTGTGCAACATGGCCTTGAATGCTTCCAGGGATGGAGCATCCACAAGTTCTCTGGGCAACATGGTTCAGTGTCTCACCACCCTCAGTGTAAAATATGTTCTTCTTTATGTCCAATCTAAATCTACCCTCTTTCAGTTTAAAACTGTTACCCCTTGTCCTGTCACTACAGGCCTTGATAAAAGGTCTTTCTCCGTCTTTCCTATAAGCTCCTTTTCTATACCGAAAGGCTGTAAGGAGGTCTCCCCAGATCCTTCTCTGCTCCGGGCTGAGCCCCCCCAGCTCTCCCAGCCTTTCCCCGCAGCAGAGGGCTTCCAGCCCTCGGACCAGCTCCGTGTCCCTCCCCCGGCCCTGCTCCAGCAGGTCCCTGCCTGGCTTGTGCTGGGGACCCCCAGCTGGACGCAGTGCTCCGGGGGGGTCTGAGGACACACGAGTAGAGGGAGAGAATCCTCTCTCTTGACCTGCTGGTCACATCACTTGATTTTTCACTTGAAGCTGGGCAATGCTTTCCCCATTGCTCCCACTCTATATTTCCAGGAAACAGAAGTCCTGTTCTTTTTGTTTAAGGAATTTTGGGTACATACCCAAACACATGCAATTCATTTGAACACTATATGTGGCTTTTAATACCTTGCCTGCTAAAATGGGTATTTCCTTACAGTTAATCTCTACCAAGTGCCACCATACCAATGCAGTGTGGTGCCTGATGGATTGCGTTAACTTCATCTTTTCCTGTGGTCCATTCAGCGTAGAAGAATTGGCGAAGCAGATTTGCTATTAATTCCCCAAATGTTCCCAGCTGAAAGTGGCTGCCATGCTAAGCAAATACTGCAAAGGGTTTGGAACCCACTAAAACATTTCAGCTGCAAAGCCCGTGCTTCTCTTGTCCTCTGCAAATTGTACAGCCTGAACAGCAGTCTTGCTTGGGGTCACAGGTAAAGCACTTTTGATCAATTGGATTTATTTCCTATTAAGCAGCAGTTCATGATCATAAACCATCGTTTACATTCTGGCATAAATAGTCGTCGCTCTTGAAAGAGCTCAGAACTGAATGAGTTGAAAATTAAATTCCCCTCTTAAATCGAAGGATGGTCCTTTTGGAAGCTGATTCCAGTAGCAATATAATTAACCTCTTGCTGTGCCATTCTGTGTGAGCATATTGAACACGCTCTGTGATAATCATCTCGTAATACTGGTGTCTGCTTTCACACTAAATTCGTAACAGTATTACAGTAATCCCAAATCCTTTTGTTAACTCTAGGGACTTGGCCAAGTTGGTAGCCAGAATAGAAGGCATTGGAGCTGTGCAGCTCAGGGCCGACATCTTGCAGGTTCTTCTGGTGTAATGGGAAACACTAACAAAACAATTTGCTTTTGAGTGTAGGAGCTGTGGTGATGAAACTTGATTCAAGTTCACCCACAGATTTATCCTCGTTGCAAGGTCATTATAATCTGTTAGTAAAACTCTTGAAAGATCCATGCATGAGTTGGGTAGGTCCACAACTTCTTCTGGAGCTGCACAGCTTTTTTTTTTAAGCTCATTGGAGGCAGGCTGAGCTCTGCTGGCTCTTTGTGACTCTTAGCTTTGAATTTGTGGGACCTTTCCTTTTCCTTGCAAAGTATGCAGTGTAGTTGCTACTATACACTTTTCTGCTTCTGTGTCCAGTCCCCAAACCCAGCTGCTGCCCTCTTCTTTTAGTCCATCTTCTCTCTGTCTTTCTCAGTTTTTTCCTCCATTTGCTGTGTCCTTCCCATCCACAGTATTTCTCACCCAAGGAAGCATGTGGTGTTGGGGACAGGGACATCAGGGGATTTGGGTGCCAGGGTTGCTCTGCTATCTCTGTACCCAGTGATAAGGAGAAGTCTCTCCAAGAAAACAAGGCTTGGTGGAAGGATCAGTGTTTCTTTACATCTCTCTGTGTATACCATGGTAGTTCACCCCCCTGGTTTCAGGGAGGATGCTGTGGACATTGCTATTTTATTGGTAGCTGGCATCAGTGTTCCTTCTCATGACGCTCCTCAGCAGCCCTAAACGTGATGCCTGCGGCATGGGACTGCCAGGTTGTGCAGGCACAACACAGCTCACAGCATCCGAATCAGCACAGAATCATGGAATCATAGAATGGTTTGAGTTGGAAGGGACCTTAAAGATCATCTAGTTCCAACCCCCTGACATGGGACCTTCCACTAGAGAAATTTGCTCAAAGCCCCATCCAACCTGGCCTTGAACACTCCCACGGATGGGGCATCCACAGCTTCTCTGGGCAGCCTGCTCTGGTGTTCCACCACCCCCATCGTAAAGAATTTCTTCCTAATACCTGATCTAAATCTTTCAGTTTAAAACCATTTCCCCATGTCCTGTCACTACAGGCCCTTGTAAAAAGTCCCTCTCCAGCTTTCTTCTAGCCTCCTTTAGGTACTGGAAGGCTGATGTAAGGTCTCCCCAGAGCCTTCTCTTCTCCAGGCTGAAAAACCCCAATTCAGCCTGTCCCCATAGGAGAGGTGCTCCAGCCCTCTCATCATCTTCGTGACCCTCCTCTGGACTCATTCCAGCAGGTCCCTGTCCTTCTCATGTTGTGGGCCTCAGAGCTGGACGCAGTACTCCAGCTGGATGCATGCTACCCTTCAGCTGCTGTTTGCAAAATACCTGCTGCTGGGTGCAAGTCCAATATTGGAAGAAGACAAAGATGCTGCCCATCTTAACAAAGGAGAGCAAAACTTAAACTAAAACCAGATCCAGCCATGGAGATGTGCTTGCAGAGCTGGCTCAGATCTCCCTGGTAAGACTCCAGCTGTTTGTGTCACTGCAAACCCCATAGTTCCTCAGCTTGGTGCTGCTCTCAGTCTCAATCATAAGTGCTAAAATATTTGGGATTGTGTTTTCTTTTAAAAAATAATGGAATCCCTAATGTGTGAATGGCACAACGTTTTAAAATTCACTGTGTTAAAGAAAAAAAACCACATGGCACATCCTGTCTTCAAAGTGCCTTGCAAAGTTTTGTTGCAGACCCTACAGCAAAGCCATGTCTTTGTATGTTATTTGGTTTTCCCCACAAGAAATTGAATTTAAGGTAGGCCTCAACCAGACCACCTATTTCACAGCTGGGAAAACAGCAATGGGAGAAGAAGGTGGGATGTAGGTTTTTTAATTCTGGGACTTTTAGCTTTCCTTCTGTTCCCACAGTGTGACATTGCTTCTCTTTAGAGATTAATTTTATGGCAGAAATCAAGATCTCAAGTCCTTCACTAATGAATAATCACTGAGAAAGCATTGTTTCTGCTGCTGTAGGGAAGCAGATACACAAGTCTCTAGACTGATAATAAGGGCAATGCTTGGACTCCTAATCCCTGTAATCTGCTGTTGCAGCAGGATGGGAGCTGATACCTCCTTGCCATCGGAGCTTCCTATGGTGCTTTTGCTGTTGAGGTTGCTCCTGGCTGCAAACACCTCTACTTCTACCGAATCTGCCCTTACCTGCTGGTGTGGGCTCACCATGGGGGTGATGGAGGGACAAGGGTCATGCTTGGGATTTTCCCTGTATTTTTGCTATCTCTACATGCTATTTTGATGAGAAGTGGAGGGGTGGTGGGTATCAGAGCTCCAACATCTGAAGCTCATCTGCACAGCAACCCTGCTCCCAGGAGCCAGCTGGATCAAGGCCTCTCAATGGCTCTGACCCTGCACACCCATTGTCCTCCCATTGTGCTGCATATGGTGCAAAATAGCTTCTTACCCAGACTATCTTGGGAGTCTACTAGAGATCCCTCCTGAGGCCATTCTTGACGAGATGGTGAGTTCCCAAGGCTTTTTCAGCCTGCAGAGCCTGTTCTGGGGGTGTAGTGGAAAGGTGCTGGGCTCAGTGGGGTGGTGACCACCTCGGCAAGGCTTAGCAAATCATTGGCTTGCAACATGAATGAGGAAATTTCTGTCTTCCTTGGCGTGCTCTTGTTAAACTGCTCTTTGGTAGCACTGCATGTGCCTCCAGTTTACCTGCAGTTAGGCAGTTTTGGGGCAGAATAGCTGCAACCAGCTCCTTTCGTGCTGGAGAAGTTTCCTGCCTCTGTTGTGGTTTTAAAATTTCCTTTTCTCCTAATAGTCCTTGATAACTTAAGCTGCATGTTTCCATTTCCCAAGTATTTCAGATACAAAGGACTGAGGAGTTTGCTGTGGATTTCTGTTATTGCTGCTGTTGTCTGGATTCTTTTTGGTTTATATTTATCATCCTGATACTGAGTTGTCCTGAAACTACACACCACTTTTTAGAACAGAACAGTTCAGTTGGAAGGGACCTATAGTGGTCATCTAGACCAACTGCTTGATCACTTCAGGACTGACTAAAAGCAGATTATTAAAGGCATTGTCCAAATACCTCTGAAACACTGACAGACTTGGAGCTTTGACCACGTCTCTAGGAAGCCTGTGCCAGTGTTTGACCACCCTCTTGGTAAAGAAATGCTTCCTAATATTTGGTCAAAACCTCCTCTGATACAGCTTCGACCCATTCCTGTGTGTCTTGTCCCTGGATCCCAGGGAGAAGAGATCAGCATTTCCCTGTCCCCTTCCCCTCAGGAAGCTGTAGAGAGCAGTGAGGTCACCCTTCAGCCTCTCTCCAAACTAGGCAAACCCAGAGTTCTCAGTGGCTTGCACAGGACATGCCTTCCATCCTTGCACCAGCTGTGTTTCCTTCCTCTGGATACTTTCAAGGATATTCACATCCTTCTGAAATTGTGGGGCCCAGATCTGCACATAGTACTCGAGCTGAGGTTGCACCAACGCTAAATCTGGTCCAGTGCTAGTCAGCAGTTGGACTAGACAATTGTTGTAGGTTCCTTCCAATTGGAACTCTTCTTCCTTCTTTTTCTTCTTCTTCCTCCTCCTTCTTTCTTCCTACTTCCTTATCAATCCAAATCAATCCTCTCTTTTGACCACTGGTTCTACTGTGTTTGATGCACGCCAGGGTGCAGTTTGCCCTCTTGGCTCTCAGGGGACACTGCTGACTCCTATTGAGCCTACAGCCCACCAGTACCTGCGGCGAAATGGCTTCACCCCCAGATCCTTTTCCACATGGCTGCTCTCCAGCCACTTCTCTGCCAATCTGTACTTGTTCCCAGTGTTACTGCATCCTGGGTGCAGGATCCGACATTTGTTCTTGTTAAACTTCATGCCATTGCCCAATGCTCCAGTCTATCTAGATCCCTCTGCAAGGCCTCTTGACCTTGTAAGAGTCAGCAGCTCCTCCCAATTTGGTATCATCAGCAGATTTGCTAATGGTACAATCAACTCCTGCATGTAAACCATTGATAAGAATATTGAACACAATTGGCTCTAGGACTGAGCCCTGAGCGACACCACTGGGACCGGTCACCTGCCAGATGTAGCCATAGTTACTAAAACCCTTTGAGATACGCCATCCAGCCAGTTCTTCACCCATCGCACTGTGTGCCTGCTCATCACAGTTGGACAACTTGTCTAGGAGGATGCTGTGAGGGACAATATCAGAAGCTGTATCAAAATCCAGAAAAACTACATCCACCAGTTTGTCATCATCCATGAAGCGGGTGACCTTCTCATAGAAGGATATCAAATTAGGACATAGTCTTGCTGGGGCTTTACAAAAAGAAGATGCAAAGGGCTCGCTCCGTGCCTTGATGCTGGCCACCCCAACCTCTGTGTGCTCCTGCAGTGTTCTGCTTAATCCTCTGCTTCCACACTGCTTGTTAACGTTTTAGTTAATGCTGCATGGTACAGGGCAGCTTCCCAACCTGTTTCACAGGTGTGCTCGCAAATAGGGATGCTCCTCATCTCTGGGCATGCCAGAAGAGCAAGGTGAGCTAGCAGCCAAGTGGTCTTGGATCAGAGACAGCTTTCCTCATGGAAAGGAGAGAGGTTTGGTCCCATGCCATCCCAGAGCATCACTGCATGTGGGTGATTTTCCTGCTGGTGCAAGCGCCTACTGCTGCAGCGTGGGTTTGCTTTGAGTAGCAGGTGAACAACAACTTTGTTCTGGGAGCTGAGGAGGAGATAATCGTGGGTTTTGCTGAATCTTTACTTCCAGGCCTGGAGCAAATCCCGTGGTAAGGGTGCTTGTGGGATTCTTCTTTATGTTAGAAAGTGTTTGCTTTCAGAATACCTTTTGGCAGATATTTTCAGCTCTTCTTGGAGATGTTTTTAGTTTTGAGTGCATGCTTTTTAAATCTCTGCTAGCATCAGAGCCTGTACCAGGAGTTATGACATACTGGTGGCATCCTTTGCACATTACTAATAGTCCTTAGCCCTTTATTTTTCTTCCTAATGGCTTGCTTTGAAAAAGCAGTTCAGTTTTATCAGAGGTTTTTGGCCTCTGCTTTCCTTTTTTTCTTAGTGGACTCATCCTGACTGAGTTAAAAGGGTCCCTTAGGGTGGCCCTACTGCATAGCTTTGCATCCCCGAGGTTTCCTCTGGAGCTGGGGACAATACTGGCATCATATCAAAGGCACAGCTTCTGCTCCCCAATTTGCATTCGTTCCCACTCTCATCTCATTTCCAAGTGCTGGAAGATCAATGTACTTGTCACTCACCACTTCCCTGGCTCGCCTCGAATTGGGGTTTAACAGTGGCAGTGGCAGCAGCTTGGCATTGAGCTGCCAGTGCCCCAGCAGAGGCTCATGCACTGTGAGGTTCATGGTAGCCAGTGATGCAGTGTAGGGACCTGGTAGAACTCAGGTCATGTCATGGCTCAATTACTTCAGTTTTTTTTTTTCACATTCCTGTGCCCTTATGGGAGGCTTTTTCTATCCCATATCCTTTTCCAAAAGCAGCAATAATCTTGTGAATTTGGGAATCTGCACTCCTGAATTTACCTTTGCTTATTTAACTTCTTTTTTCTCAGCAACAGGTGAACAAGATTTACTCCACCAATACTGCAGTTTGCCTAATCCACCCTGAGCAGCAACATTTTCCTCTTGCTGTATGGACTTGCACGCTTGCTTGTTAGGGCTTGGTTGGCTGACGATGCTGGCCCATCCCTGGAGAGCTGCCGTAACGGCACAGTCACGCAGAAATAAATGGCTCAGGGTGCAGTGTTCCCCACTTTTGCATGCCAGCCCTGTGTGATTGTAGGACTGAGACTGTTGGGTCTGGTTTGATTGAGAAGCAGGCAGAGTTAGCTAATATCTGCTTCCTGTCTGCTCATTTTTTGGCAGAAGTGGAGGATTCTGATTTAATGAGAGCTTTTAAGGATGAAGGATTTGGAGTGAGTAGCAGCAGGTCAGTGTTCCCCCTCCCCATTTTTCTTTCCAAGGGGGTAAATACCTGTTTTTACAAAAAGGTTTTACTTTTTTTGTTGAAACTTCCTTGCAAGTGATCTTAATTCTCCACCTTGTATTGAGGTTGGAAAAACCCCATAACTTTTAAATGTTAAAACGTCATTCATTTTGAGGAGACACAGAATACAAATAAGAGGCTATTTGGAATGGTTGAGGAATATAAAGCTTTAAGGTGCTTATATGTTTTAAGGATGCTAGAAAGCAAGTCAGGCTTTGTGTTATTTCCAACTTTCCTGCAGACATCCCAGGAGCCAGCCCTATTTTTGCCCTCTGTTTCAGCTTCCCCAGGGGTTCGATTCCTCGTACCTCTCACAGCAAAATTTAAGGATCCTCCTAACCATGTTGCATTCAACCCCTTCCCTAAAGGATGTGTGCACTGGTGGGTCCTGGATCCCATCTGCTTGAAACACTGTGGTAAGAGGGTTTTGGCAGCAATTTGCCAATCTCAAGGTCAGCATTTGAGTTTGCACCAGGATCTTTTCTGCCGGCACAGTAGGTGTGAGCGATGCCCAGGGGAAATGCACGGCTCCAAATAAAGCACCAACCTCAGCAGCGCATGGCCCGTTGCAATGGGCGCAGGCTGCGAGTCCTGGCTGATAAATGATGCTCATATCCCATTCAAATATGATGCAAGCAGTTTTTTTGTAGTTTGTCTTCCATTGCGGTAGTAAAGTTTTTAATTAGGAAAGCTAATGAGATCGATTAGTCATTAGAACTGACCTCTGGATCTCTGCGAGGAGTGTGCGTGTGTGTGCTGGGCTGATAACAGGGGACGCTGGGGTATTGTTTGTAATAAAAGCGTAAAGTGTTTGATTTGAGTGAAATGTGCCACGGGGAATACATCATGCGGAGAAAAAAAAATTACAACCCTGGGAGCCTGTAATGAAGGGAATTAAACCAACATCCTGTCTAAATAACATGATTATCTACACAAAACCCCTCAGCTAGCAAGTAATAATAGAAAACTGAGCTCTTCGGAGAGTCTCTTTGAGGAGGTGGTTAATGCTGGAGCCGTGCACGCAGGCACTTTCAGAAGAGCAGCTTCGGCATGAATACACCATCCAATTACTGCCGGGGAATAGAGTTTACCAGGTGCCAGCCCATTTGTACAAGGAGGAGGGGGGACGCCTGCAAACCACGACAATTTGGGACCTCTATTTCTTGTATGAGCTTGAGGCAGGGGATGATGTCAGGCAGGAGTTTGATGAGGTTCTGGGTTGATTAGTGGAAGCTAGAGCTTGTGGGGGGAGGATGGGGGGAGGGAAAAGTTAATAATGTATTCAACAAATTCCCAGCTTAATAATTTTGTAAGGTTGGAGCAGCAGAGGGAAAGGGTCAACTTGCGCTGTTGCTGTCTGGGGAGGATCCGTGGTTGTGGCTCTCATCCCTTCCCCAGTGCAAAAGAGCTGCTTTGGGTATATGGTTGATGCTATTTCCATGAGAAGCTGGGTATGTCCATGCCTCCTGGGTGACAAAAGGGTCTCACAGTTGCCAGCCCTCACCGTAGCTGGGATTTCATCGTGTGTGTGCAGCATTGGACCATGCAGGGGTTTGCATGTCTGTGCTGTTGTTGTTCCCACTTCGCAATCCTAAATACAGTTCTCTGAAGCAAAATGCTCCAATTTTGCCGATGCTTGTGAGCAATTATAATTGTAATTAGAGCTTAAACCTTGCAAAGGGCTTTAAACCCCCCTGTGATGGTGCAGTCACTTCCCTGAGGAATTTGGTCTGATACAAAAAGTCCCAGGACAGGGAAATGCGATGAAAACCCATTTTCAGTCTTCTTCCCTCTCTCTCTTCTTGCCTCACCTCTAAATCAGTAAGTGTCTGCAATTGCTCTGGTCATCAAATCATCAAAGGTTTGGATTGGAAGGGACCTTTAAAAGTCATCTAGTCCAGCTCCCCTGTTACGGGCTTCCACTGGATCGGGTCGCTCAAAGCTTCCACGTCTTATGCTAGGTCAGGTCCCTCAAAGCCCTGTGCAACATGGCCTTGAGCACTGCCAGGGATGGGACACCCACAGCTGCTCTGGGCAGCCTGGGCCAGTGTCTCACCTGTCTCAGTGTAAAATATGTTCTTTTTTATGTCCAATCTAAATCTACCCTCTTTCAGTTTAAAACTGTTGCCCCTTGTCCTGTCACTACAGGATCTACTAAGAAGTCTATTTTTGTCTTTCTTATCAACACCTGTAGGCACCGAGTGGCCGCAGCCAGGTCTCCCCGCAGCCTCCTCTGCTCCGGGCTGAGCCCCCCCAGCTCTCCCAGCCTTTCCCCGCAGCAGAGGGCTTCCAGCCCTCGGACCAGCTCCGTGTCCCTCCCCCGGCCCCGCTCCAGCAGGTCCCTGCCTGGCTTGTGCTGGGGACCCCCGAGCTGGGCACAGTGCTCCGGGGGGTCTCCCCAGAGCGGAGCAGAGGGGCAGAATCCCCTCACTCACTCACTCGGGGGGCTGGCCACGCTGCTCGGGGTGCAGCCCAGGAAACAGCTTTCAGGGCTGCAAGCACACTTTGCCAGCTCGTGTACAGTTTTTCATCCACCGGTACCCCCAAGTCCTTCTCCCCAGGGCTGCTCCTGGGGATTGCCCCGACCCAGGCACAGGACCTTGCACTTGGCCTCATTGAACTTCATGAGGTTGACATGGGCCCACAAAACATCTGGGTTTATTTTGATTTCTTTTATTTTAATTGTTATTCCAAATCAACAGAAGCTCTGTAGGTTTGCTGGCATAAACTTCCTGGGTTTTTTAGTTTGTTCAACATTGACTGGTTGACTTAATGCACCCTTACTAGGAGTGTACTTTGTAGCACTGCTGGTTTTACAGATGATCACTGGTTGAGATGACATCATCAAAAGTCTGCTGCTTACTGCAGTGCCGCAGAAACTGATTTGCATGCTGGCATTATTTTGATGCATAAATTCAGCAGAGGTCCCGTATAGGAGTTGGAGGGATGTAGAAGAGTCTCTCTCAAAATAACACTTTGGTGTGAGGATGTGGCTTCAAGCATGATGCTAACAGGGGCTGGAGGTCCCATATGCTGCAGTGTGGGCAAGAGCAATGCCAAGTTAGAGCTGGCTGGGCTATTTGTACCAAGCACTTTCCAAATTTTATTGCAGCCATATAAAAGAGATTATTTGCGTTGTGTCGTGAGCGTGCTCAGGGCTTTATAGGTGGTGCTGAAAGCTGTGAATCCCTCCATAAGCTCCTTGCTCCGTGATCATTTATCTTACAGTATAGTATCGAGGAGCATTGCAATTGTCATCTTTATTATGAAAATTTCCAGTGATTTATCTCTCATGGCAGAGCCTGCTTTTCTCCTTCCACCCCCACCAGAAATTGTAACTCTCTGGCTGAGTTTGGGAGTGGAAATTCGTGCTGTCTAATCCTGAACCCAACACGAGATGCCAGCTTGCTTGCGAATGCACAAGAAGGAGAATATTCTCCGTATTAAACTGTAAAGCCATGGATGCCGTTACCTCTCTGCAGGGAGATGGAGAAGCTGCTCGCTGTGCTCAAGGGAATGCGATCAGCTCTAAAATGCATTTCCCTATTTTTTTTGTTTTGACACAGATCCAGTATCCTGAGATTACCAGTTTACTTGGGAAGCAACCTTATTCTCCCTTCTCTTGCAGAGACAAACATGGAGATGGTACAACATTTTCAAGGGAAATAATGATTCTGCTTTTCCCCTCTCAACCTTTCAATAATTTTAATTAGAGTATCTCCAAGAAAAACAGTCGGCCCTTTAAATCAGTTATAAAACCAGAAGACTTAGTCTCAGCATGTAGTGTCAGCTTTAATTATCTGGGCAGTTATAGCTGTATGTTATAAAAGTTGGGCAATTAGATGCATTCCTTAAAGCCGTGAAAAAAATTGCTAGCTATCAAGTGGAGGAAAACCAGAGTCAAACATATAACTGTTAATTGCATGAAACATTCTGCAGAACAAACCAGAGTGTAGATCATCCTGCAAAATATGATGAAAACGGCAATGATTAAATGTGTAATCTGTTTCCAGTGTAGATATTGGGGATCAAGGTATTGTTGGTGAATACATAATTCACCTGATGGAGTTTTGTTCGGGGCTGGTAGAAACCAAATGCCCCCAAGCCCATCAGAGCCTTTCTGTTACCATCATCCATGGTGGTCCCATGCCTAAAGTGCCCCACAGGTCTTTTTGTAGGTGCTAAAGAACTGGGTGTATGACCTACATTGATGAGGTCCTTCCTGTCCCATGCACACCCAAATTTCAAACCCTTTTTTCCATTTGCTTTCTCATAGGAGCTAATTTGCACTTCTTAAGGAGCCCCCCTGCTAACAAGGTGATAAAGACACGCTACAGGATAGTGAAGAAGAACGTGGTGTCACCAGCCTTATCAACCTTTGGCAGCACTGCTCCCAACTGGAAGACGAGGCGCCCTGTGACGTCCAGGTAATTCTTCCATTCCTTGCATGCAGCTGGTTGGGATGCAGGAGCTGAGGGAGTTCCCACGCTGGCTCTGCGTTACAACTATTGCATGTTCGTTGCTTAATTTCTCTGTTTGTTTAGCTGCTTCTACACAGGGTTTATTGACTTAAAGTGTAAAATTGTATTACTAATCACGTTAGACTGAGTTGGCGGCCAACAGCTTACTGAAGTCTGTGGCTTTGTATTTATTTCCTGTTTTAATTAATTGTTTCCATGAAGCCATTAAATAACCTGTAAGGAAGATGCAAAAAACACTCAGAGCTTTTTACATCAGACCTAAGTGAAGTTGCTGCTTCTTTTGGAGATAGATGTGGCCTGTTAAATAAGGATGGACAAACCTGCTAATGAAGCCAGACCTTCCCTCTGCTTTATAATATTAATGTGTACGTTGGTGCTACAGAGGAGCTTATTGAAAGCATGTTGGAGGCAGGTGCTCCAAACCTACACCAGGAGGTAGGTGCAGGCACAAACTTGCTTCTTCCCGGGTTATCTGGGTGTGTGGATCATCAGCCCATCCCTGTAGCAAATAATTTGGCATGCCAGCACCCATGTGAAGAAAGGTGTCACTGAAGGATGGTGCCGTACCCTTGAGCCTGAGTTTTCCTAAATCAGTTATGCTGACGTTCATATTTCAGCTACAAGCAAAGTGCAGCCTTGTTAGCTGCTGGAGATGTTACCAGAGAACATCTCAGAGGCCAAGACAAAGCCTGAAACTTGTGTGTAAGCAGAAAAGTCCTTATGGTAATTGATGCTCTAAAAAAGGCACTATTAGAACTGATGGTTTTGGTTATAACCCATATTCTGGCTACTCTTAGGTTGAGAATGACTTCTCCTCCCCCTGAAATGCTGGTTTGCCACTATCACAGGCAGTATTTTGGGCAAAGAGAGCCAGCTCTTCTCTGCTATGGGCTTGTTTTATTATTCGTTCCAGTGTAATGAACCTGAGGAGCCGAGGGATGCTGCGGGCTGTCCCCCACCATTGACCCCTCTGGCAGAGCAGTGACATGGGCCAGCATCAATGCCCTTCTGTGGGTGGTTTCTTCCAAAAGTTATTTCCCCCAGCAATGCCCCAAGGGTTGGTGGCCTTTATGGTGGGTGCTGTGGAGAGACAGCTGTGGAGATGGTGTTGATTGGTTTTAAGGCTTCACTTTGTGTGATTTTTCCCTATAAGAAGTGAATTTGGCTTTGAGTTTCACAAATACTGGTATCTGAAGGGAGGGTTGGTTTTGGAAGACTTCAGGGTGATGGGCCAGAGTACCAGGTAAACAGGGAGATTTTAGAAAAATGTGTTTACTTTCAAACTATTCTTTAAAATACAAAATTCGGTCTGTTATTTTGTCTTGGTTTTTTCAAGCTTTTGGTTGAGAAACTCCTCATCTTGTGTAGTATGCTGGCCTTAGTTTCAAAGTCCATGTATGGAAACTGTGGGATCCTTTTGGGCTAATGGCTGATTTCCACCCAGATTTTTCACAGTCAATCTTACCTGCGCTGCCTCCTTTTTCTACACATGCTGCTTTTGCCTTTGATGTTTTCCCATGTGATCATGCCCTTTTATCAAGTCCTGAGATCCACGTGCCTCCGTTTACCCCAAAGGTGGCTGGTTTGCCTCCTCCAGTTACTGCTCTACTTGTAGGTGCCACCTCCATTTGTATGTCCTTGGGGCCAGCTTCTGGCATTTCCCTTTCCACAAACAAACCATATATTCTTTTTTTTGCTCCCTCATCCTATGCTTTTGCTGAATCAAGGCAGCATCTTACCTGCTGGTGAGAGTTATTGCTTGCTCACTGCTCTCAGGCTACAATAGAAAACCAGACCATCAAATAAGTAATTGTTGTGATTCTTCTTTGGCCCCAAAAGCAGCTTCTTTAAAATATTACTATTAATTTCTCAAAGTTCTCTTTTTCATTGTGAATGTACAAGTATGTTATGATAAAATCTTAAATTGTATTGCTTCTTAGAGGTTCATAATTTGCTGCTGGTAATTACAGCACCAGGTATTTTGTGTGCAGGTGATGATTTGTTTCTCGTGGCTTTAAATCTCTTGTTTCCTCCTGTAGTGTTGGTGTAATGCTGACTCTGGTTCTGGTCACTCCTGTAGCTACAGTTGCTGATGTGCAACTCAGATTGCCCCTAATGAATGCATTTACACCCACACTGGCATGTTTCTTGCCCTTTCCTGTTCGCAGCTCAGTTTGCTGCTGTTTTGGTCTTGAACCAGCCATTTTGAGCACATCTCCCTCCTTTTATTTAGGTGGAAACAGCTGCTGCTTTCTGTTCTTGTTATAGGCAGTCCTGTTCAAATGACCCTTCTCTCTCTGTCACTGCCCTCGCTGCAAGTCCTGCCCATTTATTGGAGAGAAGATTGATTTTTGTTTCTAGTTTTTGTGATGGTGAAATGTTCTGCAACGTATCTGTTCGTTGTAGTAGTAGTAAAACAAAACTACTGCTTTAGTGTCCCTCCAACGTTAATGTGCCTCATCTGGGACCTTGAAAGAGAAAATGTGAGCCAGGCAAGGCTCGCCCTGCTCTGTAATTATCCCAGTTTTATTCCTGGGAGGGGAATTTGTATCTTGTACCTACTGTCTGTTGGTGGATTTGGTTCTGTAATGGCTTTCCCAGTGAGTGAAACGTGATGACGTTTTTGCTACTTGATGCTCTTTATAGCGAAAATCATCATGTCGTACTGTGACATGATATTGCCCAAAACTGTTATCCCATTGATGTACGAGCCTGATTTGTGAAAATCTTTCAGGCATTGGTTGTAAGGGAGGGAGAGATGGGCTTCTCATAGCCATATCAAATTTAATCTGGTGCCCCTTGATGATGTGCAGATGCACGTGTACAATGCCATAATAGATGACTAATGTGGTTGTGTAGAAAGGTGGTAGATGTCCCATCCCTGGAAACATTCAAGGCCAGGTACGACGGGGCTCTGAGCAACCTGATCTACATGAAGATGTCAGGGATGGATTAGATGACCTTTAAAGGTCCCTTCAAACCCAAACCATTCTGTGTTTCTATGGAGTTCAGCCTTAGCTAATAGAAAACAGCTTGTGCTCTGACTATTTGGCTCAGGTTCTTCCCTCACAGCTTGTTACTCCAGATCCAGGGCTGGAGCATCTCTCTTGTGAAGACAGGCTGAGAGGGTTGGGGTTGTTCAGCCTGGAGAAGAGAAGGCTCCAGGGAGACCTTATAGCAGCCTGCCAGTACCTAAAGGGGGCTACAAGAAAACTGGAGAGGGGCTTTTTACAAGGGCATGTGGTGATAGGACAAGGGGGGGTGGTTTAAGCTGAAAGAGAGTCGGTTTAGATTAGGTATTAGGAAGAAATTCTTTACAATGGGGGTAGTGAGACACTGAAGCACATTGCTTAGAGAAGTTGTAGATGCCCCATCCCTGGAAGTGTCCAAGGCCAGGCTGGATGGGGCTTTGAGCAACCTGGTCTGGTGGAAGGTGTCCCTGCCCACGTCAGGGGGTTGGAACTAGATGGTCTCTAATGTCCCTTCCAACCCAAACCATTCTATGGTTCTATGATTTGGATGGCTGATGGATGGAGGGTCCACGGTGAGAACTGAGGAGGGCAGGAGCTTCAGGCAGGGGATTCAGGCAGGGTGAGAGTAGGAGTCTCCAGCTGCGGGGTGGTGGGTCTTTCTCAGCCGAGCACTGATTCTGCAGAGGAGCAACCTGTTTGTGCTGCCATGATTGGCTGAGAGCTCCCACTTGTAGAATAATTTTATCTGTATTAATCTCTGATTTCATTAAATGATGTAGTTTAGATCTTACAGCTGTTTCAGACAAATCTTGACAAAATGCCATCAGCAATTTAAAACAATTGTATTTTAAAGAAGCAATAAATCTCTTACTCTCCCCGTTACCTTCTTTGTGTGTGATCAGTCATTTGGACTGTCTGGGGGAAGCATGTGGCAAATGCTTCTCCTCTATTTTTTATAAGTGTTTTTGTTCCATCGTTCATAGCATCCTGTTGGACCTCTAGCAAGCAACAAGCTGGGAGCTGCTTTCTGGTGCTTTGCTTTTGCCAAGAAATGGGCAGCTTTGGTGGCAGTGGAGCACACTGTGCATGCCTGGAGCACTGGTTTAGTCACCTCCTCATATTTATCTTTTGGTGTTCATCATGCTGAATGGTCAATTATTTTTTTTTTTATTTTATTTTTGTTTCCTCTTTTTTTTTTTAAATTTATTTTTATTACCCTTTTCACCTTAAGCCAGAAGTGTGATGTTAAAAGGCTGGTGGTGCTGCAGTCAAATGCTGCCCCCAAATTGGTTTCTAGCTGATGCTAAGGAGAAATTCCTACTATGAAATCAGGTTTTGAGGAGTCCAAAAGTGATGTTCAAGTGTTTTACACAGTTACCGATCTTTTCAGATTTAATGTGCTGCCATAATAAACTTCCGACAGGACTTGTGTGCTTCTCTGTCTTGTGAACTTGCTGTCGTTAAAGATGTTTATGAGATCCCCCCTTCTCTTTTTGAGTATCTGTGCTGTAGTTTGCAGCAAAAACCCTTGCTGGGGTATCTGGGACGTTGCCCTTGTTGCTGAGAAACTCCCCCAAATCCGCAGACTAAGATGAAGAGGGTTGTGCCTTTGGGAAATGAATGACGGGGAGAGTCGCTGCACATCTGGACGTAACCGGTGCTAATCCCTCCATGATGAGTTGCGTTCTCCCCTTATTGCTAGGTTGCATTAAACTTCGCCCTGCTGCTGACTTTTCTTAGAGGCAATAGATGGGAGTATATTTTAAATTAATTTTACTACACTTTTTGTAATATTTTTGTTTTAAACAGATTTATAAGCAACTTGGGGGCTATTTCTCCAAATTTATGAAGATAATTTTCACTCTCTTGATAAGGTTAAATTTACACCTGCTATTTCCATATTAATTCACATTGCTAAGTGGATCTAATTTTCTTCCGTTCTTCTATCTAGCAAGTGTGGCCTTTCCTAATGCAATTTCCCCCTCACTAAATCACTGTGATCAGGAGTCATGATCGAGTTAAATTAACTTAAATTAATTTACTTAATAAGAGCTCCAGATCATTGTGAATGAGGTTAAGATTTATTGATTCTCCTTTTCACTCCTCCCCCTTATCTCTCTCTGCTTTGCAGGAGTGCAGCTCAGAAAAGCTGTGATTTGCTTGTCTTAAATTTCATTTGCTCCTATTGACATTGCGGTTGGTCATTGCTTAGAAATCGTGGGGGGATGCCCTCTCCTCCTGCAGCCTCTCGCCACCAGGAGAGGGCTGAGTGAGTTACTGTGGAGGAGTTGAGATGGATGAAGTGACACGTTGAGCGACGGCAGCGATGCTGCTCCTGCTTTCAGCCTCTTTCTGTGGTTCATGTGGTGTCAGCAGATGCAGCCACCAGTAAACCAGGATGTCCAGTTTTCACAGACCTTGCCCAGAGTCAGCTGAAGCCTTCTGGTGTTGGGTGTGCTGTAAGATTGTGGAAACTGTTAGAAAGCTAAGTAGGGCATCTGCTGGTGTGGCTAGGATCCTCCACCCCAACACACCTTGGCTGGAAGGAGCAGATGAGGATAACAACAGGAGGATGCTCCTGGCCATTGCAGATACCCTCTGCTTGCAAATCCACATCCTCCACCGAAGGGACAGTTTTCTTGCAAGCAGAGCAGGATAAATGGGGCAAACCCAAATGTCATTGAGCATCCATTCCAAGACAGCAGTGGAAAATATCCATGTCCCTGTACAGGGGATGACGTGCCTGTGATGGGCTCAGCCAGGAAGCACAGAGCCAAGAGCATTGGCTTGAAGAAGGAGGATGCACCAACGTCTGCAGGAGACACCAGCTCACCCTCTCATGGAGAGACAGAGCCATTTTAAGACACATTTTTGGAAGCAGAGACACCTGTGCATAATGGCTGATGTTGTGTTTATAGACCCCCTGATGAGTGAGTTGAACACTGACCCACTTTGAAGAGTTTTTGTCTAAAATACTGATGCATGTGTTTAAAAGAAAAGTAATCTGTCTACAAATAATAGTCTGGCACTGATGGAGAAGCTCAGATATTTCCTTCAGAAAACTTAGCAGCACCTCTTGAGGGACAGTTCTACCCCTCCAGCACTATAAATAAGTAAAGAACAAGATAATACAACATTTGTCAGAGAAATGCCTGTTCAGTAGAAAACACTTGTCAGCAGAGGATACACTTGTGTGGCTTAGTTTTGTTTTCTTCTTTTCTTTCTGTTCCTTGGCCTGAAGCATATTGAATGGACTAAGATGGAAGTGAGAGCTTTCTGGGCTTGATTTGGGTCCTCGCCACCCATTCTCCTGCAAAGCCTTTAGGCTTTTGCGCTGAAAGGTAAAGTGGGTGATGCAGGTTGTGAAACGGGCTGGTGCTCAGCCACAGTGCTGGGTGCAAGTGCCACTTCACCAGGGCAAAGGGACATATGTTGAGGGCCCAAGAGGAGGAGAAACCACTGTCTTTGCCAGTCACTGTCTCTTCAGGAGGTTGAGATACTGTGTGCCAGGTGGCGTGGACACACCGACCTCCCTGTCTCATCTCTTCCTTTTCTTCACAGTGGGCGAGTTGTTGGTTTCTGATTCTTTTTGCTCTCTTACCAATAGTTTTCAGAGATCCGTTTCCAGCCAGTCAACCCAACTCATCAACCAGTTCACAGAATCATAAAATGGTTTGGGTTGGAAGGGACCTTTGACAAGCAACTAGTCCAACCCCTGTGCCATGGGCAGGGACATCATTCACTAGATCAGGTTGTTCAAAGCCCCATCCAGCCTGGCCTTGAACAATTCCAATGATGGGGCCATCTGTTGCTGTCTCTCTAGCTTCTGCAGACCAGCAAAGATACCTGCTGAGGGTGTGTGGAGGCCACCAATTTCCAGGGCTGTCCTGATGCTTGGTCTCCTCTCTTGTGCAACATCATCATCATCTTTTCCCCCAAATCCCACGCTGAGGTGCTGAGTTAATTTCGTGCAGCCCCTGCCATCCCCTCCCCGGGAAGCCCTTCAGACTTCCTTTGCTCTGTGGTCCCATTCTGCTGTCATGTCTTGAGTCCTGTTACATGTTTCCTGGCAGAAGTGAAATAGTAGTTTCACCTCCTTGAGACAATGATATCGTGTGATTAGGAATGGTGCTCGGCTTCTCCCTCTGCGGTGGAGTGTTTTCCATGTCTGACTGGGGCAAGTGGAGCCACAGTGCCGGTCTTCGTTTGCTGTCAGCATGTAAGTTAACTCTTTCTGCCTAAACCCTTGGGGAAGGGACACACAGCTGAAGTAAAGCCTTGAGTTGCAGGACAGAAGCACGTGCACTGCAGTGGGTCCGTGCCTGCACCGCTTTCCCAGATCAATTGCTATGTCTAATTCCTGCAGAACGCAGAACTCTACGGTTGCCTTGCCATGAATACTTGCTGCATGGCACGAATGTGAAAACTCAGTATATCCTCTCTTTTTCTGTGGGGGAGACCATGTCCTTGTGGCTTTCCGGGGAAGCTGTCTCCTCCTCTCTGCATGCCTCCCATTGCATTGCAGATCAAGGTGATGCAAAGTGGCCGAGCCACCATGGCACAGCACTTTGAACCCAAGTTTTACAGTCTGCACAGAGTCGTTTACCATAATCCAGGCTGATGGGCAGTAACGTGTTAAGCCGCAGTAATTCAATTGCTTCTGAGCTTTTTGGTTGCACTCTTAAGGTTCCCCAGGAAGTCTGTCCATTCTGGCAATGGGATGGGTTTTTCCAGGTTTTGTGACATCTTTGGAAACTGTTGAGAAGTGTTTGAGATTCGTTGGTGTGTGTTGCTTGTCCTACAACCCAACATTGAGTAGCTTTGCCCATGCTGGCAATTAAAGAGCCAGAGTGGTGGCCCCTTGGGGAGTTGATTCAGGTCTGATGTGGCATGGTTTAGTCCTCATCTCAGCAGCCATTGTTAGGGGAAATCCCTTCTCTGCTTCATTTGCTTTGCTGGCGTGGAGTTATGATCACCACTATGGCTTGGAGCTTTCTGGGGAATTCTTTTTAGCACTTGTGGAAGATGCTGCTGTACAGGGTGAAGCACTATGGGACATATTTCAGAAGGCTCAAATGATGAAGAATGTCCTTCTGCTTAAAACCCCCAACTTTTGGGAGAAAATGAAGATGCCTTTTTAAAATTAGCTGTTGGCCAAGAACTGGAGAGAGCAGGGGAAAGGGCAGCCCCAGTCATTGTGTCTGCTGTGCTTTGGAGGCCGTTGGGATGATGATCCCATGAATTACCTTTATGCTGACAGCTTCTTCTGAAAAGGGACGTGAGGATGGCAGCAAATGTCCTAATTCCCCTAAACAAGACCCAGCGACCATTAGAAGGACAATGCTGAAGCATCCCATGTGAGAACCACCTTGATAAGCCACCACTGCAAAGTGTTTAGTTTGCAGGATTTTATGGTACAAGACTTTGAGAGCAGCATCTACTTAGAATTATGTTAAATATGTACATTTGTAAGAGACATCTCCCTGGCTGTCATTCTGCACTTTCCTGTTTGAGGTATCCATACCTCTTCTCCAAAACCATCTGGAGTTGGTGCCTGTGGAAACCAGCTTAGTCCATGAACCATTAGTTTGGTCTGGAGAGGACTTTTTTTTTTTTTCTTCTTTTTTTTTTTTTAATTTCTGACATAGCTGTGAAAATACAAAATCTGGCAGTGGCACACTATTGCATGGAGACCAAAATGTGCATCGGTTTAGCGACAGGTGGTGGAATTAGTTAGAAGCAGGCTGGCAAAGTAGTTTTCAGTGCCAGCTCTGCCCATGGTGTGCTCTGTGCTTACAGGATCCTTCTTTCTCCACCTTTAACCGCTGTCTCAACAATCTCAATGTGAAGAAGCCAGAGGCAAATAAATAACACCTGATTATTTCTCCATGTTGCTAAGCAGACACTGCTGTCATGTATTTACTCAACACATCTCCAGGAGAAGACATCAAGCAATTTTGGAGAGCGAAGATGCTGCTCTCCATGCGTCTTCAAGATGATGCAGGGTCTAAAGGTGTTTCTGCAGCTCTTCAAGAGGAAATTACGTTAAATCATGGCATGTTCCTAATCCCAGGGGGTCAGTGGTTGGGGTTGAGAGCTGAGGGTGTGGTTCAGGGCCATTATGCGTGATGGATGGAGCAAATCCATATTTCTTCGGTGCTGGGGCATCATCTTGAAAGTTGCAGGGAAGACAGAAAACTGTTAATGTGGGCTTCGACTGTTGATAATTGCTGAGTGCTCAAATGGGGGGAAGCTTTAATCGAAGTTATCATATATTGTGAGTAGACAGGGATGGTGTTTCTTTTAAAGATCTCAGCAAAAGCTGTCTTCTCTCCTCGATCCGTTTATTTTTTTTGCTGGTTGATACCTTCACTTTAGTGGGGAGAAGGGGTCCAAGAGGTGGGATCCCAACCTCCTGCAGACCAGTTTGGAGCACAAACTGGACTGATGCTGTTGTCGAGAAGCTGTTCTTCAAGCTCAGAGGAGCCTGCGAAGACCAGACTGCAATCTCCAATTTTTTGGGGGGTTTATGAGTTATTTATCTTGTTCAGATGATGCTCTGGTGGGGTTGTGCTTCCTCTGCTCCTGGTGCCAAATGCTACTGGATCTCCGAGCACGCAGTTGAAGGATCATGAGCATCATAACCCTGCGGGCAGAGGTTGGGGTACCAGGAGTTAATTTTATTTTATCAAGATGATAAAATACCCCTCTGCCTCCCCGGCTTTTGATGCATTAATCTGAAAAAGGAGTCGAAATGTGACTAATGTCCTTAAAGTTCCTGTCAATTTTTTTCTTCCCAAATTCATTTGACATGAAAGTGAGAAGTAAACAGAAAGCCTGTGTTTAAGCAGATAACTTGGAAAGCCTTTTCCATCACATTTAAAAACGGCCGTGTCATGGATTCTGCGAATTGGCGGGTTCTATTTTGTTTTATTTTATTTTGTCTGTGTGGTAAATTTTCTTTTAATAATCTCGACGTGGTTTTACGAGGTTTAGGGCTAAGATTTTTTTTGAAGGGATGTTAAACCATTCTCCAAAATGACATCTCATTAAAGTGAAATTCATCTGCTGGGATTGGAGACATTATAGGCAGGAGGAAACTGTGGCTCCCATTTGAAAATACATTTTTTTTTCTTTCTATAGGAAGTACTTTTAATCTTTTTAATGAGGATGGTATGAGATACACAACACTGTATTGTTTCTGAGAAGCCCTGACATCTGGCCTAGCATAATCCAGTTTCTGTTAGGAACTAGTTTAGAGGCTTTAAAAAACAATGTCGCTTCTTTTGGGCAAAGCTCGGGATTAATCTTTCATATGCTCAGCACTCCCCCCTTGCAGAAAGACAGACACTTTACAACAGTCAGTCTTCTTTCTTTTTTCCCCTTTGTATTCTTTTTTCTATATCTTCTTTCCCCCTCTTTCGCCTTCTTTCCTCCTCTTTCCCATCTCTTTCCCCTTTCTCTAGTCTTTCTTCTTTTTTCCTTTTTTCCTTTCCCCCCTTTTTTTCCTCATTTTTTTTTTCCTCCTAGTGCATTCCCCCCAGACAGAGCTGACGGCTGGGTGCTTTCCCAGCTAACTGGCCAAGCAGCACATCCCAGCTGGGCAGCTTTGCAGGGGGAGACGGGGGCTGCACCAGCCTGCTTCCTGCCTGGGCTGTCCCCTCCATCCTCCCAGTCCCCCCAGTTCTGTCCTGTGTGGGGGCAACCTTGTGCCATGAAGTTGTATTTTGTGCTGCTTTTGCGTGAATTCAAGGCTGCTGGCTTTGGAGGGAGCGCTCCGGATTCCTCCTCAAAGGGTCGGCCACAGTAATCGAGCTCTACTTTGGAGGAACTAATGAAAACAAAATAAAAACGGGACTCAGAGGTTAACTACCAGCTTTAAATGCATATGAACATACTTAAGAATAATGGGATTTTCTTTTTTTAATTTTGGTTAATGGAGTAGTCGAGTTTTGAATGGATTCTATTAAAAATAAAACCGTCACATTCGAACCTGGGGAGGCAATGATGGGTTATTTACTTGACAGGGTGTTGTGTTGATCTTGGATCAGCCCTTCCCTGGAGCCTGGAGCATCCTTCTTTGGGGAGCCCACCATTTCCCAAACCTGGATCTTTTCTTGCTGGGATATCTTTCAGCTTCATCATCTGCTTGGAGCTGTGTTGGTTGTGAGCAGATAAAGGAGATGCTTAACTAGTTTGGCTGAAAAAATGGGCAATTTCTGCTTTTTTCCCCTCCCTTTCTGAATTAGTGAGGTATAGCTGTAGCCTTTGCTTTACATTATTTAAGGGAAGTGCTTTGCATTTCCTGCAGAGGTACGGATAATAACGTTTTTTTTCATGTGGCCATAAGGCACCTTGGGATGGTCTGGCTTCTTATTTGGCTGTTGAAATGTAGCTTTAGATCTGTAGCCCAGAAAACATTTTGTGCTCTGGATTTAGGAGAGGAAATGCAGGAAGCTGGGTTTTGATCATAGAGAGATTCTACAGACACGTAAGCGATGAGCATAGCTGAGAATAAAAGCGACATCTCATTTAGCATCATCGGGGCATAGTTTTACTTTTGTAATACTTACCCCCAGCCAAATACAGATGTCTCCCATAAATTAAAGATATGTAAGCAGTGGTTTCCACCACCAGGTTCCGTACCAGCATCCACTGAGAGCCATCCTCCTGATGAACCCCCAGCCTGGCACTGGCTTTCTGCCATGTGAGATGTTGAACTCTCCTGCATCCTTTTGGCCTGAGGTGCTCATGATGGATGGAAATGAGTGGGAAGCCAACCAGTCTATAGAATGGATAATGTATAAATGGAGGATCTTCCTTCTCTTACCCTGCCTCCCCCAAAGTGTGATGGTATAAAACCACTGTAGAAGAGCATGGCACTGTCCCTTGTAGTAGGCATCAGTTGCATCCTCAGCATTATTTTCATCTGGGTCAGGGCAACATTTTGAAGTCAGTCTCCTGAGTGGAACGTCTCCAGTTGCTGGGCTTCAGGTGGCTTCACAGACCAGTCTTGGAGGCTCAGACTCAACCCCTTGTAGGTAAAACCAGTCCTGAGGATGTTCTGTAACTGCTGGTGGGCACTGGATCATCAAAGCCAGGCAGGAGCAAAGCAAAGGACATGTTTTGCTGAAATGAAAGTAATTTGTAGTGTGGAGCACCAGGTTACCTCTACAGATCTACTCTGAAGGGTCCAAACTACTTACTAGAAGAGACATGGCTGGTGTGGGTCAGCAGTGTGGGCACCAGCCTGGGGCAAGATTTTGGATCTGTGATGGGGTTTGCAAATGCCTGTTTGATGCAACCTCTTTCTGTTTCCAGCCTGCCACCTTTCCTCTATCTCCCTGTGAGAATGAATCCTTCATGCTGTGTCCTGCTGCAGGGCAGAGAGGAGGCTCCCTGGAGCAAGTGGTTTCAACTGTCAATGTTTGTTCAAATGCCAATTCATAGAATCATAGAACGGTTTGAGTTGGGAGTGACCTTTAAAGATCATCTAGTCCAAACCCCTGGCCATCGGCAGGGACATCTCCCGCTAGACCAGGTTGCTCAAAGCCCTGTCCATCCTGGCCTTCAACACTTCCAGGGACAAGGCATCACAGCTTCTCTGGGCAGCCTGGTCCAGTGTCTCACCACCCTCCCAGTAAAGAATTTCTTCCTAATATCTAATTTAAATCTGTTCTGTTTCAGTTTAAAGCCACTTCCCCTTGTCCTGTCATTACAGACCCTTGTAAAAAGCCCCTCTCCAGCTTTCTCATAGCCCCCTCTAGGTACTGGAAGGCTGCTATCATTCCTAGTGAACTGAGCAGACTTGCAAGCCTCACATAGTTCTGCACAAATACGGAGAGCTATATTACACCCATGATGCTCATTTGACCAAAGGCTCCCATAGAAAAGAATAAACTAACACAATAACTAAGCTGAGAGAGAGAGACAGACGGACAGACAGACAGACTGTATATCGGTAAGGCTGCAAGAAGCACTCGTTTTGAGAGCTGCAAGGAAGTGACCGGACACTTGGGTCTTTTCACATTGGGCCCACCATCTCCAGTTGCATCATGGTGCTGTGGGAGCGTTATCAGCTCCCAGGGCTGGACAAGCCAAGTGGAAAGCTCCCTTAGGGACTAACTAAATCCAGCATGTAGGGCATTGCCTACGTTGTATAACAGTGCAGACATGCTCGCAAGTGGTTGTGTCGCTTCTCAACAAGCTACTGCTCATCATCAGTGTCTTGCTGACTGGCTGCTCCCACCCCATGGCATATTAAGCTAATATGTTTTACTTAGTATTTATAATAGACAGAGAGCACACGCACAGTCGGTTAGTAGAGGATTTGCTAATGAGTGGTAATTCATTAGCTGGGATTTTTTTTCCCCTCTTTTGTGACCACTTCTCCTTGCTTTCAGAGTACAGCAGCTATCAAAGAAAAGCAGAACATCCTTAGCAAGGAGGTTTATACAGATTAAAAATTGGGAGTTTTCAGCTGCAGATCAGCAGTTTTGAGTCGGGATTGGATCAGCTGGTGCAGGGACTCAGGTGGGAGACATGAAAGTTTGTGCCCAGACAATCAGAGAGGTCATCTCCAGTGTTAGGAAGCCCATCTTCAGGTGCTGAGACACCAGACATGAAATGGTCCTCCCCATGCTATGGTCGGTCTCTCATGTCATCTCTTGGAGCGTCAGCCCAGCAGCTCTTGATGCTTTGGGGTGGCTGTGGTCTTTGCATAGTGAAGGCAGCAATTGCTCCCTTCCTATAGGTTATATCCAAAATACCCTAAATGTGGTGGCATGTACATGACCAGTAGGTCAGGACTTGCCCTTCCTCTTCATTTACTTGGGAGTCCACAGTCAGGATCTTGAAATGCAGTGTGGAGATGGAAAAAGCACTTTGAACTCAAATCATTAACTCCAACAAAAGCACAGGAAAAGCTTTAGTAGAAGAATGTTAATTATGGATGTTATAATGTGATTTGTGGATTAGTGTGCAAGTTCTAGGATGGATCCTAGGCAATCAGGGCAGATGCCATCTGGAAGAAAGCAGAGGGTTGATACCCTCCTCGTCCACTCTTGGGGACATATCTTGGTCATGCAGGGACCAATTGTGGTGATGCTGGGAATCGAAGCAGGTCTCCAAAGCCTTTTAACCTCTCTCAGTGCTGCTTACTCTCTCTTAGGGCATCTATTTGCTCCTGCCCAGATGCTCCAGGATAAAATATTTCATGGGATCACAAGGTTTCAGGTACTGCTGTTCCTTTTGTACATCCAGATTCCCCAGATGCCAACTGTGGCTTAAAAAAAAATAATACATATTTTAGATGGTAGTATTCACCCTTTCTAACCCAGGCTTCAGCAAAAATGTATATTTTTTATGATAGTATTCACCCTTTCTAACCCAGGCTTCAGCAGCAACTGAGTAGTCTGGCCAGATGAAATCTGCTTGGGGATATGGTTTTCCTCCAGCAGCAACTGAGTAGTCTGGCCAGATGAAATCTGCTTGGGGATATGGTTTTCCAAGTTGCACATATGCCATATTTAAAACTCTTTTTGAAATGGTTTTGAACCTTTGGAAGTGGTTTTTCTAAGGCTAATAATCCGTCCTAACTGCATCCCATTTTGAGAATATTTTTCTGGCACTGGGTATTTACACAGTCACCGATTTTTCACCTGACAGTGACAGCTGCAGGAGTGAGTGATGTATTTAATTTCTAAATTTCTACCCTACTAAGAGATTAGTAATGGCAGAGCTTCTCTTTTCCCACTCTTTTCCCCAAATATCTTTTGCTACAAAGGGCTGTAACTTCTCCAGCCTTTTAGCAGCTCGATCCGAGAAGTTTTCCTGTGGTGATTCCGGTGTGAAAGTTGATATTTAAAAAAAAACAACAAACAAAAACACACAAAAAAAAGAGGAAGGGGGGAGTGCAGCATGGCTGAATGGCAGCTCCGTGCAGCATAAATGACCCAAATTGCTTCTTATCAGCTCCCAGTGATGGTAAAATTGTGATACCTTCGTTCAAACCTTGCCATGAGCTGGTGCACTGAGCTGAGTCCAACTGCTGCTGGCATCTGGGCTGCTCGCGTCGGGCTGTGCCCGGGCAGGTCTCGGGGCTCAGGGAAAGAGCGAACCAGTTTGCGGGGGCAGAGAGGTCACTTGGCAAGTGCTTGAGCATCGTTTTCGACTGATTAATTCTTTCCAGGCTAAGTAAACATTTAGTCTTCTTTCAGGCTGAAGGATGGATCCATCTGTTTCTTCCTGGCCTGAGAAATAAAACAAACCAACAACAAACCTCTTAAAACGCTGGAAGAAACTCTTGGATTAACGAATGCAGAGGGATGCGTGCGTCTTGGGTGCCGCTCCTGCTCTGAGCAAACCCTTTGTTGGCAGCAATCAGGCTGCAGAAAGCAAAGAGCAAGCAGGTATCTTGCTTCATTAATCACCTGTCTGTTAAAAGTGTGGCTGTTTGCATGTCCTTAGAGGTGACAACTAAGAGATAAGATGATTTAATAGGATATGAAAGTCAAGTTTGGAGGATGGTGTGGGGCTGGCTCAAGAGCAGGACTGACCCTTCATAAATAAGAACTCCAAGAGCTTCGCTGGGCAGCAGCAGCCATTATCCAGGAGCTGGGAATGCAATGGGGAGAAGGAATGGAGGAGGGAGATGCTGTGGTACCAATGGCAGCAGGCTTGTTCATCTCTCTCAGGGTAGGTCAGGTGTGTTTTGCCCTTAGGCTGAGATAGTGAATATTGCCAGTTGAGTTTAAGTGTGTTGTACTCGATATGGAGGCAAATACCTAAATAATGTTATATTCATACCTTACTGTATACCCAAACCCTATGTAATCAGCTTTCTCAATACCTGGGCATTTATTTCCTTCTGCTGCCTTCAAAATAATCAGAATTAGCTCATTTAGTACTGAGTAATACCATTCCTGCCTGGTTATCTTCCCCTGGCAGAGCACTGTGGTTTCCTCATTCTACACCCAAAATCTCTGTCTGATGGAGGTTGCTCTGGGATGAAGCCGCAGTGTTTCCTCCAAACCATGAGTTTTTTTGTTAGGATGTGTGTGGTTTTCATATTGGATGATCTTTACCAAGCACAAGTAACACAAGGACTTGTAAGAAGTGCTTTGGATGTCTCTAACTGCTGTGAGGAACTTATAAATTAACTTCTTTTACCATGCCTAGCTACTGTAACATAAAGTCAGGGAAGTAATTTGTGGATTTATCCTCTGCCTTTGTTCCTGTCTTGCTTCTAGGTGAAGCAAGAAGTGCTGGTTACAGCTGAAGCTTTGCAAAGCCTCTTGCCTGCTACCAGGCAGGAGCATACTCCCCTTGGCTCTCCCCAGGGCCTGATTCTGGCACCCCTGTGTGCAGCAGAGCTAGGATTCAGTGCAAGGCCGGATTTGCGCCCGCTCTTGGCACAGGTGCCCCTTCGTTGGGGCTCGTGGTGAAGCTGACCATCTGCGCCCGGCAGCTTCCCTGTTCCCCGTCCGTCCGTCCGTGCATCCCCAGGTGCTGACTGGGCACCACAGCATCTGCAGCTTGCACTGCCTGCCGGGCTTGCCTGGAAGGAGGATTTGCAGAAGGATATGGGGAGGTCTGAGAGGTCACAGCTGTTAAAGCTGGGAAAGTGGGAAAAAAAGGGCAGAGGCGTTTCCGAAATTGGCACAAGTGCCGTAGCCACCTGTCTGCAAGCATCAACGCTTTTCCAAGCTGAAATATATTTTGATTGCAAATAATTTCCTTTAATTCTGCACACACACACACACCCCCCCAATCTAGATTTAATAATTGGTTCTTGAATTATTGGTAGTGAATTCAGATCAGTGCTGCCACAGGCGTTCCTGCCATCCTCTGATGTGGAAAGGAGTGTGTAAACGGAGGCAATGAAGGAGAAATCTCTGGGGAAACCCCAAAGCCATTCCAGCTCAGGATATTTGACATGGAAAAAGGTTTTTTGACTCGGTAAGGAGGAGCAGGGACCTCAAAAGACAGCATCCCTGCTTGCTTTTAATTTCTTTTTAAATGCAAGAATAAAAGGGGCAAAGGGGAAGGTTATTTTTGGCACAGGAAGGAACTTTCTTTGTGGGAGTTGTGTTCTTGAGACAGCAGGGACATTTTCCTGTTTCCTCCTGCTAAGAAATTTCTGGCCTCTTCTGCATTTAAAATAACCATGTTTCAACCCAAAACAGGGCTCAACACTGCTGTGGTGGGGATCAGGGCATGGAAACCTGCCCTCGGTTGGGTAGGAGAGATGGGAAAATGCTGGGAAGCTCCAAGCGTAGAAGTCCAAAGCAGTGAGTATGGGGTCGTCCCCCCTGCTCTTCATCCATATAAAACTATACATGGGACAGAGCAATGACTTTGGTGAAGTGAGCTAAAAAAGTTGCATTTCTATTTTTATAATTTATATGAGGTAAAAAAATCTCCTTCTGCTGTTTTTGTTAATACTTGACAATCCTGAAAACTCCTTTTAAGAGTAAACAGAAAGGGTAGGTATTCAGGCAAGCAGCTGAAGGTGCTTCAAAAAAGGAGCAAAGCTTTGAGGATTGAAGAGGAAGGTGCTTGAAAAAATAAAATACGAAAAAAATATCCATCCAGGTTGCTTCTGAGCACTTAACAACCCCCATCTTGGGCCTTTCTACAGGAGGGAATATTTTTACGTAAGAGTTATTTCTTTTTGGTGTGTGTGAGCAGGGCACTTGCATTGCTTTGAACAGGGAGGGGTTTGGTGATGGAGATGGTGGTGGGAAGCCAGGGCTCTCATCTTCTGCAGTTGGTGGGATCCACCGCTTAAATGTTCTTCAGGAGCTCAGAATCATAAAATCATAGAAGGGTTTGGGTTGGAAGGGACCTTAGATGATCGTCTAGTCCAACCTCCCTGCCATGGGCAGGGCTGTCTTCCACTAGATTAGGTTGCTCAAAGCCCCATCCAGCCTGACCCTGGTTCTCCACAACATAAGATGATGGGTGGACCATTTTCTCCTTGGTGGAAGTGTTGAAAGGTAGCCTTTTTATGTGGATGTGAGTGTCTTGTATCTAAGGTGCTATAGAAGTGTGTTTTCTTTTAGTTGTACTTTTGGCCATGATGCTGTTTGGAACTCTCAGGGCTTTAAGAATAAAAAGAAACCCTAATGAATAAGGGGGAAGAAAAAAAGACCTTCTTGGACAACTCATGGAACTGTGATTAGGAGTAACAAGGCCCACTGTCCCAGCGTGTAATCATGGAGGTTAATACTTTATTATCGATGTGTTTGTGTATGGACAGGGTGTATGTTAGGCAGCGTCACTCTTACCCTGGACCTGCTCTCTGGTCCCAGGTCATCACAGTGGGCACCTGCCCGTGGATCTGCACTGTTCACACCTCTGCGCGGGTTACACAAACCGCCTTTCAAATGCAAGGGAGGGCAGGGCTTGCATTGGCTGTGTCCAAAGCTGTGGCACTGCACCACCCAAAACGCTCCAGAGGCTGAGGTCTGGTTGGGATGGTTTCCATGTGAAATCGAGTAGGAAGCACTTCGGTGAGCAGCTGAGAGCATGCTGTGTGCCGGGGGAGTGGGGCTTTGGGCTGCTGGGAGACTTTTTGCCTGCGTTTGTGAAACTCTCGGCTCCTATTTTGCTTTTTTTCTGTTGGCGATGCTGAAGCAAGGCTTCCTCCGGCAGGTTTTTTAAAATTTTATTTTATGAGAACAGTCGGTTATGACTCCCCAAGTGCCGTAAAAGTTAATGTGATAGTCGCTCTGCGCCTGTGCTCATTTTTATAATTTTTTATTTTATGAAACAGGACAGGGAGCTTAGTGACTTATTACTATTCATTTCGTTTCAATGCAGTAAATATTGATTCAGTTGGGGGTTTTCAATTTAAACCACTCGCTGATTATATAAAATATTACTAGCCTCTGAAATTATGCTTACCGATCCCTTTGGCTGCTCATTAACGAAGGAGTGCAATTTTTAGATCCCTTTGCTTTCATCATTCTAATAAATGGGCTAAGCTCCCTTTTCGCACGGAAGGTGCTGTAGACTCAGCTAGCAGGGGCTTGACAGCCTCGATGCAGCTCTTAATTTGGAGCCAGTTTCAAAGGATTTTGTATTTTATTTTTTTCATTTTGAGACATGTAGTTCTCTTCCTCTGATTCTTCAGCTGTGGCAAAGCTGGGTAATGACAGCTGGGATAAATGGGACTGGTTCATCCCCGCACCTTGCAAAGCACCTGGACTTCTCCCACTGTTGGGTCCTCGGGTATTGCCTGAACTCAAAGGACCTGTTTACACATGTTGTGAGGAACGAGATAAGAGGTGTGGGAAGAGGGAGGTGGGGAACAAAGCCTGACCAGCGTAGTTAGCAATGGTAGAAAGGTCTCATTAGCTGTGAAGAGGCTGGTCACTTAGGGCTGCCTACAGACAGTGGGTATTCTCATAGCAAAGCTCTACATGAGACCAGCTCAGTCAACCCAGAGTGTTGCTTCAACATTGTACGAAGGTGTTGAAGCATATCCTTGTAGGGATAGGGTAAAATAACCTTTTTATTGTTATAACTGGAAAATTTATTAGATGCCACCAGGGGCTTGGTTATGAGCTGGTTGTGGTCAGGCTGTGGGCTGCGGTTGTTGCCCATCCATATATCAGTCCATTTGATTTTGCAGGGGCTTTGACTTCCTATTCTTGGACTTTTCCATCCCCACAGTCTCCTTTTGAGCCCTTTGGATTGTGAGCTCCTTGCCATGCTCCTCGTGGCATCTCCTCACTAGAAGGATGTGAGACTGTGATGTCCACATGCCACTTGCCTTGGAAAATCAGGGCAAGCTTCCTCCCCAGCTTGCCTGTCCTGAGGTTGTGGAGAGCAGGACAAGGGCAGATGCAGGATGTCCCAGTGGGATTTGAGAGAAACTAAAATATTCAGACCCAGGGGAGCATCACCCCATGCAACAGTTGAATGTTATCAAATTTTGGGGTTAAAGCAGCTGGGCAGGAAAGGTGAAAAGCGTTAATCAGTGGGGAAGAAACAAGCTGCTTGCTGCAAAGTGCCTTTAAGATGAGAAGAGGGGAAAGCTGAGATTGGCCTCAACTCCTCTGCTCCTTTTAAATGCAACCAAGAATATGCAGTGGGCAGGAAGAGACTCAGAAATCATCTGGTTTAGCAACAGCTGCATTAATTGGATCAATGTTAATATGTGATTTAAAATACATTGTCAATGGAGCAGAGTATTTGGCTGAGAACCTGGTGTGACGGGTGAGTTACGATGTTGTATCTCTTGGGGCAGAGACATTCTTCGTATTGTGCTTTGCGCAGCACTTAACCCGTGGTGGACTTCCCCAAAAATAAGGGATGATGTGGCCAAAAAGAACCTGGATGAGACTTCAAATCGGAAAAGAAAGAACTGAAACTCCACTGCTGTGCACGCTGCCATATAGCCAACTTACATAATTAAACACTGTTTTAAATACCACTTTTAGGCCAGTTTTAAGGGTGGTAGTAAACTACCTTTACAATAATCAATAGATTTTTAGACTGCTTGCATATTTCAAACTTGCCAGCCCAATCTCCCCAAGTCTTTTAATAGCTAATCTTAATTTGTTGTAGTGTGATCAAGGCCGTTGCAGTGAAGGTGACTGCCAATGGCTTTGCCAGAATGCCTTTGTGTGATTGGATTTTTGTCTGCTAAATTCAAAAAATTTATCCTTTTTTATGCAAACCCTGAGAGTATTATGCTCATCAGATCGTGGGGTTACCTATTGCTGAAGGTGAATGTGTATTATTTTAATACTAAGGTTGAAAAGGAGTTTCTGATGTCCTGCTTGAAGTATGCCGTGCTGATATTTGGGGACTATTTGTGTGTAACAATATGATGATGATGTAGCATCGCAGCACATGGCATGCACTGGGAGTTTTAAAGAAAGGCAGAGCCTCCACCGGAGACTGACAGAACGTCGGTACTAGCTTCCCCAGACATCCTTGAAGTCCCCTCTGCGCTTCAGCCACTTTAGGGTTTTTAATTGCTTTGTAAAGTCATACACTTATTGAAACATCAAATTATATGGGTTGGAGGAAACCTCTGAAAATCATCTAGTCCAGCTACCCTGACATGGGCAGGGACACCTTCACTAGATCAGGTCGCTCCAAGCCCCATCCAACCTTACCTTGAACACTTCCAAGGATGGGGTGTCCACAACTTCTCTGGGCAACTAGGTCCTGTATCTCACCATCCCCATTGGAAAACATGTATTCCTTTATGTCCTTATGCTCTTTCAGTTTAAAACCATAGCCCTTTGTTCTGTCACTACAGTCTCTGGTAAAGAGACTTTCCCTGTCTTTTTTATCAGCCCGCTTTAATTGCCAAAAGGCTGCAACAAGGTTTCCCCAGATCCTTCTCTGCTCCGGGCTGAGCCCCCCCAGCTCTCCCAGCCTTTCTCCGCAGCAGAGGGCTTCCAGCCCTCGGACCAGCTCTGTATCCCTCCCCCGGCCCCGCTCCAGCAGGTCCCTGCCTGGCTTGTGCTGGGGACCCCCAAGCTGGGTGCAGTGCTCCGGGGGGTCTCCCCAGAGCAGAGCAGAGGGGCAGAATCCCCTCACTCACTCACTCGGGGTGCAGCGTGGGAGCCGGTTGGGTTTCTGGGCTGCAAGTGCACGTTGCCAAATATTTTGGTCTCTTGCAACAATGCTAAATAATGTACCAGTCAGTTTGTGTTCTGCTGGTGTGGTTTATCTCATATGCCAGGGAACCAATGTGGGCTTCCCAAAGTGAGGTAGCAAGTGGGAGTTTTTCCTTTAATATTGCAAAGCCAGGTGGTTGCTCTTCTTTGTGCCTCCCAGGAACCCGATCCTTATATTGTGCTGGAGGCTTGCGAAGTTGTTTGTCCTTGTTGATTGAGTATTTATGATGGGAGCTCTGGATGGTGTTTCCCTTAGATTGAATTTCAGCAGCTGGCAAGAATTGCTCCAGTCCTCCCCGTAGGTCACTTTTCGCCTGTCCAGAACCATTGCAGCCCCTTACCTGTTTATTCTTGTCCTTTGATTTAATTCCTGGCCATAGGTACAGCCTGAACATGAGGATCTTTGGGCTTTCTGTACTGCCCTGTATGTATATATTGGTTTTCTCCTCCCCTTTTATTTTTTAATTTTTTTAATGCCTGCTCAATATTCAAGGAACATAAAAACATTCACCACTTATCATGAGCTGTTATCACAACAACTCTACACAATTATTAATAATAGTGCTTAGTTTCGTGTATTGCTTTTCATTATAGCTCTCGAGGCAAATAATAGATGCAGGGAAGTATTGCTAATGGTTGAGTCGCAGGCTGGGAAGCAGCAGAGCTGTCATTGCCTCTTTGTGAGTGAAGGAGAGCAGGTTTTGGGCTATTTCTGTGGTTCCTGGTGGTCATCTACCAAAGCTCTTAAACATGCTCCTCTGTACCATGCTGTGTCCTCCTTACAGACTGTGATGCCGATGAAGGGCTCTACAGGCATTTTGGTACCCACCTTGCATGGGGTGCATGTTTAGGGGAGGAAAAGGGGTAACTGTGAACCAGCTGGACTTGATGATCTTAAAGGTCTTTTCCAACCTAAATGATTCTATGAGTCTATGATTCTAGGTGACGATGGACATGTCCTGGTGCAGCTAAGTCCTGGGCAGGTGATGTAGCCCAGTCAGTCCCACCAATGTACTAGGGAACTCCAGGACCTCCTAAGCCTTTGGGGTGTGATCTCTCTCCTTGGAGGTCTTAAAAAAACATCAATACATTTGGGTCTGGGTGGCCCTGCTTGAGCAGGGGGGTGGGACCAGATGACCTCCAGAGGTCCCTTCCAGCTGGAACCATTCTGTGATCTCTCAAGACCTCTGGGCACTGCTGTTGCCGATTGTGGCATATCATATGTTGCAGCACCAGGACATCCAGAGGTATTTGAGACTTCACATCAAAAATTAGCCCTGGGCAGGTGGTTGGACTCACCTGCTGCAAGCCTGAGATGACTTGATCTTGCATGAACCCTGGTAGACCTGGCGATGCTGGTGGGTGAGAGAGCTCTTGATTCCATCTTTGCTCTGCAAAACAGGGGTTTCCAAACACACCCTTGAATTCTCCACCCTATGCTCCTCTCTGCTCCCTGGTTTTCACTGCAGGGTGGTGGTTGTCTGGAGCTGAAGTCCAGAAAGCAGTGGGCATGCGAGGCTTGAGTGATGAGTACCGTGCCACTGGGAAAGGCAACTTGTCTCTTTTCTTCTGCAAGTTAGTGGTGTTTTGGTTCCCGCTCCTCCCCCCCCCCCCCCCCCCTTTGTTTTGGGGCTTGTTTTTATTTTCTCTTTTCCCAACTCAGCAAGGTTCAGCGGTTTGGCCTTGCACACCACAACACATAAGAAACACCCGGTTTAATTTGCGGTTAGATATCTGTTAAGATTGCATCCACTTCCCCAGTCAGCACTTAATTGGCAAGTCGCTTGATTTAACAGCGTGGGAGCCGGCACCGGAAAAATGGCTTGAATAAATCACTGCCTGACGCCAGAAAATAGATATAATCTCAACATTAACTACATTAATAGTAGCAGGAGCCGAATTAAGAAAGCCATAAAGTATAGGCAGGAGAGTATAAATTATAGCCATCTCTCTGTCTTCTTCTTCAGGCTCTGCTTTCTTTCCTCCCCCGGACCCTCGCGCCACTGGTGGCATGTGGTCGTGCCAGTGTTGTCTCTCACTGGGGACAAGTTGTGGTTGTCTCTGTTGGGGACAGGGAGAGGAGCAATGCCCCGACCCCACCTCTTTCCCAGTTTTTGTCATGTCTTCAGGAGTATCACCGGAGTTGGCCTAATCAGTTTTAGTGGCTTAATATTGATTTTGAAAGGATCCAGACCGGGAGGTAATTGCTCTGCTGTTGCGATCATGCATTTCATTTCTTCCCTCCTTGGCCCTGGCTGTGGCCATGTGGTCTTTTATGGTCCTCTAATCACATATATTTTAACGTGATTATTTTGGGCTGGGCAAGGGGAAGCAAGATGTGGAGGGAAATCTTTGTTAGGATACCAGCTTTGTGCATCTGCCTGGGGTGAAGTGGGTGTCCCCCCAGGTCATGGGAAACCCATTGCAGATCCTTCAGCTCTTTGCTTTTGGGTGTCCGTCCCATCATTCCCAGGCTGTTCTGGGGAAAGCTGTGACTTTATTTCCCATCCGTGAAAACAAGGGAAAGAAGCTCAGGTAAGTGCTGTGAGGACTTGTTTTCCCTGATACTCTGGGAGAAGGTGGCCTTCACAACTTCTGCTCTTCAGGAAGGCCTGGTGAGACCCAGGGAAGGCGTCCCTCCAGCTTTGCATGCTATGAGGTACGAAAATATCTCAGCTCTTCCAGCTGTTGCTTTTTCCATTTTTGCTGGTGTCAGAACTTTATAAAGTTGGAATCACATCTGTTTGGTTGTTTCTTTTTCCTTTCTATCAGGCATTAGGTCCACCTTTGGTTTGAAAGATGATGGTTTTCTTTTTTTCTGTAAAAATAGTGGAGATACTTGGGAGTCCTGGGATGGGGGTGGTAGCTGAGCATCCTTGCAAGGACCAAATCCTGAGTGGAAAAATGAGCTAGAGTTGCTGAATTGGTACCTGCCTGCTTATGAACTTGTGCCGTAAGAGCATCATTAAAATCCTTTTTTATCCACCTTTGCACAGAGGGGGTGATGTCGAGAGGGGAATGATGGTGCCATGGAAGCGATCGTAAGTGTGAGTTATGTCTCACCTTAACACGTTTGTAGAGGGTTGTGTCAATGCTGTGAGCTAAACACCAGTTTTGGGTTAATTTAGGAAGTTTTCCCCAGTATTTTTTTTTTGGTTTGGAGTTGTGAGCTGCTCTGAGTCTGGTGCCAGCAGAGGGAGACAGCTCTGTATGAGTCCTGTGCAGGAAAGGCTGACAGCTAATTTAGTTTTAATGAGGGAGCAACAGTAAGTGTGTTTGGTCTTCGTGTACATGTCAAACACACACACATTGCTTTGCAGTGCCAATATGCTGAAATTGGGGACCGATGGATTTTATACCTCAGAGCCCTCAAAATCCTATATAACAGAGTGACCTTATTAGAGATGTCTCTGCATCCTGCATCAGGAACTGATGTGCCATGTAGGTTCACAGCCTGTATTTCCCAATAAATGCCACAAACACTTGGCACATCATTTCACTTCTGTGCTGGACCCCACTTTTCCTGATATCACTGCACAGTCCCTGATTAAGAGCATCTCTGGGCTGTTTGGAAGTGATGCTCTCACTGCTGGGGCTTTATCTAGAAGCCATGCATGAGCGACGGCTTCAGTGGGAGCTCATCCAAACACCTTGGACACATGCTGAACATCTGCGCTGCCTGTATGACCAACGTATGTGCTTTTATTCTTAGGTACCTGAGAAATCGGTACAAGAGGCACACAGAAACAATGTGGCTGTCTTGGCACCTATGGAGTTGTCACCGTACTGAGATTTAGCATGCTGACAGCTCAGTGTGGATGAGGTTCCCCAGCAGACTGGTAGATGACCAGTGTGGCTGAAACATGCCATGCAGCCGTGTTTTTTCTGCAGGAGGTCTGTTTTAAGTGCTCTAACAAGCAGAGCCATGTCAGAGCTGGTGGAAACACTTGGAAACTCCTCTGAGCCTAACAGTGAGGTTTGCTCGGGATGATGCCATAAAGCAATTGATTTTAAAAGCTGGATCCTGAGCCCAAGGGGTAATTTTCACACTAATTGGTATCGGTTTTACTATTTCTCTGGCCTGATATAAGGGGACTGTATGTTTGTAAATGGCAAGCTTGCACGTAGAGATGCTGAGTGTTGTCAGCAAGATGCTGTTACATGGTTATGTACAGATGCTTTTTCCTTATTGCTTCCGTGAAAGCTGGAAGGAACAGCACTTCCCAAAGTAGGGGAAGCTCTAGGAAACATCGACATTAATCTAGGCACGGGCTGGACTCTGGCTTATGGTCACTTTGGTGTATGAGGCAGCAGGTGCTGGAGGGCATCTTGGCATTTGCTGTGCTTTGCTCAACTAGCGTTGTGATTTTTGGTGCTGGTGAAGCCTTTCCCTTGTGTTGGATTTTGCCCAGCGCATGCCAGTGAACTGCTGCTCTATACCGATAGACATATAGTAGATATTTAGATTTATGCCTCATTTCTGATCACAGGATGATTGTTGGGAACTGCAAGAATTGTTTTTTTTAATGGGGTGGAGACCATACCCTGTCTCACATCTGCCCTGCTATGTTTGAAGCATGGTCCTGTGTTGGGGAGAATAGTAGAATCATGAAATGGTTTGAGTTTGCAATCTTCAAACCCCTTCAAATAGTTCAACCCCTCTGCGATAAGCAGGGACATCTCCCACTAGGTCAGGTCACTCGAAGCCCTGTCCAGCGTGACCTCGAATACTTCCAGGGATGGGACAACTACAGCTTCTCTGAGCAACATGGTTCAGTGTCTCACTACCCTTGTGGGAAAACATGTATTCCTTATGTCCAATCTGAACCTATGCTCTTTCAGTTTAAAACCGTTGCCCCTTGTTCTGTCACTACAGGCCCTGGTAAAAAGTCCATCCTCATCTTTCTATCAGCTCCTTTTCAGTACCGAAAGGCCGCTATAAGGTCTCCCCGCAGCCTCCTCTGCTCCGGGCTGAGCCCCCCCAGCTCTCCCAGCCTTTCTCCGCAGCAGAGGGCTTCCAGCCCTCGGACCAGCTCCGTGTCCCTCCCCCGGCCCCGCTCCAGCAGGTCCCTGCCTGGCTTGTGCTGGGGACCCCCGAGCTGGGCGCAGTGCTCCAGGGGGTCTCCCCAGAGCGGAGCAGAGGGGCAGAATCCCCTCCCTCGCCCTGCCGGTCACGCTGCTCGGGGTGCAGCGTGGGAGCCGGTTGGGTTTCTGGGCTGCAAGCACACTTTGCCAGCTCGTGTCCAGTTCTTCATCCACCAGTACCCCCAAGCCCTCCTCTGCAGGGCTAGCATGACCTTCTCAACTTCTTAATTTCCAGCCTTTTGGTTTGGTTGCAACCTGCTTTACAGAGTTCCAATTGCTCCCCTTGAAATGGATTTTTTAAAGCGTCATCTTACGGTGAATTTTCCTTTCCATCTTGTTGTTTATTAGGCTCTTAAAGGGAAAGCTTGTAATGCATCCATTGATCGAAATACCAATTGAATAGATGTGAGCACATAAAATAGTCCCGACCCTTTAATAATGGAGCAATATCATTTGTAATGTAGGCAATGCAATTAGTATTGCTAACCAATACACTGCCCCTTGATGGGTGCCTTTGAATCATTTTTATACATTACAATATATACCGAGTCCAAGCAGACTTCCTTTAAGTGTCTGCCTGGTGAGTATCTTATATACTGATGCTCTCAGAAGTGTCGGACCTTTTTTTCTTTCACTTGGAAGTAGATCTAAATTCTTTATATACATGTACTTATAAAATATACATGTATACGTTTATAAAATATATATGTGTGTATATATAAGTATATATACTTATCCAGGCAGACACAACACTTGTATTAATATATTTACTGCCTGGATCGTTTGATTACAGGAATGCCAAGAGTTCATGCTAAGGAATCAAAGCTGAAAATGCTGCTCCAGTTGTTTTGTGGGTCAGCTTGTAAAAGATGCCTAAAGGCCGCTATATGGGGCATATACATGGATATGTAACGACTTTAAAGTTAGCCTGCTTTAAATTTAGAGAAATAAGCCTGCAGTAGAAACATGAATTTGTTGCTTATTCCTTAGTAACATAAAGGCAGCAAAACCAAGTCTCTATGGAAAAAAAAATCAGAAGGGCCACTTATGCACTGTTCTCTATCTCTTAGTAGGTAAATTAAATTTAATACTAGTTTTGCATTGCCATGGATATATATCTATCCCTAGTAAAAGCCCATATATCTGTGGGCACGTGGCTTTCCAGAGCTGGCCAGGGGCTGGTGTTTTCTCAGCAGATAATTCCCTTTAGCACAGCCCGCTGAACTTCTTTAACCTCTTCCATGCTGAGTCAGTGCCTGGCACATCGTTTTCCATTGAGCCCTGCTGCCTGACTGAGATATTAGTTTGCTTTAATTAAAATATATCAGCTGTTCTTGCTCTTCTTAGTATTATTACTATTTCCTGCAGGAGAAAAAGAGCATTTAAAAAGAAGCCATCTCTGGAAAAAGCAATTAGGCCAGGTATTTTTGGAAAGCGAGCAGGAGGGGAAGCCACAAGTGGGATTTGGCTATATGTCTGGCTGATTATTTTGGAAAATATTCGAAGTTGAGGCTGTTTTGAGTCTGAAGGTGCTGTCCACCTTCAGTGGCTCTGTCCACCTCTGACTTAGCAGGCAGTGCCACCGGCATGCCATTGTGGGTCATGCATGGATGCAGTGTCGAAATGGTTTTGATCCTCAGCAATTAGCCTTGGGGGTTGAGACTGTTGTTTAGGATTTCCAAATTCAGCTTATGCTTTCCACAGCATGGCTAGAACTTGATTGTCAATCTACTCGGTAATGCACAATGTAGGAAACGCCCACTGTATGGAAATGCAGTGTTTCGACCCGAGCAGGGATGGTGCTTGGTGTTTGCACAATGCTTCATACAGATCTGTGTGTTAGAAAAACAAGCAGGAAGGTGCAATATTGCTGCACTTGGAGCACATCCAGAGATCTGAAATACAATTTGCTAAGCTCTGGTATGAGCAGATGAAGGACTATCTTCTGTGCTGGGACAGAAGGAGGTCTGTGACCTACCCTCGCTTTCCTTCTAATTGTGGAGAGCCCTGGAGCCCATCACTGAGGGTGGTAGGATGCTGCCTCGGAGGGATTAAGCGTTAATATCCTGTCCCACGTGGATGTGGGATGTGGTGCTGCCCAGTGTCACAGCCAGCGTGGGTGCCTGCCTGGAGCACGTCTTAGGTGCTAAAGCCGGTAACACCTGCCTGTCTTGTATGCTGAAAGAGATCCATTTCAGCTAATCAGAATTAAACCGTAATGAACTTCGTCCAATCATCTGAGCTAATGGGGGTAAAAGGAATCTAATTAATGGGACAATGGTCCCCGGTCTTCCTGTTATAATTACTGATCTGCTGCAGCATTAGAGCGGCGGGTTGGAAAGCTGTGTATTAGGGGTTGTCAGCATTTCCATTCTGAATCTTAGCTTAAGCGGTTTAATGGGACGCTGTCATGGGTTTTAGGCTGAAAGTTGACCTACCTTGGAAACAGCTTCATGTGGGCAATTACGTCTTCTAGAACAGATCTTTGTTTTTTCTCCAGGCCAGTGCTGCAGTGGAGTCATTTTTGTAGTGCAAACTTTGCTGCAGAACTTGAGTAACTTTGAAATGTTTCTGAAGATCCTTCTGTGGGTGGGATCAGACCCCTCGCTGGAGGGGAGCCAAGCAAGGTGTTTTCAGGTTGGGCTGTCAGATGAACTGGGAATGAGCAGAGCTGCTTTAGGCTGGGGTTGGTCAGAAAATAAACTTCTGAAAGATGGGGAGGAGGTATCTAAGCACCTGGAAGCTCTGGAGAAGAGGGGTGCAAGACCCTAAGCACAAGGAAGTGAAACAGCCAGGAAGATGTAGGATGAAGGGAGACCTCAAGGTACGGATTACATAGGCAGTATTGTGGGGGTTGTGAAGAAAGGCATGTGCAGAGACAGGGGGAGCAATGAAACGAGAGAGAGTAGCTAGCAGAGCAGGAGACCTCAGCAAAAACCTGCCTAGTCCCTACCTGAACAGAGGAGTCCACTGAGCCATTGGAGTAGACACAGTCTTGGCCAGAAGCAATGTGTAGAAATCCCAGTGAAACTAAAATCCTGGCAAACAGGCTGAACGCCGTTGTCTTGGCCGAGACCCTCTGGTCATGAGGTGGCAAAATAAACCGAACTGTTGCTGACCATGGGAGAAGGTTGTGGATGAAGACAGAAAGTAAGAGGCCAGTGCAGTGCCAGCCACCCATTAGGAAAGCGAGAGCCACAAGAAGATGAGTGATTGAGACCGCAGCAGCTGTTTGCTTTCAGGAACGATGATGAAACATTAATTACAGGCAGAAGCGGCATCCTGCTGAGAGTAATATTGTGCTACTGGCAGCTCAGCAAAGATACATTTAACTGGCAGAACTGGGCACCTTCTCGTGGGTGAGACTGATGTGATGGGTGTGCAGAAAGCGCAGAAGGAAAAGCCGTGCTGGGGCTGGGTTGCAGGTCTGGGTTTATGTCAAGAAGCAAGAGGGGTGGCATAGTATCTGTCAGGGACACATGATGTGGAGGGACAGCCAGCACATTAGGGTGGCTTTGGTCAGTTTCTGCTGCTTCAAAGGTCTCAGAAATGATAAGATTCATAGGAGAGGCCAAAAATGATTTTGAAAGACTGCTTAATTCAAATATATGCCTGCATTCCTGTAGTGCTGCTGGATGGAGATCCTCCCCGCGCCCCCACTTTTGGCGCGGTGATCTTAGCAAGGCACATCCTTGTGCCAAAAAGCCCCAAGGGAAGGAATGGACTATCCTCTCTCCCTTCTCCCTGTCCTTGTGTTGGGATGGGAAGAGCCATAGCACTCAGTAAATCTGCTGATGCAGTAGCATGCATGGAGGTAAAATTATTCTGGAGTGGAGACAGTTGTGTTTGCACAATATAGATGAAATTCACTGTTGTGCTAAGGCCAGGACAACCCCAGCACACCAGAGAAATCATATTTAACCTTGATTTAGGGACAGGTGTTTCAATGCTTCTGGTAACAGTTATGATCTTAAATTAGTTTTATGCCTGTATCACCTGATGGGTTTTTTGTTTGTTCCTCTGTCACCAGCGTCTGGTTACACAATTTCAGTTATGTTAGGAAAGAAGATGCCCATTAAACTTGTGGCATTAGCAAAACTTGCAAGTTTTAACAGGAAAACTCTGTTAATCCCCAGATAATTAAACCATCAGTCAACATCTGTCTACAGTGATCACCTCTGACTGTAACAGTTCTGTGAGTCAGGAAACTACCAGGGGAGCAGTGTTTCCTCCATGGATCAGCTGTGAGCCACTCCACTTGTGTTGGGTCAGTGGCCAGGTGATGTTGTAGAATCATCAGGTGGCTTGGGTTGTAAGGGACTTTTAAAGATCATCTAGTTCTAACCCCGCTGCCACAGGCAGGGACACCGTCCACCAGACCAGCTTGCTCAAAAGCCCTGTCCAACCTGGCCTTGAACGCTTCCAGGGATGGGGCATCCACGCCTTCGCTGGACAACCTGCTCCAGTGTCTCACCACTCTCACAGCAAAGAATGTCCTAATATCTAGTCTGAATCCCCCCTCTTTTAGTTTCAAACCGTTACCCCCTCTCCTATCACTACACTCTGTAATCAAGAATCCCTCCCCATCTTTCCTGTAGGCCCCCTTTAGATACAGGATAGCTGCTATAGGGTCTACCTGGAGCCTTCTCTTCTCTAGGCTAAACAATCTCAACTGTCTCAGCTTGTCCTAAAAGGGGAGGTGCTCCACCTCCTTGATCATCTTCATGGCCGTCCTCTGGACTTACTTGAGCAGGTCCATGGCCTTCTTATGCTGGGGCCCCCAGAGCTGAACACAATACTCCAGTCTCATGAGAGCAGAGTAGAGGGGGAGAATCACCTCCCTTGAACTGCAAGTCACAATATCCTGTATTAGTTTCTGAAATATCTCATCACCTCTGGGGGAGGCACTCACTGGCCCTTTCCAGTGTCATTAGCTGACCTTCTTCTAACATCCCCTCATCTGGTGGTCTCCTGCATTTGGTCAGGGTGATAAGCTGTTGTGCTTGGACCACTTTCCATCATAATTCTCACTGTTATCAATGGGGTTTTCTTCCTCTCGTCTTGCTATCCCATTCCACCCTTCAGTTGTGAGCTTGTTTATGCTATACATCTTTTTCTAGCTTGAGAAGAGAAAAAATAAAACTAAATATTGCTAATCATCGGAGCTGGGAGGATGGAGAAAAGGCAAACACAGCGACTGGAGCAGATGCAGTGCCCTGAGCCTTTATATAGCCTACTACCCCTTATTTGCATTGGGAAACAAAAAAATGGTACTAATTAACTAATCCTTCCCAGTCTGTAAACCTATGTCCCAGACTGGCAGACTTGGGAAGGGGAGTGCTGCTGGATAAAATTGTCCTGCAAGATTTTTGAAACATTTGTAAATGTAAAAGGACCCGTCCTATAGGCAGGTTTGTAACTTTACCATAAATTGCCTGAACACACAGTTCAGGCTGTGTGTGACACTGCCAGGAGCAGGAATACCAGCAGGAAGATTCCAGACATGGCAGCTAGCCTGCTGACATGCTGTCTTGTGTAATGGTTGAAGATGAAGGTGCGGGAGAGGAAATGGCAGTCGTAGGAAGGCGGAACACGCCATGGGACATTAAAGATTATTTGCTTTTTTCAATTTGTTGTTGCTTAAGCCATGAACCTCTCCTCTGTTCTTTGGCTGTTGTTGACCAACAACTGATACTGTAAGCAGATACAGCCTCAGGGTGGACATTGGTGCTCAACTTACCAACTCCTTTCTTTGATCTTCCCTGGAAAAGGGGGTGAGACATCAGGTAAGGCTTAGCCTGCTGTTGGGTATGACTTGTTTCTAAATCACACATCTGAGGTTGGGCTACACAAACAATTGGACCAGTTCGATTGAAGCTGGGATTTTTAAATCTATTTAAATGGAGAGGGGACATCCTAAGCTACTTGAAACCCAGCCTGTGTTGCATTTCTTCCTTTGTGTGAAATCTATGCAAATCATTTTGGCTTAATTTCGGTGGTGTGCTAATATCGGTGATTTTGAGGTATCTGTGTTAGTTCACAGTGTGCTGTGCTGTCCAGGAGGGCTCTTGGTGCTTTGACTTTGTGAATCTAAAAGGGTTTTTTGCAGCCTGCAGCTCCAATAGGCACTGGGTGAATGTATCACTTTCAGGGTCTGGGGCTTAAAACCCTGAAAGCACAAACCCACTTGCCTTTGGTTTTGTGTGCTCCCTTGCAGTGTCTCCCACCAGTCTCTGAAAGCCATCAGGGGTTGATGGCAAGGATGTGGGATGCTCTCATTTGGTTTCCTTGGTTAATTAAGTAGCAAACATTTGGCCTGTGTTTATTAAAGTCCCACTTTTGTCCCCTGGGTTTAATCTAGTTTATAGACAACTTCATCTCTTGCGCTTACAGGAAGATGTTTGCAAAAGAAGATGGCCATGCCTGTTACGTGCTCCTGGTCCTGGGCTCTCATATTTTGCATGCTCACTGCTGTCCGGTGTGTAGCTCAAATGAAGCTACAGGAGGAAACTTTCTCATGAGGACTTTTGCTGTCCTTCCCCATGCTGTGACTCCCCACTTTCACCCTCTTCTGAATGAGCATCCCACCACACTGCCTACCCAGAGGAGTGATGGAACACCAAATAATTTGGATAACTAGATGTACAAAAAAGGAAGTAGGACACAGTCCACTGGGATGAAAAAGAGACTTTTAAAGTCTACCGTAGGTGAAACAGGCTGTGTGCTGGCACCACTTTCAGTGCTCTCCAGACCACCCTCTGGATAGTCTAGTTCCAACTGGTGAGCTGCTCTGAAAGGGGCTGATCCATCCCTGCCCTCCCTGCTTGGCTATGCCAGGGCTTCAGTGCAGCAGGCCACAAGCCAGATGCTTTCCACCATTATTCATGCACAGCATGTGGAGCTGGTTTTGCGGCCAGGCTCTTCATCTCTTTCTCAGGAATGAATGGAGTTGCAAACAGTAGCAGTGATTTAGCAAAGTGAAGTGGTTTGGGGCAGGGAGAACTCTCCTCTGTAACACTATTGTAAGCTCCTTGAGGTGGTAACTGTATCTCCTCTGTGTTTTGTATGGTCTTGGCCAAATTTAAGTGCTTTCCCTGGCACATGGATTCACCCTTGACAAGCGACTGAGACTGTGAGCCCAGTGCTGCAGGGCTGCCAAGTGCAGTGTGAAGCCTTCTTGGTGACTTTAAGAGGCAACTGAAAAATGAAAGGGAATGCCAGCATGGGCCTGAAATGCCTTCAAGAAAGAAATGGCAATAAATCCAGTGGGAAGAAATAATGATACACTAGAGGGAAGAGCTGGCAATGAGAGAGCCATTGACAGGCTTAAGGAGTGGCCAGTGTGGACCTCATGAAGTTCAATGAGGCCAAGTGCAAGGTCCTGCACCTGGGTCAGGTCAATCCCCAGTATCAGTACAGGCTGAGGATGGGTGGCTTGAGAGCAGCCCTGGGGAGAAGGACTTGGGGGTGCTGGTGGATGAAGAATTGGACATGACCCGGCAATGTGTGCTTGCAATTATATCCTGAGCTGCATCCAAAGCAGTGTGGCCGCGAGGTCAGGGGAGGAGATTCTGCCCCTCTGCTCAGCTCTGGTGAGACCCCCACCTGGAGCACTGCATCCTGCTCTGGAGTCCGCAATGTAAGAAGGACATGAACCTGTTGGAGCAGGTCCAGAGGAAGCAACGAAGGTGATCAGAGGGCTGGAGCACCTCTCCTATGGAGACAGGCTGGGAGAGTTGGTGTTGTTCAGCCTGGAGAAGAGAAGGTTCCGGACAGACCTTACAGCAGTCTGCCAGTACCTGAAGGGGGCTTATAGGAAAGGCGGAGAGAGACTTTTTGGAAGGGCATGTAGTGACAGGACAAAGGGCAATGTTTTTGAACTGAAAGAGGATAGATTTAGATTGGACATAAGGAAGAAATTCTTTACAATGAGAGTGGTGAGACACCGGAGCAGGTTGTCCAGAGCAGCTGTGGATGCCCCATCCCTGGGAGTGTTCAAGGCCAGGCTGGACGGGGCTTTGAGCAAATTTCTCTAATGGAAGGTGTCCCTGCCCATGTCAGGGGGGGTGGAACTAGATGATCTTTAAAAGTCCCTGCCAACCCAAACCACTCTGTGATTCCATGAAAGTCACTCATTTGCAATGTTTGGGCAATGAAGCCCCTTGTGTGAGGACAGCACAGTGCTTCCCTGTCTCATGCTCCTGGTTGGGTCTCTTAGGGAAAGGAAGACCTGAGGTGGGTCTTGGCTTGCTTATGAACCATGTGTAGCCCAAACTGTATCTTTTTCTGCAGGCTTAATTAGACCTTTTTACAAGCTTAATGTTTCTGGTTTTAATCCCCGGCTTGGAGAAGGATTTATGACACTGGGGACGTTTCTGCCTCTGACTCTTCTGAGCTGTGTGGGTGGTAAGGAAAGACTAATGTGGGTCTTGCACGGAGCAAAAAGCTCATGTAGTTAAAGCCATGGTCAAAATTGTGGGGTGTTGAATGAGTCTCACAGCCCAGAGGGAACTGCCGCTGGCTACTGGAGGTTGTTTTGGGGTGGCTGTAGAGGGAGCCTCCTTTGGCTGCTCTTCAGGCTCCACGACTGTCCCCAGACCATCTGTGGGGTGAGCTCATGGGTTTGACTGTGCACTGGCTTCTCAGCCTGCACTGTAGGGTGACCCTGCCTTGGAGAGTTGACACTGACAGTGGGGTGACAAGCTGGAGGCCTGTGGAGACTTGTCAAATCTCACCTGTCAAAATGCAAAGATGTAGCTTATGGAGATAGGTCCTGCATCTTGGACATGAGGACTCTGCATGGATCTCATCCTTTTTCTGGTTCTTCAGCTTCAAAGGAGGAAAAGGGTCCAGAGAAAAGGATGAGAAAAACTGGGGAAAAGCAGAGCACAGGCTGATCCTAGAAACAGGACAGGAACCCCAAATAATTTCTGCTGTTCTTCCTTTCTGTCAGCTGTTACTAGCCCACATCAAAGGCTTCCTTGGTTCAAACCATCATCTCTACCTGGATCTCTACCTGCTCTCATCTGGGATGCTTACTGACTGGCTCCTGGGGATGGGGGCTTCAGGGCTTGGCTTTGCCCCAAAACACTTACAGAGCTGCATGCTCAAAGGCGGGCATAGAGGTACCCTGTGGCCATAGCCTCGGGGTGTGAAGCTTGCATTAGCTGTTTTGGGGTTCACCATCACTGTAATTCCCCCTTGCTGAGCCATCAAGCCTGGACCTTTCCCAGAGGAGTCCCATCTCCTTTCTCAAACCTTGTAATGTTTGAAGCATTGGATGTTGTCGTTTCTGCCCCAGTGCTCACACTCCTGCAGCTAGCTCAGAAATGCCATTGTCCTCCCATGGCCTGGTCTTGCAATGAGGATTGATGTTGCTGTGATCTTAATGTCAGTTTGAGTGAGCAACTGGAAAAGATTGAAGTCTTACAAAGACACTGGACCAGGTTGGCCAGAGAAGTTGTGAATGCTTCATCATTGGAAGTGTTCAAAGTCAGTTTGCATGGGGCTTTGAGCAAACTGATCTAGTGAGAGATGTCTCTGTCCATGGAGTGCATGGGGGTGCTCTAGATGATCTTTAAAGGTCCCTTCCAACCCAAACCATTCTATGATTCTATGATTTATCACAGGGTTGGCTGTAACTTTTAGAGCCCTTTGAGTAAAGCACTGCAAGAAGACTGGGATGTTATTTTCATACCTGGATCTTTCTTTGTGTAATTATTTGAGGAGATAACTTCTCCAGCCTGTGCAAGGATTGGGAAGAGGTGTCATGCCTATGGGATGTGGAAATTGGGGGAAACCACAAAAAAAACCTCAACAGCCCTGCATGGCACGTATAATCCTATGTTTCTTACACAACATGTACACGGAAATGCAACTGCGATGGTTTTGATTACAGGATGAAGTAATGGCTTGAACTGTGAAGAAGAAATCCATTTAGATAGCTCTGATAATAGCATTGGCAACAGCGTGCAGGAGAGGCTGAAAGCTTTTAAACAGATGGAGAAAATATTAAACATTTCAAAGGCAGTTTGTATTGTTTGCCAATAGCTCTGCTGGCTTTGCTGTTGGTGTTACAGCTTCTACAGCGATGAGCATAGCAAATGGAAGGATGCTTGTGGCCAGGGGAGGAGAGTGGCCCACGCCGCTGGGGCTGCTGAGGGAGGTCACCATCTGAGTCTTGCCAAAAACGGTACAAACTGACTGTGTCATGGTGGCTGGTCATCTGCTCTTCCACTGTATCACCATCATACATCATCACTGCCCACCAAGTGAGCAATCCCATCACCATGATTTCAGCCCTTCACACGCATGTGGCCACATGGCACTGTCGCAGCTCACTGTGATTTAATTGCTGGGGTTAATTAGAATTTAGATCCAGAAGATGGAAACTGTTGCTTTCAATCATCAGGTCTAGTTCTTCATCTTTATTTACCAGCTGTTTTTCTGGAGGAACCTTTATTCTTGTTGGTTGATAACTATTATAATACACCTGCAACAGTTTTTCTTTCACAAGTCAGGAGGATTTATTAGGTAGGTACATCTTTATTTAGGCAATTAGGTAGCTTAATAGGTACTTAGGAGGTTCATAATTTTTTCCCACGTTTTGAAAATGGTAAATGAGATCTGTGCTGGATTATTTTTTTTCCTTGAGATTAACGTTAAGCTGCATTTGAATGGAAATTCACATTCAATTGAACCAAATTAAAATAGTTTTTGAAAGTGTTTGTTTCATAATTAGAACTAAGTGTTAAAGTAGAGAAATGTGTATGGATAAATTAACAGATGATAGCTGGTCACTGTGTATTTAAAACCAATGGAACCCCTGTATTTATGTTTGTATATTGGAAGAAGACACATGCTTTTCTGTTTTTCAATTTCTGATCACTTTTTTAACCTTGAATATCATAGTCAGTGAGCTGAATTATTTGAATAATCCAAATCAGGTTCTTTAAATAAAACAAGTCTTAAAATAGAAAGAGTTTATTTGAGATTTGACCTTTTTTTTTTTAAGAAGAAAGCAATAATGTTGATATAAATTCCGTAAACCAAATATTTTAGTGAAGTTACTTGCTTATTTTCTCCTGATTTGGTGTCCTCAGGCAGCTGGTGGGTGGGGATAGACATGTTATGGGAGATTGGAGCAGCTTCCAAGGGAAACTGGTACAGCAACTCGGGGGATCGCTGATAAGTTTGAGGAGCACTTTTAAGCCTAAATCGTGTGTTTTGTTTTGCTGCATGCTAGGGAACAAGGATAGTGTGGGTTTGTTTTTTTTTTTTAATGTTTCTCCCAAATCAGGATTTTGCATTGCCATCTGGGAGGCTTGGAGTGGATGAGGTCCCTCCTGCCTCGCCACTCCCTGTTGCTGTCCAAAACCGTTGCCAGGGTTATGATCCTCTCTTTCCTCGGGAATCGAATGCCAGCATGCAAATATGATTTCTTACTATGTAAGGATTACTTAAAAAAAAAAAAAAAAAAAAAGCTAAGCCTAAAGAAGATATCTAGTAGTAAAAGAAAACCATCCTTTAAGAGCCATTTGTATTGCCGTCAGCGCCAAGAAATCCTCTCCGTTTCAGCTGGCTGAAATGCCATTGGGATGCTCTTGCTCTGCTCTCAGTTTTGTGTTTGATTTATATACATCAGATACTGTAATATATTTCAAATATAGATGCATTTATGGAGGTGTTTGTGTGGGTTTTTTGGATCAGATGGTCTGTGCGTTGAGTGCACACTCGTGTGCGCAGTACGGCAGTGTAGTATCTGAGCATCTCCTACAGGTGTTGCTGCATGCTCAGGTGAGTCATCCTTGTTGCTAAGGAGAGACCTTCCATGTTGGCTTGGAAATCTCCCTTTTATTGTTTTTGCTTTTCATAGATCAATTTAAGAGGGATTGCATTTTGGTAGTGTCACTTGCTGGCTCCTGGCTGAAGTTTCAGTGGTATTCTTCCATTCTGAGCAGCTTCGCTGTGTTTGGAGGCACGGAAGGCACGTTGAGCTGGACGTCAGCTGACTGTTGACTCCACATTGTCTTGCTGAGCCTTTTTCTCCCTCTTGGTCCAGTTTTTGCTTTGAGTTTACCAGTCTCCTGGAAGAAACATTTCCATTTCCCAAGTGATGAGAAGTTGGTCTTGGAGAAAAGGCTAGAGGAAAGACCCAGCATTTCTAGTTCCCAAGTGATGAGAAATCAGTCAAGCAGAGAAGTCTGGAGGAAATTTTCTATCAGAAACGGTGTGGCCAGCAGGACCAGGGCAATGACTGTCCCCCTGTACTTGGCACTAGTGAGGCCAAACCTCGAATCCTGGTTTCAGGTTTGGGCCCCTCACTGCAAGAAAATATTGAGATGCTGGAGCATGTCCAGAGATGGGCAGCGGGGCTGGGGAAGGGGCTGGAGCACAAGTCTGATCAAGAGCGGCTGAGGGAACTGGCGATGTTTAGCCTGGAGAAAAGGAGGCTCAGAGGACACCTTCTCTCTCTCTACAACTGCCTGACAGGAGGTTGTAGGCAGGTGGGGTTGGTCTCCTCTCCCATGTAACAAGCAATAGGACAAGAGGAAATGGCCTCAAGTTGCGCCAGGGGAGGTTTAGATTGGATATGAGAAAAAATTTCTTCCCAGATGGAAAGGGTGGCCAAGCATTGGAACAGGCTGCCCAGGGAAGAGGTTTAGTGACCATCCTTGAAGATATTTAGAAGACATGTAGATGTGGTGCTTAGGGACATGGTTTAGTGGGTGACTGTGCAGTGCTGGGTTAATGGTTGGACTTAATGATCGTAAAGGTCTTTTCCTACCTAAATGATTCAGTGAAGGACACAGCAGCTTGATGTTTAATCATGGGAGAGTAAGAAAAGTTAGACTTGGTCAACCTGAGCATCTATGAAGCACCAGACTCAGGCAAACTTGCTACTGTGTCAAGGGATGCAGAGGAAGACCCCAGACCCCAACCTGCAGAGTGTTTTATCAGCCCAGGACCTCCCTCTGTAACATTTTTAGGACAAGACTTTGATCTTCCCATCACGCTTGGCCCTGGTATTGGTGTTGGACCTCCAACAGCTACGACACTGTTTTTAAACATTTTTATAGCATTCCTCTTCCCCCTTTTCATTAAAAATTTTTCTTCCCCTGTCCACCCCGGGGGTGGGGGAAAGACAACCCTCAACCTTGTGTAGTCAAGGTTATGGCGATAAATTCTGTAGCATTGTCACTTCTATTCGGAGTAAATTGGCTGGCCGCTTTCGGGCTGAAGGGAAGATAATTTGCTGTAGTATTTCAAATGGATTAGAAATGGATTTGAAGGGAAAGTTCATGCCTCCCATTACAAAGGCTAGAAAGAAGACTATCTTAAGGCACTGTTCACACTCTGGCCTTCATTATCCACGCTTAATACCTTTCCTATTTTCCAGCGTTAATGAAATTTCCTGCCGGAGCGGGCCTTCTGGACGGACAGGAGGACTCTTTAGATCCGCAGGCTTGTGCAGCAGAAAGGGAATTACAAGCCCCTGATGTCGAGGGGCCGGCGTATTCTTCAGGTCCTTGGCCTGGCTATTATCTCATTAATTTTATCCTCTTTTTTTCAATACAGTTCATTTCCAAAGGCCGTCCTTTCCATTAGGGTAACAATTCAACAGAGAGCTGTGACACCGCTGCCAATGAAAAGCGACTGGGCGTTTGGCGCAGCTCCATGCCCTCTGTTACAGCCATCCTTCCCCTCGCCCTCCTTGCTGGTGGCTTTTCCCGGCCAACGCCGGGTTACATGTCACTGAGAGGGAGGAGGACGCACAGTGGGTGTGTTGGGGCTAAGCAACCACTTGGGAACAACAGCTTGGCTTAAGAGGAAAACAGGTTTCCTACGAATGAAGTTCCCCCCTCCCGCTCTTCTTTATGAGCTCAGGTTCCACTGTGATTTTTTGATATAAAACATGTTTTACCTTCAATTTTAAATCTCTTACAGCTCCTATAATATACATAAATTTAATAAATAAACTAATAAATAATACTCTATAAATAACAGATGTGGGCAAAGCTCAACCCAATGCATGTGTTCAGCTGCCAAAATCCCCCCGCGAAGCATCACCAGCATTTCCCAGTGCGCAGCATCTCCTCTCCTGTTGTGTTTGCATCGGGACTCCCCACAATGGTGTGAACATGTGTGGGCAGGGGGTCCTACCAGCCCCTGTCTGCATCCCCTGGGCTTACTGCTCTGCAAAATTGCACCTCCAGTTTCTGGGGGGTGAAGGGCAGAGGAGGAGACCTCTGGAGTTAAAGGGGAATAAATACAAATAGAAGTAGCAAAGTGCCCTGGGGAGGTGTTTAAGGTGGGTTGTTGGGGTTCTTCCCACCCCGCAGTGGGGATAACCCCCATTAACTTTGACTTTTTAGATAGGAGAGTTTCCAGGTGAGGAGCTGGGCTGTTTGTAGAGCCTTCGTGGAGGCTAAGGGGTGCTGAGGACATCCCTACTTGGACACTTCCACCACCTGGAATATGGAAATAGAGATGGTCAGGACTCCAGTGAGCTCAAATTGAGTCCCTGGATGAGACTTCAGTCCAGTAGCACTTGGGCCTGAGCAGATGTTCTGCAGAAGCTTTGCTTGGAGGCCACCTAAGATGGTCATTTTTCTCTATCAAAAATGCAATGACTACAAATTGGAGGAGGTTCAACCCCACTCTTTTTGCAGGTGTGATCCTTTTCAGTGCTTTGTGCCATAATTCTTGAAAAATCCCAGCGGGAACATCCCTAACGGGAGACGTGACACCAGTAGTTCCTTGTATTTGGGGCCTGACCATCCCTAAGGACTGCCAGGAAGGAGAGTGTGCTGCTGTGCACATCGCTGCTCTGTTCCTTTTATACCGGCTTTTTCTTTTTAATACTGCTTTATAAAAGTATAAAATGTTTTATAATCTGCAGCTGTTGCTATTTGCTCGGCAGCTGCTACCTGCTTGCTCTCTACTCACATACCAGGGGTCAGATGCCACTGGGTAATAACTCTTGATAAATGGTGACTTTCGAACAAGGAGCGCCAGAGTGTGCAACCACTTCAGTGGGTTGAGTGAGTGCAGCAAAGCAAGAAAATAAATATCCTGAGGATCTGGGCGATTCAACCAGCCAGGCTCTTAAACTGGTGCTTAAACCAGTGCTGTTTAGGCTCAGCCAGCATGAGCAGCCCCTAGGGCTGTGCACGATGTTGATGTTACAGACATAAGAGGGAGGTTCGTTCCTCGCCCCCCCCCCCCCTTTTTTTTTTTTAAAAAAAAAAAAAGTCCACTGATGATTTTCCAAGAAAGTGCACTGCGGGTAGGAGCAGTTCTCTGAAGCTATCATTCAAAGCAGAAAACCCCTGCTCAGGAAGGTGTGCCCATGCCTGGAGAAATGGGGTGGATTTGGGGTGTGTGAAGCCCAGGCTGGGGCTGGATGTGTGAGGAGAGCTGAAATCCAGGCAGCAGCAGGAAAAGATGCTTCTCTGGAGCGTGCTGTTGGTGTAGCTTTGGTGCGCCGTGGTTTTTAGGATTGGGATATCTCGAGAGATGAGACCTGGATAGCATTTCTCATATATGTGTGTGTATGTCTATACAATAATATAATCTATATTATTGAGTATATATAAAATCTTACTTTCTATATACAATGATATATTAACTATAGAATATCTATAGTTATATAGATTCATATATAGGTATCGAGATGTCAATATAGACATACGATAGAGACACAGATATATGTCCATATAGATACCTCTAGAGGATATATATTTCAATCTATGTCAAATAAATTTTTATATAGATTATATATTAACTATACAATATGTATAGAGAGATATATAGATGTAATCTCTCTATAAATATATAGAGATATTGTATATAGTTTTATATATAACTTAGATATATGTCTATATATCGGTATAGTTTATGTATGTCTATAATTTTATATAATTTATAGATATATAAGTTATATGTCTATCAACACGGGCTATAGATAGTTTTCTATAAATATTTTTATATATAGTATATATTTATAGATATAGATACAGATATAGTGTGTATATATAGATATTTATAGATATCTATAGAGTATATATCTATAGATCTCTCTGTAGATATCTCTATGTCTATTGTTACATATATATTTATGTATGTGTGAGCATATATACACACACACAATGCTATGTCTCTGTCAAATGCAGAGGAGACAGAAGGGCTTTGCTTGGAAACTTTGTGTTTAGGGCAGGAACAAGTTTTTGCTGCCGGTGGAGCTGGGGCTTTGGACACCCTCCCCTCCATGCCCTGGCTGTGTGGCTGAGCCTGGGTCTTCTTCCCTCCCCTCTGACAGACTGGAAGAAAACGTTAAATATGTATTATATGTAAAAGAATATATCTATTATCTCCAGATATTCCTGAATATATATAATTCAATAGCTATTCAATATATCTATTCAATAATATCTGAATAATATAAAATACTTTAAATGGCAGTAGTAGCTGCGCCTTGTATCTCTATCAATTATCTCTGGATATTATTGAATATATATATTGAATATCTCTAGGTATTATTGGATATATATAAATCCATATATGTATTCAGTGTATATATTTAATCATATCTAGAGATAATTGATAGGTAATAATATAGAGATTTATGTGGAAAGGTATCTATATATTATTATATATAACGTATAGAGAATATATTTCAATACATATTCGGTATGTATATTCAATACTATGTATATTTATATATATATACATGTTTGTATATATGTCTATATATATTATCAAGAGATAATATATAGAGTATTCCACTACATCTATAGGTTTATATGTATAATTATATATTTATTATACAATATATATTTATAATATTTATGTGTGCATGCACACACACACACACGTATATATGAAGTTATATCCAGGCCTCATATTTCAGCTTTTGGTAATGTTTTCTACATGTTCTGCTGTGTTTTCTGTGTTGAAATCAAAGCAAATGCATCTCTGGTCACTAGCTGTTCCCCTGATGCTGCATGTATTGGGGGATTATAGATGCAGCCAGCTCTCTCTCAGCAAGCAAGTGCTCCATCCCTGACTGTAATTCTGACTGTCCATTGCAATCAGCAGCTCTGGCTGTTTCTGTCCCACAGACCTGGAAGCTTTCAGAAGGCTTTTTTCCAGCTGTGTTTTCTGAAGAAGACTTTACAGAACTTCCTTGAAGGGACTGATGCTTACAGCTCAGTGCCAGGCAAAACAGGAGCCCAAAAGCCAGCAGCACTGCAGTCCCCATGTATGGTGGCATGGAGCATCCTGGTGATCTCCCAGAGCTGCATCACCAGGAGGAAGAGGAGGAGGAGAGCTGAAGCTGAGCTGAGTCGTCTTGTCACAGCTGTGGCGGTGCTTTGCTATATTATGACACCTTTATTAGATTTACCAAATGGCTTGGGTTGGAAGGTACATTCAAAGGCCATCTAGTCCAACCCCCCTGCCATGGGCAGGGACATCTTCCACTAGAGCAGGTTGCCCAGAGCCCCATCCAGCCTGGCCTTGAATGTTTTCAGGGGTGGGGCATCCACAGCTGCTCTGGGCAACCTGCTCCAGTGTCTCACTACCCTCAGTGTAAAAAATGTCTTCCTTAAATCTAGTATGAACCTACCCTGTTTTAGTTAAAACCATTCCCCCTTGTCCTATTGTTACAGACCCTAATAAAAAGTCTGTCCCCATCTTTCTTATAAGCCCTCTTTATATATTGAAAATCCACTATGAGGTCTCCCCGCAGCCTCCTCTGCTCCGGGCTGAGCCCCCCCAGCTCTCCCAGCCTTTCCCCGCAGCAGAGGGCTTCCAGCCCTCGGACCAGCTCCGTGTCCCTCCCCCGGCTCCGCTCCAGCAGGTCCCTGCCTGGCTTGTGCTGGGGACCCCCGAGCTGGGCTCAGTGCTCCGGGGGGGTCTCCCCAGAGCGGAGCAGAGGGGCAGAATCCCCTCCCTTGACCTGCTGGTCATTAGGTACTTGATATCATTTTTATTGGATGCATTAGAGACCATTCTCCATGTCCTGCAGCCAATGCTGGCTGCAACCTTGGACTTGCAAAGGTTTGCTGGGTGGTCCATGTGTGGCCCTCATGTCCTTCCTGCCATTGGTACCTTTACACAACAATGCCACCGCTACGGCTCATTGCAAGTAACCTGGTTTTGTAAAAATTAAGACATGATGCTCCTCTCTGGAGCAGTTTCATGAGGACCAAGCCCTGGGGAAACTGGAAGCAGGGCAGCAGCTTCTTTATGCAATCCCCATCCTCTCCACAAAAATCAGGCAGCAATTCTCCAAGCTCGGTAGCCAGTGGCAACAGCCCGATGAAATGAATAGGCTGTCACGCTAAGCATTAAGAAATGTAACTATTACATTTTACAGTTCTCTTTTTCTTTGCAGCACATGTTCATTTAAAGGTAATGCTCTCCGGGGTTTGCATTCTGCTGATAGGATAGCGGGATCTTAATTTACAGATATTCTCCAGTAATGCGCGGTTTATATACGTTCTGCTAATAGCATTATGAGCATAGTTTGGACTAATACAAAATTAGAGCTCTAATTTGCATAAACAAATTACTGTTTGGATTAGTGCTAAATGAGGAAGACGACTGATATTTGAGGAGATTTGATTTGGCTGCAACGGCTCTGTTTGTATAACAGCATATGTACAAAAATGAGCTGGGTAGCTCCGCATGGGCTGGGAGGGAGTTGGGATAATGCAGAAGATACTGGGTCATGAACTGGAAGGTTTTTTGGTGGCGCATGAGCCCCTCTGAGACGTATTTGTCCCTAGGGTGTCACTTCAGAGCTTACTGTTCGTTCAGAATAATCTTACGAGCAACACTAACTGGATTGCAGCTCATGACCGATCGCCATCCCGCTACCTCGCTACAGGGTTTGTGGATGTGGGGGAGAGATGGGGGGGCTGAAGGTCCCCAGTGCCTCCCCATCTGCTTAACCCTGCTTGGGTTCCAGCATCTGCTAAATGGTGGGTGACAGTGGTCTCGGGTGACTCGTCCCCTTCAGGGATGTAGCAAAACGCTTGCAAGAGCCAGATTTTATAGGAACATAGAATCATTTAGGTTGGATCATCACTTAGATTTAAGATCACCAGGTCCAACCATTAGCTCAGGACTGCCAAGTCCACCACTAAGCCATGTCCCTAAGCACCATATCTACATGTTTTCTGAACACTTCCAGGGATGGTGATTCCACCGCTTCCCTGGGCAGCCTGTTCCAATGCTTGATACCCTTTCAGTGAAGAAAGTCGTCCTAGCATCCAATCTAAACCTCCCCTGGCACAACTTGAGGCCATTTCCTCTTGTCCTGTTGCTTGTTACCTGGGAGAAGAGACTGAGCCCCACCTGCCTACAGCCTCCTGTCAGGCAGTTGTAGAGAGTCATAAGGTCCCCCTGAGCCTCCTTTTTTCCAGGCTAAACACTCCCAGCTCCCCCAGCCACCCCTCATCAAACTTGTGCTCCAGCCCCTTCCCCAGCCCCGTTGCCCATCTCTGGACATCCTCCAGCATCTCAATATTTTTTTGCAGTGACGGGCCCAAAACTGAACCCAGGATTCAAGGTGTGGCCTCACCAGTGCCCAGTACAGGGTGATGATCACTGCCCTGGTCCTGCTGGCCACTGTTTCTGGTACAAGCCAGGGTGCTACTGGCCTTCTTGGCCACCTGGGCACACTGCTGGCTCCTGCCCAGCCGGCTGTCAACCAGCACCCCCAGGTCCTTTCCCACTGGGCAGCTTCCCAGCCGCTCTGCCCCCAGCCCGTAGCGCTGTGGGGGGCTGTTGTGCCCCAAGTGCAGGACCTGGCACTGAGCCTTGTTGAACCTCATACAACTGGCCTTGGCCCATAGGTCCAACCTGCGCAGATCCCTCTGCAAAGCCTCCTGCCCTCCAGCAGATCAACGCTCCCCCGTAACTTGCTGTCATCTGCAAACTTCCTGTAAGTGCACTTGATCCCCTCATCCAGGTCATCCATAAAGATATTAAACAGGACTAGCCCCAGTACTGAGCCCTGGGGAACAATATTTTAGGGGCAAAATAGTAATATAAAAGTTATAGTACCTAATAACAATGCTACCAAAAGTACCAAAGCTTGTAGAGCTCCATGAATTGGCTCAGCTCAGGGGAGATCCCACATTGCTGATTCCCTCGTGGGACCGCATCCACGTTTCTTTTTCTGTTTGCTGCTGGGGCTGGAGCTGCAAGCCAAGGGTGTGAGATGAGGCATCAGCCGTGGCTGCGTGGCCTCACCTGAATGCTGTTTTGGATGCACCAGGCTGCCTATTCAGAAGTACATACCAGCAGTGCGGATCAAAGCCGTGCCATTTGCAAGGCATTGGGGCCTATAGGAAACACCTGCAGAGTTTAGGGACAAACATCTTTGTTGTGTCCTAGCAGGCTACGGTTGGGCGTGGAGTTGACATTCAACACGTGGTCCCTTCTGCAGCACTGCTGTGGGTGAGCTGAAAGAAAGAAAAGGCTTTTTGTTGCATGGGGGAAGGAGTAGCAGGAGGACAGTCCTTGAAGTTGTGGGTTTTTTTGGTGTAAATCACAGGGGATCAGAGCATCTCCTCTGTCTACAGCAAGAGCATCCCTGGTTCCTTGCTGCATCACCTCCATCCTCAGATAGCTGAGGGTTTGCTCACGAAGCAGCAGCTCCTTGCAATGTCATCCATAGTTTGGGCTTACCTTGACTTATGTTTTCTTGTAGATCCCCGCTACTGAACCAAACACGCCTGTCACCTCAAGGCGGCAAGTCCCAGCACGTGCAACAGAGATGGAGGAGCAAAGGCTATTGCTGCATTGGTGGGGTGATGTACCGAGTATCGGCAAATAAACTCTCCAAGACTTCCAGCACCCCTGGCCGGGGCAGAGACCTGAGCACCAAGAGCCCTGGCAGAGCAGGTGAGCAGCAAGAATTTGTCCCCATCTGCGTCCAAAATCCAAAATCCAAAAGTCCCAGCTTCAGCGTTCAAAGTCCTATAACCAGAATTAACCGCCACCAACAGGGACTTTTAAATGCTTATTCCCAGCCCATGTGTTGCAACTCATCCTCTGGCCTTGCAGGAGCCCAGATGCAAAGGTGATGGATATCCCATCGGTGCCAAAGTGCATCCCCCAGCTCTTCTTGCTTTACAAAAGCACTGAAGCTTTTAGAAGAAATGAAAGATTTAAGAAAGTGGAGGCTTTTCTTCACTCAGGCTTAGTTTAAGCTTGTAGAGATGCACCATTAAACTTGTTTCTTTTTTTAACTTGAGCAAAATCTTGGGCGGCTTCAGGTGCCACCACAAGATTAAACCTATTTGAGATGCTTATCAAATTACATTCAATATTGACCTAAGAAAATCTGGGAGGATCATTCTGCAGATAACTGTGAAACAGGCATTTTGACACTGTTACCAGCTTTACATATAGCTTCAATTAAATTTGTGGTTTAGCTCCTCCTGTACTTGATGCCTCAAGTGTGGCTCTTGGGAAAGACCAGGTTTTTAACTGTGCTCAAAGTATTTTTTTTTTAAATTTCTACTTGGGGTCAAATATTTTTGCTCCATAACTACTTTATTGACAAATTTTGGGGACAGTTAAACTGGGAAAGGCAAAGCCAATGGCTTTGTGCTATTGTTTTTCTTTGCTGGAAGGATGAAGTGTGCAGAGATGAGTATGTTCGTGGATGATGCTATAAAGAGGCAATTTAATGCCAAAGTCATTTTATGTACAGTGGGAAAGTGGATGAAGAGAGGCAATAAATAGTGCAGTGTCGTTGAGAGGTGCAGCCTCTGAAACCACCTGCACCCCAATTGATGTGAGTGTTATGGGGCATTCTGGGGAGGTTTAAACCCACAAAGAACAGGATTAGGGAGGGAAGGAGCTTTCTGCAGACACAAAAATCCCATCAGCAGGAGAGCTGAGCAGCTCTGGGAAGTTTGAAAAGCATGAGGAAAATTAGGAGCAAACAGCAATATCTCAATAAAGAGTAAATAACTCCCCCCTGACGCTTGCACACAGCCGGAAAGTGGAGAGGGAAACGAGAGGCAGCCAGAAGAGGGACGGCCAGTGATGATAAATCCTTACTGCACATCATTGCTGGCAGGGAGGAGGGCAGAGATTTAGCTTAAACCGCGGATTAGCTGCCCTGGCCACCCAGGGATGGGAAATGAAGACGCCTGCAGATGATGGCAGAGATGAAGATGCTGCGGTGTCCAAAGGGGCACGGAGCCGATGGAACATTACTTTCAGGTAATCTCCCTTCTGAGAGCATTAAAGGGATGCTTGGCAGCGGTTTGAGGACAGTTTGCGGGTGTTTTTGCAACTCAGCTCTGCTCAGGACAGATTTTTGGTGGCTGACTGGCCTGTGACATCCTCCTTGTTGCTGGCTCTGCAAATAAGTATGTGCACGCTCATGAGCTTGCGTCCATATGGTTTGTTCTGGAGTCTGCAATCCTACCTGCGAGCTGTTACATCCTTGGCTTTGGTGCTGCATCTGGAGGAGGATGGGCAAGGATCAGCCTTTAGAGGCATGGAAAAAAAGGCAATGAAGTGAGCTCAGGGGTTTGTAGACCAAGCAAATCCTGATGTCAGCGATGTCAAGACCTTTGCTAATGGCAGTGGGATTTTCCGAAGTCACTGTAGTCAGCTGCACAAAACCAACTCATGGGTGGTTCTGCCATAAGCACCATCGCCACATGTTGAAGGTGTCACCGAAGGCAGCAAACATCTTGCTGGAGTGCAAGAAAAGGATTGAAACCTAACAAGAAAGCGAGTCCAGAGCAGGGCCACAAGGATGATCAGAGGGATGGAGCACCTCTCCTATGAAGACAGGCTGAGAGAGTTGGGGTTGTTCAGCCTGGAAAAGAGAAGGCTCCGGGGAGACCTTGCAGCAGCCTGCCAGTACCTAAAGGGAGCTTATAAAAAAGAGGGAGAGACTTCTTAGAAGGGCCTGTAATGACAGGGCAAGGGGGAATGGTTTTAAACTAAAAGAGGGGGAATTCAGACTAGATATTAGGAGGACATTCTTTGCTGTGAGGATGGTGAGACACTGGAGCAGGCTGCCCAGAGAAGCTGTGGATGCCCCATCCCTGGAAGTGTTCAAGGTCAGGTTGGATGGGGCTTTGAGCAACCTGGTCTAGTGGAAGGTGCCCCTGCCTGTGGCAGGGGGATTGAAACTAGATGATCTTTGAATGTACCTTCCAACCAAAACCATTCTATGATTCTACAAGTCTTATGAAACCTCCAAGACATGGGCAGGGAAGATACTAGATCTGGTTTTGGGGCCAGATTTTGGGACAGACTTGGACCACTGGGAAGGGTCCAGGAGAGAAGTCATGGCTCGAAGGACTGGAAAGGTGGAAGACCTGGGTCTGTGCCATCTGAAGAGGTTGTGATGGAGGGGCTTCAGGTGCCCAAGTTCATGAAGAGCTGCCAAGCAAAGGGGAAGGATGTCTTGTCCATGACAGCCAACAAAGGGTTTAAACTTTTTCAGGAAGGGTGCAGGGAGAGCTTTCAAAGGATGAGGATTATGAAGTGCTGGATTAAGTTGGCTGTGTTGACTCTGAAATTTCCATTATTGGGATTTTTTAAAGAACAGTTCGGCGAGGATACAGTTGGAATAGGACCTGCCTTGCAGCAAGGAGGTGGACTTGACTCAAGCTGCTGCCTAATTTGTAGTCAACACATTGGTGACTTTAATTTGGGTGCTAGGAGATAGTGGGAGGACTTGACTGTCCACCTTTGTGCTTAAATCACTATTTCTGCTGCTGTTTGGAGCACCGAGACAGCCTTTCCCAAGCCCAAATATTGCACATTCCATATTTAAAATGCTTTCCAGGCTATTGGTTTTTTTCATTTATCTAAGTGCAAGAAAGTCTCTAAATTTGTCTGGTCACTGGGAAAGAGCAAAGTCACGCACAGGCAACTCAGCAAAGGCTGATGGATTCAGCCTGTCCATGTATATCCACCGCTGGGCTGGGACCAAGCAGAGAAACACCAGCTCAGAGTGCAATTTCTGGAAGAGCAGTTGAGCCAGTGGTATGACAGGAGGATTTTTGCAAATTCAGGCATCAGCATTGCTCTTGGGGTTTTGCTGGGGGGCATTTGGGGTATGGGGAGAGCCCTGGGGCTCAAGCCTTGCAAGGAAACTGTGATGTTTTTCAAGAGATTTAGTTTGCGGAGGTGACCTAAAGCAGCTTTAAGAAACAAAGGATCAGTAACAGGCACAGGATGAGTGTGCACCAGCAAGCACTGGGTACTTTTATGGATGCTTTTCCTCCTTTTTGATCTCAGTTTTAAAATGATACTTTCATGGAGATGTGCAGTTGCCTCGAGGTTGGCAGGTCAGACCTCCTGGCTGGTGGTGAGAAGGCAGCTGCTCCCCATTGTGGTTTTCTCAGGGGTGATGGGGCACGGAGCAGATGTGATATCCCCACATCTTTTCTTCCCCACTGGTACCACGTCCTTTAGCAAGGTCTTGTTTAGAGAAACAGGTTTAATTAGTTCCATTTTGGGACAGAAGGTCCCTTCCAGGGTTATTTTCTATAAAATAGAAACCCATCTCATTAGTTGTTTTTTTTTAAGATACTTCTTCTTTTGCTGTAGTCTCCTTCCCCCTGCCATGCAGCACATTGGGTTTGTAACTATAAAGCCCTAGTTAACTGGTATGTGTCAGTATTTTCATGTCATCTTTCAGCTCTTGATACGATTCATCCTCCTTTGCAAGGATGGATTCAACAGATACCGATGTCTCTTGCTTTACAATAACTGGGGCTGGCAGGGCAGAAGATTTGTGTGTGCTATTGGGTATGAGCCTTCACATGTTTACTCAATGCTCTGTGTTTTCAACACTTGACAGAGTTTATTTAAAAGATGAAAAAAACAGCTTTTGCTTTCCCTTCCAGTGCCAGACGCTGTGTGTTTGGGGTAGCAGAGAGATGGGAAACACTCCTGACAGTTTAATAGCTTGGAGTTTACTTACAGTGGGTTATAATTCTGTTGTTTGCCTGAATTTATTGGGTTGGTATTTTGTCTCTTCGTGGCCCAACTACAATAAGAAACATGATGCTAGTCGCTGCAACTGATCCATCTGCACTGTCATACCATCCCCACCAGCTGATTTACTGATGGATGCTGGTGGTGAGCTAAAATTTTGTCCTGTGGATGCACTTCCTGCAGCCCTGTGCTGTATTGGGGTCAATCCTGGAGCTACCAGGAGCAATAAAGCAACTCATCCATCTCCCGGAGCAAGGGGAAGAGCAGGGGTTTTGCCATGGTTCATCTGCAACCTGCTTTATTACTGGTGGCATGGCATGGGGGACACATGGCTTGGGGGCAAAGAAAGCGTCATTGCAAACCGGGAAAAGTTTCTGAAGGTGTTTTGAGCATAAAGAAACTCCCTGGAATGGTTCGTCTTTTGGGGCATCGCAGTGGTCCATGCAGCTGCTGAGAACTGTGCTCTCATCACATGTGTGGGTCTGCTCCCAGAGGGCTTGCTGGAAGTTCTGAGCTTGTCTCCTGAGCACTGCGGATAAAATGTGGAAATAAAAAAAGACTTTTTGCCTTCCTAGCTGGCCAGTGAGCTCAGATGTACCTCAGTACTCAGATGTACCAGTACTCAGTGTACTCAGCTGCTTGAGCAAGAATGGAAAAGGCTCAGAAGAAGACATCTACCTGCAAACGCAGGGCTCCACCCCTGCTCCTTGCCCCTGTACAGGACAAAGATGCAGTATCAAACATGGAAAAGCTCTTTATCCCTGGGATAACTAGTATTTCTGAAACAACGTATTTTTCACTTTGCAGAATTATTAGAAAATAGGCAGCGGCATGGTGTGGAAAGTATTCGATACGTTGCAATTAATTGAGCAAGCGTAATAATTGGGTTTCTCTGCTCACAACAATCCTTTCCTTCATTTCTTTCTACAGCTGCTAAGATGTTATTCAGGTACTTGAGGAATTTCTATGAAATTAGGGAAAGAAGCAAAAGGTCCTGGCAATAAAGCATTTCACAAAGAAATTCAAAAGGGAAAATAAAAAAAAAAAGCACAGCCCTGTACAAGATTGAAAGCAGCAGAAACCAAATTAAGGTTTGACATTGTCCGGAAAGCAGCCCTGACCCCAATCTAGGCACGAGCCACTGCTGCTGCAGTGAGAGGTATTGCACACCCTGGTCTGGGGCTGCCTGCAGTGGCGTTTTGCTGGTGTCCAGGCTGCTTTCCATGGGCAGATCTTCACCTGCATGACTTTCTCATCCTCCGCTGAGGTTTTACCTCCTGGGAAGCCTGCAGGAGCCCCAGTGGGACAGAAGGCTGGTGGCTTTGGGGACACTGTAGTGTGGCTGGGCTTCACCTGCTGGAGGAATGCTCACGGGTGGCAGCCAGCCCCTCAAGCAGTGTGATTTTATTTATTGGTAGTTTTCAGTTTTTCTCTACAACAGCAGGATCCAGAAGTCTTGGAGACAGCCATGATTGCTGAGCTCTTAAAGGTGGAGGTTTAAGAGGAACCTTTAAGTTCTCCTGAGCTGCTAATGCACATCTCCCAATACAGCTGCGATGGTGGCCCTGACCACAGATGAGCAAATTATTTTGAAACACGTGTTTAAGTTCAGCCTTCCATGGCTGGGGGTCTTTCTTTGCATCTAAACACACTCCCTGTCTCCATCCTGCTGCATAACAGCCCCTCTTGCCTCAGTTTCCCCACCCTGCTGTGACAGCATCTTAGTGTACAGCTGAGGAGACTGAAGATGCGAGCTCCTCTGCTGCATCACGCTGAAGATGGATGACTGATGCTCATGAACATGATTTCAGATGCAGTGGGAGAACTCCATGCTCAGTGAAAGGAGAAGGAATATAACCACGGCACAGGGAGCCAAGCACTGCAAGAAACTGCGCTCTCGGCTCCTTGTTTACCAACTAATTTTAGAAGTGCTGAGCGCCACAGAAACACACTTTTCACATTTGCAAGGATGATAAAGTGTTCAGCTGTATGGTTGGGCTGGCTGAGGACTTGCGTAAATGATGCTTCCTCTTCTGAGCCACTCAGCTTTTTTAAAAAGGAAAGGAGGGATTTAAGATTGGAACATTTTCACCACCCATCCTCTGCCACCTCTGCTTGGTGGCACTTTTAGTGCAGGTGTTCAAATAGGAATTGGAGGGGTGTTCACCCCGGTGTGCTATGCTTTGCCTCTTCCCCCAGTCTGTGGCTGTTAGAGCAGCTCATCTGGCACCTGGGAACATCCCAATCTGCAGTAGCTTGTTTGCTGATCATGGCCTCAGCTTTCTTCCTTTCTGTCTGCAAAACACCTGGAATGTGTTGGGACCAGGTGGTGGCAGAGTAAGAAAGAAGCTGGTGGAGGAGAGGCCAACCCAATGCACCAAGGTGTGAGAACAGTGAAAACTGGAGTGTTGCTTTCCTCAGGTTTCAGCTGGTTTTGGTGTCACTTGTGCTGGGGCTGGCTTGTGCTCAGTCCCCTCAAACTAAATTCCCTGGTTTGGGGATTGCCTGATCCCTTGCCCTTCTTGAACTTAATCCCTTGGTCCCTTTTGAACTCAGTCCTTTGGCTTTGGGATTTCTCAGTTCATTACCCCTTTTGAGTTTAATGTCTTGACCTCTTTTAAGCTCAGTCCCTTGTCTTTGGGATTGCAGAATCCCTTGGCCCCTTCAATCTCAATCTCTTGGGTTTGGGATTGCTCAATCTCTTGCTCCTTTTGAGCTCAATCCCTTGTCTTCTTTGGGCTCAGTCCCTTGGTTTTGGGATTGCTCAATTCCTTACCACTGTTGAGTTTAATCCCTTTGACCCCTTTTGGGTTTAATTCCTTGGTTTGGGGATTGCTCAATCCCTTGGCCCATTCAATCTCAGTCCTTTGGTTTTAGGATTACTCAATCCCTTACCCCTTTTGAGCTCACTCCCTTGGCCCCTCAAGCTCAATCCCTTGGTTTTGGGATTGCTCAGTCCCTTATCCCTCTTGCATTCAATCCTTTGGCCCCTTCAGTCTCAATCCCTTGTTTTTGGGATTGCTCAATCCCTTACCCCTTTTTAGCTCAATTCCATGGTACCTTCAGTCTCAGTCCATTGTCTTTGGGATTGCAGAATTCCTTGGCCCCATCAACCTCAATCCCTTGGTTTTGGGATTACTGTCCCTTGGTTCCTTTTGAGCTCAGTCCTTCAACTGTGGGATTACAGGTGCTGGTGGGCAGGGACCAGATGTCCTTGAGGAGCACCACTGGATCCAGCACTGGTGTAGACCAGAGCTTGCAGAGCTAAGAAGATGCGCCACAGGAGCCACTCCAGGCTCCTTGCAAGGATCTGCTCGTACAACAACAACCAGCCTGGAGCGTGCTTCATTAATTGAGGTTGGTTCACTAATAAAACACTCGTGACAGCCTGACCCAGGAACATGCATGTTCCTGTTAGGAGCTGGGGTGTGATCAGACAGGAAAATGTGAAAAGCTCCACTCGTGTAGTGGCAGCTCATCCCTTCTTTTGCTGTTACCTTCTAGAGAGTGAGGGCTTCTGCTGTCCAGTGAGGAAAATAAATTACCCCCAGCAGCTGCTAGTGCTGATCATCTGAAACAGTGGAACCCACTTAAATGAATAATAATTAAAGAAATAAATTTCCCCGAGTGCCAGCCTCAAAACTTTTTGTTCAGCAATAAAGCGGAGAGCCTCACAAAATGAATCGCTTGGCTGTTTCTGAAGTAGGCTGCTGTGCCGTGGCAGGCGAAGCAGGGCTATAATGGGACCCATTAAAGGAGCCGGCATGGTTAAAGGAAGCCTTTCCTGGGTGCCAAGGTCATGTTGAAACAGGCTGAGCTGAAGTGAGTGCAGCTAATGGCAAAACCCCTTCCCTTGATGAGCAAAAATTAACGCAAGCTGGGATGACCCTGTTACGATCATCCTTGGGTTGGAGCACTGGCCGGTAGAGCTGATTGCCTGCTAGCTGCTCTCACTCGGGCAAAGCCCTGGTTATTTCTCTCCCTGTGTAAGATTTCCATAAATTATCCTTGGTTTGGGGAAGTTGAAGCAGATGGGCAGCAATGGGTTTGGTGCTGGCCGTCACTCTAACAATGTCCTAACCCTCTTGTGCATCTGCTGGCCCCAATGCACTCCGGCTCTGCAAGTTCTCCCTTTTTTTTAGGCTATTCCAGTTTTCCACAGCCTTTCCACTGTATAAAAAATAAATTACTAGATAAGATACACAAACAAACCTTTCCACATGATGAGGTCCTGGTCCTTGAGCTATGCCCTAGGAGCAATAAAGTCCTTCCTAAATAATTAAGCAGGTGATAATTAACTGCACTCCCTCCCTGCGATATTTGCAGCCGATTTTTAATGGCAAAGGAAAATTTCAAGTGTTGTTTTCAGTGTGCATTTTTTGCATCGCAAGCCCTTGGGCGAGGGAAGGCTGAGCAGAGGTGTTGGAGCTGGATGGAAGCATCCCTCTCCCCACATAGGCATGCTGGAAAGCACCAAACATTGCTCCCAAATGCAAATCTCTGCCAACCTTTCCCTGAAGGAGAAGGATCAGGGTGCAGGAGATGGACAGCCTTGAGCTGTGTTTTGGGGGGGGGGGGGGGGGGGGGAAGTCCTAATTAATGTACAGATGTTGGTGGAGGGGTGCAGCATCTGACCTGCTCGTTTTAAGCACTTTTTGTAGTTGTGGAGCCTTTGACAGGGATAAATTGTGCCTCTTTCCCCTTTTCCATCAAAAGCTGGAATTTCAAGCAGGAGGCGAACACTGCAGAAAACACCATGGGACTGCTTGGCTGTGGATTCCTTCAGAGGAGCAGGATGAAAAAAAGGAGTTAGGCTGTAGCCCCCGCTATTAATCATAGCTGTAATCATGCATTTAATGAACATGACAGCTCCCGCTCCCTCCGGAGAGATGCGTTGAGTCTCACGACTGGGTTAGGTACAACAATCACTTCTCAACACTCGCGCTTGATAACGCCGAGAGCCGCCGGAGCAGCCAGTGTCAGGTTGGGATGATGCATTAAGAGAAACATCCCCATTTGCACGGGCTATGTATTTCCTTACAGATGATGCGCTTCAAAACAGCTAAATCATTAAGAAGGAAAAGGAAAAAAAAATGCAGAGAGAGAAAACCACCTGTCCCTGATGCAGGGTATAAAATATCAAGCCTGATGCCGCTGTGCTGTGTGTAATCAGTTAAAAAGCCCTTAATGTGCAGTTCTTGATGCTCTCCCCAGCAGCTCTTTTTTTTTTCTTTTTTTCTTCTTTTTTTTTTCCTACCCCTGTTGTTCCCACTGCCTTTGAGCATGCACAGGGGAGGAACTTGCCATGCCACTTATTTAAATCTCTGCAGCAAGGGACATTTGCAATACACAGGAAAGCATGATGTGGGATGTGCGAGTTGCTCTCCTGATCCGACAGCACTGCTCTGTCCTAGTCCTGATGCTCTCTTAGTTTGGAGAGTAACTCGGGAGAAGAACAGGATGGATTTGGGGCTGGCATCTGACCTGCAAAATAAAAATGTGTTATGTCTGGACTAAATGAGATTCCCAGAGATCAGTCAAGCTCTGGAGGCATCATTTTGTTTTTTTGTTTAATTTAGTCCAGACTGCAGCAAATTTCAACTCCTCATTTTTTAATTTAACCCTTATTCAGTCCTCTGGTGTCTTTTGCCCAGCTCTGGTTTCATGCTGTGTGGGTTACTTTGATAATATACCCTGAATACACACTGAATATCCTGATTCAGATACACTTGGAATCTCCACTGTCTTCAAAATATCAGATGCTGTGTATTTATTAATGCAGATCTCTTGGTAGCTGTTCTGTGGTCATCCTCGAGTTGGTAACCACTCAAAAAATCAAAACATGGGCTCTTTGGACCTTCCTAAAAGTCTGAGGCATCAAATCCGCTCTCCTGCATCTCCTGCATCTCCTGCCTTGCTTCTTTAATGCTCACAGAGCCTGGCTTGTATTTAAACTTCTTTTTGCACAATGCAAAAGCTTCTAAAAATACTATCATGCCAGAGCCTGAGTTTTCACTGTAAATCCCAGTTGATGGCAAAATGTGTAGTTATGGAGCTTCTCAACCAGCAGCGTTACGCAGCTGCTGGGCTCTCTCCTCCTGGGTAAATATTTAGGTGGTTTTCTAATAGTTCAGGGAGGATTTGCATGTAGGGTGAGTAATTCGGTGGTGGGAAAGTGTGGATGAAGAGTTTCTTTGTCAGCTGCCAGTCTGATGCTTTGCAGGACCTGGTCAACATGTTGGATGGCTGCATCTTGCCCGGATTTTGCTGTGGATGGGACTGACTCTCTTGGGCAGTTAAACTGCCTCCAGGCTGTGAGTTAATTCACAGCAAGAGCCCGTAATGGGAGATGTGCATCGCCTCTCCATGTATAATAGCATAACTTCTTGCCAGAAGATAAAAGCTGGGCAAAAAAACATTATGACATGGATGTATTTTTGCTATATAGAAATTAAAACCCAGTGGCATGAGGCTGTTGCACCCTTTATTTATTTACCTCTTTATTTATTTCTTTAGAGATTCCTCCTTTCTGATAACCAAGATGTGGTTATCAGGCTACTTTAACTAAAAGGGTGGCACACAAGCATGGGAGTGCGTTCATCCCCGAGAGTCCACTTTTATGCCTGGGTATTAAATATTTAGAGAGATTGTCTGCTGCCCTGGGGAGCCAGCTCCTGGTATAGCCCATCCTGCTGAGCTTGCTTTAAGGAGCATTAAACATAATTGCAGAGGGCTGGGGGATGCTCTATCCCTACCCTAATGGTTGGACTTTAATTTGGGTCTTTCTCCCTGCATCAGCTGGGAGGTCAACCTTGCTCGAATGCGCTGGCCTCTTAACCCAAGTCCTCGCTAAGAGATGCTCTGCAGCATCTTCGGAGCGACCCAAAGTTGACGTACATTTATTTGAACGCTTCAAACTAGTTAAAAAAGATGCTCCTACAGCGAGACAGCTCTGCAGTGAGGGGGAAGCCAAAAATAAAATGCAAAAAACCCCTCAGTTGTGGCTTAAATGCCCAGTTGATACTTGACATGCTTGCGGCAAGCTGGAATGAGCTTCCAGCAAGCTTGAACATGCTTGCCAGTGAGTAGCACAGAGCTTGCTCAATGCCTCTGATGGACAGGCATGTGCTGCCCACACTGACACTGCGCCTGCGCCATCGCTTTTATTTGCGGAGGGAACAGATGGGGCTTTGCCGATGCCGGCAGCCCAAGTGACAGCTCGCACGCGGGGAGAGCGCGCTGCCGCACTATCAAATTCTGCTCGCTCACTTCCCAACACGCCCGGGCTGGCAGGTGAGTGACTGAGCCGCTCTCGTACCACCTGGAAAGCTGATATACAGCCTTTATTTTCAATTCATTCTTTCCTACGCCAGTCAAGGACAATTTAATTATGTGCATGCACGTATTGGAAGCAGGCGCTGGGCTTCCCCCACTGGCTGCAGGGAGCAGCCAAGCCAAGCGCGGAAATTTTCTGGACTGATAGCACAAGCGTGTGAGTTGCCTGGAGAGTTTTTTTGGCATGTTTGGGTGCCAAGGGGAAAGGTCCCTGTGGTGTTCAGAGCTGGCGAGGAGCCCTTTTACCATGGCGGCTCTGGAGGTGCCGGCAACATGGAGGTCTGTGAAGAGCATCCTCACCTGTCTGGGCTCTGGGAGCTGCTTGTGTTGGATTAAGCAATAAGATCATAGAATCATCGAATGGTTTGAGTTGGAAGGGACCTTTAAAGATCATCTAGTCCAACCCCTCTGCCATGAGCAGGGACATCAACTCGATCAGGTTGCTCAGAGTCTTGTCCAACCTGACCTTGAATGTTTCCAGGGATGGGGCATCTACCACCTCTCTGGGCAACCTGTGCCAGTGTTTCACTGCCTTCATCATAAAATATTTCTTCCTTTTATCTAGTCTGAATCCCCCCTCTTTTAGTTTAAAAGTATTCCCCCTTGCCCTATCACTACAGGCTCTGCTAAAAAGTCTGTCCCCATCTTTCTTATAAGTTCCCTTTAAGTATTGAAAGGTGGCTGTAAGGTCTCCCCAGAGACTACTCCGGGCTGAACACTCCCAGTTTTCTCAGCCTTTCCTCATAGGAGAGGTGTTTCATCCCTCTGATCATTTTTGTGAAATTAAGATACTGAGGGCTGTGTGAATTCCTGCAAAATTTCTCGATTCTGAGGAAACTACTTATGTTTTCTTTTCTGTTTTCAACAGCGAGGTTGCACTGTACGCCTAGTCCTGGCTTTTCTCCAGCCGGCTGCCTGAACAGATCAGCTACAAGCCGATACTTCGCCAGGTCTGTACTTGCAGGGAGGAATAGCGTGCTCCCCCTCTGGATGCTGCATGTGATTTATGCTCAGGAGGGTGTCAAAAGCATGAGACGTGTGTATTTAACTGGCTGTTTATTTGGTGAAGCTCTGGCCACTGCTTTTCCCCCAGCCTCTGCTCCAAGGGGGTTGTAAGCTCAGCAGAAAGCTGTGATTTCAGCTTTGAAAGGGTTTGAAAGGTTATTAATGGATAGCAACACCTTTCTGCAGGCAAAGAATGCCAACTCCTGCTTGGAAAGTCCCTTTTAAAATCAACTGTAGTGTTTTCAAGGGCTATTTTGTTTTTTTCCCCCCAGCTGAGAAGCCCTGAAATTTAACCCAGCAAAACTGCAGTTTTCCTTCTCTCTGTCCCACCCACAGACCGGGAATTTGCCATGTGGCAACTGGAAAGCACCGTGTATGGGAGAAAGATGGCACGTTGCTTGTGTTCAAAGCCCTGCCAGCTTTCTTCTTGCCGTTTTTTTTTTTATGCTACAGTTGTGCCACATATCATCGTGTCCTTAAGTATGAGCATTTGTAGACAAGTCCCTCTTAATAGTAGCGCTCTGAAATTTATTCCTGAAGTGTGTCAGTTCCAGATGTCTGTATACAGATGTAATGCCAGATTCTAGCTCTATTTTATCATGTCCTGCCACTAATATAAACTAATTAAAAATCTACTATTGGAGTTAATTGTTGCTGGAGTCCAGCTTGCAAGTGCTTTCTGTGCAGGTCGATGTGCTGGTGACTTGGCCAGGTATCACAAGTAGCAGAGATGTTGACTAAGGGAGAGCCTTTTTTCAATATCATAATTTTTAGCAAAGAAATATTCTTTTTTTAAATGCTTACCATACTGTATCATGGCTTGCCTTGCGGTCACCTTAAGTACCAAGAAGCAGTTTGTGGTGGGGCTTGGTATCCCCCCAAGCCATTTGTGATGAAAGAGGTGGTGACATTTCTGATGCTGAAATGAGGCTTTTGCATTCAGCATTTTGGCTATGTGAAGTTGTCTTTATCTTATTGCATTTTAACCCAAGAGCTGTAGACAACCAATAATGACAGAGGTAAAAATACATGTTCCCCCCTAAAGTAGTTTCCCTGAGCCAGTATTTGTGATGGGTAATGCTATTGTGACCCTTAGATCTGTATTTCTTCCACCAGGAGGACCAAGACTGTGGAAATACATAATATTAGATAATATTTATATATTATACATGTATTAAAATAATTTTATATATAAATATTTATCCTTAGTCTCTAAGGAAGCAAAACATACGACTACCCAGAGAACCTAAGGTGAGCGGCGTATCTTCTGCAAACTTGAGTTAATCATGCTGTATCATCTTAATTATCTGCTCAGAGACATCAAACATGACCTCCATGGTGTTGAATTCAGCCAAATCTCAACACTTCCCCCTCTTCCTCCTGGTCCCATATATCTCTATAGCTGCTAGGTAATTAATTACCTCTTCATCTGGAAGCTTATGAAAAATGTGTGCTAAGCAGCTTTCGATATCCTTAAGCAACTTCTAGGGTACCAGGCAATCAATAGCAAGTTTTTCTGATATTTGGTGTTACCTTGTGTTCCCATGGCTGTCACATAGGCCCTCGCTCACTGAGGTCCATAAGCAGGTGCCCACTTGAAGGACTTGAATAGCAGCAGGCCAGCTGGCAGGACACATGCTGCAGTGCCCTCTGAGTTGTTCAGCATTTGCATCCTGTGCTGCATGAGCCCAGCATGGGAGAGAATGTTTTCTGCCTCACCAAAACTGCAGGAAGCTCTCTCCATGCTCATAGAATCATAGGAGAGAATCACGGTTATGGAGGTGGGAAGGGATCTCTGGAGAGCTGTTCTTCCTCCTGCCCCAAAGGGCCTCTTGTCCTCCTAGCATATGTCTCTGAGAAGGTCTGGTTCCATCTTCTCCGCACCATCCCATTAAGAAGTCATGGAGGACAGTAAGATCCCCTTGGCCTCCTCCCTGCTGAGCAGATCAGCCCATGGCCTCTGCTCAGATGTCCTGTGCTCCAGCCCCAACCGTCTGGGTGGCCTGCGCTGAATGTGCTGCCATCCATCACTGTTGTACTGGGAGCCCCAGACTGGACCCAGTGCCCAGCTGTGGTCTTGCATGTGCCAAATAGAGGGGTAGGTCACCTCCCTCATCGTCCCAGCTGTGTTCCACTCATACAGCCCAGGATGTGGTTGGTGTCATCACTGCAAGGGTGCCTGGCTGACTCCTGGGTGCCTTGTTGTTCCCCAGGGTTGTCTTCTGCAGAGGTGCTTTCCAAGAGGTTGGTCACAACCTGGCCTGCTGCATGGGGTGATTGTGTACCTAGTGCAGATGTTTCCAGGGAGATAGGCCTCATCTTGCACATTTTTAAGATTCAAGTTAAAGCTGGCCAAAACTCACAAAGACCTAAAAGCTTATGGTCCAGCACAAGCTTCCTTAATATTGCAGTCTCTTCAAAGTGAAACTTGGGCTCCTCTGTGATTTCAGGTGCTGTTGGCCTGTCTTCTCTATGTCATTGTTGCGTTGAAGTTGGAGATGTTTCCTGACCCTGTCTCTCTTTCTCGTTTAGCCGTGCTGTTCAGCGGAGTTTGGCCATCATTCGTCAAGCTAAACAGAAGAAAAAGAAGAAGGAATACTGTATGTACTACAACCGCTTCGGCAAGTGTAATCGTGGGGAGAGTTGCCCCTACATTCATGATCCGGAGAAGGTGGCCGTCTGCACCAGGTATGGATGGACACAGCAAGTGCAGTGCTTTGGTCTGTCATAGTAGGCTGAGCCATTGGTTGGCTTTGGTGCTTGCTCATGTGATACTCCCCAGGGAAAAAACCTGATAACAGAGATGTAAGACCATGAGGACAGCTGTTCTGGGTCAGGCCTGGGGTCTGCCCAGCACTGTTGGGTTGGCAGGTACCTACAGGAGGAGAAGATGAGGAACACGGTGAAAGGCACTTTCGCCTTGCTGGGACCACTCAGCTTCTGGCAGTGAAGCCCTGCAGCCTAGCAGGGTTTGCATTCCAATTACTAGAGTTTGCCACCAAACCATCATCATGTAATAGTCAGCAGTTCTTTTTTTGGGGTGAATTTATTTAGTCCTTTCTTCAACACATGGTATTTATGGCAGCGGGTTGCACAACTGGATTACGGACTGCATGAAAAGTGCTTCCGCAACAGACTGCTCAACTGTTGTGCTGGGTGCCTCCTCGCTCGTGGCTCTTGAGACAGATGGAAAAGTCATTCCGTGATCACCTTCTAGGCACCATTTGTAACTATATAGTCCTCCCCTCTCTGTCTGAACTTCCCAGACCGGAGGATCATTGTCTATTTAATCTTTTGTGATAATTTTTCTCTAAATTTACACAGCAGTTTACATCTATTAACGCTAATAAAGCATTGCACAGCTAGCCTCCAAGTTAAATACACACATTTTGGTTATTGTGGACAGACTGTAGGGATTACAGAAATATTTGTTTCACATTTTGGAGGTGGATACCATCACCAGGATGTTTACAGGTAGAAAGTATCCTTCCATATCATAGTACAGAAGCTCTAAAAAACCTAAAAAATCAGAGTAGTGTTTTAAGAATTAATAATAAGATCAAATCAACTTTGCTTAAATATAGCCAGAATAATAGTCCTTAGTGATGTACTTACTGCTGTCAGGTTGAGGATGTCATCAAGGTTTGCCAGGTGGTATTTAAAGGCTAAAACATTTAGCCAGTCCCCAAAGGCACCATCTAACTGGAATGATTTTGTGGGTCGTGGGTATACCTGGTACAGATACCAGCGCGGTGCAGATCTGAGCTGAGTGACTTGAGAGCCTGCCCTGACCATGCACCGGGTGATTTCTTCTAGCAGCATTTCTCAGATCTGCTCAGATCCATGCAGCAGGTTTGAATCCTTCAGCCTGTGATGCCATACAGCTACAAGACTCGCTGATTTATTACAGGAGAACTGATTCATGTTGCCAGCTCATTATACCTGCCCAACAGTTGATTAAACTATATTATTAGTCATTTAAAAAGTGTAGAAAAGCCAACTCCACTGATGAACTCCTTGAGTAATTTCTCCATAAAATTGCTGCTGTGCTACAATCGTTTGGAGGTTGCACAAAGCTCAGTGGGAGACCATACAGAAGGGAAAGGTGATTTATTGATTTTTTAACTGATTTCACTTGCTTTCACATATTCTTCCCTAACACATCCTCATGAACACTGAGGCTCGTATGTCCAAGGTATCTGGTCAGGATTATTTCTGGTGATTTAGAGGACAAGGGATGCTAACTACTAACTCCTCACTTTGAATCCTTACTCCTTCTTATGTTCATGACAAAGTCTGGTTTTGGGCTGTGCTCCATGTGTGCTTTAGGAATTTCTGGTCCCAAAGGTCTTTTGGATTTCCGTCCTGTGCCATTTCCATGAGTCACTAGAGGACAACGCTCATTATCTTGTGTCTTGTTTTGCCATCAACCAGCTGGTTTTCATGTCTATATGTTCCCATTTATACTTTTTTCAAACCAATCTGAATTATTTTTATTTTTTTTTAATGAATCTCCCCATGCTCAGCTCTAAATTTACCCAGATTTTATAAGTAAAGCTGGAGGCATATTCTGTGTTCCAGAATCTCCCTGCAAGCCTGTGCAGCTGAGAGCATGTACCCCTGGAGTCTCCTTTGAAAGGGTTCAGACCAGCACTCTTCCCACGATAACGTGTATTTTATTAATCTGCTGTCACACTGGTAGCTCCTAGGAAAACTTCTGAGTCCAAACATCCTCATGTGCTTTGGGATCTTAGTTTCTCTTGTGTGCCTGTCTCTGCTTCTCCTGGTTGTTGGCCACTCAGACCTGGAGTTCCTCCTTGTACTTCATTCAGCATCTGGTGTAATCAGGGCTCTAGGAAGAATCTTTCTCCTTCTGGGAGCATCATTTCTGAACCTCAGGGTGCATGCTTTGCTCTACCTACTAATAAGCAGCCTAATATGATGAAAGAGCACAATCTGTCAGGAAGCATCAGCTACTCTGTGATGATTCAAGGTGTGAAATGGGCTTTAACAGTGAGCTTGGCAGCAGTTAGGTGTATTTGTGGCCTTGGGGCAGATGTGGTAATGGGGCAAGGCAGATGCTTGGTGTTTAAAAACCCGTGTTGTGCGACCCACCTCATGCTTGACCCTCTCCTTCTGGTGTATCTACAGGTTTCTCCGTGGCACGTGCAAGAAGACAGATGGGACCTGTTCGTTTTCCCACAAGGTGTCGAAAGACAAGGTCTGTATGGCTTCCCACTGAGCGCGGTGTGGCTCTGTGAGCAAGCGGACCTATGCTGGTGGTTGTGGGGAAGTCTTCCTCATTGAATGCTTCCAACAGAGTTCATTTATAGTTTGCTTGCCGAGCTGTTCAGGCATATGATGGGGTTGTGAGAGCGAAGTGTGCCTTTTGAAATGACACAGTGGATCGGTATATGAATGCATTAAACAATGAATTGGGAACCAAAACACCTAGGGCTGTGTTGGGTGATGTGTTGGGTTAAGGAGTGCTTAAACTCCAGGGACTGAAGAGAAAGAGCATGGGAGTAACGTTTAGTTGCATCTAATCCTTAGCTACCTCCATAAGATCACCCTTCCCTCTAAACAGCCCTGTGCTGGTGTCGGAGGAAGAGGAGGATGTTTTAACATACAAGAGCTTGGAGGTATAAATTAACCTTTCTAAAAAGCCAGGCAGTGAAACTGGCTAGTAGAATGGCTTTTGAGTTCATCTTCGTTTTCAGCTTCCTTTATTTGGGTCTCTGTGGTTTTATTACACAGACCGAGGTGGAAAAATAATTAGGTTTTCTTTTAGTGATTATCAGTTGACAATTCAGCAGATTAACCTCCGTTCAGTGGCTAGGATCTCCAGTCGGACGTAGCTTTGGAGACCTCAAGCGTTGAAGCCGAAGCGAAGTTGGTGCTGAAGGTTAAGTGTAGCTGTGGGTCCTTCGCTTAGCTGGGATGTGCTTCAAGCACATATTTACATTTCAGCTTTGTTGGATGGATTTGGAAGACCATTTCTCTGCTACAGACAAAGGATCACCCAGACAACAGCAGTAAGGTTAATCCCACCAAGCTATTAAACACCAGCGAGAGCGGTGTCGCTGCATGGGGAGTGGTTTGGGATCGGCTCTGGTGTCAAGGCTCCGCTGTCAGGATGGAGGTGACAGAAAGCGGGATGCGAATGAGGACTGGTCTTCCTGGAGAAGCCTGTAAGGCTCAGTCCTTCTTTGTGTCACTTGAGGAGCCTGCAGCCCCCCTTGGCTGTATTTCTGACATGTCATTTGTCGAAAGCAGCTTTGTCAAAGCTTTCACAGCTGTGCCTGGGGCACGGCAGGGACTGAAGCTCGCCTGAGCCACATCTGAAAGCACTGCTTTTAATTATTCAAGCTTTAGTTATTTAGCCCGTGCCCTTTGAATTGTCCTTATAGCGTGTTCTTCTCCCCACTCCCTTGAAGTATCACCTTCCTCCATTCCCCATCCACAGCATCACATAGGTAGTTACAGTGCAATTACTGACCTGTAAAGGATTTAACCCATGGGACATCGGCTCTCATCAGCATCTGGGACAGGACCTTTTCCAACAGTGTTTGCCTTTGGGCACAGTTTTCTTGTCTCCCTTTTCCTCCGTTTGCCTAAGGCACGTTCGTTGTCAGTGGGGAGCTCATAAGTTATCCTTGCAGTGAGCAGAGTCGCTCTGAACGAGACACAAAGCACCATATGCTTTTTACATGTATCTCTCTTCAGAGTCACTTAATCACGAGTATATAAAATAGAGGAGATAGACTGGGGACAGCTGTACTCCCTGACTCATGGCATGTCAAAAGAGGGATGAGGATGAGAACTGATTGAAGGGAAAAAAGCTGTGGCTTTTTTTTCTTCCTATAACATATAGTTAGACTTCAGAAATCAAGAAGCCAAGAAAGAAGAAAGCTTTTAAAAGGACTGGCTGTTGGTGTATCTAGAATTGTTAGAATTAACGCAGATTTGGAGTGGATATGGGGCCAGCTACTTCTTTTCACTGGAGTAAGTGATACGCAAGTGCTAATGGGAGCATGCAACTGTGCTCAGAGCCTGTGGCTCCGAGCCAAAGGATTGATATCCATCCAGACTGCATGGGACTGTTGGCTTACATCTGTACCGGTGAGTTAAATGGTATTTCAGCAGGTACCAGAGCTTGTTTTTGGTCCCAGGGCAGGAGTTGGAGATGGCCAAGGAACTGTTGCAGTCAGTGACTTGGCAGCAGCCGTTTCCACTAAAGGATGCAACGGCTGGATGCAGATAGGTTTGTGCCAACTGGTCTTGGTACCCAGGAATATTCTTCAACATGTTTAATTTGCTGGTGGAGATGTGGCCTCAGTTTCCCCTCCAGAAGCACCAGTGTGTCTTGGTGCCTCAAGGAGGACGTCAAGCTTTTGGCTTCTGAGCTCCATTTTGGATGGATAGATGGAGAATGATGGCTGCAGCATGGCATGGAAAACTCAGCCTTTCCCCCTTAGCAGCACCTCGCCAGTTAGGAATCGGGCAATGATAACGATAACATCATTGTGGTACTAAAACTGAATTAAAAAGGAGTGGCTGTGCCGACGCTTGTTGCAGAAGAGCTGGTTTGCTGAGGGGGGCAGAAGGGGGTCCCATGGCGTGCAGGTGGCCTCTGGCCATCTCACCTTTTTCCTTAGCAGTTTGCCACTACCATAAGTATCATCTAAGCCCAAGATCAGTCATTAAATTAACAAGCCTGCAAAGGAAGCAGGCAGATGCAAGCTCTCTTGTGTGCCTTAGAAACAAATGCTTTGAGAGAACGTGTTTCTGGCCACGCATGTTGCGCTCTGTGGGGAAGGAGGATTATTTTTCGTAGGCCTGGGCACCTCAGGGGTGGTTCAGAGGTCTCCGCTCACTACCTTGTCGTCAGTGTGGGCTAGAAGAGAAACAGCCTCCTCTGCAGAGTGCAAGCCTGTTTCAGGGTGATTTATAGCTGCAGGGATGCTGCTACCCAAAGCGAGAGGCGACTTTGCTTTTCAACTCCTGTAGCTCCCTGTTAACCCAAGTGATTACTAGCAAAGGTGGTGTTAGCCTCATTTATCAGTGGAGGAGAAAGGCAGGTGAAGGCAATCCGCAGAGGAAGGCAACAGTTTCCCCCTGCTCGTGGGTATTTTGGAGCAGATCCCACTTGTTCCTTGGATGACGGATTATGGGGGTCACTTGTTTTTGGCTATTTGAGCTGGGGGGTTAATGCAATGAATTATTGTTTTTTTCTTGTGGTTAGTGATGACGGGGTGTCAGCTGTGGTTTGGGGGGTTCCTGGTTTTGCTGATGCCTCACTAGTTGGCTCTCGATTTCACTTTGTGGCTATGGGGGACACACACCTCACAACCTCCTCATCAGAGAAGCGTCAGGTTATTGTTGTTGTGTATCTCACTCCGGTGGGATGTCATTGGAGATGGGGCTCCATACCTGGTCCACGAGGTGAAGGACCAAGGGCTTGTGGGGCTTAACTGTTGCTTTGAGGACAAAACTCTTGCTCAGCATTGGGATGATCCTGTGCCTCGGTTTCCCTAGTGAAAAATGGGGACAATCCCTGTTTTCTGTAACAAACTTGCATGGGCTGAGCTGTTGCAGCAGCAGGGAGCTTTTCCGCATCCTAAGCCGTAAAACCCTTGCTCCAAGCAGCGGATGATCTCCAGGGTGGAGGGCTGCTCCAGATGGACACAATGCTTTGCAGGTGCTCTCAAAAAGCAAACTGCCCCTCTAGCCATGGAAAAAGGGGCCTGGAGGAGAGGGAAGGCTGGCAGTTGGGGAATTCTGCTCTTGCAGGTGATGCGGTGCGTAGCCCTTGGCTAAGGAGCATCTGTCGAAGTGATGTGCAGGGAATTTCTCCACAACGGGGCAGAGCCACCGGCGCATCCTGGTGATTGAGAGAAACTGGTAAATCTGAATGAATGGCTTTGTGAGTGAAGGTTAGCAAGAGGCTAGGACTCGGGCAACCGCCTGCTGCTGCTACAACAGCTTTTCCCCTTGAGGAACTCGAAAAGAATCAGCATTTTTCTCCCTAATAGAGCTTCAAAACTCTGTTGTGAGCAATTTGGAAATTCACGTTGAGTTTCAGGTTCATTAGCTGCTGGCTCCAAAGCATGTACATAGTCAAAGATGTCTAATACGGACGCACCGCACCAGTGCCTTGAATTAATGTTATTGTTATTTGTGTGGACGTAGTGGGGTGCAAACAAGGTTAATTGAAATGAGAGTGCTGCTTCCTCTTGATAATGGCTCAGGCTTGACAGCTAGGAGGAGTTTATTTTTGTAGAAGAGCTGCCTTTATTATCCCTTTTTATTAGAGCTAATTTGGGCTCTATATCAAAAACTACATTAAGGGAATCATTTACGGTCACACCACCACAACCAAAAAAGATAGCCCCAGAGCCCTGTCCTTTATGTTAATGTCGGCAGTTAAAAGACAATTAAAAATAAACTCTTCTCTTTTAAAGGACCCTTTGTTTTCTTTCCTATCTGCTTCCCCCTCCTTCTCTCCGTTCCTCTCTTTGCCTCAAGTGAGCCAATTTAGTTAAAACCCTAATGTGCCCTTCAGGGAAAGGGATTTTTCCAGATAGCCTCAGCTGTGGTTATTGCAGAATTGTAAATATTAGTTTGGGGATGCTCAAACTGGTGGGGCTGAGAATCTACCGGTGAACAGAGAGATCAATACTGTGCTGAGCCGGAAGGAGATCTGGCATGTAGGTGATCACCAAGGGATTGAGCAGGAGGAGCTGGACCGGCGCGACGACTTCGGGAAGCACACGTTCCCTTTGGCAGCTGCCTAGTCGGGTCGGGAAGTTGCCTGTGGTAGCCGGTGAGTTAAGGATGCTGAAATATCACAGCAGGCTGGTAATTTGTTTTTAATTATAACAGCTGGCAGAAGGTGAAGTTTGTGGTTTGAGGACGATGAGGATCCTTGCTCGTTTGCTTTTCCCCATCGGCTGTCATGCTGCTAAAGCTGAATGCGGGAGTGGGGCTCTATGCCGTGTATCCAACCGCTCACGGCAGGAGCCCAGGCTCTCCTCCTCCTTTCACTGCCTCCTGGAGCATCCTTCCTCCAGCGCACAGGGACAGGCATCATCACATCACCTGCCACCCTTGGGGGGTCCAGGCTGATGCCTTGGCATGATGCAGCTCCCCCAGAAATGCTTGCAGAGGTGCAAGTGCTTGTTTTCCCCCTTGCTATAACTCATCTTTTGGAACCTTTATCTAATCACGTGCTCTGTATCCTCCAGCCAGCTCCATATCCACGGAAGAGCCAAATAGTGGGGAGCACCCCCAGAATGCTGTTGTGTCCTTTGCAATGGCCAAAGTTCGCCACGGGAGAGTGCAGCCAGGCTGGGGGTGAGACCTGCGCTGCTGTGCCCATCACAGCTGCTGCACCACCCCTTGGGAAGGGTGTTCTCAGTCCTTGGTCGTGCAACAGTGCACTCGGATTAGTGCCTTTTACGAGCAAGGAGCCTGGGGAGCAGTCACCCCTTCTCTCCTCTTCAAGGAGAGTGTCGGCAGAAGATGTGCCTGCCATGTGCATCGTGCCAGCAGAGCCCTCGTGATAAAAGAGTTTGTTATGATTCCCCAGTCTTTTCCCCGTGCTGTACAGAGGCAGTTTTCTTTCTGGTGGCAGTTTCATGCTTTTCACCATCCTGAGGGATGCTAAGGCAAGGGTGTTCACCCCTTGTGCATATATACACCAGGACCATGTAATGGTCAGGGAGTTGCGTTGCAGGAGACCAATAGAAGAGCTAAAAATACCTCTGGGATCAGTGGCTGGCAAAAGGCATATATTTATTTTACACATGTTGTGATTTTATTTCAGTTCTGGGTGTTGGAACGGTTCCTAATCACGAGTCGAGGGGAGTGCTAACGTGTTTCTCATCCTCTGCCCTTGCAGATGCCGGTGTGCTCCTACTTCTTGAAGGGGATCTGCAGCAACAGCAACTGCCCATACAGCCATGTCTATGTGTCCAGGAAGGCAGAAGTGTGCCAGGATTTCCTCAAAGGCTATTGCCCCATGGGAGAAAAGGTAAAGAGAGGACCAGCTCTTGGGGTCCTGGGACAGATGCGCCTTTGCTGAAGCCACAAGCTGTTTTTCACTTGAGCTACGGCACTAAAGGGAGCCATAGAATTGGAAGCTGCTGAACACCTGGATGTGATGAACGGCAATCCTGTGCCTTTCCAAAGGGTTATGGGCAAAGTGGCTTGGTTGCCTTACAGGCAGGAAAAAAACAGGAAACAAATCAAAAGCTGCAGCTCGCAAACGTCGTGCTGGTGTTTCTCCAGGAAGACCCTCTCTGGGGTGCCCATGTTACCGGAGTACGGTGCCTGAACTGATAGCATCTGCCCTGAAAACTGCTCAGTTAAATACATGAGAAGTGAAGGAAGAGGTTTATGAGTCCCTGTTTTACATAGAAAAACCACAGACATTAATGCTTATTTTGCATACTGGCTCTGTGACAGGTTAAAACTCAAGCCCTAGATCTTGTGGCTCAGTCTTAGCAGCAAGACCACCCTTCCTCACTTAGCCTGCAGCAGCTAAACCTCAAGCTGTGCCTGGTTATGTGCCTGGGGGCTTTGTGGGGCCCACCTCCAGGTCCTGGGGGCTCTCTGGTTTAGATCAATGCAGTGAAGTCCTACATGGACTTTATGTGCACCCTCAGTAGATTTACAACCTCGTCTGCGAGCTTATGGCACCCTACGTAACATGCAGAGCTCGAGAAAGAACAGCTTTCCTGGAGCAGAGCCTGGGGCTGGCTGCCACTTGCTGGTTTCCAAAGGAATTTTAGGGCCGTTACGTGCAAAAAAAGTGGAATTTGGGGGTTTATCTGGCATGTTGTGGCTCCCCACTTCTTTGTAGGCAGTGGGAGAAGCGGGTAGCAGTGAGCTCAGTTCCTCAGTGGCACGGAGCCATGCTGCAGGATCTCACCTTTCCTTGCTTCATGGCTAAGGGTGGGGGTTGGCCATGCTGGTGTTCCCCTGGGAATCAAAGTGACCATCCTATCCAGTTGCTGTTTTCCATTAATTTAATAGCATTTTTACCTCAGTGTGAACGACTTTTTTTTTAGTAGTGCATGTAGTTTTCTTTTGAGTTCCATGAACAAGATACAGGCCACCTTCACTTGGTTTCTCCAGCTGCCATCTCAAACTGGCAAGAGCGGTGATGCTGTCACATCAGAATCCCTGAGCAGTCAATTTGCCGTCACTTTTGAATAAAGGAAAGGTGGACTCTCAGATTTATGGAAATTATATTCTTCTGTAGTGGTTCAGAGCTGCCAAGCCTTTCTCACTGGAGGTGGGTTATGCAGTAGGATTTTTGCTCATCCTTTGACCATGCTCATCCTTTGACTGTGCTCATCCTTTGACCATTGTGCCCAGCAGGTCAAGGGAAGTAATTTTCCACCCCTCCTCTGCTCTGGTGAGGCCCTCCCTGGGGCACTGTGTCCAGCTCTGGTGTTCCCAGCACAAACCATACAGGGACCTGTTAGAGCAGGGACACAGAAATTATGGGAGGGCTGGAGCACCTCTCCTATGAAGAAGGGCTGAGAGAGTTGGGATTGTTCAACCTGGAGAAGAGAAGGATCCCAGGAAGCCCTACTATGGCCTTTCAATACTTAAAGAGGGCTTATAAAAAAGACGGGGACAGACATTTTAGTAGGGCCTGTAGTGGTAGGACAAGGGGAGATGCTTTTAAACTAAAAGAGGGTAGATTCAGACTAGATAGAAGGAAGGAATCCTTTACTGCGATGGTGGTGAGGCACTGGCGTGGTAGATGCCCCATCCCTGGAAACGTTCAAAGTCAGGTTGGACGAGGCTCTGAGCAGCCTGATCGAGTTGATGTCCCTGCTCATGGCAGGGAGGTTGGACTAGATGATCTTTAAAGGTCCCTTCCAACTCAAACCATTCTATGATCTTATGATAATGATTTGCGGTGCCACATTGGCCCACCTCTATGAACCCAGCTGGAGGATGGGAGCCATCCTCTTCTCTCAATCTGCTTCTCTCTGGGGATTTTCATAGTCTCTTCTATGACACCTTTGATATGGAAGAAAACATCACATCAGTGTCATGGCTTGGTTCAGCTGCTTCTACGAGCCAACAGTAACGAACTGGAGGAGACAGAAAGCCTCCTCCTTGAAATGGAGACTCCAGATACCACACTGAAAACGTGACAGGAACTTTGCAAGCACTGCTTTAGATTGGCTCTTTGGCTGAAAAAATGAGCTGCTAATGAAACAATCATTTTCTTTGCCTCAAGTCTGCCAGATCACAGGGTGCCATCCCAAATATGCCCCAGCGGGCCTATGCAATATTATTTTATTGCATTTAATAGATAATGCATGAATAAATGTCTGCCAAGGCACCGTTTTGCTTAGACTTGCTGCTCCTGGAGATTCTTAACTCCCTTGTGATTTTGAGTGCTTTTCACCGGGGAAGTCACTGGGATGAGCGGTCAGATGCTTGGATGCAGATGCTGCTCTGGACTGGAGCCCCAAAGGTCTCTTCTTTTCTCCACCCCTGTAGCTCTCATTGGCAGAGGTACAACCCAGCAAGTGAAGCCATAGGTGCTCAGCATCCACACCGTAGCATCATCGTGCAAAGCCACCAGCCTGTCCCAGAACACAAACACAATGGCGGATGGTGCCTTCTGCAAGCAAAGCCATCCCTTCTCGAGGAGAAACTGCTACAGAGCAAAAACCAGGCAAAGGGAAAAGGAAAAAAGCTCAAAGTGAGAGCTGTAGGGAAAGCAGGGTATCAGCAGCAGTGGAGGGAAACGCTAATAAATTAGTCTATGCCTAATTACTTTTTGTGGCCAGTGTGTGGAGGGGGCTGCATGCAGGATAAGCGTTTCCTCTGAAGGAAAACACAGACATCCTGCCACCTCCCTCCAGCACAGTGCTAGCCACGCAGGCAGGGTCCCTACAATTATTTGTAAAATATTCCAATTTAAATGAAAATATAAAAGAGATATTTAGAATATTTATTCTATTAGTAAAAGTGCTTACCGTGTCACTTTTAGAGTGTCAGAAAAGCATTCTCCTACAGATGATGGATAGCAGCCTGTAATTATATATGGGGAGAAATTGCTGAGCAGGCCATATTTAACTGGGGAGGAGAAATACCAGCTTGGGCCATTAAGGGTTAATTTTATTCTCTAAATAATATAAAAAGTGCTGAGTCTGTGCCTTTGCTCAAAGTAGAAAGTCCTCAAATGGACCCCGGAGAGTTTATAATATTCTACTGAATCAAGTAAAAATGTTAACCTTGCTTCATAAAACGATGGCTTGTTAAAGATGCGCAGTCCCTTTTCTTTTGAATAATTTAGGCCTGGAGTAAATCTTCTCTCGTTCTGCCTTTCCCTGTCCGAGGAACGGCGAGAGCTGTCTGCCTGTGGTTTGAACCACAAAGGGCACAGACAGCAAAGGTGTGTGATGCTGGCGTAGCATCCCCAGTGGATAAACTCAAAGAAGGATGGCTGGTAATTAGGGATTTAGGTTCTTTTGTGCTGGGCTTTGGCACACTGGACTCTTTTCCCAGTTGTGTTTTCCTTTTTGTGCTCCCCCGAAGAAGCATGTTTTCTGATTTTTATCAGATCTTCATAAAAAATGTCCCATTATTATCCATAATTTATGATGTGTCGTTGGCAGTGTCATCTCTTAAGTACTTTCTAGAATGTCTTGCAGGATGCTCAGGCCAAGCTGATCAACCCTTGACCCATCCCATGGGCTGTAACTCCAACTGTGTGAGCTCTTCATACAAACAATGCTGGGATGCTCTATCTTCATCAGGATCTTACTTAGAATTAAGTGAGAAAGCTTTAATTTTGTGTTGCCAAGTCCCTTCTTCCAGAACGTAGACTGTAGAGGATAAAGGTCCCTCCACTCTTGGGTTGAGGGGGCAACTCCTGTACAAGAGCATGACCACATCCTTCGTTAAGGAATGTTACCCCCAATATTAGTCATTTCCAGGAGGGAGCTGGTAGCAAAGCTAGGACCTTGATTTCCAGCATTCTCACCGGTTCCTTGGTTGTAGGTGAGGACGTTCCTCCACCCTGTGTGCACACATGGGAACCTACAGCTTCCTAAAGGGATTGAATGGACCTGCAAGTTCAGCTTCCTGAAGCAGTAGGTGACATACAGCTCCAAATAGCTCTGTGACGTGCATCATCTCTAAACACAATGTCATAAATGTCTTAGCTAAAGCCACAAAGCTATGCCCACCATGGAAATCTCCTTGCCGCCTTGCCTGGAGCTCCCTGAGCTTCTCTGGCACCATGAAATGGTCACACTGGGTGAGGCTGGTCCCTCTGGGCTGGTCACCTGCACTGGAGGAAGCCCGAAGGGGGAAGTGGGAAGAGAGGGAGAAATGGGGCCTCTTGCAGGTGCTCCCCAGGGTTTTCCGAAGACGTTTTAATGAGCTGCTCTATAGTAAAAGTTCCTCTCTGGTTCCCCGTCCCTCCTCCCATATGGGTCCTCATGCATGCATCTTGGCTTGGGGCATGAGTTCACTAGAAGAGGATGGGGTGAGGCTGGTGGGTGCAAGGGATGAGGTAGCACCAGTGAGTGAAGCTGTGGTAGCATGTTCCCCAGGGTTACAGAGAAGCAGGAGGAGATGTAGTCGTGAGTGGCTTGCATGACCAGCAAGCCTGGAGAACAGATGCTCATCTTGTCTGAGAGGTGGTTTCTCTGCCAAGCCGCTCTCCTTGCTGAGCTCACATTTCACTCCTGAAATAATACCCAAATAATATGAAATAATACGAAATAACACTTGGCCCAAAGGAGCCTGTAGGGTGATAATGAGTTGTGTGTCAGGCTGCTGTTGTAATATTTGATGGCTAACCATGGGCTGAGATCTCTGCACGGCTGAGCACTCATTGCATTGATTCACAGTTGGACTTGATCTTAAAGGTCTTTTTCAACCTAGATGATTCTATGATTGATTCTATACATCCATAGGCAACACCAATGAGCAGGTGCCTTGAGATTTGCTTCATGGGCACAAAACATGGCTTATTGGGGAATAAACTGTATGTGTAAGAATTGTGGCAAGGGTCAGTTTTGGTGCGTCCTCCAGCCCTTGCAGCAAAGGCAAGCTTTGTCAGAGCAAAGGCAAGCAAGTCAGCCCAGTCTCCTCTAACTGCTGCATCTGTAAAATTGTTTTGTATTAAATAAGCTTTTCCCCCATGGTGTACATTAGCGAGTGTGCCGCATTAAATACCTATCTTCATATTGTTTCCATCAGCTGCTGTGAAGCCTGTGGGTAAATTGTTCCCCCGTGGGAACTGTTAAACAGTAAGACACTGAGATTAAACATCGAGGCTACCGTGATATATTTATGTACTGGAATAAATCATGGGTAAGCGGGGACTCTGTGCTCCAGTGTTTGCTGGCAACTCATTGCTCCTGGGGACCCCAACCGGCATGACCAGCCCAGTTCCTGACAATTGAAGCTTGACTGCCACCACAGCAGGGATGCTCATGGTTGACCTGCACTGGGACTGCCCATCCATCTCCTAAAATCCATCTTTTCAGTCCTGCTGAGTTGCTTGGCCAACAGCCTTTCACCAGAGCTCTGACTTACACCTTACCCATGTACACTGTTGGCAAAGCTCATGCTAACGAAGGCAGGTCTAGTTAGCATGTGCTGCCTGAGGAAGTGCCACTTCCTTAGAAAAATAATTTTCCTCCCCCAGGTGGATTGTGGTGTTTTTCACAGTGGCAGCTGCTTGATTCTTCTGTAGAAAATTCAAACATTGGGACTTTTTCTTAGCTGACGCCTTGTTCTTGTTTGTGTTTCTGTAGTCTGATGATGTGCTTGGTTGGTTATTTTCTCCTTTTCTGGTGGAAGTTTAACACGTTCCCACCATAAACTTATGTGTCTGATACTTAAATCTAACACATTTTCTTTTTAGGAAAAGCCACATGAACTGTGTTAGTAGCAGCAAACAGTTTGAGATTTTCTCTTCATTATCCAGTGCTCAGTTTGCAATGGAGAGTGGCAGAGAGGTCCTTGTTCCCCTTAATCCGTTATCACAGAAAGGTGAAGATCAATGCTGTTCATATTGCGTGTTCTCAGCTGGTTTTTGTTGCTTGCTGGGTAAAACAGCTTTTTTCTTTCCTCACAGCCAACAGCCATCAGGTGTTGGTCTTTCTGGGTCTTTATTCCCCCTCCTTTGGTCCCAGGTTGACTCCCAGCAGCTTGACTTTCCCTTGAGCACACACAATCATTGAGGAACCTACCTGTGCACATTCATCCAGGTAGCTGTTGGCCGATTCCCAGGTCTGTAATTGCACTCCACCCCCATCTTTCATTGAGTCATAGAATAGTTTGGCTTGGAAGGGATTTTTAAACGTCATCTAGTCCAATCCCCCTGCAATAATCAGGGACATGTCCCACTAGATCAGGTCCCTCAAGGCCCTGTCCAACCTGACCTTGAACACTCCCAGGGATGGGGCATGCACAACTGCTCTGGGCAACCTGTGCTGGTGTCTCTCTACCCTCACAGGAAAAAATTCTTCCTTGATGTCCAGTCTGAACCTGCCCTCTTTCAGTTTAAAACTGTTTCCCCTTTTCCAGTCACTACAGGCCCTGGTAAAATGTCTCTCTTCATCTTTCTTATAATCCCCCTTTCCATACTGAAAGACCACAATAAGGTCCTCCCAGAGCCTCCTCTTCTCCAGGCTTCTCCAACCTCAGCTCTCTCAGCCCTTCTTCCTAGGAGAGGTGTTCCAGCCTGCTGATCATCCTGAACTTCTGTCCCAGTGGTCATGGTGGCCACCACAGCACCTGTCACATATGGTGGGGAGTTGAAGGACACTGGCTGTCCTTTTCCTGCAGCATTGAGAGACTTGTGACAGCAAAAAGCTTGGAGGTGCTTAATGGTAGAAGCTTCTTGAGTCTAGCAAGTATAAGAATCACCATGAATTTTTAAGCTGCATATAAATCCTTTAAGAATGATTTCTTGCTTCTCCATGCTGCTGCTGTGATCAGTTGTGCTCCTTCTTCCTGAGGTTGCCGCTGCTGTGGTTGGGCTAGTGGTGGGATGTGAGCTGCTCTGTGCTCACTGGTGCCATTTCAGAGCTCCAACATCTCCCTTAGAGGAGAAGCATGTGGACAAATCTCTGGATGAAAAGTCCCTTGAGGGTTGTTCAACATCTTCTGGTTGTGGAAATCCTGAAGGCCCAGGCTGCTCCTTGATCTCGTCCCTCCAAAACTGGTACTGGCCATGGCCAGAGGGGCTGTGGGAGAGGTTTTAGATGTGTTGGGGGTTGTGAAGGGAAGCACCTCAACTTTACAAACAGCCCTCTCCTTTCCCTCCAGGTGTGCTAGCACTGAGATATTAGCACCTTGAATCCTGGGTTCAGTTTTGGGCCCCTCACTACCAGAAAGACATTGAGGTGCTGGAGTGTTGTCCGGAGATGGGCAGTGAAACTGGTGAAAGGTCTGGATCACAAGTCCGATGAGGAACTGGGGGAGTTTAGCCTGGAGAAAAGGAGGCTCAGGGGAGACCTTATCATTCTCTACAGCTCCCTGCAAGGAGGTTGTAGGCAGGTGGGGTCAGTCTGTTGTCCCAAGTAACAAGTGACAGGACAAGAGGAAATAGCCTTAAGTTGTGCAGGGGTGGGGTTTAGATTGGATATTATGAGAAATTTCTTCACTGAAAGGGTTATCAGGCATTGGAACAGGCTGCCCAGGGAAGTAGTGGTATCACCATCCCTGGAAACTTTCAGAAAATGCATAGATATGGTGCTTAGGGATGTGGTTTAGCGGTGGACTTGGCAGTCCTGGGCTAACGGTTGGACCCAATGATCTTAAAGGTCTTTTCCAACCTAAATGATTCTATGAGAGATGTTTTGGAGCTGAGTTTCTTCCAGGTCAGTTTTCTGGGTGGCAGCCTTGTTCCTGTAGGTCTTCACCATCACATCAGTGGGTCAGCAAAGGTTTGCTCCTCTCCTGGAGACCCTTCAAATACTGTGTGAGACCTTAAGAAGCTCCTTCACATACAGATGGTTTTGTGCATGCTTTTCATTTTGGACTGACTAAGAGGTTTCAAATGCAGATGGTTTTTCTTTCAGATCACCCCAGGGCTGATACTTGGAGACAGCCACCTGTGGCAGGAGCAGGTTTCCTGGCTCAAAGTGCTCATCTCCAAACTCCCTGACTTTGTTATGCTGAATTAGATGCAGTCAAGCTGAGAAGCTCCTCCGTGTCCAGCTACCAGGGGGGCTGCTTGAAGTGCAAGAAGTCTTAATATAAAACCTCTCCTTTTGTTATTAGCATGGGGAGGGATACAGAGAAGTCTAAGCTTTGAGACATCCCAAAATGTCTGTATTTCGGTCATACCTCCATCTTACTCCTTTTATGATTCTATCAGAACTGCTTCCAGTTTCTTCTCCCCTTTGATTCAGAGAGAGGTGATGGCTGCAGGACACACTAATGGTGTTGGGTAGGGGAGGACAGGATCTTATAGGTGTGCAGGATCTGACTGGACTGGAACAGAGAGGCCATGGGGAAACAGCGATGTGATCAATGGGCCTCTGAACATGAGGAGGGGCTGCCCAGGAGGAAGCTGGAGCTGATGTTCATTAAGGCCGTAAATCCATGAAATGAGTGAGCTGATCAAAGGATGGAGAAGAGGAATGCATGATTTTGCTGCTCAGAGACTTATCACTTTTCCATCTCGGTGAGATCTTTAAAGATGACCTACATGAGGATGGGCTTGCTGAGACCTGATACCCTGCATCAGCTTCCATGTCAGCAGACACACCATGCTCCGGCTCCTATTAGAAGAGTCAAACAGATTTAACCACCTGCATTCATGAAGGTTGGGCATTAGGGTCTGGACATCAGCAAATTGCTTCTTTTTAAGAGATGACCCATTGTATACACTTCCAGCAGGACAGGGTATGATGAGGAGGTGTTGCATGAAAACATCTTGGCAGCTTCTCCTGCCCCTTCTCTCAGTCCTGTGTGGGAAAGAGCCATTTAAGACTGAAATTTATCTCTGTCTTGGACGCAGCTGTTTTGGGCTCAGATAGAGGGCAGGTGGTAGAAATGCCCTCACAGCTACAGAAATGCTGGTTGTGTGCATGAAGCTTTGTATAGGGCTGGTTTTAGAGGTTATGAACCCTCTCCAGGCTTTATTCAGGTAAGATGTCAATAGGTTTGCAGGGGGGAAAGAGGAGAGGAGTTTGCCAGGTGGATGCATCAGCATCCTTTTTCCTGGTGCTGAAGCAGGCACGGCTTGGAGAACTACCTGGTTGTGGCTCCCTCACCTTCATTTTGACCCAAGTCTCGTTGGGTCTACATGCCAGGAGTTTTTAGTGATATTTTAGGCATATCTGTAGCAGTGTCCACCTGTTCCAGCTGCAGGTTCCTGGTGTGCTGAGTGGTCCTCACCTCTCCTGCTGATTTTTGTTGCTTGCAGTCATGTCTGGGAGACACTGGACATAACTCCTGGGCAACAGGGCAGCCCCTTCTCTGGGATAAGGTATTTGTGGCTTACCTTCTCCCATTGTTCAGAAATAGCTGATGAAGAGCACTGCCTTTGATAGCTCTTTTATGGTCCACTGCAGCTGTATGAAAATCAACTACAAAAGCAACTTCATTTTGTTTATTTTTAATTTTGGCTGTGGTTGACAGATGTTTCCTGGGTGCTAGAGTTGCCTGCTTGGTTTGTTTTTTTTTCCTATAATGTGTAGCAGAAGTCTTCAGTCAACACACTGATTAGTAAGTAAAATCTTAACTGAAAAAAAAAAAAAAAAAAAAAAAAGGTGGGTAGGCTTGGTAGTGGGTCTGCTCATAAGGTCACGAGTGGTGGCCAGGCTGGATTTGAGCAGGCTGAAATCTGACTGACTGGGAGCATCCCGTTGGCTTGCTGGGGACATCAAGTCCTTGTGCATCTCCTCTGGGCAGTGATGGTTGTGCTGCTGATAGTAAGGGGTAAATCTTGGTACTGGCGATGGGAGCTTTCCATTGTAAACACTTGCTGGCTTGCAGAGGTTTAAAACTAATCAGGCTTCTTCCGTGTCCAATCCTACCCATGTATCGGTGCAGAAATCTTTGTAGGTTTCCAGTTGCATTTTATTTACCGTACTCTGTAATGGCATAATGAGAGTTCTTATTGCTACTTTAATTTAGCTGTAGTATCTTCAACAGCATTCAGATGCTTACATTAAAGACGTTGCTTATCAGAGCAAACTTGAACTGCTTGGTAGTCTCGGCTAGTTGATAATAGTGCCTATATAAATACCGGGGTGTGATTTTCTCTCTTGCACTTCAATATCTCTGTAGAAGGAGGTGCATCGCAAAACATGAAAATTAGGAAAGTTCAGGGGAAAAGCAGTCACTGAATCATGGCTATAAAGTGGGAATATGCTGATGAGGCAGGGAGTTCTTGATTTCAACCCGAACTTCTGTACAAATGAACACAAAGAGCAGATTTTGTCTTTGCTTCCCGTGCTGGAATCTCCCTTTGTTCCCATCTGTTCTCTGTTGTTGGACAGTCTCTGCAGCCTGCGAGCAGTGGCTGGCACCTTCCATGAGCCACCTGGAATCATGCACATGGTGGAGCCCCTGTCATACCTCATGCAGATGACACTGTAGGGGATGTCTGGTGGATATCTGGCTTGCTCCACCCCTGACAGTGATGATTTGGGGTTGGTGATCACTGTCAATGGGTTCCCCATGTGAAATTGGCTCCATCTTGGCTTTGGGGTGTGATGGATGAGATTTTGAGGGTCTCTGATGGAAAAGGGGTTCTTCAACAAAGTGGTGTGGGGAGTGATTGAATGCTGTAGATATTGCCATACTGCAGTGAATGCCAGGTTGGGGATTCAACTTCTGGATGGACATATCCAAAAAATTATAGTCAATGGCTCTATGTCCAAGTGGAAGCCAGTAATAAGTGGTGTCCCTCAAGCATCTGTACTGGGACCAATACTGTTTAATATCTTCATTAATGACATAGTGGGATTGAGTGCACCCTCAGCAAGTTTGCAGATGACACCAAGCTGAGTGCTGCCATTGATTCCCTTGAGGGAAGGGAGGCCATCCAGAGGGGTCTTGTCCCGCCTAAGGAGTGCACCCATGTGAACCTCATGAAGCTCAATGAGGCCAAGCACAAGGGTCCTGCACCTGGGTTGGAGCAATCTCAAGCACAAATACAGGCTGGGTGGAGAACAGACTGAGAGCAGCCCTGCAGAGAAAGACTTGTGGTTGCTAGTCGATGAAAAATGGGACATGAGCTGGCTGGCAATGTGCTCTTGCAGCCCAGAAAGCCAAGTGTATCTTGGGCTGCATCCAAAGCAGTGTGACCAGTGGATCTAGGGAGGGGATTTTTCCCCTCTGCTCCACTCTGGTGAGAACACCCCAGAGCACTGTGTCCATCCCTGGGGTCCCCAGCACAAGCCAGACAGGGTCCTGTTGGAGCGGGGCCAGAGGAGGCCATGGAAATGGTCTGAGAGCTGGAACCCCTTTGGTATGAGGAAAGGCTAAGAAAGTTGGGGTTGTTTAGCCTGGGGAGACCATCTTTCAGCCTTTCAGTATAAAAAGAGGACTTGTAAGAAAGATGGAGAGAAACTTTTTTACCAGAACAAAGAGTAATGAATGGTTTTAAACTGAAAGAGAGTAGCTTTAGATAGGACATAAGGGCGAACTTTTTTTCCAGCAAGGGTGATGAGACACTGGAGCAGGTTGCCCAGAGAAGTTGTGGATGCTCCATCTCTGGAAGTGTTCAACATCAAGTTGGATAGGGCTTTGAGCAACCTGATCTAGTTGAAGATGTCCCTGCCTATGGCAGGGGATTTGGACTAGATGAACTTTGAAGGTCCCTCCCAACCCAACCCATTCTATGATTTGTTGATTCCTCCTTATTTCTGTGACTTGGCTTTTGTGGTGGTTCAACTGGTCCTGGGTGATTCGGGATTGGAGTAGGGCTGCACTGGCTGGTCTTCCCCTCCACCCTCTTGGCTTGCGTTGTTTCTTTTATTTATATTTTGGCTTACACTGTCTTCAGGCGTTGTTAGAGTTCTGTGGCTGTCCTCCAAGCTGATTCAGGACACGGTCAGAAACCAACCCTGGAAAATCCAACTTCTGGCCAGTGCGACTCCAAGCAAGGTGCTCACCAGTCTGCAGGGAGCTGGAGCAAGACCTGACAGGAAGCAACTCCCAAATAAGATAGTATGTTTAAATAAAAAATAAAAAAAATTGAAATGCTCAGTTATGGTACCTCTGCTCCTGCTTGGAGCTGAAACCTGGAGGTGTTGCTTATGTGCATGCTGGAGAGATGCAGTGCTCTTTGACATCATTTTGCTATGTGGGAAATTTCAATTACAGAGGAAGTAACATGTCCAAACCATGGAGCAGAAAGATGAGAAGTAACAGCTGACGGGAACGTAGAGGAAGATGGCAAGAGGTGGCAGAGAAGGGGTGCAAAATAGAGCCCCATCCATTAGGCCATTTCAGTTTGGGCTGGACCATGCTGGAGGAATGGATGCTGCAGGGACAAGGCTTTTTCTTGGCCACTTAAGTCTCCTGCAGCTATTTTTCTGCCTCTTCCCAGTGAGTTTAGAAATACCATCCCATTCTTACTCCAGCTCCGGAGGTATTTTAGCTCAAATGCTGTTTTATTGCCTGCAAATACCGGGGAAGAGGGTTCATGGCTTTGCAGTAGATCCTAGGGAGCATTTGGTAGATCCCAGATACTAATGAGCACTTGGAGAAGGCCATCAGAAGTCATCGCTTCCCTGCAAGCATTTAGCTCAGATCACCAAACTATTTTGAGGGCAGAAACCCATTTTGGAGCAAATTCCTTAGGATAATTGTGTTGGCTAAATTTCTCCATCATTATTCCACAGCCTGGATGATGTTTGGATGTATTGTCCTCCAGGTTTTAATGACGGGGAGCTGGATTTTTTTTTTTAAGGCTGCTTCCGTCTGCACCCAATTATAAAAAAGCCATGAAAAAAAAGCTATTTACTGGCTGTCAGTTCAGAGTGGTGTCAGAAAACAGCTCCACCACCTCCAGCGATAGCTTCCCAGCAGCTGCTTAGCACTGAGACATGGTGGGTAAGAGGGACATTAAAACAGCCTGACATCAATCCACTCGCTTAATCCTGCACTTGGCAGCGAGGCTACCTGTAGTAGTTCCAGTGAAGCTGCATGGATGTGCTTTAAAAAATAGAAAGTACTTGAGTTGAGGCACTTGTGTTTTGGGGATTAACTTGTGCTTTTAATGCTCCCCTTCCCCAGAAGGTCTGCTTTTGTCACCACATTGTGCCGGGTTTCCAGGAAGGAGCTGGACTCGGGTCCGTCATGGTGGATGGAGAGTTAGACACAAGTCCAAGGAGATGGGAAGATGCTCCAGCACTTTGCCATCTCTTGTCTGTCTGCTGGTCCCTTGTCACCTGCTGTTGACTGGTGCTGGAAAAGTAGCAATCAAGCAGGGGGTGAGACAAGCCTGGAGATATTAAAGAAGTTCAACCTGGGCAAACTGCTGGTAGAGCAGAGCTGGAAATGCCAGGCTGGTCATCCCCACCCTGTAAGGTCAGTGGGTGGTTGTTAGTTGGCCCAGTAACCCAGCTTCGCCTTCTGCCCTCTGCTGCTTCCTGCCAAGCTCGTTCGTGGAAAATGTTAATTAACGTCATTCCCAGGGCTGAGCCGGGACCTTTCAGTTGCTGCCTCCTTCTTTGCCAGGTCCATGCTAAAGAAGGCTGTGCCCTGCAAAACCCCCTCATCCCTGTTCCGCTCCCCATGCACGTCGGGGCCTGTTGGGCCATTTAAGGCTTTGTGAGTCGTTAACAGCACCTTGAATTTCACCCAAAGCTGCCTTGGCAGCCAGGGAGGAGTCCCGACCATGGGGGCTGCCAGCCGGGCACTGTCCCAGTGCTGGGCACCGCTGCCGGTCTCCTCCAGGCAGGCTGTGGGGGGAACCCCAGAGTGAGGAGACCAGGATGGGGACGACATCAGTGGGATGATGACATCTTCATCAGCACCCGATGGAGCCGGGGAGGTTTATCCCCAGGGCTTTTTAGGGCTGCTGTGAGTTTTCCGTTGTCTCTCTTGGAAGGGATCAGAGGGTTTTTTCTCTTTTTATGATCCAACCTGTGGGCTGGCAGGGATCCCATGGGGGTATAATTAGCCACCCCAACAGGTGGAAGGGATCAGATAGCCCCCAGTGCGAGGTCATGCCCGCCACCCCGCAGCCCTGCTGGGCTTCACCCTGGCTGACACACAGTGGGCAGCAAACCACCTTACAGCAACCCAGCCCCAGCATGTTTGCTCTGGCATGCAGGGCAAGAGCAGAACAGTGGCCATAAATAAACAGAAGGGGCTTTTCCAACCACTGAGCCCAGCGGGGAGGTGATCCCAGCCTCATCATCCCAGCCCTGAAACAGCGACGATGCACGGGGCATTACGGAAGAAAGGCCGAGCTCTGAGAGCGGTGTGGAAAAGCCATTAGAAACCGGAGCTGGGGACATGGCCCTGGGATTAGTCGCACACGGTTTGTTTTCTTTATTAAGTATCTTTTTGCCATGGAGCCAATAAACATGGTCTGGTGCAGTGATTGACTTGGAGGTTGGTGCTGGTGAGAGCACTGGGGAGGTGCCATATCCTGATCCTGGCACCCAGCCAGGACCACAGCACCATCCCTCCCGCAGGGATTTGTAACTGGTCCCTTGGGTGCCCTGCTTGGAAGAAACAGCCATGTTTCTTGGCTTTTCCCCAGAATAGCATCATTCCTCGGCATAGCAACATCACCACCAGCTGCAAGGGTGAAGCATCCATGTGGCTTTTTGAGACCAGGGCTCTTTTTTTCCTTCTCTTCTCCTTTCAAGTCCATTTTGTCCTGGAAACTACTCTACAGAAGCAGGTCTCACATCCTTGAGGCTCTGAAGAGCTGCTGCCCTGACAATGAATAGCAATAATCAGCATCAGGTGGGTTCATAATTAATAGGAGGCTTTCAGGGTGTCACCATCATCACAAGGATGGAGACCCAGAGGTGGTGGTGGACTAGAAGCCTTCCAGCATGCAGTAGATCTGATGTACCATCAGGCCAGCTAGCCATCACACGGGATTGGTGCAGTTGAACTAGAGCTGGCCCCAGCTGTAAGAACGATATGGGAATTACTTTGCATTGATGCTGGTCAGGAACATGATCACACAGCCCAAGAGCCCATCCCTCACTGTTTTGCTGCCTGACACTGTACGGAACCTGAAATCCTGAGGTTTTGCTCATGCTTCCCTTGGGATCCACTTGCCCTGTCAAAGTGAGCTCAGCAGTTCTGCCTGTCCTGTGCCACCGGAGTCGTATAAGTTTTAGGCAGGCATTATCATCCATCACTGCCCATTCAATAAAGAATGGCTTTGGGCAGAGAATGTGGGGAAAAGGGGAATGAGAAGATAAACCACAAGCGGTTGCAGGTTTTCTCCATGTAGATGGTCTCAGCTGGCACCGCGCCAATGTGGCTTTCAGCCTTTCCATCTCTCCATCACCTGGCAGCAGCCCCTGGGTTCATCCTAGCCTTCAATCCTCAACAGGCCATGCCTTTAGTTTTTCTCTCCTCTGATTTTGTTTCACTTACTTTTAAAGCAGTTATCAGGTTGAGGGGTTTGCTTCTCTGCTCATTATTTTTCATGACAAGGACTGCCCTTGAAAGCTGTCTTGTCGCTGTCTTTTGCAAACATTTATTCTTGGTCCGGGCCATAGCCCGTCTGCAGGTGGAGGTGGCCAGACCAGCACGAGTTGGGAAGAAGGTAGAGGAAAGTGAAAGCTGTTCTCCCAAACCTCTGCTTGATTCAAATTTCTAGGTGATTTGCAAGGGAATGGCTGCTTAAACACAAGCTTTCTGTGCTGAATGTGATGGTTTTCCCATACCCGCTCTGGAATGGCATACCCAAAATAAGCATCAACGCTACTGCTAGCTCGGGGCAGGCAGGAGCTGGCCTTGCCTGCATGGCTGGGATGCTCTAGTCTCTAGTGATGCTTTTCCAGTGCTTGTCCTTGAGCGGAAGAGAGCAAACAGTCTCCTGGGCTGCATCTGAAGCAATGTGGCCAACAGGTCTAGGGAGGGGATTCTGCCCCTCTGCTCCACTCAGGTGAGACCCCCCTGGGGCACTGCACCCAGCTTGGGGGTCCCTAGCACAAGCCAGGCAGGGACCTGCTGGAGCGGGGCCGGGGGAGGGACACGGAGCTGGTCCGAGGGCTGGAGCATCTCTCCTATGAAGACAGGCTGAGAGAGCTGGGGTTGTTCAGCCTGGAAAAGAGAAGGCTCCGGGAGGGAGACCTTAGAGCAGCCTGCCAATACCTAAAGGGGGCTGATAAAAAAGACGGAGAGTTTTTACCAGGGCCTGTAGTGATAGCACAAGGGGCAATGATTTTAAACTAAAAGAGGGTAGGTTTAGATTGGACATAGGAAATGAATGTTTCCTGGATAGGGTGGTGAGACGCTGGGCCAGGTTGCCCAGAGAAGCTGTGGATGCCCCATCCCTGGAAAACTGAATGGGGCTTTGAGTGACCTGATCTAGTGGAAGGTGTCCCTGCCCATGGCAGGGGGGTTGGACTAGATGATCTTGAAAGATCGCTTCCAACCCAAACCATTCTGTGATTCTGTTTCTATGAAACAGGATTTTGGAATAATGGCAGACCCTGGGCACTGTTTAGAGATGACTCTAGTTTCAGGTTGCCCATTGGCTTGTAGACTTACTTACCATTGAAGGTCCTTCAAATTGAGGAGGAAAGTCATAAACTGTGGGTTTAATGAATTTTTATTGGAAAAGCGGTGCTGTCACTGCACCGTGCCCCCCATCGAGACAATGGCCATGCGTCCATCTGGATCCCCAGCCCTCCTGCTGCTCAATGCCATCCCCAACCTCAAGCAGACAAGCTCCTTGCTCTGCTGCTGACTTCAGTGATCGGCCCCAGGCAGCAGAGCTGCTGAACCTTTCTGCCCTTTTAAAGAGAGAGCTCCCACAGCTCAGCGGGGCTGCTGCTTAATCCCAAAGGTCAGCATGGGGAGCTGCTCCCGTGCCCCCAGAGTCAGGTTGCATTAAAAGGGCAAGAGCTTGCCTACATCCCACATTGTTGGCAAGATGCATTTTTATAAACAGGTGAGAATGATCATGCTAAAACCCTCACTGTGTTTCTGTTCCCCTGGGTTTGTCTTGTTTTGCCCCAAACCTGTGCAAAATTTGAGCAACTGTGCTACCCTGTAGCAGGGAGGTTTGCAGCATGGGCATCCAAGTGTGGGAGGACCCATGCGGGGAAAAAGCAGACTGCATCTTTGCTCGTGGAGACTGTCAACAGGGGAATGGATGCTGGTGTTGTGAACCCTTTGTTGTGCCGTGTGTCTTGGATTGCCTCTCTCCATGGGTATCATGACGTGGTGCATGCCTGTGCTTCCTGCAAAAGCCAAGCTGGCTGGGATGGGAGAGAGCACCCTGGGTGGGAATGGGTCCACCCAGGGCATCATGGGGCTGAGCAGGGCTCCAGGACCTGCTGCCACCCTGCATCCCTTGGGATACACTGGGACAAGCTCTCTGGATTGCTGGTTGTTCTGTCATGGTGTTTGGAACAGTTAGAGATTAGAGAAAAGCTGTTCTTTCTCCCTCCCCCCACCAACGTTCTCAGCCACCCAGACAGAAATCAGATCTGAAGATGTCTCCTCTGCCCTGCCTGTGTCTCTTCCTGCCTTTCCCACTGCCAAAAAGGGCTGTTCCCCAGCAGAAAGCCTTGTGCAGGGGAAGCTGTGGAGCACTGTTGACATCTCCATCCCACTAGCACAGCTGGTGGCTGCAGGGACAGCTGTGAGCATTGCTGCAGGGAGCTCCTGAAACGCTGGGCTGGGAGTGCAGAAGCACTTTTAGTGGTGAACATCATGGTGCCCTGGTTTTGCCAGCCCTATGCCATGGCCACACTAAGCTTCTTTGGTCAGACGAGCATCAGCAAATCTCATTTCCAAGCCGTGAGCAGAGCGGGTTGAGCTCCAGCCCTCAGCCACCTTCGTCCAGAGGGTGGTCCAGGCAGCGATCCCAAAATAAGTCCTAAAAGGAAGGTCTTTCATGCCTGGTCTTCCCTGCTCCTCCTCAATTGCCAAGCATGTCTGGGACAAGAAAACCTTGTGTCTTCTCCAAACCCAGCTTCTCCAGCCCAGTTAACCTCTTTGGAACCTCCCAGCATCACCCCCTTGGGGGCTGATCATTGCTGTTAAGACTTTAGAGGTTTGGCTCCATAAAATCGGGCACTTGGAAAGCTGTGGGTGAGTGTGTAGTGTCTCCCAGAGGAGAGTATTATTTTTAATAGTATTTTGGAATGGAGTGGTATTTTGTTACTGAGAAGGAAGTATCAATACATCCTTCTCTTTAGCAACATATTGGTGCCATCTGAAGGAGCCCTGAAGGGAACCTGTGCTCCCTGCAGAGGTTTCACTGCTTTTCCCAACATCACTCTCTTTCTCCCTTGCAGTGCAAGAAGAAGCACACGCTAGTTTGCCCTGACTTCGCCAAGAAAGGAGTCTGCCCCAGTGGTGCCCGGTGCAAGCTGCTGCACCCACAGAAGAAACGCCACCCAAAAGAGGCAGAAGATGGGGAGCGCAGTGACCCCCCCTCCAAGTGGAGACGAGTCTGGGAGGAGACAGGCAGGTAGGAGAGAGCAGAAGAAATTCACTTTGCTGTTCTTAAACAGCTTTCTTCCTAGCCTGCTCAAAAACATTTCCTCTTCCAGGTGTGTATCCATCTGTGTGCTGGTTTGTTTTAAGATGTTGATGATGTGGGTCATTGTGGTGCCTTCTTGATAGAGTAACGGGGTTGGGCAGGGTCCATGCTCAAGGGAGAGGTCCCCGGGCAGAGCTAATGGAGAGAAAAGGTAAGATAGCTTGCATCTTGCTACCTGATGTGTGCCGTTGGAGTGTAGCTATCTTCACCCTTAGAAATGTGCTGTCCAGGGCTTTGGCACCTCCAGGTCTCTTTGAGGCTTTTGTAGACCTTCCCCCTGGGAGGTGGAGGAGCCCTGATGGAGACCCTACTACCAAAAGCAGGTACAGTTTATCCATAGCTCTGTGAGAAACTGGAAACCATCATCCCTCTTCCTCTTCTTGATGGCAGAGAGCAGAGCTGAGCTCTTGGTATGGCATGGAGGGGCTTGCCATCAGGGCTGGACTCACTGCCTGAAGAAGCAGAGATGGGGGCAGACATGAAGATACAATAGGCTTTGTAAAACTATTTGATGCTGGGCTGGGTCCTTGGTTAATCCTTGGAAGCTCTCTGAGCTCTCTGTGGTACTTTTGGATGCTGGGATCTGGGATGGAGCCACAGACTGATGATGAACACGTTGGTCCTCGTCCTCACAGGGAAACAGATCTTCTCAAACTTGGCACATTCTTGCCTTCTTCTGCCCTCACCCCTGAGCTCTGCCTGTAGATTGACTACATCCCAATGCAATTAAAATTAAAGCCAAGTTGAAATCTGGCTTTAAAAAATGAAATCCAGAAGTCCTGGTTAGCAGGAAGAGAAAACACCAGCCTGGATGCTTGGCTCCTCCGTGGCAATTTGCAGCAGGATGTGGGGGTGAAGGTGGAATGGCAATGGAGGGACCTGGGAGCCGTGCTGGTCTGGTCCATGCTCTTGCCCAGTCCTGAGCCTCATCCTGGTCCTGCCTTGTAAGGTAGCAGAGGGGGGCAAGCACTCAGCGGGCTCTCTGAACTTATTCCGGGTGACAGAAGAGCCTTGGAATGACACAGAGCTCATGTCCCCGGTGTGAATGAGGTATAAAATAGCTCCTTGCTCTTTTTTAGGTAAGGAGGCATAAGCCCAGGGCTGAGCAGCGGGGGGGCACCCTCCTCCTGTCCTGGGGCCGGCTCCTGGCATCCTCTGCTAGGAAGGGAGCACACCCAAGCTTGGAAGCTGCTCAGGAGGTTGTTTTCTTTTTCCTTTATTGGCACCGTCATCAGAGATGTCGAATGAGTTGAAGTGTCGTATTCGCTGGGCTCGGAGGAGGGTGGCAGGGTTGGGGCTAAGCCAAGCCCAGCAGGACATCTCCAAGCCATCCCTGCTACCCATGCCCTCCATCTCCCCTCCTCTCTGCTTGCTTAGCCCAGCCGGCACCCAAACAGCCCATCACCTCCACAAGCACACCTGAGAACTGGAAACCTTGCAGGGAAGTGCGGGGCAGGGAATCCAGCTGGAGGGTGAGAAACTCTGTCTAAATCCAAGCCAGCTTCTGGGAATTTAGAGATACAGAGCAGCCTGGGATGGAGCCCAGGGAGCCTTCATGTGCGGCTCTGGTGGTTATCCCAGCCTCTTCCATTGCATGTGATGCCATGCCCATCATTGCCAAGTGGGATCGTTTTATTTTTCTGTCTTAATTTTCCCCTGTGCCTCCTTCAGGAATGATCCAGCTCAGCTCTGTGATGATGGGGAAATGCCCGGACCCTCCAGTGCGGAGCAAGAGGTTAAGTTTTGGAAAGAGAAAGACACCTTGCCAACCAACTGGCTGCAAAAGCTGCCGTCCTTCATCTCCCTCCAGTCCTCAGCATCCCCCAGGGACGAGGGCTGCAAAGTGGAGAAGGATGAGGACGAGCCAGAGGATGAGCCAGGTAGGAAGTGCTTGCTCTGGTTTTGCTGACGCATGCTCTGAGCTGCTCTGATTCACCGTGCGGGAGAGTTATTTCCCAACTGCTCTCAATGGGTTTTGGTGGGATCCATGTACCTTGTGAGATGCCAAGCCATGGGAGCCCAAAGTGGGATGGCAATCAGGACTTGTGTCTCTGTGCACACAAGGGCACATGCCCCTGGCTCTGCTCCTGAAACCACGCAGTAGGATTTTGTCCCCATCTTTTATCATTGTCCCCTTCTTCCTTATCCTTTAAATTATCTGATGATGAATCCAGTCTCATTCCAATGACGGACCTGCAGCAGTCCCTGGTAGAAGGGTGTTTCAGAGGGGTGTAGTGATGCTCTGCCTTGCTGCTGGAGCCACAGAAGGACCTCTGGACTGTTCATTGCACATGTTTCCCAGCGTGAAATAGCTTCAAAGCTTAAAAATAAAAACACCCCTGGTGGGAGGTGGGGTGACGTGTTTGCAGGTTGCAAGTTCAGAGGAAGAGCCATGTTAATCTGAGATGATCTGCTTTATTCTTTTGCTAAAAGATGGGGGAAGAGGGTTTGTAAATCAGTAACATTTTTGGAAAAGGCTGTTTTAGGATGGTCAAAACTTCTTAAAAACTCCGACATGTGAGAACAAACAGCATCTGCTTCAACATTTTTTATTTTTGAAAAAATTCAGGGAAATGTTTCAATTGTTTGAAACGGAACTGACTGTGGGAATAAAAGCAGGGGGAGGTAGCTGAAGTAATGAGAAGAAACGTCTTTGTTTCTCCAGAGTGGCTCATGGTGGATGTTAGCTACATTTCTGCTTCTCCAACGTTTTCCTTGATTCTTCCTCTCCTAAATCAGCTCTGACACTGGAAAATCCAGCACTTTGGGGCACTGCAGGGATGTGTCCGCAGGAGCAGAGGTGATGGAGGTGCCAAGGCAGAAATCATGTCTGGTCCTTCCCAGTGCTGGGTGGGAGGTTTTTGGCCAGGTGATACTTCAAGCTTTCCTTTTCATCTCCTGTCCTTCACTGGAGGGATGTACAGCAGCTGCATCTCCTGAGCACCTTCGTGAAAAGGGAGGCAGCATCTGGCTCAGAAAACAGAATATTTTGTGGCAGTAATGATGAAATCCTTGGCTCAGTATGAACCAAAGGGCTGGAGCATCCCTCTCTGTCTTCTGTCCCGTGCCACCTCTGACTGAGTATGCAGTTGGAACAGGATCCCATGGGGAGAAGGGATGAATTCAGTACTGAAAGCCAGGCTGGGGCATTTGCATGGTTGTCCATAAGCAGGTACCAAGGATTTGCAAGGCAGTGCCAGGCTTGAACACGGAATGCTTCAAGCCAGGGAGGTCTGAGATGCCTTAATGGTGTGGGAAAGAAAATTCTCAGGATTAGCCACATATTCCTGAAGTCACAGGCAAGTGAGTGTGCTGTCGAATCACGGTGCGGCGGAGACAGCAAGGGACCGTTCTGGCTGGGAATGGCTCCTCTCCATGGCATGGGGTGAAGTTCTCCACTTCCCTTTCCAGGGATTTCTTCCTCTGCGTGCCTCCCTTCTTCCCTCTCCTTGGCTCTGGTTCAACTCCCTTTTGATCTCAGTGATGCAGCCAGGGAAGCACTCCCAAAGCAGTGGCTTAATCGTTTTTTTTTATCTCTGTGGTGAAGATGGAGCAATTAATCTGTGGACAAAAAAGCTGTCAAAATGCCCTGGATTGCACTTGGCAGCCTGGAGTAACTCGGTCGAGAGGGCAGAGGCGTCATCCTGGCAGCGAGGACATCCTTTTCCTCTTAACTCCGGTTTGCACATTCAAGGGAGGATGATTTCAGGTGTTTTGGGTGGGAGGATGAGTAGAAGGAGCTGGTTCAGTCCAGGGGTGTTGGGAGGAAGGCTGTGGGGAGCTGGTGTGTATGGGGCTGGGGCATGCATCCCTCCATGCTCCTTCTCCTTTGCCCAGGGAACACTGGCATCAGGAAAGCAGATGCCAGAAGATCAGAGGAAAGGCAAACCAGGCAGGAATTGCAGATGGCTGTAAAATCATCTGATGATGAAGCAATTTCCCTGCCAAAGGGATGCAGTGTGGTGAGTCTGGGCACGAGAATGCTCTTCAATGCCTGAGTTTGCCCATGCTTGGCGCTGTGTTGCAGTTGGTAATTAATCTCAACACACATCAACACACATGGTAATCATCTCAACACACAAACGAAGAGGCTCAGGCACAGCAGAAGCTGGGGACCCCCATAACCTAATGGGAGAGAAGGCGCCCAAGCCACTAGTGAGCCGTCATCCCAAAAGAGCACAGGGTGGGGCTTAGGTGCTGCTGAAGGACCAAATGCTTTATGGTGGCCACATCACCAGAACTGGTGTTTATGAGCTTGAAGTGCTGTTTTGAGCTGAGCAGGTGGTCAGGATGAGTCTGCGTAGCTCTAGGTAGTAGCTGGGGTCTGCAGTGGGGCTTGGGGGTCTGCGCCTTCCCCACTGCGGATTTCATACCCAGGATAATATTTGGTTTCTGCTTGTAAAGCCTGAAGGTGACACACAAATTGGTGGGGTAGTAAATAAGGAGGAGGACAGGTTATTATTACAGAGTGAGCTGAATTGCTTGGTTAAATGGTTACAATTTAAGAAAATTCCCTTTTAAGACTGGTAGATGCAGGAGGAATTAAATAAAAACACAGGCTCTCTGTGCAGGAGGGATGGAGTGTGGGTTTGGACGTGACGTTTAAGGACAAGTGTGGGCAACAGTATCAGTTTGTGGGGTCTCAGTGGGGGTCTGCAGCCTCTGGCCTTGGGATATAGAAAAGGGGAACTGGAAAAGGAGTGATGCGGTCTGCATGTGTGGAGCAGAGCCCACTGTTATTCTTCAGTTGGGAGGGTTCCCAACCTGCAAGAGGAGCCTTGTAGTTTGGGGTCAGAGTGGTAGTTTGAGGCCACTGGTGCTTTCTGAGCACCCTCCAAAAAGCCTGTCCATGCAGCACAGGGAGAGCAAACTGCTTCCAGCCAGGCATCCCAACTGGGAAGGGTGGGCTTGGTGGCATCCTTGTTGTGTTCTCCATCCAGGAGGGCAGAGCTGGAGGGAGCAGGGGCTCCCCTACCCCTCCAATACCCGTTTCCAGGTAATGGGCTTTTCCATATTTCACCTTCCAGTTAAATAGCCTGTGCTGGAGCCTAACTGGCCTCCCCGCGCTAATTGTAAGCAAGTGCACCAATGCAAACCATTCCAATCGAGTGCTAATTTAATTAGAAAGCACCCATTTTAGTTAATTTGTTCGAGAAGATCACTGAAAACTCCTGGAGAGAACAGATGTTCCCCTCTCCCCCGATGAACATTCAGGGGTTTGTAAATGGCTCCACTCAGCCTTGTTTAGGAGAGAAAAGAGGATTTTATAGCTGCAAACAACCCTTTCTGTAAACATTTTACAGCTCTCTGCACGTTTGAGTGACGATAAACCCCTAGCAACTCGGCGGGCTGCAAATTTGCGACCATACGGCTATCATTTTATTGTCATATTTCACGGTCGTAACGTTAATGGAAGATGCTCGCTACAGTCTTTTTTAACGGCTCCGCTGAGCACGCTCAAACGCTTTGGCTGTGGAGGAATTCACGGAGGTGCAGCGCTTCTGGGTTTGTTTACAGCTTTCACTTCTGGAGGAATAACTTTGCAAATGCAAATCTCCCCCCTTCTCTGCCGGGCTGGACCAGTGCTTGAGAGCCACCCCCAACAGGGCATGTGACTGTGGGGATGGGCAACCCCTTGGTGCCAGATCCTGATCCAACCATCCCCAGCTCCTGGAATGTAAGAGAAAGCTGGTGCTGTGAGCCATCCAGTTGGATGTGGCCAGACCCCCTTGGCTGCACTGAGGGTCCCATGGGGTCTCCCATCACCTGTAGTATCTCCTTTAACCCTACTTCTGACACCAGCTCTTTGATCTAAAACTTATTTCAGCAGCCAGGTGTGGCAGCCAACCCTTTTGGTCAGTGTGAGCCATCAGCAGAAGATGCCCTGGAGCTTTCCAGAGAGCATCTGTGTGGTTGGGGATGAAGGGCTAGGACATTATCCTGGGATAACAAGAGCTGGCATTCACTGTCAGCTTTGATGCTGGCAGGACATAGCGCAGTTCGCTTCTCTTGGTAGGATCGTGGAGGAAATATTTTTGTGGATAAAATACAGGGAACTGGTTTGTCTGTGTGGTCACAAACATCTCCTTGTACATCCTGTGCTCCAACCTCAGTCATCTTGATGGCATTCACTGAACTCGCTCCAGTATGTCCATGTCCTTCTGTACTGGGGAGCCCACAGAGCTCCAGGTGTGGTCTCACAAGTGTTGGATGTTTTCACAGCACTACCAAATTAGCCCAATCCTGAAAAGCACTGCTAATGAAGCGTTTAATGCAGACCTCAGTGCTGAACTCAGACTTTTTCATGGTAAATCTGAAGCCTTTTGTTTATCCAGGGGAAAATTTTTTTTTAGTTTTCTCTTACTGATCTGTTATCTGTTATGCACCTCCATGGAGAGTCTGGCTCCATCTTCAACCACCTTTAGGTAACTGAAGACAATGATTATTTGAGTACAGTTGAAGACAAGTAGTTAAAGACAGCAATTCCCCATTAGTTTTCTCATCTCCAGACAGGAACCCCCTGGTTCTCTCTTCTCTTCCATCCAGGTTACCTTCAGGAGGCATCTGAGCCACCTTGGACTTCTTTGAGGATCTTGAGTCCTGGCTGGTGGGGAGCTGAGGTTTTGGCCTTCCTGGTAGGGCTCGTTGCCTCTTTTTGGAAAAGGCCTTGGCCATGATGAAGTCAGGGGCTAAATGCTGCACCTGCAGCCGGTCCACCTCCCTGGCTTCTTCTTTGGGTGGGACCACATCCATGACCTCTTCTTCAGGTGGGGTCACCTCCGTGGCCTCTGGATCTCCCACGACTTGGCTGAGGGCAGCTGTTCTGTCCCACGCAGTCTTCCCAGCCTTTCTGCTCCTCCTCTGTGTATTCCTCCTCCAGGTTCCCTCCATTGACTTGTCATTGACAGCACCACCTTTCTGAGCAGGGTCCTGGTGCGTCTCCTGCACTGCTGGTGGGGGTGTTATGGCTCACTGTTGTCAGACCTCTCTTGGAGAGCTGGTCACTGGAATGGACCTCTCTTCCTCAGAGTCTGGCTAAGGCGCTGGAGAAGCTCTTTCCTGGGCCTCCCAGCTTTTGAGGAACCTGCTTGAAGGTCTTGGTGCCTCACCCAAAGGCTGGCAATAACTCTTGACTCCGCCGTACCTTTGCTTGCTCCATGCATCCTGGGTGCTCACAGCAGCAAGAAACCCAGCAAGCTGTGGAGCCAGATCAGTGGACCATCTAATAAGGGCTATGGGACAGTGGATGGTTAAGTGGCTTGTGACATCTCAGGATTGCTGTGATGTGTGGCTGGCTTGGTCACCTGCCAGGTTGGGAAGAGTGAGGGGGCTGATGGGCTGAGGACTGCTTTTCATGTGGCTTTTCACTTGTGGAGAGCCAGGGAACTCTGCAGAGCTGCTCCTGGTCCCCTCATAGGTTCCTGGGGCAGATCAGATTGATGGGAGATGGTTACAGATCATCTGAGATCTTTGGTCCCAGTAGTTTTAGCCTCTGCAGGCAAGAGCAGCAACTGGAATCTTTATGCAGAAACAGGGGTTTTAGCAGGATAGTGGTGTGTGCCTCAGTTTCCCCATTTGCTATATTCTTCTAATTAGCAGCAGCTCTGAATCTTTATTGGCAGTTTGTGGGTGGCTTGAGGCACTGCAGGATGGAAACAGCTGGGAGGGTTGAGGGAGAGCCAGGGATGAGTTTAGGTATGAGAGGAGCAGATAAACCATCTCCTTTGTCTTTTGGGGGTCTTTCCCTTCAGCTCTGGGCCATTTTCAGATCCAAGTCCAGGCCTTAGGATCATAGGATAGAAGGGACCTGGGGAGGTCATCAAGTCCAGCCTCCTGAACCAGTCCAACCTCAACAATAAGGTCCAGCTCATCATGTCGCTGCCTGTGGTGGCTGAGAAGTCAAGGACACATGGCTGGGGATGTGTTCCTTGGAAGAACCTCTTAGGGTGCAGGTAGGAGATGGCAGGAGTTGGCGGAGGCACTTTGATGGTCATGGTAAGAGCTCATGAGAGTTACAAGACCTCCCAGATCCTCAGGAGATGATACCAATGGGACAAGGAAAAGTTAAGGAGAGGAAGGGCAGAAGGACACCAAGCCCTGAAGTCTGCAGGGAAAGAAAAGGGAATTAGGAGTGTGCTTGATGTACCTTGTTGTCCTTACATCAGTGTTACCACTGCTGTCTTTCTCTGAGGCACTCTAGTCTCACAGGATAAATTAACAGGCTCCACACAGGCAGCAGGAAATCTCTGTCTTCCTTCCTGATGGTACCCATGAACCAATCCCTGCCTCATAGCTTAACAACCTGGAGGGCTCCAGGACAGTGTGGACCTTGGTGGTACCTTCCCATCTCTTCTCCTGGCATTTGGCAGATCTTTCTTGTAATGGAGAGGGTGATCCATGCACCTGGCAGGTGGTGATGGGATGTTCCTGTGCTCATCCTGATCTCCTCCTTTTCTGTGTTATCCTGCTGCAGGTGAATGCTTCCTTCACCAGCTTCTCAGCCAACGTCACGCTCCATCAGGCATGTAGGGAGAGTTTAATTAGAGAGCATCAAAACTCTTTCGTAACTGAATTAACAAACCTTTAATAGAATTGCTTTTTCTAATGCAAAAATCTGTTGAGCTGCAGGTAGCAGGCTGCATCCACCCCTTGGACAGGACAGTGCCTAGCAGTCTAATTGGTTTCCTGTTAATGGGCTGGATCTACTTGGGTCATTAGCAATTGCATCTTCTCCTCCTGAATCAGCAGGTCCCTACAGATTTGGGGGTTGTTTGGTGAGTGTCTCTGCAGCGGGGTGGGTTTAGGTTGCTTTCATACACCGTGGATACTGGTTTCAGACATCTTCTTGGTCATGAATGCTTCCTTCCCAGCCCAGAGAAACAGGTAGGCTGATACTCAGGCTGATGGACCTCACCAGAACTCCTTGATGGACCTTGCGTTAGATGCCTTGTATCTGGCAGGCCTTGCCTCTGTTTCTCCATCCTTTCATTTTCATCCCTTACGAAAGCCCTGATCCTGCTACAGAACACCACCAGGTTTGGGGTACCATCAGGCTGTGGGGTAGTGCAGATAACATGGCTGTTGTTGAAGGCTGGAATTGGATCTCCTCATGTCTTGGTGGCTCTGGGAAGGTCCAAAAGTCAGAAACTTTACTGCCATTTAACTTCCTTATTGCAAAGGAACCAGTGTAGCTGACACTTCCAGTAAACCTGGTGAGTGCGGTGACTTTTTCTAATTGGGCTCTCGCTCTGAATCAGAATCATCATTTCTTAGCCCACAAAAGGCTGTTGGCAATACTGTTCTCTGATTTACTTTCTGCCTGGACTAAGCCGCCTGCACGTTTGCAGTCCTCATCCCTGATTGATTTGCAGGTGACTTTCAGACCTGCCAAGTCTCACTCCTTTGCCAGGACTGAAATCTACTTCTTCCATATTAATTTGTTACCCATTTTTTAGGGTCTTGTCCACCTGTGGCAGAGGGTCTGTAGACCAGGGCTTTTAGACTTGGCTCAGGATTTCTGAAGGCCCCTCTTGTTCAGCCTGCGGCCACTTGGCAGCCCTGTTGTTCCCCCCCAGGTTATTTAATGACCAAAAAAATGAAGCTGGAAGAGCCCTCCCAGGTGGTGAAATCCCGTCTTCTTCAGGGTAAACTTCAGCTCACCAGTAAAAGACAAACATGGTGTTCACCACGCATCATCAAGGCCATGTCAACATGCACCACCAGAGCACAAAACATCTCTGCCGTGCCCGATGAAGCCCCACTCCCACCACTGCAGCTCATGGCTAGTTTTCCGATTGCTTTTTTCCACTTAAAAGAAGGAATTAAGGAGAAGAGACATGGAAAGAACATCCTGGCACAGATACCCTGCTCTGCAAGCATGGCAGGAGACAGGCACTACTAGGCAGCAGTGGGACATCACCCCCAGCCTGTCCTCGCTTTGAACATCCTAGTTAGGAAGCAAGAAAATATCTGAGCATTTTTCCTTCTGGACAAAGCTTCTCACGACATCCCAGCCTTGATGCTTCCCCCACATGAGGGGCAGAAGGTCTGGGTGGAACAGCAGCAGGGTGAGGTTTTGGTGCAGGTTGTCTCACCAGATGGATTAATGCAGGATCGAGCCAAGGAGATCCAGCCCCCCAGCTGCTTTTTCTATATGAAAAATAATTTGTGGAAAATTCTGGGGCTTAACTCTTGCCATTGACCTTTCCATCCTGCCTTTGGTTCTTGGGCTTTATTTAAAAATATCAATAATAATTTCAATTTATTTTTTAAAGGCATCTCCCAAACTACGTTTCTCTGGGAGCTGACTCAGTGAGTGCTTTTGCTGAGAAAGGAAAAGCCATTTCCAAGGCAGATTCAGCCTCTGGGCTCCCCCAAAGCGGTCAAGAAGGGGTTAAAGTGATATTTTTCCTTTGGGAATGGGGCAAAATAGTGGTTTGGGGGGATAGGGAGATTTCTCCTCACAGTGTTAAACTTGGAGCATCCGGCAGGGAGATGCTGGGATGCATCTCGGTGCTCTGAGCCGTCAGGTGGAAACTTTTGCACCCCTCTTTGCTGTGTTAATAACCAGAGCATTAGCTGGCTGGTTGTTAATTGTAGCCACCTTGTTAGCCCGCTCTCCTTTTAGAAATGGGAATATATTTTTTGTTCGGAGCTATTGCACACAGTCAGCTCTCAGGGAGGAGCAGGTGGTTGCAGGTATCATGTCCCACACGAAGCCCCTTCCTGGAGCCTGGCTGGATGCAGGAGAGGACGAAAAACACTCAGGAGAGTGATGGAGACCAGACATCCATCAGATTGGAGGTTGGTCAGGAAGGAAAAGCATCAACATAACTGGCTTTCCCTCCAGCAAAGCTTTTTATAGCTGGCTGGTGGAGTTTGGAAAGCTGCAAGCAAGCCATCTTCCCGTGCATCCCCTTGCTTTGGGGCTTGGGAATCTTCCACCAATGATGTGGGGCAGTCTCCAGCTGCCTCCCACCCTCACAGCTCGGAGGGGAACAAATTTATTTAAACCCTCATCGATCAGGAATGGTGGGCAGGGAGAGAATCTGGGGACAAGGATGAGACCCTCCTCCTTTCATCCCCCATCTGAGGGGTTTCCCTACTTTTCAATCCCTTTAAAAAACCCTGTATCAGCATTGGGATGAAACAAATTTTGTTTTAACTTTCCTGTCAGCTGCAGCTGGAGCTGCTCGGCTCGGCAGCGTCTGGGGGAAGGCCAGGTTTTATTGAAAAATATAATGGTGCCACCTGAAGCGTGATTTACTGCACTGTCCACTCCTCGGACTTGATAATATATTTCTATTAGATTTCCTTCTTTTCCCTCCCTTCTCCTCGTGAAGAGTGGCAAGTTTCTCCATCTGCCTGACACCTTCTTAGGTTTAGGCAAAATAAATGTTGATTTTCATCAGGAGGAAGAGCGCTGGAAGTCCTAATTCTCCAGCGAGGCTGACAAGCTCAGCAAAAGCTGCCCGGCTTTCGATGGAGAGCTTGTGATCCAGCCCTGGTTCTTCTCTTTGGAAGCAGTTCAATCATCGTAATGAAAAAGGGGCTTCTTAGCCCGGCTTTCGCTAACTAGAAATTATATACCTGGTTCCTGGAAGATGGATTGCATGGCTGCCGAAATGCAGGGAAGAAGCCGGCGGGGGGAGAGAGTGAAGGTACACGAGATGCGACCCAAGATTGATCACGCCATTTGCAGGATCTCCCATGCACAAAAGCAGAAAATATATTTTCTTTTGCTGGGGTGGGTTAAGTGACACCCCCGTTTTGTCCAGGTCCCCCCTGCCTCTGGTTTTCATGGTGATGTGGGAGGCAGTGCTTGCCCATCCCCACTTGCTCTGTGGGGTGAAGCATCCACTGCTCCATGCTTTCCAGGAGCAGCATCTCCCTCCCTCCAAGGTGAGAAACTGGACTGGTTTAGTCCTTTTACAACCTCTTGTGGTTTTAATTCATTATTTTTTTTGAGGAATTTGTTGGAAATCAGACATGGATGCTGTGAAAGCATCTCGGCTCCGTGCAACCCTGTACTGAAGTCAGGAAGCTAATTACGGTTGATTTAAAAATCATCCTTAATTTTTTTTCTTCTCTCCAAAAAGAAAGAAATCTATTTCTACTTCTGTAATCATATTTGCGTTAAATTGCAAAGCGTGGGTTTTGTGCCGCTGCATGTATATTAGCTAATGAAGTTTTCTCCAGCTCATCCAGGGGAAACTGAGCTGTTCCCATCGTTCCCATTGGACTGGGGCTGCGGTTGCTGGTGGGGCAGGAGGAAGGAGATGCTAATTTTGACCCCTTGTGGTTGATGGATAGCAGCTCTGCTGGACCCTAACTACAGCAACCAGGGTGGGATTTGGAAATCCCAGGCTGGAAAAACCATCTGGCTCAATGCAAAAGAAATACTTGGGGTCAGCTGGAAAATTAGAAGGGTGGTCAGAGGCTGAGCAGGGTGTGATGGGCATCTGCTTGGTGGTGCCGTTCCCCAAAGCTGAATTTGGCTGCGTTTGCCAGTGACTAATAGCTGAGTCCGTCATGGCTGCTGTGCAGCCCTCTGATGTATGGGTGTTATATTAAGGGTGGAAAGGTGCTAAATGAGCCCTCTTTATTTTACATAAATTAGCTCAAAAGCTATGTATCACTGCCACTACGGCTTAGGCTCTGAGCAAGTTTGTTTACCCAAGTTTAAAAGCAACAAAAAACTCTTGGTGGCTCCCTGTTGTTGGATGCTGTTTGAGCTCCTCACCCCTCCTGCTTCCCCTGCCCCCAAACCTCCTTCAGGCTTTCAAGGCTGCTTGAAGGTGCTCATTGTACCACATCTGTGTTGGGCATCATTGTTTGGGAGGTGCGATGCGGGGTGCCAAAGCTGGGGTTTTGCAGAAATATGGTTGTGTGGTGCTTATTCATCTGGAGAGGGTTTGGGCTGTATTCCCTCCATCTTCTCCGTGACCTTCTCCACCTCCTGTAATCCCAAGTGAGAGGGGACTTTTCCCACTAAACCTCATCACTCAGCAAGCTGTGGGTCCTTTTTTCTGGGAAACCTTCTCCTTTTCCCATCCACATTCATCTCAGTGTCTTCTTGCCCAAGTGGCCACTGCTCTCCTGCCCAGTCTGGTAGGTAAGACCCCATGAGCACCTCTCCACATACTTCAGCAAGGGAAAATAGGAGAAACTCCAGTGTTGTGGTTGAAATGGAGGGGGGCTTCATGCCATCCACCCCAGTCCATGGGATGTGCCTGGATTTGTCCTGTGAAGATGCCACCTCCCAGAGGCACTTCACGGAGTTTTGACTCAGTATGAGCATCTGGGACCCGTTTTGGGGGAGACACAGTGCTCCAGCAAGGAGAAGTAATCACCCAGCACATCCTGAGGGGACGCTGGGGGTGGCTGAAAAGTTTGATCCCCAAACCTGGAGTGGCCAGAGCACCACGTATGAGTTAACCTCTTGCTTGCCAGTGCTCTGCTCTTTCCTGCTCCAGCCCAGCCCCAAAGCAGGTCATGATGCTCACCTTGTGCTGCTGTTTGGAGGTTGACTACTTTTAAATTTCTTTTTCACCCATAACTTGGGGGTTTTGCAGCAGACGTGCTGCTCTGCACCAGGAAGGGACCCGCAAGTGCCTCTGTCCTGTACTACTTCCAGGGGGCTGAGGATGCTCAGGGATTTGGGGAATCCCAGCATCCACCTCCATCCCAGCAATGGCCAATGGAGACATAGGCTCTGGACTCACAGGGAGACATGTCCCCACCCCAAAGGGAACAACTCTGCACCAAAAGGCAGGGGAAAGGGCTGCAGGGCAGCAAGGCCAGGCTGAGCACCATATTGGGGACACGTGTTCCCACCAGCTGGCTGGCAGGGCGGTGGGGGAGCCACAGCCATGGTTGTGGGCTTCAGGATGGGAGGCACGGAATGCAATTAGGTGCACTCATTTATTTTTCTACATTTGCTCACTAATTAACCCTTCTCGTTGGCGGCACTGTGCCGTCTGGGGCAGCTTTTACTCCCTTTTCCCACTGTTAAAGCATGAAGCGCCAGGACTGCAGGAGCAGCAGAGGAGCTCAGGATGTTCCTGTGACCCAAAGGATTTCAAAGGTGACCTGAGTCAACCTCAATGACTTTCTCCTCTTCCTTTCTGCTCCCAGGCAATGAGAAAAAGAAGAGGACTTTGCCACCGTCATCCTTGCGGGACTCTGAAAACGCACGTCTGGAAGAGGGCGGCAGAGGTGAGGCTGGGGGGTGCTAGTGGGGTCAGGTGCAGCTGGGGCAGGGGACCACCTACATCCCTGCTGCCTTTGCCCATCTCCAGTGTGTTAACCAACCACAGTCAAGCAAGGAGAAGCCCAGGGGTGTCCAGACACATGGTATCCCCCTCCCACCATCACCTTTGCCTTTCCTCCCTCCAGGCAAACAGCTGCAGATCAAGCCCCGGCTGTAAGCAAGACCCGATCAAGCGGCAGCTGACCAGCTCAGGAACTGCAGAGCCGGGCATGACCTGGCACCTACCTCAGGATGCCGTGGCCAGATGCAGCACCCCCTTCTCATCTTGCTTTTCTGGGACATCATTTTGGCAAGGAGACGGATGGCAGCATGGGGAAGCACCACCTGTTGCTGCAGGGGAGCAGCTTGGTTTGAAATACATTAATTTGACAATAGATTTATCTTTTCAGCCAGTTTATTGAAGGCAAGCCCTGCCGTCAGGCTCCCTGCATGCTTGCAGAGCTAGGAAGAGGCTCCCATCCCCATCGGTCCACTCACAGATTGTGGCTCTGCTGCAGTCCCAGACACAAGGTGATACAGGGACCTGAGGAGCTTAATGCCATCACGTGACATGCCTGCATCCAGGTCAGCCACTATACTGGGGACAAGTGTGGCCAGTGGTTGCAAGTCACTGTGCTGGTGTGTAACAGGGTGTAGAGCCCCAACTCAGCTCAGCCCTGATCTCTTCGTGCCAAGAGACCACCTGCATCCATCCCGCTCTATCCCTTTGCTTTTGGGAGATTTCTTGGAGTGGAGCTATGTGCCAAGAGCATCCCTAGTGGAAACGTGTGTTCGGAGCAGTGCTGAGCTCCCATCAAATGCTCCTGCAGCATGTCAATGTCTCCCGTGGCCAGTTGCACCCTGACGCCCACCTCTTCCCATCCCAGAGGGGGTTTGGTCCCCCCTGGGAGACCCAAACCAGCTCTTACAGGTTTTTTTTGGAAACCCCCAAATCCAAGCAGGAGCAAAACACAGGGGGAGCTTTGTGCCGAGTACTCCCAGCCATGCAGCTGCCAGCACATTGGGTTTTTGCATCCGTGGGTACAATTCCCACAGGGATTTCGGGGTGGTGGATGCTGTTCCCCCACATGGATGAGGTCCTGGGGATGGCTGCAGGACTTCCCTTTCCCAAGAGGTGCGGAGAGTCAGGGTTAGCCATGCGGGGTGGCAGGATTTGCTCATCCACTGCCCTGAGTCGCAGCTGCAGGGAAAAGGCATCAGCAGGGACGTGGGTGAGCCCTGGGGCTCCCAGGGGACCCAGCACCCAAGTGTGCTCAGCAGTGGGGTGTGTGGTAGAGCTCGGCAGTGGGCTCAGGGGCACCGCGGCTCTGGCAAGGGGCTGATGGCTGCGGTTTTTCCCCCTGCAACTGGGTGGTGTGGGACCCCACAGGGGTTTCCCTTCCCTAGGTGACCCCCTTGGGTGTTATCACCCCACATCTACAGACTGAGATGCTCTCCCCGGCTTGTGGAGGTGGATTTATCGCCTGGCTCACATGACTGTGGGCACGGCATGCCACCAAAGGTGAGATGTCATTAATGCCTGTAACCTCCCTGGGCTCCTGTTTAGAGATGCTGCCCACTTCTGAACCAAGAGCTGGCGTGGGGGTTAGTACCACTTGGAGACCAGTTTGGGGAGGCCACGTCCCCAGCATCCTCCCAACCATTGCAAGGACCAGCAGGTCCCCCACTCCGGGGCTGCACTCATACCCCAGCGTGTGTACAGTGAGCAGTTTTTTAATAAAAACTTCATTGTCTCCGTTGATGTTAAATGTCTTTTATTAACCCATGTGTTTTGATATGTAAATAAAGAGTTTCTTCCCTAGGATGCCTGGTCAGAGTGTGGCTTTGCTCTTTTTTTCAGTGATACCACATGAACACCCCCTCAAGGAGCTGGCTAATGCCGGTGGAGGGGCTTCTCTGATCCCCATATTTTTTGACATTTGTAATTATTATAACTTTTCCCCCTTTTACCTAGAAAGGATGTTTCTTCATGTGGTGGTTTCCTAAAAAAAACCCAAAAAACCCACCACCTAAATTCACTAAAAATCACCCTGGAGGAGATGATGATGATGCAAGTCCCCAGGGATGGCCAGTGCAGGGTGACAGTGGCCGGGAGCTTTGGTGTTTCCCATGGCTGTGGCTCCCTAGTGAGCAATCTAACTGGGATTAAGGCTTGCACTGCACTAATTGAGTGAGGCAATGAGTAGCTTGCCGAGAGCCACGGCTCCGCCGCCCACCGGTGCCGCTGCTCCCTTCCTGGGGAGGATTGTAATTTATTGCTGGTTGTCATTAAAGCATTGCTTGGGGGTGATTAATTTCCAAGCAGGGATAAACGCAGCCCCGGGAGAGGTGTTGCTGAGCCCTGGTGGGTTCCCCCACTGCCACCAGCAGCCACAATGCCTGGGTGATGGGCCCCAATGGGGGTTTATCCGTCCTCCCCATGAAGCTGGGGATGCTGTGGTAGTGGGTGCATGGCTGGGCTGTCCCAGAGCCCCAGCAAGGACGTGCCTTTGCTGGAGGGGTGGCACAGGGCAGTGTTTCTGGAGGGCACTGTAAACATTTCCTGGAAACACCTGCCACGGCGGGTGCTGCTGGCACAACTGTTGGTGCCTTGCCGGGGGGGCAGGTGCCGAGGAGGTGTCAGCCGCTGGCTCGCTTTTCTGCCTGTCATCAGGGTAGCTATCCCCTGCCCTCCTCCTCCTCTGTGCCCGTAGCTGGTCCCACCATGGGCACCAGCCTCGTTGCTGGTGGGTTTTCTTCCCCCTCCCAAAATGATTTCTGACCCTTCTCTGTGCAGTGACACCTGGGTTCGTGCTGCAGATGCTGGTGGAGCATTGCCAAGATGGTACCATCAGCTCATGGGGTGCATCATGGTGGACACCACCTTTGCCATGGGGTGATGCTGCTAATGAGGGCTTCCCAATCCAGCAGCACCCCAGACTGGGTGCTGCGCACCATCACCCTATCACCCTATTATCAACCAACTGGGGAAACTAAGGCAGCACCCACACGGTTACCCAGCCCCGCTCGAAGGGTTAAAGGGGCACACAAGCTGCCCACTCTAAAAGCAAAAGGTGACACCATCCCACCGCCATCCCATGGCCACCAACCTGGTTATGTCACTTGACCGCCTGCAAGTAAACTTAGATGACTGGTTCAGCGTGGCGGGGAGGGCTGGGGACATGCTCCCCCAGCTGTGTCACTGTACCCAGCCACCCCACTAAAAATACCCAAGGGGGTGTTGTGGATGAGCGACAGCCCTGTTGGAGCCCGGCCCATTCCTAATCCCTTGGTGGCTGCTGTCCCATCATGGGTGGCAGCTGCTGATGGGGGCCGGGTGCCCCCAAGGTGCCAGCAGCTCCCAGGAGGAACGTGGTGCCAGGGTTAGGGAGGTGGCATCACATCCCAGACTCCCCACCCACACACCCCTTTCCCAGTGTGGGACCTCAACATCCCACTGCACAGGGACACTGATGCTGCGTTTGGGGTCACATAAGCAAACAGAGGTTGAAAACACTCTATAAAAAGGGGGGTTTATTGCAAAAACATCCAGAAGCCCTTTTTGTCCCCTTCTTTGTCCCCTCCCTCAAGTTGGGGGTGAGGGATTGGAGGTGTCCTATTATCCCCTGCCTAAGTTTGAGGTCTCCATTATGGGATATCTGTGTTCCAGGTTATCCAATATAGGTTAATTTCCAGCATCACCAGGGTTTTGGGGGACACACGTGGGGCTTTGCCTGCATGTGTGACCCTCCCTGGGGGGACAAACACACACACACCCCCTCTGCCCCAACTCAGTTTTACCTTGATGGGAGCAGATAGAAGGGGACAACAACCTCCAGAGACCTGATCCAGTAAGAGAAATGATGTGAAGTTTTAATTGCTGGGGATGCAGCGGGATAAGTGGGTTTATCCCCCCAAAAAATTATTTTCTGCAGTAATTTGGCCCAAATAATCCCTGCTTCTGAATGGTCAGTTAGCACCATGGAAGGTAGTGTCCCCCAACCCCAAATCCCTGAGCAGGTATGACCATCAGCTGGGCAAAGGGACCGTCACTGCCCACATCCCATGGAGCTGCCTGTAGGGTGCAGAGGGGCAGGATGCGGCCAGGCTGGGATGCAGTGGGACCCAGGCTGCATCCTGCAGGTGATGGAGACAACCCTGAGTCCTGAGGGGGACTGCAGGTTCGTGGGTGGGTATTGATAGCCTCTGCAGGATGAAGCTGGTCATCCTTTGGGGTTTGGTGGGACAACTCAATGGCAACTGCCCCGTGCCTCAGTTTCCCTCAAACACTTTGGTGTGAGAAGCAGCTGTGCCAGCAGCCCCGCAGCTGGGACCAGGCTGCCATGTGCTCCATCCCTGGCCTCAGCACATTTCCCCATGTGATCCCTGACCCCCGGGGTGCTGTCCCTGACCCGCTGCTCCCACACTGACACTGACCCCACGGATGCTAATTCTTACTCTTGCCTGGATACCCCAAACATCCTCATCCCTCCCGTGCTGCAGCTGCAGCAGCCACGAGGTGGCAGGGCTCGGAGCAGCGCAGCCACATCCACACCATGGGTCTCATCCTGCTGTGGGCTGAGCACCCCATGCCCCACTCCCCCCCACCCCCCACCCCCAAGCTGCCGTTTAGTGCCTATGATGCCTTTGCTGTGTTGCTGGGATGGTGGTCCTCAGCCTCGAGCCGGTAACGCTCCTCGCCATGTGCCGGGGCAAACGTCACAAAGCCAGGGGCAGCGGCTTAACTGGTCCAGCCCTGATGGAGCACGTGGAGTGTATCCCTGGTGGATACAGCTGCTTCCTGACCATCAATAACTTGTGGAAACATATAAATAAATAAATAAATAAATAAATTTTATATGTATATGGCTTTTTGCAAGGATGGCAAGCCTTTCCAATGACCCAGGAAGGATGCTGAGCTGTTCCCACCTGGGGAAACTGAGGTGGGGAAAGGGCTGCACCCTGATGTCACGCCTGGCACCTGCAGATGTCCTGGAGGCCATGGTCCCCCAGCAACTACTGCATGAAACTTGATTTGGGATCAGTAATCTCCGTTCTGGGATTTTCTTGTTTCTTTGGGAGAAAACTATTATTTCTTTTCTATTTTTCCCCACTCCTTGCTCAGCCCGGCTTGGGCCCAGGGTGGTTGGTAGAAGCTGCAGTGGTGAAGGCATATGGTGGTGCCGGGGGCGCCTGTGGGGTGCAGGGGAGATGCAGGGGAAATGCCCGGGGATGCAGGCAGGATGCCTGTGCTGATGCCTGGGGGGTGCAGGGGGGTTGCCCGGGGTGTGCCCAGGGGGTGCAGGGGGGGGTGCCTGGGGGGTGCAGGGGGGTTGCCCTCGGGTTGCCAGGGGGATGCCCTGGCCACTGTCCCCCCGGCTTCTCCTCCGGAGCGGCCGCCAGCAGCGCCGAACCCTCTCCCCGCGGAGATTGACAGCTACCCCGGGGCGTTACCGTGGGGATACACCAATCAAGGCGAGCTACCGCCGCGCTGATAGGACAGAAGCAACTAGTCCCGCCCCAGAAGGCGGGGCCGGGCCGCGTTGCCCCGTATATAAGGCGGCGGGCTCCATTCAGGCGTCCGGCAGCGGCGGCGGCAGCGCCGAGCACGGGCAGGGAGCGGGCAGGGCTGCGGCCCCCGCCCCCAGGGCGCCGTGCCCGTGCCCGGGGCGGGGAGGAGCGGAGGCGGCAGCGGCGGCGGCGCGGGAGGTGGGGCCGGGGCAGGTGCCAGGGGGAGGCAGGAAGGGGCGGGCAGGGCGCTGCCTGCTCCTTGCCATTGGGGACCGGCCGCAGGCAGCGGCTGGAGCCTGCCGGGCAGCGCCGTGCTGGAGAGCGCCGGGTCCCGCACCCACGGGGCTCCGCGTCCCACCGGCGGTAGCAGCGGGGGGGGAGCGCGCCCGGCCCGCGGCGCCCGGCGAAAGCTCCCGCGGGAGGCTCTGGCAGCGAAGCCCCGACGGAGGTGTCCGCCCGCAGCCCGGAGCGGGGTCCCGTCGGAGAGTCCAGCAGCCCGGCTGAGCCCTGCAGCGGAGCCGGCCTGAGCCCCGCCGTGGAGGCTGCCGGAGCCGGGCTGAGCCCCGCGGCGGAGCCCAGCCGAAGCCCGGCCGTACCCGGGAGCGGAGCCCCGTCGGGGCAGCCGGTTGCAGCGCGGACAGAGCCCCGGAGCCCGCCCGGAGGAGGCTCCCGCAGCCAGCGGGACCTCCAGCCCTCGGTGAGCGGCGGCGCCCGGGGGATCGCCCCCCGGTCCCTCCATGGACTGAGATGGCCTCGGAGCTGGCCATGAGCGCGGAGCTGCCCACCAGCCCCCTCGCCATCGAATACGTGAACGATTTTGACCTGATGAAGTTCGAGGTGAAGAAGGAACCGGCGGAGGCGGAGCGGCTGTGCCACCGTCTGCCCGCCGGTTCCCTCTCCTCCACCCCGCTCAGCACGCCCTGCTCCTCCGTGCCTTCCTCGCCCAGCTTCTGCGCTCCCAGTCCCGGCGGGCAACCGGCCGCCGGTCCCCCAGCTGCCGCCGCCGCTTCCCTGGGCTCCAAACAGCAGCTGGAGGAGCTGTACTGGATGTCGGGTTACCAGCATCACCTCAATCCCGAAGCTCTCAACCTGACGCCGGAGGATGCGGTGGAGGCGTTGATCGGTGCCCCTCACCATCATCATCACCACCATCAAGGTTATGAGCCTTTCCGACCTCAGCCCTTCGGTGGCGAGGAGCTACCGCCGGCCGCCCATCATCATCCCGGCCATCACCATCATCATCATCACCACCTGCGTTTGGAGGACCGCTTCTCCGACGATCAGTTGGTGAGTATGTCGGTACGGGAGCTGAACCGGCAGCTGCGGGGCTTCAGCAAGGAGGAGGTGATCCGCCTCAAGCAGAAGAGGAGGACCTTGAAGAACCGAGGCTACGCTCAATCCTGCCGTTACAAGCGGGTCCAGCAACGGCACATCTTGGAGAACGAGAAATGCCAACTCCAGAGCCAGGTGGAGCAGCTCAAGCAGGAGGTGACACGCTTGGCCAAGGAAAGGGATCTGTACAAAGAAAAATATGAGAAGTTAGCCGGCCGGGGCTTCCCAAGGGAGCCCTCCCCATCCGCCGCCCCCAAACCCGCTGCTGACTACTTCATGTGAGCCGCATACCTGGGGTGAGGGGTGTATGTGTGTGTGTGGGGGGGTCCCTCGCTTTTTTTTCTCACCCCCTCCACGTGGGGAGGGCAAACCCTCTGCTTGTATTAAAAAAAAACAAAAACACAACTTTTTTTTTTTTCCCACTGAAATTTTGGAGAGAGTTGAACCCCTCAACAGCCGGGACTTGGGGCTGGGGATGGGGCGGGGGGGCGGCAGCGGACCTGGAGCCAGCCTGCATGCGGGACGTGTACGGCGCGCAGCCACCCCCCCACCCCGGGAGCATCAGCGCCATCCAGGCGGCTTCCCCCCCACCTCCACAAACATCACCACCCCCTCCCCACATACACCCCCCCACCCCTTATCCTGTGTGTTTAACCCCCGATTTGATTTTCTTTTTCGAGGGGTCTCCACGGATCGGCCGGGCGGGTCGCAGGTAGCGCTGCACCCTGCCCGGCCTCGCCGCCCGAACCCCCCCGGCCGGCAAACCTGAGCCACATTTAACTTATTCACCCTTGTAAATATGTAGAAATTAGTTAGTTTTCTGCCTTTTTTTTTTTTTTTTTTTTCCTTGAGCCTATATTTTGCTTGGTGATTTACGAAAAAAAAACAACCCACAACCCAAAATCCTTTAGAAAAGAAAAAAAAAAATACACGAGTCTTAAAAGTTTGTATGTAATAGCATGCAAATAATATCGAGTTAATTTAATGATGTTGGGAAGAAGCCGAATGCACTATATACAGGAATCAATTGGGTTACATAATACTGTTTTATAGAGATTTAAAATTATCTATGCTCTTTAAAATAGCGGGGCGGGGGGGAGGTAACAATTTTAGGGTGACCTGAAAGGCAATATAGTAATATATGGACTGCAAACGGTTGGCTGCTATCTCACTATGCACCAGATTTATTTATTAACCCTCGGGAAACGGAATATTATTTTAACCTCGATGTTGAAAGAAGGAAAGAAAATGCACATTATTTCTTGCAAAAAAAAAAAAAAAAAAGATTAATTCGTGCAATTGTGTTTGGAGCAAAAGCGGGGCCGATCCTGCGCGGAGGAGCGGGGTTTTTTTAACAAGTTGCTTATTTAAAAAAGAAAAACCATAAAAAAAAATATGGGGGACAACACAAGGGTCTTGCGAACAAAGCGAGCTTGGGAGCCTGGTGCATTTTAGGTACTGATCGTGCGAAGCGGTTTTTAACGACCTGTTGTTTCGATTTGTGACGGTTTTAACGATGTTGCATCAAGATAAAAACTTATATTCAACTAGAGCCTGGGTCGGGTTTTCTCTCGAGCGGGGGTCCCGCAGCATTGCCTTTTCGTTTGGGGTTTGCTGCTGCTTCCCTTGGAGTCCTGGGACTGATGCAAAACCCTCCCCAAGCTCCCGCCCGGCGACGGGTCGCGGCGCGGGGGGCTCGCCGGGGCGAATACGCTGTTATTCATCACTTGCAAGCCAGGGACCACCACCGGCTCTGCTCCACCGAACTCGGGCTTCTCTCTTTTCTTGCCTTTTGTGGTTTCTTGTGTGTTTTTCTTGTTTTTTTTGTCGCATTTTTTGTTTATTTTCTGTTTGTTTGGGGGGGTGGTTTTGTGTTGTGGGTTTTTTCTTTTCTTTTCTTTTTTTTTTCTTTTTTTTTTTTTTTTTTTTTTTTTTTTTACCGGCCGGGTACTGTGTTTTGGTTGTGGGTTTCTGGGGTTTTTTTTTTATTTGTTTGTTTGTTTGAGTTTGGTGGGTTTTGTTGGCTTTTTTGTTTGGCTGTTTCCCTCCGCCCCCGGCCAGTGTGGGTCCCAAGGTGTCTTGGAGACCTTTGTTCCCGTGGCTGCCAAAAAGTCACCTTCACCCCAGCCCGGATCCAGTTCGGTCCCAGCTTGTCTGACACCGTCCCGATGAGCCGCTGGCTTGATTTGAAATGGTAATAAATAATTTTTCTTTCCCCTCTTGCTTTTTCCCTTTTGAGTTCTTAATTAAGGGAGGGGGGAGGGGGAAAAAAAAAAAACAAACCAAAAAAACAACAAACCAAAGAAATACATACCTTCCCTAAAGGAAAGCTTTAGGGTTGGTATTTTTACAAATGTTTTGGTGTTTTTCGGGACTTTTTGCAGGGATTTATGTCCCCGGCAGCTCTGCTATGTGTCGCTGAGAAGCCCGAGCTCAGCTGCCCTGCTTGCAGCTATCTGGTCTCGGTGGGGCAATTTGCAACACAGCCCTTGGCCCAATGTATTTCTGAGCATGTAATATATTTTATATATATATATATTTATCTTTTCCTCCTGTATCTCTGGACAGGCTCAGCCATGGCGGGTCCTCAGCCAGGAGGTGCCCCGGTACACGAGCTGCCCCCTGCCGCCCTCCATAAATCACCACTGTGCTGATGCAACCCCCTTGGTACCGGCTGTCCCCAGGCTTTGGGGGAGGAGGGGGGGTGTGTGGTCCCAGGACCTTCTGGTTCTCCCTCCCCTGCACCCCCAGACTTGATCCCTCTGTTTTCTTCAGCTGCTTCAGGCTTGTTGGTGTCTTATTTTGTGTGCGGAGCATTTTGAGCAGCCTGAGCTCAGCTTGACATCAGGCTTGTTTTTTGGGATGGGAGCTGGGATGCATAGAGGGACCCTTGCCTTGTGCCTGATGCAGCAGGACTGGGCAGAAAGCAGGGTTTGTGGGGCATTTCACTCCCTATTCTTATTTTTATTTAGAGCTGGGGGAGCTTTGCAAACCTGGTTCTAAAAAATAAGGGTGTCCTGCTGCCTACAGAGTCTCTTGCAGGACATTGCCTCCTCTCCCCACCTTGTTTTTTTGGGGAGTGAATCGCAGCTTCCTGGTGGGTTACTCCCCATCTTTTCCTCCCAACATCCCTCTCTCAGCAGATTTTTTTGAGGGGGAAGAAGTGTTTCCAGCCACCTGCTCTGTGACTAAATAAGGAGAGTTTGGGGAGAAGGGATCTGGGGCCAGTGCCTTCAGTAAAACATCCCGGGGACCTCAGTTCCCCCCCCCCGCCCCCATCTATTTCCTTGCCCCTGGATCTTGCCATGGTCAGTGCTCCCTGTGGGCATGGTCCTGGGGGGCTGCTGCCCCCTCTCCCAGCTGTGATGGGGCTGGTTGGAGGAGCAGAGCTGTCTTTGGGGCTGTGTGGGGTTTTGGGGGATCTCACCCTGGGGTCCAGTATGATGCTCTGTGATGCCTGTGAGGCAGCTGCAGTTGTTTCCAGCCCTGCGATGCCTTTCCCCGCTGCCTTGGCAGAGCACAGCAGTGGTTTGGGGCTGAGGATGCCTGATTTTCCTCCTTGCCTTGGTGCTCGGCACTGTTTGGCCCCTCTGTTTGTATCTTCCTTGATTTTTTTTTTCTACTTTTTGGGGGGTGCAGCAAGCTGGGGAAGGTGTGACCTGGGTCTCACCAAGTTGCTGCCCCGGGAACAGATTATTTTGGTGACTGTGATGTTACCCCTTCAACCCTGATCTTCCGAGGGCAGCTTTGGGTAGGGGAACAGGGATATGACCCCCAACTCCTTACATTGCTATGATTGTTGTTTTTTTGGTGTGTTATTTGGTTGTGGACATTTTTTGTTTTGTTTGTTTCCCACTCTTTTTTTTTCTGGCACCTCCTGGAAATCCCTCAAGCAGGGGAGTAGCTGGAGCAGGTCATGGGACATTACTGCCGCTTGTTAGTGGTAGTCCTCCATGGGGGACCCCATCCTACAGCCGCTCCTTGGGAGATCCTGGGGCAGAGTTGCACCCTTCTGCCCTGTTGAAGTGTTGGGGTGCAGCTGGGGACCCCTCAGTGATCCCCATCATCCTGACTTGCTCTGGGCTGCTGAAGCTCCTGGTGCTGCCTGAGTACAGCTGTCCTGGATCCAGCTGTGCTCCTGTTTGGTGAATAAATAATAAAAAAGCAGTTTATGTGAGATGGGGCTGGTTTATGACTTGTCTCCTTCTTGGGACCGGGACGGCCAAGCCCTCTCCTGCACCCTGAGCTGTGGCAGGGTGCCTGGGTGGTCCCTGCTTGGTTTTGCCATGTCTTTTTGGGGTGGCTGCGGTATGCTGACCTTTGCTGCAGCACCATGCATTTGTGGTGTGTTGTGGGTCTGTGTGTGCATGGTCAGAGCATGTTGGCACATGTTTTGGGCTGGGGGGGCGTCAGCATGTTGCCTGTGCCGCAGGGCTGCAGATGTTTGCAGGGTGCCACGTCTGCGTGTTGCAGGAAGGGTGTGTGGAGTTTTGGCTTTCTCTGACTTTTTTTTTTTTTAAGCTTTTTCCTATCTCTGAGCAGGGCTGGAGCCATTTCCCAAGCCCTGTTTGGGGGCTGCACAGGCTTGCAGGACCTCGGGACGCTGCATGCTCCCTCCTGTGAGGATCTGCAGCCCCTGCACCCATCCTGGGCTTCCCTGCACCCCACTTCCAGCCTGACCCCGTGCTTTGGGAGGGTGAAAGCAGAAGCCTTGCAGTCTCACCCCAACCCTGCAGCCAAGGGGTGGTTGGTTTTTAGGGTGAGAGTGTGGGGACAAGCCTTGGGGGTTGGCACATAGCTCCCTCCACACCACTTCTGCAGCGCTTTTTAAACCCATTTTCAAGCTTTGCTTGCACTTTGACATGTGCTTGGAGGTAGCAGGAGCATCGCTGAGCCCATTAACAACTGAAACTCCTCCAGCTGTCCCCGTTGATGGGTTTTACACCCCTTTTCCACTGAGCAGAAGGATGATTTTGGGGGATACTCGGTCCCAAACACAGCAGCACTCCAAAGTGCCTTGTGCAGGCACACACGGGTGCCTGAAACTGGTTACAGCTCCTGTCAAAGCCACCGGCTAACCAGTGCTGGGCGCTCCGTGGCATCCCCAAGTAGTGATTAGCTGCATCATTGCAGATAACCGGGTTTCTGCAAACAGACAGAAAACCGCAACGGGCTGATCAATGCGGCATCGCCAAAGTAACCGTAACTTCTTCCTCCTCAATTATTGATGCTAATATCCCGCAGGTTTGCCACTGAACCGCTGCAGGATGTTCCACACGAGCCCTGATATCTTGGTAACATAACTCCAGCCCCGGGATATTAAATTGTGGTTAGGAAGCAGGGTGGGCTGCTGGGCATGCATGAATTTGGGGCTATCTTCGCTCAAAAAGCATGAATTAATTAAATTCCTGGCAAAATAAATCTCCCAGTAAAACAAAAATTCTGGCGCTGACTCCAAGAGGCTGTGAGGGATGAGCTGGCCTCGGGGCTGCCCAGCTGCGAGCCATGCCCGGGCTCAGTCTGGAGCCGATATTTTTTGGCTTGAGTCAAAGTTTGCCTTTTGCACATTTCCTCCCTCCCATGCTCCGGTCCCGACTGCATCCCTGATGCTCTTGCATCTCTGGGAACCAAAAGCTGTCCTGCTCAACATATATAAAAACATATATTTAAATATATAAATACATACATATACATATCTCACCTTGGCAAAACAGAGCTCATTTGCTTCTGCCAGCTCATGGGTTTGCTTGCTTCGACACTTACACGGCTCATCCCTATGGCTGTGATTTATTCACAGTGAAGTGCAGAGCCCTCTGCCTTCCCTCATCCCCGTGGCACTGATATTTCCCCTAACCTCGGCGGGGGCTGAGATCCTTCCTGACAGCTGGCACGCAGGAAGGGAATTCCCCACACATACAGTGAACAGGACCACAGCTGGGTTCTGATCCCAAACTCCTTGCTTTCGGTGGGACTGTGTTGCCCAGGGATGATGATGCTGTGGGATGCAGGATGCAAGGATACAGCACATGGGATGTAGCGCAAGGCAGGATGTGGGTGTGGGATGAAGGATGTGGGATATAGGATATGAGATATGAGATACAGAGGTGGGGTGGAGTAGGGGGGATATAGGGTATGGGATATGGAATACAGGAGGTGGGCTATGGGATACAGGAGGTGAGATGCAGGATATGGGATGCAGGAGGTACAGATACAGGACATTGGATGTGGGATGCAGGTAGTGGGATGCAGAATATGGGTGTGGGATGCAGGAGGTGGGGTATCAGATACAGGAGGCTGGATGCAGGATATGGGATGCAGGAGGTGGTATAGGGGATACAGATAGTGGGATGCAAGAGAAGAGATATGGGATGCAGGAGGTGGGGTATCAGATACAGGAGGCTGGATGCAGGATATGGGATGCAGGAGGTGGGATGTAGGAGGTGGTATAAGGGATACAGATAGTGGGATGCAAGAGAAGAGATATGGGATGCAGGAGGTGGGATGTGGGATGCAAGAGGTAGGATATGGGATGCAGGAGGTGGGATGCAGATGAGGGCAGGGAAACCAGCTGCATTGCCAAGTGGGAAACATGCAAGGACAGTGTCAGTCCTCAGGTCTGGTGGTGATCAGGTCCCATCAGCCACAGCCCTTTGCTGTCCCAGCTGCCTGCGCAGTGCAGTGTCATCACCCTCAATGCCCAGGTGTCCCCTCATCCCCCATGCTGACCCCACAGCTCCCCATCCCTGCCTGCCAACCTCCCCAATTCAGTCATCAGCTTAGTGCCTAATTACTTGCGTGGTAAAATTCACTACTTGGTGGTGGGTTTTTTTCCTGCCTTCCTCCCTTTCTGTGGATGAGGGGGAGGGGGGGAAGAGGGGGAAGGGGTAAAGCATTCTCCCCCCCCAGCCCAGCACCAGGTTATTTATTCATGTAACAGGCCAGGGCTGGAGCACAGCTCGGTGCAGCCCTGGCAGCTGTCTGCTCCCTGGGAGCACGAGCTGTAATTTGCACAAGCAAAAATAAACTAATTGTTATTTTCAATTTACATAAAGGGAAAGGGAGCGAGGTGGGGGAGGTGTCTGGGAGGGTGACAGGGAGCCTCGCGTTTCCAATCTCTCCTGGGCGGCATAAGGTGTAGGACCAGCTCCTCCCCTGCTCCCATGGGTCTCATCCTGCCTGTCTGGGGGATGATGCTGGCAGCTAGAGGAGTCAACAGCTATGGAAACGGAGGATCTGGACCATCATCATCCTTGCCATGGGGACAGAGCTGCTGGCCCGCTTCCAGCTACAAGGTGCGAAGCCTGTCTCAATGCAGGCACAGCCCAAAGGGAGAGGACAACTGTTTTCATTAGCTGGCTAGAAGGAAAGGTGTGCTGGTGTAAGGCCACTTTGGGGGGGGCTGAGTAGGTTTATTTGTGGTTTTCACTTTGGCTATTGCATATGTGGATCAAAAAGAAGGGCCTGGTCAATGGCAATCACAAAGACAAAGCAGGAACTTGAGCTGTGGGGACACCTCACGTGTTCACCACCCCTCTTCTTAGTGCAGGTCCTTTGCTTTCTGAGGCCTTTTCTGGTTGTGGGTTGTTTTTTTTTTTTTTTTCATGGCCAAACACCTTTCACCCCAGGAGTTTATTTCTCCCACTTCTGCTTAGCTGATCAGTCTCATTGCTTAGACACCAACAGTGAGTCTCTAGCCCTTGCTCTTACTGCTCAACTGATGGGGTGGCTGGAGGGGCCATCTTGAGGGTCTTCCTGTAGGAAGACCTTAGACCTTTGAGACTTTCAACCATTTTCCCAAGCAAAAGGTGAGGATGTGTCTGCTGGATCTGGGCTTGTGATGGAGATGAGCATGATGCTAAATAGCAGAGGGGGCTGTGAGCACTCCTTTCATCAACTTGGGGCAGCCCAAGGACTCCTCAGGCCAGGGGAGAAGAAGAGGAGGAAGAGGAACACATCCAGGGTCTCATGCATTGGAGGGGGTGGAGACTGGAGGTGCTGGTGCTCACTGTCTCCAGCAGCAGCCCCACAATGTGGCACAGGAGACCCTGCCATGCTGGCACATCTCAGGAACCTTTGTCATAACACTTTGAACGAGATGTCACGGGCATTTAATTTAGATTTACACCGACAGGTTCTGTCTGTTAATTAAATATCAATTGATTGTTCGGAGAACACTTCCTTGGGTTTATCACATTTCTCAGAGACAAATCAAATTGCCATGTCATTAACTTGCAGCTATACAATCCATACATAATTACTGTCTTATTAATACCTTCGAGTTAAGAGGAAGTTTTAGGCAATTAATATTTGTGGGATAGTTTGTATCAAGTTAATTCTGTCAGGGTTATGTTAATAATGCAGACATCTAATAAGCTGGATAATTAACGTCTTTCTTGTTAGCGTCTTCTCAGATGCCAGTTAAATGTTGGACCAGCCTTTGTGGCCGGGCTGAGTTTAATTACACGTTATTACAGAGGGACTTGTGTCTATTACATGTGAATAGAGCCAGGTTGGAGCAGTGTGCAGCTCCCACCCTGCCTGGGCTGTGGATGCAAAATGGGTTTGGGGATAGTTTGGAAATTGGAGATTTGGGGGATTATTCACAAGCCAGGATGCAGGAGGAGGCATTTTTTATATTATTTTTTTTTGCCTTGCAGGAGGGTCAGGATACTGCCCGGATCAGTGTTGGTCCATGGTTGCTCAATTCAGAGCAGGGCTGGGTTTAAGGGCTGGTCTTCTAAAGAAGTGGGTAAAGCTGCAGGGTCCCTGATGTGGACATGGGCACAGTGGAGTGGGCAAGGTAGGCCAGCATCGGCGACCACATTTTCCCAGTAAGCTCAGCCTTGGCTGCAACTCCAAAAATGATCACCATGAAAATTCAGGCAAATCTTAGGCTCAGCTTGAGCCAAAAGGTGGGAGTTTTTGTCGGGTTTCTTCCTGGGCTGGCAGAAAGTTTGTTTGTATGCCCCAGCCTTGGGATCATCTCATCCCACATTGTTTCCCTGGGACTTTCATGCTGCCTCATCGCTTGAGCTGGTGCCATGAGGAACATCAGCAGGGGAATGTGGCTGTGTGTCCCCATGGCAAGAACTGGTAGAACATCTCCATCTCCTGATAGACGACCTACCAGGATGCTCCCAGGACAGTGTTGTGCATTAGCTGTGCAAGAGGCCATAAGATCTTCACCAGGAGATGTCCACAACCCAGCTGAGCCTGGATCTCTCTACCCACAGCCTTCCCTTCCCCGATGCTCATGAATAAAAGATTAACCCTATCTACCTGGCCTGTTTGTCTTTGTGAAATATTCATCAGTTGCTGATTAAGTTTTAAGGAAGGGACATGTTGCCCAGGTAGGTTGCCATGCTCCAGCTGCTGAGAGGCAGTGGGTTTGGGGTAGGAAGCCATGGGGTTGGGGTTTGCTCTGGGAGAGTTTTACTCCTTCCCTGCTCCTGGCTGGGGCCCCTGCAAGAAATCCTTGTGGGATAGTGGGAGGGGGAGGACCTGGCTGGGCTCAGCTCCCATTTGGAGAGGTGACTTGATGCACAGTGAAGCCCAGCACCTCCAGAGCACACCAGAAAGAGGTGAGGTCAGGAAAGGAGGCACAATCCACCATGACCACAGAGGAGAAAAAGGTCTTGGGTGACGTCCACCATCCCTGGCAGGCGTGGTGGCTGCAGAGGTACTGTCTCCTTTCAACAGCGAAGCCTTCCTGGGACAGCATTGCCATTGAGAAAAAGAGGGAATAAACAAAAAAAAAATTGTGGGTTTGTTTTTTTTTTTTTGTGGTTATCCATAGTTCCTAAAATAAGGCTCTGCTGTTTATTGCTTCCCTCCCCTCTTCTTATCTCATTGCAAGGACAGACAGGAGGCACGCAGGAGCTCATTTTTAATTGCAATTACAAGTTCAGCTAATGCTTTCCCGAAAAGGGTTCTTGCTGGGGGTGGCTCTGTTGTGTTCTGGGGCAAGCTGGGGAAGGAAAGAAGGGATGGATGCTCCACCATCCAGTGTGCTGGGGATCATGCTCACACTGCCTATCACAGGCAAGGTTGCCCCATGCAGCCTCCCTGGCCAAAGGTTCCTGCTCCATGAATATTTCAGGAGCCAGTATGGGGGTCCAGAGGATCTTCTGAGACAGGACATTAGTACCGGCTGAAGAAGCACTGGACAGGCAGATGAGGAGTGAAGAAAACTGCAATGAAAACCAGGTGAAAGGCTGCCAAAGCCACAAGGTCAGATGTGAAATATTGATGGGGTTGTGCCGTGCTGGAAGGGAGGTGTGGAGGTCCTAGTGAGGCTGTGCTACCCCAGGTCTGGCTTTCTTCTCGTCCATCACAAATGCCCAGCCAAGCAAAGTTTTGGGCAGTGGCTGAAGTTGTATAAGCCTAGTTTTCCAACAACTGGACCCATCTGGCACCATGACTCCCTGGTGCTCCTCTCCCATGCTTTGTAAGAGGTGGGTGGTGGGACTGAGAGGGGAGCCATGGTAGCTCCAGTTGTGAGTGACATTGGGCCCTGTGGAAAGCAGGAACAGTGGATTCTGCTGGTAGGGTGGTTGGGTGAGAGGGATGTTCCACAGGGTGGAGGTGGTTGGATGGGAGAGATGGGCAATAGGATGGAGGTGGTTGCCTGAGAAGAAAGAGCAACAGGCTGGAGGTGGTTGAGGTGGGAGAGATGGGCAATGGGATGGTGGTGGTTGTGTAGGAAGGATGGTAAATGGAATGGTGGTTTACCAGGAGTGGGCAATGGGTTGGAGGTGGTTGAGTGGGAGGGATGGGCAGTGCTCTGGGGTTGGTTGTGATGGGAGGGATGGAAATGGTTGTGTGGTAGGGACAGGCAATTCCATTGTGTTTCAGTTGAAGGGATGGGCAACAGGAGGCAGGTGGGCTGTGAGAGGAATGGGCAATGGGATGGAGGGATGGAGCCTTCAGGCAAAGGCCTGTCTCCAGATGAGGACTACGTTTCCATTTTTGGGGCGGGTGTGTATCCTGTTCGGCTCCTCCATGCCCTGTCTGTGTGAGCAGCTCAGAGGCAGGGCTGCTGCCTGCAGGGTGTGTGCCAGGCATCCTTCCCAAATCTACCACCACATCCAGTAGATAAATCAACCCCATTCCCAAGGACCATTCCCTTCCTACCCTGCTGCTGCATCTCCTCCAGGCAGCCCCTCCCCAACTAACCCAAAGATGAAGTTCCCAAGTCAGTGTTGAATCAACTCTTCCTAGAAATAACACCCCATCAAGAGCTGTATTTTCTTACACAAATGATTTCTTTTTGCCTCCGTGCAAGCTCATTAGCATTCCTAAATGCGACCGCGTGGATCGATGCAGTGCCGGGCGAATGCACGGCAGTCGATTCCTGTTTGCCAGGAGACTTTACTTCCCTGTCTAATCAGGTAGGGCCCAGCTGACGGTAATGTCTTTCTCTCTGCTTATTGCTCTGGTATTGGTCACCTGCTGATTAATTTCCAATGGGTTAGTTCATCAGAGAAGGAGGCTCTCTGGTTTAATTAGAAATGGATAATATGAGTGCATATTATCCTGCAGCTGTCCAGTGGTGGGTTATTGCAGAAGCGTGCTGGGAGTTTCAACTTTTCTTAAAATAAAATAAAAATAATAAAAAAACCCCTTGGAATAAAAGGTTTCTGGTCTTTATGCTTGTAAGGACACTGTCCGGCTTGGGAGCTGATGTAAGCGGCTTCATTGCCACCTGCAAACTTCTCCGCAGGCAGCTGCCTGTCTCAGGCATCTTGTCAGGACGCTGTTCCCAAGCCGGTGAGTGCCACCAGATATTAGAGGACAGAGCGGCTCTTTGCTGTGGAGCCTTATGTGACGGCAGGGCCACATCTATGCTGTGCATCCCAGCGCCAGCCTTGCCCCCGTGCCGTATTGTCCCCCCCGGAGCTCTGTGGCAGGAGGGCCGGTGCACACGCGCTTGCTCCTGCTGGCTTTGCTGGCTCCAGGTCTCCTTGCAAGGAGCTGCCGAGTCAGCAGCCTGCACATCTGCAGCGCGGGATCCACCGGAGGACGATATTAATCAGTGTTTTTCTCCTGGACTTTGGCAGCCTCCCTGTGCTCGCAGCTGTGCCTGCGCCCTGGGAAATAAGCTCCAGTGGCTTCCTCGCTGCCTGCTGGGGGCTGCACCCTGTCCCCAGGTGCTTTCGGGGCTATGGGCACAGATGTGTCCCCCTCCAACAGGCAAGCTGGAGGGAGGGGAGATGCTTCTAATACTCCAATGATGACGGGTGCTGCTCTGGCATCCCTCCTCAGGCATAAAGCAGCTTAGTCCCTGTCCCTTCTCAGAAATGCTGGTGCTCCTTGTAGCATCTTTGGACATTACCTCCACCAAAGAGAGCATCCTGCACGGCATTTGGTGCTGGACCATGCAGCATTGTCAGGGTCCCAAACCCTTCCCATGATGCTTGGAGCAGGGAATAAGGTGTTATGGGGCATGGGAGACTTACTAGGATGGGGGTACCCATGCTGCTGGCTGCACCCACCTCCAAGCATGGGGTCCCAAGTAGCATGTGCCACTCGGCCATGCTCTCATGCTGTCACACAGTCATGATCCAGAAACTAGATGAGGCCACTTAGATAATTAGGATAATGCATTGTTCTAAGGCAGTGCTTCCCCTGCAAGGCAGTGCTGAGCTCTTTATGGGCACTAATGAATTTAGCCTGGGTGAGAATGGGTGGGAGGGGTGGAGGAGTATCTTCTCCCAGTAAGGACCTCTAACCCCGTTCTTGGAGAATAACCTTCCTCATTGCCTCAGTTTCCCTGGCTGCAAATAGAGGAAGGGGCTATGGTTTGGCCCATCTAGCTGAGGGTTTTGTTATATCGTCCCAGGGACTTTCTGGGCAGGGACTGCCATGTACATGTGCTTTCAACCTTGTTTTCCACCACCTGGATTTCCAGCCTCCTTTCCCATACATTCATTGCAGTGATTGTGGTCAGGGGGAGGCAGTGCTGCCAAGGAAAATGGGGGAAATGGGATACGGGCACTGGGGAACTGCCACCCTCTGGGCATGGGGACACTTCAGTGGCAGGGGTAAGGACAGGGTGGGTTTGCTCAACCTTTGCTGGCCCTACATGTTTTGTTCTTGTGCTGTTCTCTCTTCCCCATGGGCATTGGCTCTGCAGGGGTTGGAAGCAGGAGGGGTACAAGGGAGGTGGGCTCGGTGCAGGCTGCTGCTCAGTTGTGATCGCTTTGTGTTGAGGTGTAATCAGCACTCACTTATTCTCTTTGATTTTTTTCGGTCTTTTTGTTGTTATTTTTCATGTTTCCACCTTGTCGGCAGTTTTCTCCCCCATCCCTGCCCAGATCCCCCTTCCCCTGTGATACACCAGAAATGTGAAACCAGGAAAAATTCAGGTTGCAAAGGACTGTTAGTGGGTCACTGGTCTCCTGCTGTGGCATCTTCCAGCCAGCTTCCAAGCTGTTAACCCTATCAAAGCTGCAAGAGCAATCCTCCACACATCCTCCTTGCCCCCATACAGATCCCCATGCAAAAATGCCCAGCAAGCCTGAAACCCACCAGCAGAAGGGCCAGAAGAGATCAGTTTGGGAGACTTTGGGCTGAAGAAAATGGCTTTGCAGTCTCTGAGAGGTCAGACTGGGGATGATGGATGCTCTGCTAGAGGGGGTGGCCAGGAGATGTACTGCCCTTTTTGGAGTTTGAGGTAAGGTGGCTGCAGTAGCTGTGGGGGGAATGGGAGTGGAATGGGACTTTGGAGGATGCTAGGGTAGGTTTGTGGGTAGCATGGCACGATGGGCAAGGTATTCTGAGGCTGTTGGTAGGGTTTTAAGCACCAAGGTACTCTGTGATACTGAGGGCATTGAGGCTTTCATGGCAACAAGGTGGGATTGTCCCATGGAGTCATAGTAGTGCCTTGAGCAGCAGATCCTCCTGGGATGCTGGGGACAGACTCATGGGCATCAAAACATGGAGGAATATTGGAACAGGATTTGGGGCATGTCTTTTCAGGGCCAGAGGTAGAGGCGTGAACAGCTGGGCAGCACTGTGGTCAGAGACGTGTTTGGGGGTAGCAGGATTAGACCTGTTGGCCCATGGCTGTAAAGGGACAGCGGGTGAGACTTGGGGCACTAGGGCAATCTGGGATGAAGGGTGGGGTGGTAGGTGTTCTGTTGGTATCAGATATTGGGTATGAAGGGCTAGGAAAGAGATCTACGCTATTTTCCATCTGGATAAAGTGAAAATAGGCTATAGAATATTAGGAAAAAAGCAAGGAAAAGAAAATGCATAGTCATGTTTCCTTGATGGCAAGTCCCAGAAAAGGACTATATTTGACCTTTTCAGTGCAGGGCAGAGGCTGAAGGACTCTTCCATGCCAGAGCCTGCATGAAGAGCCTGCACCATACTAAGTGCATGCTCAGAGGTGGCCTGGGCAGCACCGGGAGGCTCTCCTTCTTCTGGTTGCACCCTGCCTGAGTAGTGTTAGGGGAGAACATGGCATTTCACTTTTTTCTGGCTTCATCCACATGCCAGCGAGGAGAGGAGAGGTTGATCTGTTTCCTGCTCTCAGCTGAGCAGAAGATCCCAATTTCTGCATGGCAGCTTGGGTTTGCTCATTGAGGTTATTGGCTTTGCTCTCCTGTTCTGGTGTTTCCTTTAGAGACCATCTAATAGGGAGAGTCTGGACACCTCCATCACATCCCTTAGTCCTTTTTGGGGTGCAGGAGCCCTTGCATCATGCTGAGGGCTGTTCCAGCTGCACAGAGCAGGTTTTTGGCAGAGCCCACATAGGTCCATCCTCTCTGACTGCTGGATGTTGCTTTGGTCTTGCCTGTTCTGACTGATCCATAGGTAAAATATGGAGGTGAGAAACTGAGTCCAGCACAGAGTGAGAGAGCATCAAGATCCTACAGCATGCAAGTTCAGCTGTGGATGGACAACAGTGACCTGAATTCATCTAGCTACACAAACACCAGGCAGGTGTGGTCTGTCAGCCACCACATCCACTGCCTGTCCCCACCAAGCATGCTCTAGGACTCCCCACAGCCCATAGAAGAAAGCACTTGATTTAGACTTTTTCCGCCACTCCCCAAGGTGAGGGGCTGCTAAGGAGAAATAGCACCATGAGGATATGAAAGTGACTTTGCAAAAGCAAAAAAAATTAATCATGAGTGCAGATGGGCTGGTTGTTCTTCCAGTATTTGGGAGTGTGTGTGCTTTGCTCCTTACTTATTTGTCACCCGAGGCTATCAGGAGCACTCAATCTTAACCTTTTCGATCTTTTCCAAAAAAATCATAGGAGGATACAGAAAACTGGATCAGCTTCTAAGTGCTGCATTGAGAAAGTTGCCGTTTGAACAGATTTTATTTTATTTTCCCTTCTGATGGTGAGTGGGGTGTTCAAGTCAAATAGGTATTAACTAAAACCAACACACAGCTGTTAGCTGTGTGAACACAAATCACTGGCCCCTGTTCTGTGCTCCTTGACAATATCTTTCCCTTTTGCATGGTCCTTGGTTAAACACTGGTGCTTCTAGGAAATTTAAAAATATCCCCAAAAGCATAGAACAAGTCAGAATTATGGATATAATAAGCAAATGGGGATAAAATGATGTAAGATGAATCTCAAGGCTTCTTTAGCTACCACAGGTAAGATATCCAATTCTGAGGTTTCTCTAGCCCAGGTCATGAAGCAAGAAGAAGTGCAGGGACAGTTCTCATGACTGAATATTTGCTGATGGTTTTAAAAGCAGCCACTGTTTACACAGAAGGCTCCTCTGCACCTCATGGTGACACATGCATCGTGTGGCTAAAGAGTCCCTGGTCGCCAGGGTTGTCAGTCAGGCATCTTCTAATGGTGTTAAATTCACTTTGAAAAAAAAAAATACCCACAAAGAAGAAATATTTAAGCAACCAAAACAAAACCTGGCCAGGATCCATAAAGCAAAGAGCTGAACAAACTGGGGCAATTGTCAAGGGAGGTCAAATCTGTTGCCTGTCAAGGCTGGCAGTTTCCTCTAGAAAGGACTTGATGTAAATCATCTCCCCGTAACATGTGTGGTATCCAGGGGCAGCTCTGGTTTCCTAATGCACATCGTTTCCATGGGGCGAGTTTTGCATACGCAGCCGAGGCCGATTTTACATCACACTGAGCATTTAGCACCGACTCGAGGCTGCTCTTGTCCTGCTTTTTTTCCCCGGTCGTGCTGTGATTTGGTTCGATTGCACTGGGTTTGCAGTCAGAGTGGTCTTTCCCAGTTGTGTGGGAGCAAGGGCCAGCAGCACAGGACTTGGGTTCAACATCTTGCTCTGCACTGACATGCCAGAGGGAAAAGCAGCATAGTGATTAAAACCATTTCCACCTCAAAAAGCAGCCACGTAGCTCCTAAGGACACCTAAAACTTCCTCAAGAAGGTGGGGTTTGGCTACACCCCTGCTGCTAAGCTCAGCAGGGCCACGGACCTCTGGTCCTGATGGGGGCCAGCATGGCAGGACTTGTGTCCACCCAGCCAAATTTAGCTGCAGAGTGGGGTGGCCTCATCCAATGTGCTTTTAGTCCTGGTGTGCAGGAACATTCCCTGGCACAGTCTAATTTACTAGGCTTTGCATGTGCATCTCTCTAAGCCCACAGGATGAGGTGGCCATGCTCCAGCATGTCTCCGATAATCCTTCCTGTTATGGTGGTGGGCCTGGGGGAAGCATAGGGAGGTCTTGGGCAGAGGAAGGGTGAGATGGAGTTTAAAATGAGCCTACCAGCAATCTCCATGGTGGTGTCTAACCCTGTTTCATCTCAGCTTGTATCTTGCCCCAGCTCCTACACAAGCCCTGAATGGTGGCTTGGAGAGTGGCAAAGCCCAGAGGCACCATGCGTGTGGGTTCAATCCTGTGTGAGCCAAAGCATCTTCATCTCATCCCCCAAGGGCTTTTCCAATGCTGTGTCAGCATGGCTGAGGTGGAGGTGCTCAGCAATTCTGCACAAAGATCCAGCTCTTGGTGTCTCCCAACTGTCGGATTTCCAGGGCTGGTTTTTAGGATGTGCTCACTGCAGTTTCATTCCTGTTGTATCCATCATGTCTTTTCCTCCATGAAATAATTAACACTGCTTTTTGTGCTCCTTCCAAGCCCCCTTCTTTCCCACTTCTCAGCCTCCCCCATCTTGAAATGCTGTCAGGGCTCTCAACATCTGCTCTGAGTGAGGTGTTTAGAAATGAAAGTGTCCAAGTCTGCGTGCTCCATTAAAATCCACTGGAAGTACCAAGGATGCATCTTAATACAGGTCATTCCAGGAAGCCAGTGCAAGAGGCTCTCTCCTATGGAGAGTGAGCAAGAGTTGAAAACAATCTCTCTGCATCAGCTTTCACAGAAGTCTTCAGGGCTTCTGCCTCACTACTGGTGGTGCCCGCGTGGAGGCTGGCTTTGCAGAGACAAGCAAGCTACACAGAAGTCAGAGTGAAGAGCCCACAAATCCCAAATTTCTCACTCTTCCCAGCCGACCTTGCTTTCCTGGTGGGAGAATTTAGCATGGAGATGCTGTAGGTGGATTTGCTGGAAGTCCAGTTGCAATGAGTGCAAACTGCTGCCTGGTGCTGTGGTTGGAGAGTTACAGCAGATGGCAGGGATGCGAGACACATCCTGTCCTTTGTCCCTCATGTGTGAAATTGTGCCCATGAGGCCGTGTGCTACCTCTCATTTGTTTGTGCCTGTTTGGTGTACAAGACCTGCTATTCCTGGGCGGTTTGGCAGAGGCTAATCCATATGTGCCTGCTACTGTAAGCTACTGTGAGCCAGTGATGAAGATACAAAAAAGAAAAAAAAAAAAATAATTGACTGTACCACCAGTGGAATAAGAAGAGATGTGCTTGAGGTGAATTAAATCCCAAGCAATTAAACCTCAACCTAAATTTCCTCCTTTCTTTCCCGCTTGTGGAGCTGATGGAGACCCAGGCTTGTGGGGTGGCTGTGTTACACTCGGACGATGCTGCCTGGTTGGTGGTCAGGTACTGCAGGTTTCATCCGATGAAACATGAGCATCTTCCCTTGGGTCAGGCAGCCTAGGTCACTCTATCATCACTGGAGAGAGTCACCAGAGGTTCATTCAACCTAAAGTAAACACCTATGTTTGTTTGGATGAATGCACTATAAAAACGCTGGCTTTTCTCTCTGAGCTATGAATGAAGCCACGGGTACGCAGCTTAGATGGAGACATGTACAACAGAGACATCTTAAATTTAAGGGAGATGTTAATGGTTTTTGCTGAGCCCTGGCTGTCAGTCCTATCCAGCTTTGGTGGACATAACATGGTCTCTGCAGCCCATTTCCATGACCTGCAGACATTGTACCTCAGGAACTCAGAGCTGAGGGCCAAGCACGGTTTTAAAGGGCAGGAAAACTACTCTGTGCTCAAGTCAGCTTGTTCATTGCTTTAAACCAGCTCTTTGGCTCTCAAACCCTTTGAGAACTGGAGTGTGATGCCTGTTGAATTAACCAAGCTGCCATCTGTATCACATCTTCTGGGTCAAGGTGGAACTTTGGATGCTCCAATACTAAAATAAAAAGGTCCATGACTACCTAAGACAGGGGGGTGGCTAATCACTGCTGTAGGTGTGGTGGGCCAACCATGACTTCAAAGTTGTGCTATGCAGCCTTATGGTCCTGAGAGGGCTCCAAAGGTTTGGTAATCACCAAGACTAGTGATGTGTAGGGTCTGTTTCCAATAATATTGCCTTGTGATGGCTGCTGTGGGTAGAGTGGTGCTATGGAAATACTGTAACTCCCATAAATAGGCTTGCAGGGCCATCAACCACATATCATCCTTCAGAGCTTACGACTGTCTCCTAGAGGATGTCACCAGAACAGTTAGTGCCCTTGAGGTCTGTGCTGGAGAAGACCGAGACTGTGTGAGGATAAATGGCAGTGGAGACATGGGCATCCCCTGGGTTGAAAAGAAGAGGAAGTGAAGATGTCGGTACGGGAAAGAAGAGCAACATGATCCTTTTTGCTGATGAAATGGAGGAGTGAAGCTTTCAACACTCTTTTTGGGCCATTTCCTCCGTGTCCATTTCAGGTGCGCATACAAAGGCACAACGATGGGAGCAGCACCCAGGGCTGAGGCCACCATACTGGCTGCCTCTCCATTCTGATTATTTCATAAGGCAAAGCAAACTGCCAGACATTTGAAATGCTCAAGTACAGTGGCTAAGGAGCTGTGAAGCATTAACAGTGATGAGAGCTTTGTCTTGATTAATTCTTTATTATTTTCTTTCAGGCCAGCAGTGAGTTTGTAGTGACAGCCAAGAGGGAGCTGAGGTCACCCCACTGCCAAGGAGACTGATGAGCTGGACAAGTCCTTGGAGCCCTTGTGCTGTTCACATGGAGGAAACATCTCCAGCAGTTAGGGCATCATTTGCTTTCTCCTCCTGTGCTGGCCTCTCTGCTGAGGTTGCCAGCAAGGGCTGGTGTTCATGACCTGCCCCAGCACATCACGAGAGTATGTTGGTGGGTGTGGGTTTCATGCTCCAGCTAAATTGTGATGATAGTGCCTAAAAGCAGCCATCTTGCATCCCTTGCTGCTACTGCAGCTATGTGGTCCTGCCCTGTCCCTTGGACCAGCACTGACCATGCTCTGAGCCCATGGAGAGCTGGCCCAGGGGTGCTCCCCAGTATGGAGTGCATCACTTTTGTTGTAAGATGGTTTTCTGCTGGTTTAGCTCCTTCAGTGGGGCTGGATGAGCTCTGGTACTAGGCCGCATGAGTGGGTTTGGGTACAGGGTAGAGGGACTGCCTCTCTGAGTGGCAGCCAGCTATTTGACTGGCTCCTCTCCATTGCAAAGCTGCCTTCAGGAATTGGGATACTTTTTTCTCCTTCTCTGCCATCAGTTCCAACAAGCTGGATCACTCTGAGGGCACTGAAACACCTTCCCAGAGGACCTACAGCTGGATGAATCATGTTCCTAGGTGGACAACGCAACCAAAGATGTTCTGCCTGTGTTCTGGGGCCATGTTACCACCTTGTGTCAATGCAGGTGTCCTTGGGACCTGCCCAGAGCCTGTCCCTGGGGTGATTTGCACTAAAAAGCTAACTTCTGAACCTTCTTAAGGGTGGAAGGGGTCTTCCAAGCCCCATTCCCAGAGTCCTTGGGTCTGACTTAGGAAGTGTCCAATGTTTCTAAGGCAGAGACATGCCAACCCTGAGGATAGCAAAACATGGCTAGACCAATGATGCTGGCTCCAAACTGGCATCCTGGAGCTTTGGACATGGAGCCACCTGACCTCCTACATCTCCAGGCATGCAGTAGGCTGATGGGATACCTGTTACAATGTCCCAGCCTCTTCTTCCTGCCTCCAGCTTATCCCTAAAATCTCTTTTTCACCAGTTCTTTTCACGTTATGATTTGCTTGTTTTGTTTTTCTATGTTGCTCTGTATTTCTGTATTGTCATGCAGTTGTATTGGCCCATTTAGCTCAGGATCCCACTTCCAGCACTGGGCAGCTGTGGAGCCTTAGGGATGGAGCAAGGCAAGGAGAAAGCAGACCTGAGCTGAGCTGAGCACCCTTTGCAGCCAGGTAATTATCATATTGCAAAGTGCAGAGTAAAACCCAATGATCCAGAACTGGAATAGGTGCCTCTAAGCCATGCAGGGCTACGTAGGGCTGAGAGGAAAAGTGGACCAGAACTGAGAAGGTGAGCAAGTCAAAACTGTGGGGCAAGCTCATAAGCATTAGCTGTGGTGCAGCCAGAGATTGTTTCTCAATGCAGCAGAGAGGGAGCCAGGAACCTTGCTCGCTCCCCGAAGGGTTTCCAAGAATTATGGTGGCTTTGAATCAGGCCCTATCCTCAGAAACGACTGTGTCTGCACAGGCCTGGGGAGCATTTAGCGCAGCAGCTGCTGGTGGCAGCAGACAGCACAAAGGAAGTTGCAAGAAACTCCATGGGACATTATGAAACATAATGAGCTTGGGGAAATTTCTCAGTTCCCCTCCTCACTCAAAGGCTGGATTTTGCCTTCTCCACCACCCAGGAGAAAGGAGCCCTGAGTGCTGCTGGCTTGGGGTGAGACTTGGAGCCAGAGCCTGGTCTCTGAATGCAAGCTCAGCTTTGAGGGAGAGAAGCTGAGAACTCAGCAATGCTAAAGACCCATTATATCATCTGCTTCATCCCCAGGAGGGGCAGCAGGATTGTCCCCCTGAGGTGGCTGGGATGGAAATGCCTGCTGTTGTGGGGTTTTCATGGTGGTCCTCTGGGAACAGCAGCAGGGCCCAGCATGTCTCACTGCCGGTGTATCACTGTGAAATTTCTAATTTTTGCTTCTAGTTAGTGCAGCCTAAGCCTACCCCTTCTCCCAAGGGACCTCTGCCCTCCAGGTACAGGAGACCCTTCTTCCATCTGTCTGTCTACTGTGGTCCCTGCAGCATCAGTGCCTACCTGCAAAGGATGTTTCTGGGCCTTTGGGTCTTGCTTGCCCCTAGGGTAGGACAAGATGCAGCAACAACAGTTGAGTGAGTGGGTCCAAAGAGAAACAGTGTCCAAGGAGGATTGTCCTCACTTAGAAATTCCCCCACTGAAACATATCAGGCAATTTCATCTCTCCACACCTGTGAGTCTGCGTCCTCCTGAGGCTGGCACCACCTTTCCCAAGCCATGCATGAACTGAAAGCAAGCACTGTTCCTTTCCCTGTGGGACAGCAGAGGCTTTTATGTATTTTCATCTAAATGGACGACCCATGCCACTAAGGGATCAGGATGGAGAGCATGTTTCAAAGTGGAAGGCTGAGAACAGGGACTAGGTCAGAGCGGGGATGGTTCAACCCAGCAGCCCAGTGGATTGAGAGCTGTGGGGAGACTGGGATAAGAAGGACTGTGGTTCCCCTGATCAACCAGGGGAGACGAGCTCTCTGCAAAAGGGGAGGGAAAAAACCTGCGAGGCCCCAGGTGATGCACCCTTCGATGTCTGTGGTCTGTTGGGTGGATACTGAGTCTGCTGAAAGGCTTGGAGAGCTGGGCAGAGCCGGAGGAACAGGGACAGCATTGTTGGTACAACACCCGTGCACATGGGCTCACCGTGCGATTGCCAGTTTTGCCCTGTATTGGAGACAATGCAGTAGCCAGCCTATGTCTGGCTCTGCCTGGTCTGGGAAGGAATTATTTCTAGTCAGATCCAGAGCCCATCAGAGCTGGTAAAGGTCTCTCCACCTATGTGAAAGCTGTTCCCATCACACCTCTTTCCACTTAGGCTCCCCTGACCAAATGACCCATGTTCAGCATGATCATTGCTTTGCTTAGACATAGAAGCCATCCCCTCTGGTCCAGCAGCTCCTGTGCTGAACGTAACCAGACAAAGAAGAGAAAGCTTCATTATTGGAGCACCGAGTCATTACAGCCTGGGGAAAAACCCACACTCCAGAAATAACCAAGATGTTATTTATACTGTGAATGTGTGCAATCCAATTTAAATTGTAAAATGTTTAGAAATCTGGCTGCTGGCAACAAGGATCTGTCCTTTTCTGTCCATAGGTTGCACAGAGCATGGTGAAGGCCTGGACTCCAGTGGGATGGCCAGGTTCTATCACACCAAGTGTTACAAGAACAGCAATAACTGACCAAAGCACTCATGAAGACCTTGGAACAGTAGCCCTGAGGGCTCCAGAGGCTGTTCTTGTCCCGGAGAAGGCATGAATTCAACATGGGGCAACCAATACATCCATCAAATCCACGACAATTTGTTGTTCCCAGGTCAAAATGGAGTAAAATTATCTGATTTTTTTTTTTTTTCAGTGCAGTTTGCTGCTGAAGCAGTTGAAGAACCTCTTAGGAAGGTGACTTTCTGAGGGCAAGGAGGGCAGAGAGGGGTCTTGCACAGTGTGGGCTTTCTGCACTGCTTGGCACCCAGCTCTGGTGGGCCTGGGTGGGTGAGCCAGGTGCCTGCATAACCCATAGTGCCACTGAGATGGATTCACGACCACTGTGCTAACTCCCCTAGACCTTTGCGCTGGCTTCTCCGTCTGACCTCGTCATGGGCATACTTAAGCCTCTCTTTGCTCTTGTTGCAACTTCAGCCTCTAAAGTGGAGGAAGCTGCAGATAGTCTGCTGTGATCCCAAAGCCCTAGAGTCATCTGCCATTTGCCCAGTTTGGGTCCTGCTCCCATTGCTTGCTGACACTGGTCTTGGGCTGTATCTGCCAGTCTTGTGCCATTGGCATCACATTGCTGATGAAGGAGCAGGATGGGGCAGACTGTGGGAGGGACAACACATGGTCTTCCTCCTCTATAATGACATCCTTGCATCAAGCATGCTGGCTTTTCTCCCCAGCCCACGGGGCAAGGTCTTCCCAGCTTCTACCATCCCACTGCAGTGTTTTCAGCCTTGCAAACCTTCACAGTTAACCTGGTGGCATCCTCCTCCCTCTGCTCCTCACCCTACCCTCCTCTCCCCTGTCTCAGTGCTTGCCCCCGCCAGCAGCCGGCAAGCCTCTTTCAGGTTACCTTCGAGGTTTAATTGAAAGCAGCCGATGCTGCGCGCAGGTGGCACACAAACACGCCGAGACCCAGGAGCCACTCTGAAGCCTGACTCAGGTTGGAGAACCTGCCGGCACGTCGCGGGGCCGACAGATAATTAAAGTGACAATCGATCATGCGGGAGGAAGGGAGGGGGGGATGCAGTGGCTACGGAGGCTGCAATCCCTCTCCCGAGGAAGTTGTGGCAGCATCAGCAAGCCGTACCAGGCAGATGGCCTGGATGAAACCCCTTTTGGCCACCTTCAACCCATCTATGTGGCCACCTTTGCCCCCTCACCACCCAGCACAGAGGGATTTGAAGTCCCCTGGGTGCCGCTGATGTGGTACAAAAAGGCAGGGCTTGATTGTTGGAGTATTGTAGTGTTTAAAAACGTGAGTAGGAGTGAGACTTATGTGTGCGCATAAAGACAGATGGGCTAAAATTTCCGAATGCTCATGAAAGATTCAGGGGCGTCACTTGTTAAATTTAATTGGGAGAAACCCGACTCGGTGCCTGACTGCACGGTTTGCTGGCTTTTGCTTAAGAAGTCAACTGACAGGCTTGTCGTATGTGTTGTTTTTTTTTTTTTCTTCTCTCTCTTTCCCTCTCTCCCTCCCACCTCCTTTCTCCAGCTCCTGCCACGAGCTGCATCGTGAATAATTTGGGGACCATTACTTCCTGCCTCCTGTTGGGGTGAGCACTGCTCCCAGAGTGGCAGGTGCATGGGGAGGACAGAGGTGGGCTTTTGGTGATGCTGTCAGCTTGGGAGCTCAAGTGCTGTCTCTGCTGCAGGTTCCTCACATCCCCTCAAGCCAGTGATTTTGATCCAAACCCAGGAAGGGATATAAGTGTTTCAGTAAATGTCAGGTACCAGCATACATCTGGGCTGTAATACCTCTGTCTACCTTTCTTCCCCACAGGAACACCCAGTGGGAGAGAGAGGCGGTGGAAAAGCTCCTCTCCTGGGCAGGTCCTCTGGAGCTGAGATTTCCAGGGGGTGGAGGAAGCCTGCATGCAAACAGGGGTGACAATGAAGTTTGATGGTTTCTTCTCATGGGGGATTTTGAAAGTGATGGGTGTTTTCAGTGAGGAAGTGCATGTGCTACTTGATTCTTATTTAAAAAAAAAAAAAAAAAAAGATGCCAGGAGGGACTCATCTGTCCAAAAGCAGGGATCTCTGCTCATTGTGGCTGCCTTTGCTGCCAAAGAGAAAAATAGGCCCTGCTGGAGGGGAAATTCATCTCATCTGAACTTTGATGTCTGCAGAAAACTGGATGAATCGCACCTGAAAATGCTTGCTTCTCCCTAACGACTCCAAGAGAACCTGGTGTGACTCCCAGAGGTGTTCTGCTCCACAGATATCCTTGGAGTGCTAATGTAGACCCTCCCCACTCATATTTAGGTGTGCGATGCCAGGTGCTCACTCCAGCCCCATGCCTGGACCTGGCTCTATATTTACACAAGATCTCCACATCCTTGAGCACTTCCAGGCTGAGCGTACATCCAGCCACAGCGCAGTAGGAGCAGAGTTTTGGAAATCATGTAACTCCAAATGGTCTTTTGCTCAAGGTGGGCTGCTGCTGGCTGGCAGCTGTCATGTTATATTTCATACCTGAGTGCATCTCAGGCATAGCCTTAGCTCCGGGGACTAGGAGCAGTGGCAGTGCTCGCTAGGGCTGGTTAGAGGGCATGGGAGCTCCTAGGCCCAGTGTGGGGGCAGTTTGCAATCTGCCAGATGACCTGGTCATCACTTGGCATGCATGAAGGATGTGGAAAATGACCCCTTTTAAATGGGCTATGCATTGTCTGGTGTGATCTATGAGCCTAAGTGGAACTATTCATACCATTAAGATTTTGCAAAACAGAAATCCAAACATCTTTCCATCTGACTATTCATTGTCTCTCCATTTGTCCTTCTGTCCATCCATCCGTCCATCCATCCATCCATCTTTTTCCAAGGCTGACATTTAAGTATCTCAGTGTCAAATTCTCTTTCCCTTCCATGCCACAAACTGGCTGGGAGATGTGTTGTCCTCCCCAGTTAGGTTCACACAGCTTGTTGTGTCTCCAGAACCTAGCAGTGCAGCACAAGACTACTTTTTGTCTGAAGTACTTCAGTACATTTGGGAAAGAGGATCTGAAGCCCTTTGTACTCCAGGGCCATAACAAAAAGCTTCATGAATATTTCCTAATCACTCCTTTCTCTTCCTGATGACTATCAGAGTGTCAGCAACGCTGAGAGGTCAATTCCTTGCCATAGTCGAAGGTGTGTTCAAACTGACACAATGCTCCAAAGACAAGAGCATGGCAGAGCACGGAGGCCCAGAAGTGTTTGCACCCTGTTGCCCTAGATAACCTGTATGGTTCTGTAGGGCTCACTGGTTCAGGCTTTGCCTCTCTGCAACCTTACTGGCCATGCAGCCTGAAGGCCAGAAGTCATCTCTGCTTTGGGAACCATCATCCCCCATGGACTCAGTTGCCTCTGCATGACACCTGCACATCCTGTGACCAAATAGCATGATGAGATCACTGTTATCAAGAGTCCTTTGGTTCTCTTTGAAGGATTTCCTGTAGATGGAGTGGATCAATTGCTTCACTGGAGTTGGTTTATGGCCCCGTTGTTCTAGCTGATAAATCACCTGCAAATAGACAGTGATTTTTTTCTTTTGTGTGTCTCAGTCCATGTTCATAGGGTCAAAAGGTGGCTTTTGTTGAACATCTGGACACACTGGAGTCCCCCTGCACAGAGACAAGACTGAGATTAGGGCACAGAGTTGTGCAGGGTAGATCTTCACTAGGCTTTAGGTGCCAAACTCAAGCGTTTCACTGGGAGTGAGGTGTGTTGTATCTTCTACACAAGGTTGGTAGGACACTTCAAAGCAGCCATCACTTCATTAAGAACAACATGCTGCTCTCAGACATGTGATAGAGGTACTACAATTTAACATTTTCTCATTCATTGGTTGGGCTGTGGTAACCCCCTGTCCTTGAGGATCTCAGCCACCAAAACACTTTAGTGTGAATAATGTCAGTTAGGGTTTAAGTAAAACCACAGAGATGTAGGTGAATCAGCTGCTGGTGGGTAGCTCACTAAGCAGCACTAACACAGTTTTTTTGGTCATCTGCCCTTGCCATGAGCTCCCTTGAACACATAACTGCTGGTTAGTCAGGAATATCTCATGTATAGCAGTATCCTCAGAGGCTGAAGGGACAGTAATAAAAGTGCTGCTTCCTTCTTGCCACGGTTTATTACCCCCTTCATTAACAACCCGCTGTGCATCTCCAGCACGCATTGGTCAGGCTTTGCCTTCGGCTGTCAGATCTTGCAGACTTTGTCTGCTCTAAGGTAAGTTGTATAAAGAAACCCAGATGACAGGGCATAGCCAGGTTCCCACAGCTCCACGATGACTCAGTTGCAGTTTCACACTGATTTGGGTTCTGGCTTTGAATTTCTCAGGATAGATACACACATTTTAAGTAAAAGGAGAGAGTGAAATTTGCTAATCACCACAGCTACCCTGGGGGGAGTTTATTGCCTATAATTACAAAACTTTTGCCAAACTTCCATGGCACTTGTGGTGTCCAAGGGACACACTCCCTGGCTGATTACCTGAAGTGACACTAAGTGTAATGAGACACATGGTTGGTGACAGAGCAGCAAAAGATTGAAACCTCTGCAGGTTCTGCAGTCACTGGTGACTTCTGGTGATTTCAGTGACAGAATATGAGACTCTGGTGAAGGAGATGAAATCTGCTCTGAACAATGAGAGAGATGTGCTTGCCCTGCCACAGCACTCCTCTTTCCTGTGGGACTTCCAGGGAGCACTCTGCTAAACTTCTTGCAGTGATGAAGCCTCTGAATTGCTATTCTGAAGGCAAAACACATAGCTGTAAAAAAATAAAGGGCTAGTGCAGCCCAGAGCATCTCAGCCAGCACCCTGCCTTTGGAGAGTCTCAGCAGCAGCCAGAAATGCTCCTTCCTGCAGAAAGGGAAGCATTTCTGTGCAAAATCTCAAAAGAAAAAGCAACCTTGACCACATTTCCTGCTGGAGATTGCCTTTATGTTTGCCTTTGGTTACTTTTTTTTTCCTTTTTTTTCTTTTCCTCCTTAAAAAAAAGCAAAACCAACCCCCCTCCTTTTTCTTCACTAGTAAAGGAGGAGGAAAGGGAGGAAAAATAATTATTATGAAAGGGGGAAAAAAGAACTCTACAATAGAAAAATGCTCCCCATAATTTTTTGTGTTGAAAGTGAAATCTCAAAAAATCCCCTACTTTGCTTTGATGCAGTATAAAAGATATTTGTATGACAGACATTTTTGTATTGTTCTGTACTCTATTTTTCATTTTAAAAATGCAACAGAAGTGAGCAGCCTTTTGATTACTGAGTCGCAAACAGGGTCTATCAATCTGACATTCAGGCCCATCTTGCCAAAAGGGGTCCCAGAGATGTCACAGGAGAACAATGACAATGCCTTGCTGTCAGCAACTGCCCTGCATCTGGTTCCTACACTGTGATGATCTGGTGGGGGAACATGCCCTGCAGATCTCTCATGTCAGCAGTATTGTAGTCCATGTTTCAGACCTTGGCTTGAGGCTGCTGGGAAGTAGCTGGTGGGTGAGCTGCGGAGGATGATGGAAACTTCCCATGGGGGTCCTTTGCAATGTTTGATAGATGCCTAGCTCTTCCGTTGTGCACATTGTGCTGCCAGTGTTCTGTGGGCTCACTGCACAGGTTTCTCAACACTGTGTGTTCCCACCCAGGGTCTAAAGATCCGTGGTGGAAGAGACGGACTCAGCCTGGAGCTCAGCCTCTGTCTGTAAAAGAGTCATCGCTTGAAGAGCTACTTCCAGCACGGACGGTGCTATTCAGAGTTAAGTTTTTCTGCTTGTCTTCCAGGACCAACTGCATCCTTTAACTCAAAGGGTTAACTCAGAGCTCCAATGAGCCCAGCCCTTTGCAAAACCCTTTCCTTGGAGTGTCCTACCAAGCTGCACTACTCAGTGTGTAGGACAGGCAGGAGTCCTGCACCAGGATATATCTACCTTTGGTTAATGCTCAATTGAAACTGCTGGCCTCAGTGACAGGCAATGGAGAGAATTTGGAGAATTTGGGACCTTCAGCACATGCCCTGTGTATAGAGCGGGGTGTGCAGTATAACACTGACAAAAGCAAGGAGCAATATATGCCCAATAGTTGAGAACACCCGCTGTCATTGCTTGCATCCACATTGCCTCAGTACTACTTTTATGGCTGGGAGGTGGGATCTACTGTAGACCAGCCCTCCCATATGGCTATGATGGAATCTCAGGTGTGCTCAGGACTTAGAGCTTCTTCCAGGGTGTTCTTGCCCACTTTGCTGAAGGACAGTGTGCCAAGTAGCCTCCTGATAACTCATCAGCAATTGGGCAGAATAGATGGATTTGGATCCATCCTTCTTCAGGATGGGTGGATTTTTTCCTGATTGTGCTCAGAGAGAAAATGACCTCCTGGTACTTGGGATGCTGCAAGGTCTCAGCATGGTCTATCTGCTCGTGCAGCTCTCTCCCGCTCCCTGGCAGATCTGGTTGTGTTGGCAGAGGTGGGTCTCAGATCTCCAGTGTGGGTGTTTCTGGACCCACCTGAGACATTCACTGCAGCATACAGCCTAGCTTACCCACCCCACCCCCATGGTGATGGGAGCCCCCATCAGCCAGGAAAGACTTCTCTTCTACTTAGGGGTCATTGCCTTAGGCTGCTAGTGAGGTTTCTTCAAAAGGACCATACTGTAGAAAATATTTCATTAAATGGAAACCCTGGAAAAAACCAACTCGCTTCTGCCATTCCTCCCATTGAGGTTTGTAGACATACCTGTTACAGAACCTTTAAAAAATCTAGAGGTTTAGCAATGCAACTAGCTCACTGGTAAGATGCTGCCCGCTGGTGTCATCATCACTGTCCTGGGTGGGAGATTCAAGGTTTGTGGGCTCAGTTTGTATACCTGTGCCCTTCCTGGGTGAAGCACTTAACTTGCTCAGGGTTGCCTGACCAAGGAGCAGGGCAGCAATGCTGCCTTCATCAGTCTGTGTTCCCTTGCAGAAGAATTTTGGGAGCTCCCTAAGTGTCTGGGTGGAGTCTGGCCAGGGGATTGTAGTGGAAAATTTTGTGAGCAATAAGAATCCTGTTTGTGCAACTGCCTTTAGACACAACAGACAGCTTGGCCAGAATAGTCCCATGCACCAGGAACATTATTGATGCAATGGAAACCCTGCTGATTTGTGCTGTTGGGATGTTAACCCCCCAATGCCAAAACACAGAGCTCCCAGGACTTTCTTGAGGGGTTGGGGGCTCTTGTCTGCTCTGTGGTAGGAGGTTGTCTTCCTAGGCTGGGCTATATAACTTATCCTGAGCGCTGGCCACTGTCGCTACCTGCTTTACAGCAGTGCTCACAGAAGCTATGGACCACAGCCTAGAGCTTGTACAGCTAAAAATGCAAAAAGGTTGCAGCAGAACAGGTGACTGGAGGGTAGATGAGATGATTCCAGTGTCATCAACATTAGCAAGGCTGGGACTCAAACACTTTTCCTGAGAGCATTCACTGAGAGCAATCTATTGAGAGGTTGGGAGAAGCAGCAAGTTGAGAACAATGTGTGGGCAAGCCAGGGATCCAGCATTTAATGTTACTGCTGCTTGGGGGCAGAAATAGTTGCTATTAGGTTGCATTTAGCAATTTGGAGCCAGAAGGCTGAGGTCACGGCCACAGTGCATGATCTGGTGTTTCACGTCCACTGCAATTCCAAGATCTCTCCCCAAGAGCCAGCCTGGGAATAACACCCCCCTCTTCCTGCTTTGGGTTAGTTGGGACACTACCTGCCTCTTTCAGGGGGGATTTTGCTGCCTTTTATTTCACATGGAATGAAAGTGTGTGTGTGCATGTGAAGAATGGACAGAGGGAAAAAAATTAGATCTAAACCACAAAATGTGAGGTTTTGCTCAAAGCAGCCTAGTCTGTCCACTTGCATTTACCTGCTGCTGGTTGCTTTCTGCAATGGAGATAAGGGTGCAACCAGGCTGAATATGACATGACAGTGTTCAAGCATGCCTTGAAGAAGGTAGGAGAGCAGAGGGTGTGAGTCTGGGACTCTCAGACGTCTCCTGATGGACTGTTACAGTGGGATTCAGCTCAGCAGAAGCTAGGCAGCATGTGTGGGATGACCTGGTCAGCCCCAGATCCTGTTATGGGGAGATATCTGCTTTAGGGTGTGAGCTTTCTGACCCATTTCCAAACCTTTGGGGTGAGGTGATGCATGCAAAGCCTGTGTCTCTCCCATGGGAAAACCCCAGATGGAGATACCTATGTTGGGTGAACTCACTTACCTCCTGCCTCAGTTTCTCCATCTCTAAATGGAGAGGAGGGAAGCATTGCTCCATCTCATAAAGGCTGGCACATCCTGTAAGAGAGCTGGTGCTTCAAAAGTGATAGCAGAGCTATGTCAGTAAATACCAGTGCCCAGTTGCCCTTTGAAGTCACCCTGTTCTGCAGGGAAGGAGAATTTCCCTCTATGGAGAGGGGCCAAGCAACCCTGGAAAGGGCTGCATTTTAAGGCCAGCGCTATGGGCTGGATCCAGATCAATATCCTTTTTCCTCAACCACCTGCTCTTGCTAGAAGGACACAGACACCAAAAAATTGTCTCCCTGCCTCCCTGGTTCTCATCTAGCCTCAGTCTCAGACCAGAGCAGAAGAGGTTTAGCAAAACAAATGCAATGGGAAAAAATCCCATGAGACCCATGTCCTGCTTTAAGCAGTGATGAACACAGTGGTATCTGTGGGTCACCCCACATCTCAGCAGTAGGTGGGGGTGAACTGCTTCTGGGGTGGATTTATTTCTGGTTTCACATCTGACTTGGGAAAAACCACAAACAGCTGGGCATGTTTCATATGACATGGAAGGAAAGTGGTGAAGAAGTGATTTCTTCTGAGTTTGGCTTTGGTGTTACCATCGGGTTGAGGAGATCGGTGTGAGATTCTTCCTACAGCAGGGTAGAGCCCAGGTTAACCACACTGCACTGGATATTCTGAGATGCATGCAACATCTGGCCAAGACCTTCTCGCTCTAATAAAACAACAGATAATTGGCTAGAACTGATAATTTTCCCAGAAAAGGGAAGTCCCAGGTACTTCTTGATCAATTTTTCATGAAAAGCTTTGAAACCATCAAAATATCCCTTGTTCACAAAAATTCAGCTTTCAGTCTTTTGTCTTCATCTCAGGGAAGGTGAAAGCGCTGCTGTTGAAATGCCTACAAAAAAGAAAAAAGTCCTAATTGCAATGGACTTGGAAATGCAAAAGGAGAGATAACATTTTGGTTTGGCCTCTGATGAGTTGTGATTGGGGACAGGAGGGTGATTTTCAGTTTCTTTACAGATTTTCTTCCTGTCTACTGACTGGGGGAGAAGAAAATGAAAGGTACCACCCCCGCACACCCCCCCCCAACATCTCAAAACTTCCCCAAGTAGGAAAATCATCCAGCCCCTTACATGTGGATTTCTTCATGTCTGAGTCATGCCGCAAAAAAGGCAAAAGCCCCTTCTAGATGTGCTTACCCCACTTCCCCATCCGGAAGCAATGACAGCAAAAATTTCAAGGGTTTAAAAGATGCAGGGAAGCCTGATGTCCCTCAGACTTTGAGGTTCACCTCCATGCAGCATTATTTTCAGGCAGAGATGGAAAGACCTTTGTGTATCACTGGGCAATGTAGCAGAAGGGATACCTTCTTGATGCTTGTCTTTGCCTTGGTGCTTGTGGGCCAGTGAGGCCATTTCTGTGCAGTCACAGCAATGCACTCCTCATCCAGGCATGAGCTCTGGGATCACTCTTCCTCTTCCTCCCTGCTCCTAGAAAGATTCTCACTTTGGGGAATTGCATCTGGCCAGATATCTTCTCCTTGCTTGCCTTGTGAGACATGAAAGGTAGGGATGGTGGCCTGGGGATTGTGTCCATGCAGCTCTGCGCCTGGTACATGGCCTTGATGGCAGGAAAGATGGGTTATTTCTCTGTTAAGCATCCTGAGGTGAATGCATGCCATCCATGGAGGTGTGCCTGCCCCTTCCCTGGCTCACCAAACCACTTCTTCTGCACGGGAAAGCCCATAGCTCTATTGTCACCTCTAGCGGGCCCAGCTGGCTTAGTATCCCAGCTCTGCTGCAGGATCTGTCCCATCTCCCATGGTGGTGAGCCCCATGAGTGAATATGCCCCGTCACCCATGACACCCCTGGGTGCCCTTGGTCCTGGCCATGTTGTCTTCCTGCTTCACCTCCTGGCATCCTCCAGGCCTTGCTGTTGTCTCAGGGTGCGGCAGAGGCTATTGTTAGCGTTAAAGCAGCGCTTGAATTTCCCCCCTTCCCTCAAAGTAATTTTTTCTCACTTCCGCACAGCGTGTGGAGTGAATTTTAGCACCCGTAAACACTTTGCGCTGCTGGCTCCCGGCTAATTGACTCTGACAGTTAGTGTAGTCAGCAGCTGAATGGTGTCACTGGGAATTAGACTGCCGTGATAGACTGCCAGGAGCAAATTACTTTGTCACTTCTCAGCTGACTCTAAAATATGGGGCTTTTTTTTAATTCTTCTTTTTACTTTTGATTTTTTTTCCCCCCAGTTTTTGTTTTGTTTTTGAGATTTTCTTCATGTGTGTGTGTGTGAGCGCACACAGGCTTTTGAAGCCCTGATAAACTGAGTCTGATTTGTTTAAGGATCATTTTCTGTTGAAGACAACCTAGCGGGTTGGGAACAAACTCCTCTATCCCCACCCCACCTCCTGTCCCCCCTCTGTGATGTTTATGAAGCAGGTTCTGGAAATAATTTTTTAAAGGGGACCCAAGGGGACTGCAGGCAAGTGACTCTCACACAGGGAAAGAGATTACACACAGCTCCCATGTTGCACACATCCCTCTGCTTGTCTGTGGTGTCCCCCCACTCTGGTACCCATTACCTGTCTAGCAGTGTCATGGATCTATTACTCATCCATCCACCTACACCAGGCATCTTCGATTTGCTTGCTCATCTCCCTCACACATTTCTTTTGCTGTATAGTATTTCAGAATTGCATCCATTTGCCACCTGTACCTCTCTGGATATCCGTCATCTTGCTGTGGGGTCTCTCTGGTCCATTCTTTGATCTGTCTCTTTGCTGAGCTTATCCGCTTACCCTTTCCCAAATGTCTCCCATGGTGCCAGACCCCAGCAAACCAGCAGGGAGTGCTGGGATGGTTGCTGTCAAGCTGGTCATCCTCAAAGCTCTTTTGAAGTCCTGTTGGCCATTTGCATGATGCTTGTTGGAAAGCTGATGTGAAAAGCTGCTGCTTGGGTGTTCTGCATGTGCTGGTGTCAGTGCACATCGAACCCCTCTGAAAAACAGGATGAATGGGATTTTAACCAAGAAAAGGCAAGTAATTCATGGGGTGATCGACTCAAGCCCCGTTTCAATGTCTCATAGATGCCAGCCTGCCATGTGTGTCCTTACCTGGGCTGTCCCAACCAATGTCACCTCTGCCACTCATGTGCATCAGGGTGAGGACAGGGTTATTTCCCTGACAATGTTCTTTTGCCCCCATTCAGAGCTTTGAAATGTCACCCAGACCAGCTCAAGGCCAGAAGAGAAAGGCACAGGGAAACTGCCTGGCTCCATGCTCAGTGGTTTGGGATTGGAAGTGAAGAAGAGCCCTGAACTTCTTTCATCCAGCTGGACCGCTCATCTGGGGATGATCCAGGGCTTTGGTGCTATTAGATTAATCCTGCACTGGAAGGGCTTTTCATACATGTGGGAATGAGAGGGAAGGGTTGGTGTACCTGAACCTGGGTTAAGTTTTTTTTTGGTAATGTCACTTGTTTTAATGAAAGACATTTCCTGCTGTGCCTGCATCCTTAGACCGGTGCCACACGCAATGCTGCTACTATCACACTTTGCATCTTTCCAAGTGTGATTCCACCCCATAAAAATAGTGAATTCAGGATCTATGCTGAGAAAAACACACTTTTTTTTACAATTTACCACCAGTGCAACCTCTCTCCCCACTCTCCCTCCCCATCACCCTGGTGCTGAGGGGTGAAGGGCAACGCTGGTCCAAGGAAAAGTCCCTGGCCAGTCCCTATGGCTGGACTCATTTTTTTCTCCCCAGAACAGGCCCTGGCATCCCAGCCAGCCTTTGTTAGAGAGAGCAGAGAAGGTTGCTACCTCATTTCATCTAGGAGCTGTAGGGACCTAGCAGAACTGACTCCAAGACCATGTGTAGGCAGTTGGGCCCCAGTAATGAGGGGTTATAGTTGGGGTGTGAGCAGCCTTTTGACTCTGTCTTGAAGGGTTTTGTTCTCCTGCCTTGAGACTGGCATCCTGAGATTCAGTGAAGAGGATCATCTGAACATGAAGCCCATGGCCACATCTCTTTGCTGCAGGAAAAAGATGAAGCAGCATAGGTGGCAGTTCAGAAACTGAAGAACAAATGAAAAGTCCTCAAAATGCATCTACGTTATCCTGGATTTACACTGGGGAGCACCTGGCTGACCCTGGTGTGAATCAGGACTTCCTGGGTTGTGGTGCTGGAGATACTAATTCCTTGTTGAACTCCTTCATGGCGTGATTTCCTAACATTCATTTTCAGTAAGGCTGCTATCCACCCACCTTCTCCAAAGCTCAAAGCCTCTGGGCACCAATTGTCCCCACCAGAAAGGAAACCAGTGGCCAGGACCATATAGCCAGGGTGGCTGTCCTGCTGCAAGACCAGAAGAAATGGGACAATCCCACCTGGAAGAGACTTTGCACAACCAGGCTCACCCCATGCTCCCTGGCCATATGGCAGAGACGTCCAAGCTGGTAACCCCCATAAAAATACCAACTCTGGCTCTGCTTCCCAACAATAAACCCATGTGTGTTTAACGCTGAAATTGCCTGGGCCTCCCTCTTGCCAGCCTCTGGCTGACACAAGGTGCGCATCAACCCTAAGTAGCTATTTGTTGGCCATGCATTTGCAGGTAAGTAAGAAAGTACCACAAGTGTGAGGAAGAGGCCACGGTGGGGGAGCTAGGTGCAGGGCTGGCAGCTTGCTGGAGGAGCAGGGATGGGATGGAAAGATGGGGCTGCTGCTGTCCCCTCTGCATGCCTTGGGCAAGATTCCTTCTCGTGGATGCCTCAAACACTTGGCTATGTGCTGCGGAAGAGGTGGTGCTTTGTGCGCACGTCTCAGTGTCCAGCCTGCCTGGATGCACCCGTCTGACCACATTTAGCTGGAGCTGGGAGTTGCCATCCCTATTTTGGTGAAGAAACTGCAATTTCTGCCCATTCCTAGTGGCCAGTGAGGCTAGCCGGTTAGCTGGGTGCCCTGAGGTCTGTGCATGTCTCCTGGACCATACAGTTTAGTTGGAGGCTCTAAAGGAGCAGACAGACCTCCAGGGTCCACTGAGCCGTCCTGCTGGTCCTCCAGGTGCACAGTCTTTTCTGGACTGCCAGGAGCAGGCAAATGCCTGGAACATCTCCCTGTCCAAAGCAGGGACCTTGTTTCTGTCCACTGCCTGCCCAGGTAGCAAGATCATGCTGACCTGGCCCTTGAGCATTTGACAAGGCGGATGGTGCTTCTGACACCACTCGTCCAAGCCACCCAGTGAAAGTGTTGGTGTGAAATATCAGGTTTGCATGAGCAATCAATGGTGTGATGAACAGCGGTGATGTGGTGAATGGTGGTGATGGCAATGTGTCTCCATGTTGCCCTCAGAGCTCCTGCCTCTCCTCAAAGAAGAGTTTGACAAATAGATGCAAGAAGGAGCTTAATGGCTCTGATAAGGAGAAGGTATCTCTGCAAAGCAGCATCCAGAGGGTTTTATGGGCACTCAGCTGATGCATGGATCTGCCATAGGCAAAATCAATATAATGTTTAACTTTTTTGGCATTGCTCTAATTCTTCTAGGAAGGAGTGGAGAGAGGTGGGGAAAGCAGAAGATATTTCACATTAGCACGAGTCTGCTAAGTTCTGACGTTTGTCCCAGCTTCTCCTGCATAGTAGAAGCTTTCCTATTTCAAAGACAGGTTCTTATTGTAGTGGCCCCCTTTTCCTTTCAGATGCTCAGGGCTGAAGGTAGCTGTGGCTCCAGGGGACATTGATGTGAGTGGTGGGTGCTCAGAGCATCTTGCACGTGTCCTTGAGGTGACCCATGACAGGGATGGTTTGAAGGTGGGATGACCTTTGGAGGGGAAGAAGACCTCCAGACTGCCAAGAGGAGGGCTGCGACTACTTAGGAAAAACCAAAACAAAAATGATCAGTGGAGCATGGGAGAGAAAATGGGAATCCTAGTATAGCTCGGTGTCTGGATCTGCGCCTCACAGTGAAAACCTATTCATCCACAAGACCTGTCCTCCTGCATGGCTGCTACCCCATCTCACTGGGGAGCTCTCCTCATGTGCTAGGGTTCTGCAGAAGCACAGGGACCCTGCGGCATGGCTGTGGTGGCTCCATGGGTGTGCAGACACCTGCAGCTGTGATCCCTGGCAGATGCAGAGCCTAGGAGAGTGGTCCCACAGGGAGAACTGAGCTCAGGCCAAGGGCTGTCTTTTAAATGGGATTTGACTTACCAGGAGGATTAATCCTAGTGAATTTGGGTGGATTGCAGCGTGAGAACTGCATCTGGCTATGCTTGGGGATTAAACATGGCTATTGCCATGGCCTCCTGTTCCTCAGAGGACCTGTCAAGTGCTGCTTTGCACTCTGCAGAGCCGGGACCTCTCCAACTGAGTTTTCTCTTTCTTTTTGGTCCACTTTCCCCATTTCTCCTAAACTGCTTGCAGTGCCCTGTACCACGTGCAGCATAGGACACTGCAGGAATTTTTTGCTGTCCATATTCTAGTAGACTCAGAAGCACAAAAAATCTGGTTCCTTCCATCAGGGAACAGAAACAATCCCCTGTCCACCAGGAAGCCAAATGAATCAGATGGGGAATGGGGACTTTGTGGAACAAAGCAGTGCCAAAATCAACTGCAGATGAAGAGTCCTGCCCAGAAAGGAACAAGATGTTTTGATGAATAATTAGAGGAGAAAAAGAAGGGCAAACCCACCCCAAAGCAGGAATGTAAAGCACCCCATGGCTACACAGGCTGCTTGGCTTTACTTATTCCTGGGACTTTCCTGGCTATGACCTCCAGGTGATAAGTTTCTCAGTTCACAGTTTTGGAAGCACATGTTCCTCTGGCTTGCGAGCTGTCATGGCTCAAGTGCACTAATCTCCCCCTGCCAACATCCTGCAATGAGTGATTTTAATTTTACTGGCTCTCGTATTACAATGAGCCATGGGGAGGTTTAAAAACATCCCTCAGTTGGGGCATTTTGACTTTTCCATTCTAGGACTGAAGTGCAATGTCTCCGAGGGCTGCAACCCGCTCCTTCACTATGCAGTTGTGATGACAGCATCAGGGAGATCCCAGATGAACCCTGAGCATCAGCATTTTGCCTGGAGAATGCACATTTCCATGATAGCCCCAAGCCCTTCTCTGAGACGTGTGTGTGTGTGTGTGTGTACATGGCACTGTGCATGTGTGTGTGTGTGTGTGTGTGTGTGTACATGGCACTGTGCATGTGACATCATGTCTTCAAAGGCATGCATTTCATCAGGAAGGCACAAGCCGGTGTTGAGGAGGGGTGTGAGCATGCATGTGTGCCTTGCAAGCACAGAAGCAGCCTTGCAAAAAGGCTTAAAAGTGCCTTAAAAGTTGCACCTGGATGAATGCTGCCCTGTTTGCCATTGCTGCCCTGTTTGCCCCAATTGATGGCTCTGAATGCCCCATTCAGGGTAAGGAAAGGGTTTCTGACAGTAGCACTATCCTATAAAAACACATCTGAGCCAGCCCCATCCCAGCAAACTTCATGCTCATCCTGCAGACGCACTCAGGGGCACCCCTGTGCATATGATGCAGGCACATGCGCACACACAAATGCCCTACCCCTGTATGGTGATGGATGGTCGCACACCCCAACTGGAAGCCCTCACCCCTCTCCTCCCTCTGCTCATGCACTCCTTTCTTTTCTTAAGAAAATCCCTCTCTTTGGGTTTCTTCAGCTTTGCAGCCTTTAGGGGTCACTCCTAGCAAGATTTCCCTGCAGCCTCACAGGGTGGAAATGTCCATGACAGCCAGCTGTGCTGTCAGGATACCTGGTTCCCCAGCGTGTTTCATGCTGGGTGTGTCCTCAGTTGCCAGTAGGGCTGGTGGTACCTGATGCTGGCTTTACCTGGGCATGATCCTTCCTTTCTCTTAGGTCTCTGCCTCCCTGCTATGATAACATGCTTTCTTTACATGGGTGGGAAGGCTGTATCAGCAGACACGGTGAGGAAGGAGGCCGACAATGCTCTGCTGGAAACTGCATTTTCCCCTGACTCCAGAAGCTGAGCCTGAAAAGTGAAAAACCCAGGGCATGCAATGCAGCTATCAGTTTGTGCTGAAAACTTTTGCAGTGCCTCTTAGAGAACCTCTCTCCCAGCCTCTATCTCTTCACTCTGCTGCCTGTCCGGCTCAAGATGGGCCCAGTAAAATGGGGTGCACTGGTTGGGAAAAGGAATAGCAGCACGGATCATGAACTGCTAACATGCCTTTCCCCATGTGCCATGAGGGCAGGGATTCACCTGCTCTCTCCCCTTGGCAGCTGTCATCAGCTGCATCAATAGCGACAATTTAAACAGCATGAGAGGACATTCCCGGGCAGTGGAACTCCATCATCTGCTCTGCTACACGGGGCCCAGGCCACAGGATGCTGTCTCCAGCAATTTGTGAGTGTGGTTAAGGTATTGGGGTGTACTGAGCTCTATTTGCAGTGCACAGCATGGAGATAACCACACTGTAGTGGAAGGTAAGAGAGCTGCAATGTAGCTACAGGATGATTCATGCCACACAGTCCTAGGTCTGTTTAACTGGGAAGCGTGGATGTGTCCCTTGTGCACACACAGCAGTGTCCAGATCAGCATAGCTGGATCTGTTTGGGGCTGTGTAGATATGCTGCCATGTGCAGTTTCCTCTCTAGGAGGTATAGCAGTCCTTCTTCGATACAAGGTAACGCACATTGCCATGTGCTTGGGTTGGAAAGCCCCCAGGTTACCTCCAAAATCAGGTGAGCAGGAGTTTGGTGTGAAAACCAGGCTGTGCTACCCAGAGGAGTGGAGCTGGCAGTTCTGGCTGGGACTGTTTCAGCAGAGCTCTCATGCTGCAGCCAGCACCAGCATGCTCTATCCCTGCACAACTCCCTTCCCCCTCCCTGAATTGGCAGCCCCCCTAATCCCTCAGGGGGTAGTTATCACCCCTGGGGAAGCAAGCTGGAATTGCCTTCCCACCCTGGGAAAGCAACATCCCCACCAACATGACACTCAGTGGTGCCTGGACAGCCAGAGACCCCCTCCAGTTCCCAAGGCTTTGGCCCCAGCAATGCCGATGGTGTGGTTGGATGCAGAGGGACAGGAGGTCCCTTTGGTGAGAGGAAGAGGACACAAAACCAGAGTTTGCCTCAGGAACCCTATTGACTGGATTTCCTGGACAAGTCAAAAAGCCCAATAAAGAGAAATGTTCGATAATGAAAAATAGACAATTGGACTCTATTAAGTGACTGAGCCAGCAGCCAGCCCAAATGCATTAAAGGCCCTGGCTCAGGGCCCCTGCTTGCTCACAGAGAAGTGGCTGTGGAGCAAGGGATGGCCAGGAGAGCTGGTGCCGGTACCAGTTTGCCAAGGACATTTTGGGCAGTGCCGAGAGTGAGGTAATGGCTCTGACAGAGCTCCAGGGCTGGCAAAACAGCACTGGGGTGCAAAGGGTCTGGCAGAAGGGACGAGTCTTGTGGGATGCCTCAGGGCAGACCCAAGGGTTAGCCATGCAACACTGATGTGTTATGGGTGCGCTACAGGATGGTGCAACCACTCCAGCAGTGTATGTAGCGACAGCGATATGGGGCATGAGGTCTAACAGCTTGAGAAAGGGAGCATGGGGACGGGCAGCGTGCAAAGGCAGACATCCAGAGGGATAGGAAGGGGGATGTGGTGATGGCTGGCTTGCTTGATCTCACCCTTAATGTGGGTAGATTGACCATCCCCTCTGACTGGGTGATTTTCCTGAGGCCACGACCCTGCTGCTATGCTCCAGCCCTGCCTGCAGTGCCAAAAGGTCTAGCTACAGTCCCTGGCCTGCCTGTCCCTCCATGGTGAAACTTTAGGTTGGTGACCTAGACCTCTGGCTGTGTCAGTTTGGACTCTGATGTATTTTGTCCCCCTGCATGAGAAGATATCTGCTGCTGGAGCCTCGCACATCACACTGCCAGGTCCCTGGCCCCGGTGGTGTAAGCGGATCCCTGCAGCTCGTGGCTTGTTACATTTCCCAGCACAGTCTGTGCCGGCTAGCATGTACCTCCAGGAATTTGGAGATGCTCCTTCCAACAGGGAGGCCCCTGGGTAAGAGATGGCGTCTTCTCTCCATGACGTAAGCCCTTTCTGAGCCAAATAGCTTCTTGCCTGGGTGTTCCGCAAAGGGCTCTCCCCAGCACGTATCATAGAATCACTGAATCATTTAAGTTGGAAAAGTCCTTTAAGATCATTGAGTCTTCTACTGTAAAACTGGTTGCACCATGCAGCCTTCATCCTTCTCCACCCAGGACCTCCTGGGAATGCACAACTTCGTTATGGTCAAGTGTGCAGGAATGGTGGGGCTGATGTGAGCACTGTGCATCTCGTGGCTGGGGTGCTGCCTACGGGATAGCTCCATGCACCAGCAAATCTGCTGTAGGGCTGGTGGTAACCCTGGGGGAAGCCCGTGGCTGAGGGCTGAGCTCAGTGTCTTACCAGCAGGAGGTGGTGATGCATCAGGTGTCAGCCCTGGGTGCCAGCCAGGGTGTCTTCTAACAGTGACTGGGGACCTGGTGCTGCTCTTGCAGGGGAGGAAGCCAAGTGGCCCCATAGCAGGTGCCTTGCAGGAGGGGAGTGCTGGGAGACAGATCGGGGGGGTGGGGGGGGGATAGATATTTGAGAACCAGGCACGACATGTGCCAGCTGCACCTCAGGGCAGCTCTGGGGGGTGATGCCTGGCCGAGGTGTACCTGCCAACCAGGCCAGAAAGGATGTACACCGCCACTCCCTAGCACTGGGAAATGGGGAGCTTTTGTATGGCTTGGATGCATGGCCAGCTGGGCTCTTGAGGATGGCCTGGAACAGCTTTTCCCCCTTGGGTCAGCTGCATGCCAGGGTTTGAGCCTGGGTTCCCCTGCTCTCGTAGCTGGACCCCAGAGGCTCCCACAAATGCTGTCCTTTCTGCGCTCCTGCCCTGCTTTCTGTAACAATCCTGGTTCCCTGGTGCAGGTGCTCCTGCAGGATGTCTGGGAGTGTCTGCATAGCTGTAGGTTTTGAAGTCCTCACAGGACATGCAGTGTGTGCAAGCATCTGTGTGTGTGTCCATCCCTGTGCACAGATTGTGGCCATGCACTCTTCGGCTCTGGGCTGTGCAATCTGAGCAGTACAGGTGCTGCCCCATGTCCTGCCCGTGTACATGCCTGGCTGTTTTGGGGTACAATTTACATATGTTAAGGAGCAAGAAAATTGTTCCCAGAACATTTCCGAGCCACAGTACCCAGGCTTGTGTCTGGCACATCCTTGCAGCATTCACTCAGGTCACTTGCCTTTTCAATTTTCTTGTGGCCAGGACAGACACAATGCCAATTCAAACCATGTTCTAATCATAGAATCACAGAACCATTTAGGTGGGAAAAGACCTTTAAGACTGAGTTCAACCCAGCACTGTCAAGTCTACCACTAAACCATGTCCCTAAGCACCACATCCAGGGGTGGTGACTCAACCACTTTCCTGGGCAGCCTCGAGTATGGACCTTAGTGGCTTTGTTTTAAAAAACAGACATTTCACCCTAACTTTAGCAATGTTTAAACCAACTCAGAAAAGCTGGGTTGCCCTAAAGCTATCTCTGTACTGGAATAGAACCAGTAATTTCCTCTCACTCTTTTCTTCTCCCCAGCATCCCTGACTTATCATTCAGGTTTGTTTGAGCTAATACTAGTACAGCTCACAATGAACATTCAACATGGTCCAGCTGAGATGCTGATGTTTCTGTGAAAAGATTTTCTTGTCACTAAGAATATTTTTAAACTCATCCCATACTTCAATTTTCCCCCTTGCAATTTTTTTTCTATGTTCCAGAAGAGGTCCCTCCTCCATGAGATAAGTCGAAGGTTTTCATAGAACCATAGTTTGGGTTGGAAGGGACCTTTAAAGGTCATCTAGTCCAACCCCTAAACTGCCCTGGTTTTAGCTGAATTGTTCTTTAAGGAAAAGCTCTTTCCATCTTATGTTTCTCTCCAGGAACTCCACACACACATTACTAGGAAGGATGTAACATGACCGTTTTGGGGTCACCCCTTGTCCCCATGAGATGTCTTTGCGGCTTTTCTTAGACTTTAACCCAAAAGCAATAGGACTTTGCCTTATTCCAGCAGATGAACCCCTTTTTGCACCTTTTTGGAGAAAAGTTGCTTTCTTAGTTACACATAACCCGGGGTCTGTCTCTGCTCTCCTTTTGGGGTTGTGTTTGCAATTATCAGCCCAAGAAGACCTCTTTGGGCCAGCCATGAGCAGGACCCTGTCTGTGCACAGGTCTGTGCTACAGTGAAATTACAGCAATGTGCTTGGTGATACCTCTTGGCACCTTGGCCCTCCTTCTGCCTGGTTAAAGAAATGTCTTAGGGATGCATAGGTTGTCCAGATCTCACGTTCAAGGGTTTCATCAGGGTTAAACTGAGCATCAGATTAATCACTTGTGGCTCCTTCTACAGTCAAGGGAGAGAGATCAGTGCCCCCATCATCCCATCCTCAGACCTCAATTCACAGGCCTGAAGAGACTGTTAATTACAACTGTGAGCAGTGCAGCCTTTTCCCTCTGGAGTAATGACTTCTGCAGTAATGGCCTGTCCCCTCACCAGTCCTTTGTGTTCCCACATAACCCTCCCCCAAGCAGCAAGAGCAAGCATCTCTATCCAGCACATGGGGAAATCTAAAATCCAGGTCCCCTAAAGTAAGTGTAATCACAAGGGTCATTTTCAACTCTGCAGATGCTAAATCGTGCTCTGCTGACTGCTGGAAAACCTCTCCCTCCCCCTCCCAATCCATGCAGAAGTTTTGCAACAGCAGCAAATCCCCTGATAACCCTCCTATGCTGGAAGCAAAGCCCTCCCCAACTCAGCGCACCAATAAGTGTGCATAGCCAGCTCTGCAGAACATCAGCTTTGGTGATATCCCTCTGTTTCCCTCTCTGCTTGGGAGCTCCAGGCAAGTGCCATACTTCTGAGCTAGTCTCTTTCTTTAGGTCCTAATTCAGGGCAGTTTGCAAAAGGATTAATTTCTGTTTGAAGGTGGGTTTTTTTCATGCTCCAGGATAGTAACTAGGCAGAAGCAGCAGGCTGAGGGAGACAAAAGCCTTGCAGTGTCCCTTCCCGTATCCCATCAAACGGGCAGCCTGTGATGGTGCCAGTGGCACCGGGCTTGTGTTGGGCCAGGTCTAGTGGGCTTGATAGCCCCAGAGTCACTGGTAGGTAAGGTGCAGCCCAAGTCCAGCTCTGTATGGGAACACTTTTAAGTTGCTTGTGACAGGTGTTTGAGCTAATACTAGTACAGCTCACAATGAACATCATGCTGCACAGAGGTCACTTCTCTGCTCATATTTGTCTGAGGGCTGGCTTGGAGCAGGCATGAAGACATTTTAGGGACTCACTGCCTCTGCACCTCATCCACAGGTACAGCTGTGGCTTCCAGGTCCCTTTGTCTTCTCTCACCCTTCATTTTTGCCTGGCTGAGAGATATCTAGCCCCACTGTTGCTTTTCTACTTCCAGCTCCCAGCAGCTGTTCTCTGCCCCTGGAGACAAGTGCAACTCATTTCAGTACTGCTGAACTCTGCCTTGCATCCAACATCCCAATGGCTCCATCCATGTGGCCTCTTGGGACAGCTCCAAACCACTTACTGGGAACAGCCTCATCCACGCTGCCCTCCAGCAATGGTGTTGGAGGTTTTTTTCATAGTCCCAGTTCCCCGGGCATCTTCCATGCTTTGCAAGCCAAGCTGCTCACTTTTTCCCGCAGTACTTCCTGAAGCACAGAGACACCTGTGCTCTTGGGCAGATTGCATGACCTCGTGCTGTATCGTGACCCTCTCCACTGATCTCCATCAACAAATTTAAAGCCAGTGGTGAGTTCATAAGGTGGTCCATGGCTTGTTTGCCTGGTTATTGGCTTCTGGTGTAGGTTCCTGGCTCAAAGCCCTTCATCAAGACCTTGCACTAGTTTAGGATAAAGGACTGCATTAACAAGGACAGCTTTACAGCTTGTGGTCACTAAGTTGGCCATGAGAAAGTCCACTTCCATATTCCTCCAGATGTCTCTTCATCTGGGCTCTGATGTTTGATGCACAGACTGTTCATGCTACACAATGGACAGTCATGCCGAAGGGACTGATGGGGACTAGGAGCAAGACAGAAACACCAGCCTGGGGCTGAGCTTGGAGTAGCAGCAGGAGAGAGACAGGTAAGCCTTGTGACACACCAGTCTGGGTACCAACTCATGGGCACATTTGTGCTCCAGTAGGCTGGGCAGATGGAGGAGGGTCTGTTGTCACAGCAACTGTCCTGCTAGAGCAAGTAGAGCTTGCTTCCAGCAGGGATCTGATACATTGGGGTGTATCTGTCTGACCAAAGCCTCCCCAGACACCACTGTCTCTGCAAACTGTGACTGCAGAGGGACCTCAAGGCTTGTGGCTCTGATGAACACCCCAATGCTGAGTCCAAGTAAACTCATACCCATGCCAGGGGCAGTGCTGCTCACAATGTGCTGAGGGACTCCACAGTGGGTATATGCCCTGCTTGTTTCTGTGCTTTCTTGCTCTCTTCTCCCAGCTCCTCTGCTCCTTCCACATTGTCCCAATGGACTCAAGTATTCCTGATCCCAAAGAGTCCTCCCAAGGAAGGACCCTTGGTCTGGGGTGTCCAGATGCTTTTTGGGCCTTGCCATTTATTGATTTCCATGGTTATTTCAGTTTCATCTCCCCCATTCTGCCCAGGTCTGCAGTGATTTAGTGCTGGTGGAAAGCAATCTTTTCCAGGGCCACCACCAGCCTTGTCTCGATCCTCCCACATGCACAAGAGCATCCTGAATTCATATGCTCCCTGACTTCTGAAAGTTTGGCTGAACTGCCTCAAAAGTGCTGCTTTCAGCCAAAACTGCCTTTAAACCCTCAGCTCAAACCTCCACAGTCCTGCAGCAACTGTGTGGCTCCATCAGGTGAGCATTTTCCCACCTACATCCTGTCCAGAGGAAAAAGCCCTGCAACTTTTATCTGCTCATCTTTGATTAAACCTCCCAGCACCTCGTCTCCTCCCCTGCGGTCTCTCCCTCTCTCTGCTGCTCGTGCCCAGCTGGGCAGCCTCTTCCTGCTCTCCAGCTCAGACACTGAAGTGAGTGCAGCCTTGGGTCAAGTGTAATCATTTTTATAGAGCTGGGGATCAATAGCCGCTTGAGATAAATGCTGTGTGTCAGAGTACCCCTCGGATCCTGGAAAGACAAAGCAACACGACATGAAAGAGCACTTACTATATTACTGCTGCAGGCAAATGGAGGGGCCAGAGATCTGTGCCAGATGCTTGGCAGAGCTTTGGGAGCCATGGCAGGATTCATGCATGGCCTCTCTGGGGGTAGGGGAGAGCATCCCTACTGCGGCATAGCCCTTCCCTCTGCCCATCTTTCCCTAGCCTGCAGTTACATCCCTGTTTTACACAGTACAAACCTCAGCTGCAAAGATACCCGGGGTTGATGGCTTAATTCCAAGCTGATGGGTAAGGAAAGGAAAGCATGATATAGATACATATAGCTTTAACACCATTCTGCTCCAAAACCTCTCCTTGGCAGGTTCTTTTATGGTTACTGCCTGTTTGGCTCTGTTGTGGGCTGCTGGAAGAGCTATAGAGTCCCCTCAGCTGAGATTGCCGGGGACACACAGATAGATGCAGCACCTATCAAGCATGTTGGGACAAGGTACTGGGTAAGTGTTAACAAGAAAACTCTGGGAATGCTCTAAACTGGCTAATAATTATCCTGGGATTAAATAAAATTTACTTTGGGCAACTGATGGTTTGAAGATAAAAATGTGGGGATGTGATGGAGGTGGCTGGGTGGGCACATCTTGTGACAGCTATCCTTTTGTTCTTGCATGATGCTTTCTGTAGTGCAGTGTGGCTGGTCTGTGGCTTATTATGGATGTGTGATGTTTGCCTAAGTGGACCAAGAGCCTTGCCATCTGAGCCTTTTGCCTCCCTCTCCTTTTCCTATCTCTGCCTCTGGCCCTTCTGTAGCTGTTGTGATGGAGCTGTGCTCAGGAGATCAGTGCTGGGGATTTCTAAGTGCTCAGATATATCTGTTCTGCATGGAGACCAAGAGCTCGTGTCACCCTCCACACCATGATCATGGATGTCCGTCCAGGCCATACTGAGAGAGTTCAGCCTCAGCCTTCTATAGCCTGGTCCAGCTTAGCTTGGGAAATCCAAATTGATGCTTGGCCTGGTGAGACACAGCATCACAAAGTTAGCATGGGAATCCAAGGAATGGACAAGCAGTGGATTTTGTGTCTGCCACCCATCCCTGGGTACGTTCCTCCAGCCAGTACTCATCTCTCCTACCGGTTTCCTGTGATGGTGGCTGTGAGTGTGTCACTGCAGTAGGAGTGGAGGAACTGGAGAAGCAGAGATCTTCTCCATGGGCATTTAGTCTCTTTGGGTGGGACACTGTAGGGTTACAGTTAGAGTTAGGGTCTGTAAGAGAAGCATTTCATAGCAGCATCCTTTTGAAAGGGAATTTGTTCTCCACTGCAAGAGAGATCAGTTCTCAGACTTTGCACCAATCCTATTGCTCCCCAAAGGCCATCAGCATCAGATGGGAACGTGGAGGAGTAAGATTGGGTTCATGTAATAAAGCAATGAAAATGGGTGAGCGTAGTTTAAAGTGGCTTAGACCTGCTGAACAACTACATATGTAGCTTACCTTTCAAAGCAGAAAAGCTTTAGGCAGACTAAGTGTTTTACGTCTTTGCAATTGAGAATTGAAATGCACTGACAATAGTCAGGATGCATGGGGAACACATTCATCTCACCTCCATCCATTTCTGGTTAGTTTATCCGTTCACCCATCCATACATCAAACCATTTCTAATCCATCCTTCCAGTGCTGCAGAGGAACATTTGACAGGCGGAGAGGGAAAGTGCCAGGTCATCACTTCTATTATCGTTGCAAATGAATTTTATGCATGTATATTTAGATACATATATATGACCCACTTCTATTTACAAAAGAAAGACACTTAAATCCATAGGAGGTATCACTGGGGCCAAGATATTATCAAACAGAAAAAATAATACAGAACAGCACAGCTCTTCAGGTCCAGAGGCCCATTCACTGCCTGTCTCCTTCCACCACCACCATGCAGTGGCTTTGGAGTATTTTTCATGCAGATTTCTCAGGGTAGAGGCTAAGCTTCATCAGCGTGCACAGGGCATAGCTAAGAACATGCTTTCTTGCCCCTTTTCCTCTCATAAGACCCTGGTAGGACAGCTGAACCATGCACCTGCTCTGACCAAGGCTGCCACTTTTGCATCTCCAAGGCTGTTGCAGGTGCTACTATAAGAGTTGTGGTGGTTTGGTGTCAGCCTTGCCAGCCCTGGATTCAATCCTAGTGGATGTTTTGCCAGTGAAATGCTCCCTCCCCACTTCTTCTCCTTCTGCTGTGGTTGGACAGGTTGAGCTGGGTCTGTTCCTCCACGTGTCTCTCTAAGGCCCCCTTCCACCTCCGATCATGCCTTTCTGAGCCTGGGTCCTTCTCCTAAGCACAGTGTCTGTTTTGCCTCCTTTTTGTGTCCTTTGTTTTTTGCTGATTTGGTCCCGACTCCCCCTGTCCTTCTCCTGAACCTGGCTTCACACACAAGAGCACAGTCAGCCATTTCATAAAGGATCAGTCTCACAGAGGGGCTGCTCTTCCTTGCTTTGGCTAAATTGCCTTGTTGTGTCCCAGTTTCCCTGCTGTGGGTAGCGGGCTATGTTCTTGTCCCTGCAAGTATCACAGCCTTTGTGCTGGCAAAGACCATACTCCATCCCATAGCTGCCTGTGAGAGTTTGGTCCTTACATGACCATTCAGCAAGACTGACAAAACTTTAATGCTTTCTCTTCTCCTCCTCCTTGCTGGTGCTCAGCTGATGGACACCTATCTCCTGGCCCCAAACCAGATGGGTGCTGGTTGCCCTGTGTTTCAGGTAAGGAGACCCAGACTGTGTCCACATTGCAAGGTACAAAACAAGGTCTGGAGTGGGAGAAGCACTGTGAATACTACTGTTCCAGGACATCCTGTCCACACAGCTCACCCCTCACCTGGGGACATGGCCCTGAGCCACAGTGGCATTGAACAGCTTGCATGGTCCAGCTATATAGTCCCTCACCATCCCCAGCTGGGGCATCTCATCCACACTGCCCATGGGTACCACCCTGGCTGCACACCCACCCCAGGCATTGCAGCCTTTGACCTGGGCTAAAACCATGCCAGGAACCCTCATAGCAACACAACTACATGGAAGTTGTTCCCAAATGTCCTTTAAATTGCTGAGCACGTAACTGCTTTGTTCCACTGGGGCACCTGGTGCAATGGTCTACATGATATGTGATGTGTGTGGTACCCACCAGGCTCACAGGACCCAGAAACATAAAATTTTGTAGAGGGGGGAAGATGACCGAGGGGTGTTGCTACATGTTGGATGGCACTCCAGCATCTTCCATGAGCTGCAGTCACAACACCATGGGTGGCTTTGTGGCTGGTGGTGGAGATCCTCACCAGGCTGGAAAGCCAGGGCTGGGACAGGGCTGTGCAAACACACAGGCAACCTACTCAGTGGCCATTTGAAGCAGCAGGAAGCTGGGCATGGCCTCTCCCCCTCTGGCAGCCTGCAGTTTAATATTGACAAGGGAGGACTGTTTTTAAGGGATGGCTAATTTTATGAGCAATCATCAAGGAATGCGGGGATGCCACTATCTCATCCAATATCCTGTCTCTGAGAGCATCCCCTCTCATATGCTTCAGAGGAAGGAGTCAGCCCCTGTAATGGACACTTATCCAATAATATGCCAATGGGGGCAGTTTCTTGCTAACCTCAAGTGGTTAGTGTTTGGCATGTGTCCTGAAACACAACACTGACATCCCTCATAAATATTTATCCCAGCTGCTGGAGCCACGTAGGAGATGTTCGACTACCTACAGCTTTTGTGGGAGTTTTCAAAACACTTGTTTCAAAGAGACCTTGTGCCCTGGTGTGCTCAGGGCAAAGTGAAGCTCCTGAGTCAGCTTCAATCTGCTGCCATGAAAGTCTTTGTGGAGAAAACGTACCCAGGAACATGTTGGGGTTCAGTCACTGTCACCTGGTTTTACATACTAACCAGGACCACAGCACAAACCTTCAGTCAAACATCCCTAATGCTCAGCACAGGGTTTAACACTGTTTCCACCTGGGCTGGCTGCTGTGGACCCACATGGCTTGTGGACATGTTTAGGGGCTGGTGGAAGCCATGGTGGTTTCTCTAGCAGGTGCTATGAGTGATGCCACCATACTGATCTGCTGGTGGAGGCAAGCAAATCTCATGCTCCAGGGATCAACCTGTGTGTCTCCAGGGATCAGGAAGGGATTGCCTGCTGGGACTAGGAGGTCAGGGAGCAGGGTTGAGGTCGGAGCTCCAAAGATACCGTTTCTTCCTATGTTGCAGGCTATTTTGGCATGGTGTGTGAACTCACTGGGCTCCACAGCAATGTTCTGCGCTGCCCTGGGGGACCCTGCTGCATGTTGCAATACCCAGGCTGTGCACTGCAATATGCAGGAACATGAGGCAATCCTCCCACTTCCCTTGGCTGACACTTTGGGGGAATATCGCTTTGAATTCTGCTACTGGACAAACTCTCCTCCTCCTGTTTTTCTCCCCTGATTACACTGAGCCTTCCCCAAAGGACACGCAATGGGGAGTCACAGCAGAGCCCAAGGGGACCCTGGGTGGATGCCAGACTTGCCCATGCCACAAGGCTGGACCTTCTCCCTTTCTGCTTTTGGACACAAGCAGGGTCATTTGCAGTGTGAGGGTGCAAGGGTTAAGCCACCCCAGCTGCCCTTGTCTTCTTGGAGCAATGAATTATTCTCATCTCTCAGTCCAGGCCCTCCACCCCCAGAGCAGCACCTGCTGAAACTCTCCCTCCCCCAGCTCCTAGGGGCAGCCAAGCCTGAAGACCCTCTCACTTCCTGCCAGCACAATGTTATTCTGCACCGAGGCAATTACCTCCATCTAATTAAAACCAAGGCGCGTGCCATCCCTCAATGACATGAGGGTGAAAGTGGTGGGGAGTATGGAAGGCTGCTGCTGCCTGCCTTATCCCCCTTTTCCAGACCTCCTCTACCTCCCTCCCTGGCCCTCCTAGTTCCCTGTGGGACTTTGCTACGGGGCTACTCCCCAGAAATCTCAGCAAGGTGGGCAGGGGGAAGGGGGAAGGGGAGGAGGGACAGAAAATAGATTGGTGCTAATGATTTTTCAGAAAGTGCCTCTGTGTGTGTGTGTGCACGCGCACATGCACATCAGCTCTGGGGGTCTTTGTCCTATTCTTTCCTCCCACCCCTCCCCTACAACCCTTTAACAGCCACTCAGCTCCAGAAGCTCTTGATTAACTTTAAATGTAATTAAATTGTAAGCATGCCGAGCAGCGTAATTCAGGGAGGTTTCATTGCCCATCAGAGAGCGCGAGGGAGCGGAGACAGAGGGGTGTTAATAATGCACTTTTTATTGGTGTGCAATTGGAAGAGGTTCAGGGGATTTGCGGGGAGAGAGATGTTTGAGGAGGAGCCTCGGACTGGGTGGGGGCGGGGAGCTGGGGTCAGGAAGGGTGAGTCTGGGTTTTTTAGTTTCAATGAATGCCAAAGGTGCGGGGAAGGAGGGGGGTGTCCCATGGTGAGTCAGGAGGGGTGTCCCTGTGTCACTGCCCCATGGGAGCATTGTGTCTTTGGGTCAAGTCCCCAAGGGATGCAGGGATTCCACCCTGGTGCTGTGCAAGGGACCATCCAGCCCACTTGTCCTCTGCAGCCCATCTACCTGTCTTTGTGCATTTTCCAGATGCTGACTGTGTGTCGCTGCAGTGCACCAGGTCTGGTCTGGGGCAGAAGCGTTGGCTTCTCATCCTTGCTTTGCTCTGCCATGGGCTGTGCATTTCCCTTCTGCATGAGGAAGGGTTGAGCCCTCACGGGGAGTGGGAGCTGCTTGTGCTATTTCAGTAGAGATCTCCCATCACATCCAAGGGCATGCAGGCACTATGAGGAATAGGGAGAAACAGAAAGCCAAGGCTCAGTGTCTGGATTTGTTGTTTCAGCCACAGCAATTCCTCTGAGCAAGGAGGGCATTCGCCTTGCACAGTCAGACATGCCTGATCTCGGGATGGGGACTTCTGTTTTCTTGCATAGCAACTTGTTATGTATCTTTCCTGTCTCCCATCACATGGAGGGACAACAACTGCTTTAGGTCACTGGGGAAACCCTGTTTTCATGAACACAGACTTTGACCAAACGGGCTGATATTTCCTGAGCTGGGTTCCAGATTTGAGATGATGATGATGATTTTTGCCACTTGTCTATGTTTTTTTGATTCCACCAGAAAGCACTTCTGCTGTTTCTTCTAGAGGAGAAAGTTAACAAATATGTTGCTGGAGGACAGATGCTTGCACCAGTTTTGTTAAGGAGTCCTCCCCACCTCAAACCTCTTAGATACAGTCTCCAAGGTGAAGATATGGTGCTCTCTACAGTACTACTGCTACAGAAGTTTCAGGAAACTTATCACATTTTGTAGTGCATTTCTTTGTTTCTTCTCCTTTCTTCAATCAGTGGTATGATCTCTTGCTGAGCCATTGAGGTTTGCTGTGCTTACAAGGGTTTGGTGGGGTGATCTGTACAACATATATTGGTTTAGCATTGTATTAGGCTTCAGGTTGCCCCTAATCCCAGGACTAACAGCTCCATACTTGGCTCGATCCAGGGCAGCTCTGGAGAACTTCTACACTGTAAGGAAAGACCTAGCAGGGGTTAACTTGGTGTGATGCAAGGGAACCTGGGGGAACATCCTAGTTCTCTCCAAGAAAGAAGCAGCACAATTTAGACTTTAATGATATCAAAAGGTCCCCTACAGAAATCGAGTAGGTTGAAGGTGACTTCAAGGTTCATAAATGTTGATGCATTTGGAGGCACTACTGTCACTGCCTTAGTTGCATATGCTGATTGGTGCAAATAGGCAGTCAGCGGTGTGATGGTACCCTCTTGTCTCTAACCTGTTGTACGCAAGCCCAGATGAGTTTTACTGAGCTGTGCTTAAGACTGGATTTGGAGGCATTACAAGCAGAAACACGAGACCTGGGGAAAGTACTGTTGGTCTACATGTGTATGCAGGCATGTCTGGATGCATGTTGGCTGGCATGCGCTATCAGTGGAGGGGACAAGGCTATAGAGACAAATATTTCTTCTGTAAGGTCTACAACAGGTTTTGGAAATTGTGCCTGTTAGCATTTATGCTTGGGCATGGTTTTGAAGGTTCAGAGCCAAAACAGCTAGGTTCTTCTTTCTGCTCAGACTCTGCACTTCTCAGATTTCAGAGTCTGCCAGTTGTATGACCTATGGCAAGTCAGAGCCTCTTTTTCCACCTCATTTTTGTCATCTGTCACATCAGGCCATGATGCCTCAGTTCTTACAGTGCTTTGAGATTCAGAGGTGAAAACATGGGATGGGGTGTGGATCAGCATTTTCATGTAAACAAAGGCATGGCTGAAAAGTTTGGGAGTGTAGAAGGTCTGGCTTTCAGAAAGGAGGAATCTCAAGTAGCGTTTCTTGTGGTAGAAAGTGGTTTAGGGACTGTGTTTCCAGGGGAAGTAAGACATCTCACAATTTGTTGCATGTGCTCTGAGAAGTAAATGTCATCTGGAAGGGGAGCTCTGACCCACCTGCAGAATTACAGCTATCCTTCAAAGGAGAACCACAGAGTGATGAGACCTGGATGCTACATCTTCTGTCACCTGCTGGTTTGTCCTGTTTCTAGGTTCCTAGGTTTGGAGGTCTGTCTGGGCCAATGTCTGCCCCTGTGGCACCTTGCATGGTGCTTTGCTGTTTGCTGCAGAAACACCACCTCTCCACTGCTCTTTCTCAACTTGGAAGAAGATCCTTAGAACAACCTGCCTCACATGCCAAAGCAGCCAATGAAACACCTCAAGATGCACTTACCCTTGATGCTCTTGGTGGTTTGTTCCCATGGCCATCCAGGAGCCTGGTGTTTTGTGGGATCACCAACAGCCCAGTTCAGCCAATGGAGCAGAGGATGGGAGCTGCAGCTGGGAATCCACCTCTCCCAGCTCCCAGAGAGCTGGTCAATGGGGCCCGGGAAAACGGTGCCAGGCATGGAGTGGGTCTCCATGCCTGGTTAGGCCAGGCAGACCCCGCTGGAGCAGCTGATGGGGCTGGGGGGGGGGGGGGGGGGGGGGGGGAGTGGATTAAAATTCTCGTTTCTTCACGCTGGGTGAGAATGATACAGTGGATTAGGCTGGGAGCTGCTCCTGGCTGCGGTGCTCTGCTGAATTAGCAACATGTTTGAATGAGATAAAAGGGGCAGCTTACCCCATCGCCCTCGTTCCACTAATCCCACTACAGCTGTGAAATGAATAGCAGCAGATCCGCTTTACTCCCTTCACTGACTATTTTCTACCCTTGAGACCGATGCAGCTCTGTGCCGCTTTACCAAACCTGGCCCCACAGGCGTATTCCTGCTCTGGCCAGATGCTCACTCTTCTGTGAAGGCTACCTCTCCTGGACTCTCTCGGGACAGGGGACTCTTGGCAGAGCCTGAAGAACCAGAGAGTGGGGCCGGTTGCCTTGAGCAGAGCCCGTCTACCCCATCATGGCCTTACAAGGGTCCTTGTCACACTGGTGTCTAGACACTGACGTGCTGGAGGAAGGAAAAGACAGCCCTGTTATAGCAGGTCACCTCAGCAGCATATAAGTGGTGGATGTTTCTACTGCTTCTCACTGGGAGTCTGTTAGGCAGCTAAACTGAGGATGTTCCTTGGTTCTGCAGCTGGAGCTGACTGGCTGGTTTTGCCCCCACCCCACCTCCACTTCAGCTGATGGCACTTTACCTTGTCATGGCATCTATTGCTTGTTCACAGACATCCCAGTCTGGGACTGATCACAGCTCTAGGGATGTGGATAATATCTCCCTGTGCTGGAGGTGGTCCCACTGGCTTGTCAGTGGGCAGACCATGGGGTATACCACAGTCTCAAAGGGTCAAGAGTGTTCTAGTGCACTTTCTTCTCTTTCAAGTGGGTCTCAGTAAGGTTCAGACTGCCCTTTCACACAAGGATGTGCATGTTGCAGTGTAGATCTTGTGATAACTTAAGACCACAGTGCCCCATCTCCCTTCATGAAAAGGAAGGTTTCTGGAGGAAGATGGGAGGAGACTGTAAACGCCCAGCTCTTGAGCTGCAGCTGGCACTAAAATGGGTTATCATATTGTTATCACAATGAGACCAGGGGCTGCAACAATTGATGTTACTCCACTGGAACTAGGGACCTCATAGGTGTCCTCCTAGTCACTTAAAGGATGGGATTCAGCCCGTTTTGGGAGTTAGGTTGGATTCAGCTCCCGTAAAGTTTGTTGGCACTGAGTTTAAAGAACCTTCTGCAGACTGTGGCGCTGGATTCCTTGGGCAGAGGGGATGGCGATGTGAGGGTCTCCTGAACTGAGATGACACTTGATGCCCGAGAGTCCCAGTCTGTTCTCCCCATCCACTGCTTGGACAATCAGATGAAGGTGCACATCTGTATTTGCACTGCCATCCCAAAAGGTGGGTCTTGTTTGTGTGTCATCACCCACAGTTCCCATCTGCATCCCGCTGGCCCACAGTCCTCAGTGAGGTGGCATCCTTGACATTATCAATTTCAAAGACGTCTCTATTAACAGGACAATGGAAGAATAAGCACTTTCCTTTATTCATTTACCCTCTGTCTGATAATATCATATTGATGATAATTTTCCTTTAATGGACCATTTGCAGTAATTATGATGCAGCGGGTGAGTAATTGTATCTGACTCCCGATGCCTCCTACCTCCTACGTAACTCTACAAACTTAATTCACTTCATTGTCTGAGAGGGAGGAGGGAGAGGAGTGAGACAGAGAGGACTGTCTCACAGGCCTCTCTCCCCTTCCAAATGGTCAGTAGAGCAAGTTATTGCTTCTTGTGCCTCTGCAGCCCACAGACCTCTGAAGAATGTGCTTCAGTGCCTCTTGTTCTATAAGATGATACATCCCTTTCCCCTTTCTTCCCTTTCCCTTTTCTTCCCTTTCCTACTAGTTCCCAAATTTGCTTTCTCTGTCATATTGTCTCCTTTGCAAACTCATGTTCCCCATTTTCAAACTCTAGCATGAGTTTCTACCTTGCTTGTTGAATGCTTTTTCCCATTGTCTACCAGCAGGCTCTCCACTTGGACGAAGCAGATGGTGAAGGTTGCTACTCCTGCAGGCACCATTTTGCACTCTTTGCATTACGTATCTTATTTCTAGAGGGACCATGGTCTGTGCCCTTCACAGGAGCTGCTCTCCAGGAATTCCAGACAAGGGGATTGCTGCATTTAAAGATGTGTGTGATAGCAACCCCTAGAAGGGAGGCTCCTTCATGCTCTGAGCCTTGCAAAGTCACAGGAGAAATGGATTCCCTGTCCCGGCTGCTCATCTTCCTGAGTACAGCAGTGTGGTGCGGGCTCCATCAGTTACTGCTATGCCTGATTCACTCCACACAGTTCTGTCTCGGTGTCTTCCTTTAAAAAGTGGCAAGTAGTCTTGCTAGACCTGGGACAGGCCCATGCACAGACTTTTGCACCATTTGCTTCTTCTCACTTTATCCAGTGGCTTGCTGGCACGGATGCACTCTGCAGGGAGCAAAAGCAAACCTTCAAAGTGTCTTGCAGCCCTCTGACTGATAGCAAGGACTATTGCTCAATGTCAGCTTTCTGTGCATGGTATCTCTGATTGCTCTGGGGACTTGTGGTCCCTTGGGCAACCAAGCAAAGGTGTTGTGGTGTTGTGGAAGGAGCTGAGGTCTGGTCCAAGCTGCACTTTGTAAGCTGAATCATCCCCAGAGGCAGCAGACAGTGGCACCTCTGTGATGGTTTCTGTGTCAGCCAGGGTGTTACTATACTGATAAACTCAGCTGTTAACACCTTTGGGTGCAGAGTGTGGAGATGTCCCAGACAGAAGGTTCCTGGAAGAGGCAAATAGCCATGGATCAGCTACCACAGCTTGCAGACTGTGCTCATGAGGGTGGTGGGAGTGTGGATCAGATGCTTATGTTACCTCCCTGCCATGTTGCCCTTCCCTGCCCACAGTTGGTCTGTATGCAGCGCTGCTTCAAGTGGTGTTCTGGGAATGCACCCATGATAGCCTTCTCGCCTTTCCTGCTGCTCGCATAGGGTAACAGCTGGAGCTGGTGAGGTGGAGTGACTTCTGCAGATGAGCAGTAGTTGGAGACATGGTATGGGGCCTCCAGGTAAAAACATCAAACAAACCAAACAAATTAAAAAAACATCAAACAAATGAAATCCATTCCCTTCCTATTTCTGAGGCTGCCCAAGTCCCTCCAGTTTCCAGGCAGGCAATAGCACTTCTGTTGAACACCTTGGGTAGGCCCAGGAGGATGGGCTTGCAGGGCACAGGTGCTCACACACCCATTGCCGGGTAGATGTGTCTGGGGAGAAATCCTTGACTCTTGTCCTTCTTTCCACACTCTTCCATGCACACCATCTAGCAGACAGAGCCTGAGTGAGCTGCATCACGCACTTGACATTGACCCAGCCCAGTCTTGGTCAGATGATGGTCCTTCCCTCTGGGTCCTTCTCTGCAAGCAAGAGGGACCTCAGGGACTGAGGGTCTGAAAGGCTCCATGTTCAGAGCACCTCTGCATAAACATGTTCCCCTGCTGTCGTCCAACCCTAAAGTCCATGGGAAAGCTCTCTCTGTGGTTGAACTCAGTGCCAGAAACAGGAGCTGTGCTCAAGGGAAAAGTAAGGCATGCCATGATGTGATTATCGGCGAGTAGGGTGCAGCCAGCAATATATCCTTGCCTGGGAGAAGGGAAGTGGGAAACAGTCCATCCCAGATTTGAAGCTGCTGGCCCAAGTTTCTTCAGAAGTGTTGTGGTTTAACCTGGCAGGCAGCTAACCACCACACAGCCACTTGCTCACTTCCCCACCCCATAATGGGATGGGGGAGAGAATTGGGGGGAAGTAAATTTTGTGAGCTGAGATAAAGACAGTATAATAGGACAGAAAAGGAAGGGGGAATAATAATAATAATAATAATAATAACAACAACAACAACAATAAAAGAATCAGAATATACAAAGCAAGTGATGCACCATGTAATTGCTCACCACTCTCTGACTGATGCCCAGCCAATTCCCAAGCAGCAGCCCCTGGCCAGCTTTCCCCTTAGTTATGTGCTCTGCATGATGTTGTATGGTATGGAATATTCCTTTGGTCAGTTTGGGTTAACTGTCCTGACTGTGTGTCCTCTCAACTTGTGGCACCCAGCCTGCTTGCTGGTGGGGTGGGGTAAGAAGCTGAAAAAGTCCCTGGCTTAGTGTAAACGCTACTTAGCCACAACTAAAACGTCAGTGTGTTATCGACATTATTCTCGTCCTAAATCCAAAACACAGCACTGTACCAGCTACTAGGAAGAAAATTTAACTCTATCCCACCTGAAACCAGGCCAGGAAGTCATGCCAGAGCAAGTGTACAAGAGATTGGTGAGGGGCTGAAGTTATCAGCTGAAGCTGAGGATGGGCTGAAGTTGTGCAGGGCTGAACATGGATGCTGGTACATGGTGCTCTTGGTAGTGGTGCTACCAGCCTGCCCAAATATGTGTGTTCATCCAGTGGGAAATGGGGCTACAGGGAGAGCAGCAGAAACCCAGAAGGGAAATTTGGACAGGCAGAGAGTCTGGGTATGTTCTTAAAGCAGAGCAGATATAAAAACATTCAGGTTCATCAGTATTCTTGAAATTAAATTGGAATGGAAATGAATATTTCTTTATGTACTTCAGCAGATTGACTCTTCGGAAAAAAATGTGCTTTGGCCAATTGAGATATTTGGTTGTGAGCAGGCTGCAACATTTTGTTTCAATTAGGAATGCTGCAAGTTGGCTACAAGTTTTGCCTTTTTTTCAAGATGAATTTATATAGTTGTTCCCAGCTGTAAAATGAAAATGTCTCTTTTAATGCATTTCATTCTATTTTTAATTTCTTGGAATTAGGACGGAAACTTAAGCACCAAAAATTCAATGAGATTAAAATGTATCTGAGAAATGCTTCGATATCGTTAAAACTCAATTTTTTGACTATAAGAGATTTTCAGTAGAAAAATTCTCCCCAAGCTCTGCTCTCTGCGAGATTAGTAGGTGATAAACTCTATAGCTATGTGTAGACCAGCTAATGTCTTTGTGCCATTTGCAACAGAGATCTGGGGAGAAGAACAAACCTCTTCCTATCTCCTGATTTCTGTCTCATCCTCACTGAGGGATTGCTTCTGAGTTCAGGATTTTCTCGTGGGCTTCATTTCTGCAAATTAGCTGTTAAGAGAAATGAAGGTCTCAGATTTTCTGACGTGCTTGGCTCTGTCTATCTGTCAATCCATCTTCTTCCATTTCATGGAGCTAAAGCAGCTCTCTGTTTGGTCCAGCTTTCCTTACCCATGGGAAACTGTGCATGGGAAAATGAAATGTGGTGCCCTCGGGCCGATGTGGTTGAATTTTACCTCTGTTTCCTGGGGATGGAGTGCTGTGACAAGGGGTTCTGGGACTTGTTGCAGGTTCTCTATGGTTCAGACAGCTCCTGGAGGTACTGAGTGCAGACTGACCTAGCCGAATGTCCTCTACATTTGGGACAAGCATTCACAATGCTGCTTTTGCCAAGCCTAGATGGCTTGAGGTGGCCACTCTCAACTCTCCGTGGTGAGATGTGATAAGCAGAGACATCATGGGAATCCAGGTTGGGACACTATGTGGAAGACAGACTGGAGGCTGCATATGTCAAACACTTGGCTAATTTAGTAGCCCAGATGAGGGCTGAACTCCCATCTCAAGTGCCTGCTTTCCTCATGCCTGAGACCACACTGTAGCAAATGGAATGATATGGGATCAGAGAGCAGCTCAGGAAGGCCACATCTAAGGAAGGGCATGGAGTTTCTCTTTGGAAGAGCACAGGACAGGTCCTCATGCACCTGGGTGTAATGCTACACCAGGGTGTGGATCTACCTCTGGATACAGTCCTACCTGCATGCTGTCTTAAATGCATGCCTGCCTGGGATGCTGCTGTGGGAAGCACAGTCTGGGTGTCTGAGGTACCAGCTCTGGGGCCAGGCTGTCCCGAACCCTGGGGGTCAGCACTGGTCGGAGACCACAAGCCAGACAAACATACAGGCAGTGCAGCCCACGCATGCAGAGCACGTGCACACAGACCTCACAGGAGAGGCAACAGCTGACATTTGCTTTAGAAACAGAGATCTGGCTTCCCTGCCCCTTGTGCAGAATATGGCCAGTTCTTCCCAAATCACAGTCCTTGCTTGATGGGAACCAGCAGTGTTTTACAAGAATTAACAGGAAACCTGCTCATTAGCCCAGGAACGTAGCAGTAATTTAGACTGACATTATGTGCCAATTACTTTTTCTTTTGCCCTCAGTGATCTTGATAGCAGAATAAGGTAGATCTGGATCCTGTGTATTGCTGAAACTCCATTCAGAACTGGGCATGCATTGTATTTGAATAGGCTTTCTTTAGGATTAATGGTTATTTATCCTCTTCTCCATTACTCTTTATAACGGAAAGATTCTCCTTCAGTGAAGGCTGAAGGATACAGCCATTTACTAGGAAGAAGACCTCCCTCTCTCTAAAGGTTTGGTCCCCTTTTTGTTCCTGGTAGGACTGAAGCTGGTGCTGCCCATAGTTTGGAGTCATTTTGAGAAAATTATGGGTACCCTTTATTTTTCCGAATGGGACCAAGCCATTCACAACATAAGGGATCGCTACCTTCTCTCACAGGACTGTGGCATCAGTCCTAAATACAGTTAGAGTTGGCAGTGCATATCAGTAATTATGGCAAAATAAATTACAGGGATGTTACAATTATCCTGGAGCCAAGGGCAATAAACCTAGACATGCAGAGTTAATGTTAAACTTAAAAGAAATCCAATATGTTAAGGTGTAGGGTTTTCCAGTATCCAAAGAGCCTTAACTCTGCCCTTGGCCAGCCCCTCTAGACTTCCAATCTTATTTCAAGTCACTGAAAATTCATATAGAACCTATACATGCTTTTTGAGGATGAACACAAATATTTTCCCCCTATACTGTTTAACACAAGAAAGCATTTTAAAAATGACTTTTTTTTTCTTCTCTTATTCTTAGGTTCCTGGTGAGGGAGATGTGTGTTTTTACAGGACAAGATAATGTTTATGTTAAATAATGGGGAAAAAAATCACCAAGAATCTTAAAATAATAACAACCCATCCTTCATCAAATCAAACATAAGTGAATATTTTAATCTTTCACACAATCTGTGAGAAAGAAATAGCTTGGGGGAAACTGCAGCAGGTACAGCCTTTTGGGAAACTTTCCTCAGATATGGCTGATTCATTGTCCTGTGGAAAACAATCTTGTACATGCCAGGCCAAGACATCTCGATGATGAACATCTGGTGAACCTGGGAAGGAAATGTGGATAGGAGGGAAAGGACTAAGAGTGGCTAGGGACAGCCTGGGAATGTGGTGAAATATTCAGGTGTGGCCTGAGATGGACTACACCCCTAATGGTGAACAAAACAGAGCTGACCCCCTTACTTGGTCATTGCTTCCTGGAGCAAGATGGTCCCATGTGGACTGCCATGAAAGTAGCATTTTGGTGTGCCTTCTTCAGCTGGGAAGGCACATCTATGTGAAAACCTTAATCTACAGAGCTTTGAGGGAGATGCAGGAGGTCCACATATGTCCACCGTTTTGGCCGCCCCAGTCACAAGGTACTGAGAGAACAAAGCTGTGATGGAAATGCTAAGATCATGATCAGATTCCAGATTCCCTGGTGAATCTCCTCCTTCCCTTTCCCCTCACTGAGGAACCATCTTTCTCTTGCCTTTTTTTTTTTTTTCCTTCTTTTTTTCTTGGGGGCTAACTCTTGACATGTTAATTAGGTACGTATCACTCAGTTTAGGTGTGTTCCAGCTCTCACTATTTTGACCATTTCACTGATGTCTTTCCACAGAAGAATCTTGAATCAGGAAACTGACTCTGGGCTAATACTGGGGTAGCAAATACATTCTCTGAATTGAAATGAAAGGGTATTATTCCCTTCATTTCTTGATTTTGTGGAAGAAAAAGAACAAGCCACTTCCTGGCTTTGATACTGCAATGTATATGCTCCATTTCCAAGGGGCCACCCATAGTTCTTTCACCCTTCATCCACATCTACAGGAATTCTCAAAGCTCTTCACCTTAATAAAAATACTTTTGATGTCTTGGTGCAAGCTAGGAAGCAGTTTAAGGACTCCCAGCAGGACTATCTGGCTGGCAGTGAAGCACACAGCCTTTGGGGATGGCTGCAGCCACCACATTCTGCATGAAGTCTTGATATCAACATCAGCCTGTCTGCTGGACTTATACTTGGCTGATCAACTGAGGAAGAGGAACCACAGATGACTGACGTGATCCGGAGGCTGCCAGAGACCCTTCCTGGGGACAACATCAGTGATGAATGAGAAGGGTAAGGTCGTATTTGCAAGTCAGGCTTGTAGGTCAGGAACTACCTTTCAGGATCTACAGAGTCCATCATCTGCATTGGTATTAACCTAGCAATGTTGAGTTCATCGCTCCTCTGAGTGAATTGCCAGCGATCACTCTTGAAACAATAGGCAGTAGCAAAAAAAGGCAGAATAGTAGCTTTGCAACTCAACTGAGCTGGGGAGAAAAGGAAAATTACAGAATCATAGAATTGATTAGGTTGGAAAGGACTGTTAAGATCAAGTCCAACCATTAAACCAGCACTGCCAAGCCCACCACTAAACCATTTCCCTAAGCACCACATCTACATGTCTTCTAAATACCTTCAAGAATGGTCACTTAACCTCTTCCCCGGGCAGCCTCTTCCAATGCTTGGCCACCCTTTCCACCTGGGAAGAAATTTTTCCTCATATCCTATCCAAACCTCCCCTGGCACAACTTGAGGCTGTTTCCTTTCATTCTATTGCTTGTAACTTGGGAGAAGAGACTGACCCCCATCTTACTACAACCTCCTTTTAGGTAGTTGTAGAGAGTGTGAAGGTCTCCCCTCAGCCTTCCTTTCTTCAGGCTAAAGAACCCGAGTTCCCTCAGCTACTCCGCATCAGACTTGTGCTCTAGACCCTTCACCGGCTCCATTGCCCATCTCTGGACATGCTCCAGCACCTCAATGTCTTTCTTGTAGTGAGGGGCCCAAAACAGAACCCAGGATTTGAGATTCAGCCTCACCAGTGCCGAGTACAGGGGGACAAGCACTGCCCTGATTCTGCTGGCCACGTGATTTCTGACACAAGCCAGGATGCTGTTGACCTTCTTGGCCACCTGGGCACTCTGCTTTCCAGCCACTCTTCCCCAAGCCCATAGTGTTGCATGGGGTTGTTGGTACCTAAGTGCAGGACCCAGCACTGAGCCTTGTTGAACCTCATACAGTTGACCTTGGCCCATCGGTCCAGATCCCTCTGCAGAGCCTCCTGCCCTCAGGCAGATCAACACTTCCCACCCCCAACTTGGTGTCACCTGCAAACTGACTGAGGGTGCACTCGATCCCCTTGTCCAGATCATTGATAAAGATGTTACACAGAACTGGTCCCGATACTGAGCCCTGGGGAACCACACTTGTGACCAGCCACCAGCTGGATTTAACTCTGTTCACTACAAGTGTTTGGGCCCAGCCGTCCAGCCACTTTTTTACCCAGCAAAGAGTATGCCCGCCTGAGCCATGAGCAGCCAGTTTCTGCAGCAGAATGTTGTGGGAGATGGTGCCAAAGGCTTTATTGTATTCCATGTAGACCACATCCACAGCCTTTCCATTATTTACCAAGTGGGTCACCTTGTCATAGAGGGAGATGAGGTTTGTCAAGCAGGACCTGTCTTTCATAAACCCATGCTAGCTGGGCCTGATCACCTGGTTGTCCTTTACATGCTATGTGAAGGCACTCAAGGTTATCTGCTCAATAACTTTTCCTGGCACTGAGGTCAGGCTGACAGACCTGTAGTTCCCTGCATCCTCCTTCTGGCCCTTCTTGTAGATGGTTGTCACATTTGCTAACTTCCAGTCAACTGGGACCTCCCTGGTTAGCGCGGACTACTGACACATAATATAAATTGGCTTGGTGAGCACTTCTGCCAGTTCCCTTAGTACCCATGGATGGATCTCTTCCAGCCCTGTTGACTTGTGTGTAAGTGGTATAGCAGCAATACTGAACCCCCAAGACTGTGCTCACGTTGACCTGAATTCCTCAGTTCTGACTGTCCATCAATCCCATCTACCCTTGCAACAAAAATCTCCTGCATGTCACCTTCCATCTTCTTGCATGAGATGCTGTCAAGACAGATGGGATGAACTGGGAGCTGGGCCCTACCCCCTTGCTGGTCTGTGCACTCCTGTGCATGTTGTGATGATCAGCAGTGCTAGGCACTCCTGCTAGAAGGTGAGCAAGGTGGATGGGCAGCAGAGGTTAGCCTGGCTTGCTCCAGTACAGCTGTGTAGATGTACCCCGGTTTAGTTAGGTCAGCCCTTTAAGAACATTCATGACCCTGCACAGGGATGCTGGTAGGTCAATGCCACCTATTCAGAAAGACTGCCAGATATTTGGCGGGCGAAGTGGCAGATGCCTCCCCAAGAGATGTTTGCGTGTGGGCAAGCCTTGTTCCACTGCTCTCTGGGAGCATCAGCATCTCTGGGCTTCTCCTTTATCTTTGACAAAGAGCAGGGTCATGACCAAGAGAAAGAAGAAGCCAAACCAAACCCACCATCCTGCATCTTATTTGAGACCCTCTTGTAGCTTGGCTGCTTCTCCCTTCCCACTCTGCCAATATCTTTCCATTTATGCAGTGGCTTTTAATGAGAATGAAGCGACTAATTTGGCCATCCTCGATGTCTTTATAACCCAAGCCCACAGCTACGACAAGCCAATAGCACTGAGCTAGTTCTACTGATTATTTTAATCTCATCATATGTCTTTTCTGGTCAATAAACTCCCTCTCAAATCAAATTGTTACTGAACATAACCTGACGCTAATGTCCATTGGACTCTGGGCTATAGCGAATAATGTAGTTTGTCATAATTAAGTGTACTGCCTAATTAATTGAGTGGTCAGGATGCTAATTAGCCAGGTTTATTGAGACTGGAGGAGTATGAAGGGCAATACTGCTGCTCATCAAAAGCACTGGGACGAAATAAAGTACCTCTCCCTTCCCTCTCCCCTGACAGGCAGACAAATCTGTAGCTATGTAGATTCATGGAGTCTGAGCAACACCCTGAGATGGAAATGAACAGGGTTGTGCTGGTCTTGCTGGCTTCTTGTCGCTGTGGCTAAGGTTTCTTAGCCTTTGCTCCCATTTTCCCCACGTTTCTCTGGCTCATCCATCACTGCAGACTAACTCAGCTGGTCTCCTCAGTCCTCATCTAACACTGCCTGCTGCATTTCCTGATCGGACAATGAAAAGCAGGGCTGCTGTGTTTCCCTCCAGGCCTGCCAGTAGGTATCTGGGACATGTGGTGGGTTGTACATATGCAATGTTTCCTGACAATGGCAGTTCATTGACTTGTCCTACCCAATCTGTTTTTCAGTCCTCTAGTGATGGGATGTCTAACCCCCAATACTCAAATCCTCTATTTTAGAAAGCATTTGCCTAACCTAAAGCCTCCTGTGTGGTTCAAACCTAAAGACTTCTTGGTCTATCCCCATGACCCATGAAGAAAAGTTTTTTCACCTTCTGTTTTTAGGAGCCTTTGACAAGGAATCAAGAAACAAATAGGGACTGTGCAACTGAAGGAGGATCAGCTGAGATCTGGACTCTAGCCTTGGCTCTTCCACTGGCTTTCTGGATGATCTTAGGGAAGCTGTGTTGCACCTCAGTTCCTCAACCAGCTAATGCCCAAGAGATCCTTCAGGACCTCTCAGGTTTGTTTACATGTGCAAAATATTGTCTGGGTTGGGAAGAGAGGGAGTGCACTTAGGGAACGAAGGCATTTTTACTATGGATTTGCACTTTCATTTTTGTAACATGAGGATCTGAGCATGCCAGGGGGATTCAAGTGTTGGAGACACCCAAGCAGAGCCAGGCCAAGCCCAGTACCTGGGTAGTGAGTGATCAGTCTTTATTTCAGCTTTGCTTTTATTTGGAAATCTTTGAGACCAGAGAGCTGCCAAGGCAGCTGGTGCCTGTGAAGAGTAAACATGGGCTGTTTGAACTGGAGGTGGTCATTTAGAAATAATCCTGGAGTCCCGTGTTGTTGAGGATGCAAGTGTGCCTAGGATTGCTGCCTCTCACGTGATGGAGGTGGACTCTGGCTTTCCCCTGGGAGGATTGCTTTGATATTTCCCCAAATTTCTGGGCTTAAGAGTGTGGGGGATGCAGAGCAAAAAGGCCCTCATCCCCTACCCCTTCTTTCATCCCTTATGTGCTTGCAAACAGTGAACATGTAGAATCTAAAAAACGTTTTATATCACAATTCTACTCAAGGTGATGAGGCTCTCCCTATTTTCACCAGAACGGATGTGTTGCCAAGAAAGATGCATCTATCCCACTGTCTATAAACAGCACGTTCATTCTGTGGGCAGTATCCACCAACTCTTCCCTCCAGTATTTACTTTAGTACCTGAGTTTCATAAATGCTATAACAGATTCCCCCCTCTCCTAAATCCACTGCAGACAGCCAAAGCTTTTGACCTTGCAACTGCCTATTGCTTTCAATGGTCTGTGGTCAGATAGCTTGTTTTCCTTCCAATCGCTGTCAGTTTCAAACAAATAGCGCTGTTGTGGGTAAAGCTCAGCCCACATTCCAATATCTCGCCACATAATTGCACTGAATTTGTCCACAAACTAGTAAGTAAAACTGCTCTGCAGTAAGGTGCTCAAATTCTGCTCTTGTTGACTTGCTTGAAACAACCTGATGATTAGTTGCATCTTGTAGCCCTGGTAAATGGGTCCTCCTGTGCCAGGGGCTCTAAACCCTTAAAGGACAAAGTGGATTCTGCAGCAGTGTCTTCTCCATAGGGAGAGCAGGCAGGGGCAAAAACTCTGCAAACAAACTTTCTGTGCCTGCACACATGCCTCGTTTTTAGTTGTTTCTCTTTTGAGAATCTCCAGGTAGAGATGCCTGTGCAAGACTGGGCCTTTCAAGGTATGATTATCCCTAATTTACAGAATATTCCTTGGAAAAGAAACAAACAAAAAAGATAATGAAATTCTTGATAGTAAAAAATCTTACTTTTCAGTAGTACAGCAGAAATTTGTCTTGATGTCCCTGCAAAGAGAGAGATCAGAGCAATCTGCAGCTCAGGTGATCTGTAACCCACTCACTGAAGGGAGCTGGGGTGATCTCTCTGGAGAAGGGTTGCTCTGCACTTACCCTGGTTCATGTGTTCTTTCCCCAAATATCCACAACTAGCACTTCTAGGGAGGTGACATAAGATTTGTGTATTCTGCCTATATACTTATCTGACCTTGCTGTCTAACCAGAATCAGTAAAAAGCATGTTTTGAACAATTTCCTTACAACAGAAAATTCTCTTCAGGAATTAATGAATCAATATTTGCAGGAGATGAAATATACATAGGTAAACCTTGATCTTTATCAGTACAAGTGTCAGACCAAAAACTGAGGAAGAATTAAGTGTGCAAACTAGTAGTTAGGAGGTTTTCCTGCTAATGTTCCTTCTTACTAACTTTATGTTAGGCAAACTGAGGATGCAAGTCCTGGTCTCAGGCATATTCATGATATTTGCTGTTTGGGTCTAAGGATGACAAAACTTGGCCAAATGATGCTAAGATGGGTTTGAGGGGTTAAAAGCTCTGCCTGAAAACCATCTGAACATGTGTCCTCTTCTAGTTTTCCCTTGTAAAAACCCAGTGTTAAACAGCTAAAAGAAATAAAAAGTTTTTATGTAATTTGCATTGAGTGAGCAGAGGCTGTTGAACATGTTCAGGAGGGCGATTTGAATTGGGAAAGGCCAATTCAACAGAAATTAGGAAAAAACAGCTTTTGCATGGACAATAGATTTCATCCCTCTATTTGTATGGCATTACAGCGGCATTTCAATCCAATCAGAAAGGTTCTTTTTGATTTTATGATTTACAGTATATTTCAATGTGCAGAAAAATCAAAGCATAGATAGCTTAAGAAATATTTAGGATTGCTCCTTTCATAAAAAATTATTATGTATATATATGTATACACAAACACACACACGAGACTACAACTATAAATACATACATATATATATATATATGCATGTCTTTAATATATATAAATAAATATATATATCTTGATTTGGGATGAAGCTGGATAGGGAATTTGAAAGTGTGACCCAGTCTAATACCGGCAGTATCACTCAGTTGATATATTTTCAGTCATAGATTTAGTAAAACAGCTTATTCCCTGTCAATTTCCTGATGTGGTACATTTTTGGATTTACTTTTATTTGCTCTGCAATGGGGAGTAACATTCATCTCCTGACAAATAGGTTATACCTGTATGCAGAAGGCTTGTTAGAAGTGCAATTTTGTTACTGTTCTAAAACTAAAATATCCTCTTCCTGCAATCCTATAATCTGTTTTAATTGTCAAAAATCACATTCCAGCTTTACATGCATATATGATTGTTTATATGGTAATGTAAAATTTCTTTCCCCTCCTCCCCAAATTCATGCCTTTTTGGGGGGATAAGAAAAAAAGACTGAATCTGTCAGGGGATTTCTGACATCCTTCAGTTCCCATGCCAGCTGGTGGGACTAGGTGCTGGTGCCAAGACCCTGGTCCATTTGGGGAATAACTGCCATCTGATGGATGCTTTTTTGCCTGGACAAACAGATGATCAACAGCTGATGGCAACGCCTCTCCCCACCCTGGGCATCTCCTCAGGATGGCTTGGTTTAAAAATAAACCCCAGGATGGCCAGGGGATCCCAGGGTGGAGAGAGGGTGGTATGAAGTCCTCAGGAGATACATTGAGGAAGGAATGCCCACCACCGCACTCCTCCCTGGTGAGAGGGGGAGAAATACCCGCCTCTCTTGCAAAGGCATCTTTCTGGGAACATAGCTGGCGTTCCCTGTGTACACCGGCTGGTGGGGAGGAATGCCTCTAAGGAATCCCCCTCCGTCCCTGCCAACATCCGGGCTGGGGTCCTGACCTGTCCCTCCCCATACAGGGGGACATTGCTTAAGCATCGTGCTTCTCCTCTGCTGCTGCTGCCGCCCAGCACCCCCAGCCAAAATACATTAAACGGCTGTGCAGGACCTGCCATCTCTCTCGAATCCATCTTCCCTCGAATCGCTGTATTACAACCAAACAGGATTTGTTCCACTACAATTTGTCAAGATTGGACAAGGCCTCAAAGTTGGCGGAGACATATATTAAAGGTTTCTCAGGGATTGGAGCGAGAGAGGCAATTACCTTCCCGGGCTCAGAGACGAGGGAGCGTGTCTCCCGTCCCTGTTGCATAGCGCAGGAGGGCTGAGGGGGTTTCTCTTCCTTCACTGCCAATAAATAAAAATAAGATAAAGACCCCCTTCTCCCTCCCCAAACTGCCACATGCTGTGAGTGGAAACCTAAAACGACAGCGAGCTGGCTCGGTGGGGAGGACAGCTGCGTGTGTGACGGCATTGTGGCTGCCCGCATCCAGCCGCGGTGGCTGCCCCCGACTGTAGCGGCACCTGGGGACAGAACCCAGGACCTGCCCTGACTTGAAGGACCTGTCCCCAAAAGGGGCCAACCTTTGCCATCTGCTTTTGCTGGCTGTATCTGTTCCCTCTGCAGCACCCAGGAGGGCTGGGGACCTTGCGAGGTGATGGAGTGGGGACATCGGGATGCATTGGAGATGGGTGCACCACACATGCTACCCCAGCATAAGGAGATGTTTGGTTGCAACCACCAGCCCCCTTAAGCTTTTAATTTCAGGGTAGAGGACTGGATCACAGGGAGGGAGATGTCTGCTTGCATGGACGCCAGCAGGGGAAGGGGTTGAAGCAGCAAACAGTCATGACCGGGACATCAGATGGGGTACTTTTGGGAAGGTGGGAAGAATGAGATCACAGCTCTGGAGGGATGCCAGCCCACTCGGGATAGGGAGATGGCAATCTGTGGCAGCCAAACCACTCCGCTCCCATTAACGCAAATCGTGTAACTTCTTTGGGGGAACTGTACTGCTTGGAGCTCACCTCCCTCCCTATAACTTGCCCCCAAAAATAATTTCCAGGGCTCTTCCACCCTGGGAGGACTGGAGAATGGGGGGTTATTACTCCAGGAAAGAGAATGTCTCTGAGGGAGGATGTCTTTGAAAATATCTCCTCTGCACAGTCAGGTGAGTGTTCCTGGGGCTGGCTCATGTTAGCCTTCATTTTGGATAATCTGGAATAACTCCAGTGAAATCACTGAGGACTGCAGTGGAGCAGACCCAGCATGAGTTGAAACAGAAATTAACCCTTGGCACATGCCCATGGATTTATCTGAAGGCCTTTTGTAGGCAAAAGATTTTATTACACTGGCTTAAGTGAGCTTTGGATGGGGTCTCTAGAAAATGCAGTGGAGGGTTGCTAGAAGCCTACCTAGCTAATTAATCAAATAAATCACCCGCATTCACATTCAGACATCTGAAATGGAGGTGGCACAGTTTTAAGTACTGCTCCAGGATTCCTGGCTTTGTATCTTCTGGATTATTATTATTTAATTATATTGAAGCTGCATTTGGAAGCTGGTAGGCACCAGTTACCAGGTGAGAGCTCCCTGCTTTATTATGAGTGGTGGAAAGATTTGATCTTTCTGTTCTTATGATGAATTTTCACTGATGATATTAAGCTTATTTCAAATTAGTTAAAAAAAAAAAAAAAAAGTGTTTTCTATTTCGAGCTGAAAGGGAAGCGAAGAAATAACTCCCTACTGAGAGTAATTCTTATCGTTTCAAGATATGATGACAGATGAAAAGGAACTTCAGAGCTGATATAAAATGAGATTCCTAGCTTTGCAGGGGGAAAAGGGCCAATATTTTGTGGGAATTTTCATGCCAAATACATTCATTTATTTTTGTTGACAAAACATTGATTTGAAATGCTTTGATTGCCTTGCTCACATCTGACAATAATTGTATACCTCGTGGTGTTAATTTCTTATGGATTGTCAAAGAGAAGTGAAAGCCAAACACATCAGAAGTACAACAGGGAGAAAGATGGTTTTAACTTTCCCTTTCATTTTGTTTATTAGCACAGAATGTTTCCCTACTTTGGTTTCTGGCTGGAGATTGCAGTTTCTTTCTTTATTAAGGGCTCAGCCGTTGCCGGCACTGCACTCCTGCTGACTTCCACACTGAACCTTTTCTAGCCTCATTTTAGCACCGTTGGGTGCTGGGGAGCGAGGATTACAGCACCAGTCACTGTGAGGATTTTGCTTTTTGGGGTGCGTGAGGCTGTGCATTTCCCCTAGCGATGTATCCTGCCTGACCTCCATCCCTGAGCATCCTCTTCCTCATGTGAGTGATTTACAGCACTTTATGGGTCAAAGCTCTCTGCCCAGGCCTGATGAAACCCCCTGACAATTGGTAATACTGACATTATATCCAGGACAGGATCCCCTCTCTGGCAAGGCAGGAGGGGCTACAAAGCTGACCACATTGCATGGTTTTTCTCCTAACAGTTTAACTTCCCAGAAGTTGCTGCGTGATCTGCTAATGGAAGAGGGCTTGTGCCATGATTAGGGCATCAGCATGGGGTTTAGGCTGTTTGGATATGACACCTGGAGCCCTGGATGGGCAGCTGGGGAAGTCAATCTGTGTGACACTGGAAAATGGAATCGGGGCTATTTTCAGCAGCTTTGCCTGATTAGTGCTTTTTGTAGTAGACTTTCCCTGGTGCCTGAACTTATCTCTTACCTGTGCAATCACAGGAGGGCAAGAATCTCTCCTTTACAGCAAGTGCAATTAACAGTTCTGCTTCATTACCTGCAAGAAAGATGCAACTGTGCTCACAACACTCGCATTGTGAGCCCCCAAACAAAGTCACATGGCTTGCATAAAGTTCTGGGCGACGTCTTAAGCCTCTCATTGCTTTCCACCACTGAACTGAATGAAGACTTGGTGTCAGATTAATTTTCTTTTCCCTGGCTCTGGGTCAGCCTGCAGAAGGGAATGGAGGGTGAGATATTTTAGGGTGGAATCACAGCTAATGGGGAAGTTCAACAGCCCAAGGTGAAAATCGGGCTTAGAGACCTGCCAGTGACATATCTGATCATGGGGCATTTTTCCTCCTCCAGGAGCAACGAACAGCAGATGCAAAGGACCTGTGTAAGAACAAGGCACATGCATTCACACGTCCCTGAAATTCCATCCCTTCCTGGCCTGGTTTTCGGATGGGGGCAGGGGTGAGAGAGGTTCTACTTGTCCTTTGCTGCAGTGGCTTTGATATTCATCTGGGAAAACTTGCTAGGCCATTCTCTCCTTCCCCACCTCCCCCCGACTGGCTCATTGTAATGATAATTTACGTTAACACTTGCCTTTTTGTGGTTGTTTCTTCACTGTGCTTCAGGGCTTCTTAAGACTTCCTCCAAGTAGAGGATCTATCTGAGCAAGGTGCTAATGTGAACATGACTACCCCAGCAATTGCATGCACCCCAAAGGGGTGTAATTAGGGAATTGCTGGCCTAACAAACCTAATCTATTTGCAAACCACAGGAAGAATCAAGTGGAAGTTCACTGGGTTGTCCTGGTCCTTGGGACAGCCCTACATGCTTTTGTGCTTTGGCCCTGGAGGAGACGGAGGCAGTGAGTGCATGCAGTGGGCCCCTCCATTCCCAGAAAGCAAGTCCCCAAACCAGCAGCCAGGAAGGGGAAGGTTGGAAAAACCTCATGCCAAGTTGGATGACCTTTTCCACCTCTGCTCTCCTACCTGCTTTTGGCTTACAGAGGGCTGCAGGACAAAGGCAGAGGGTGCACAACCAGAATGCACTGGCATGACGGAGGCTGAGACATACTCCAAGGGAACTTGCCACGTCTGCCAGGCTTGCTTGTCTCTTGTTCATTATCCCTGCTGCTGTCACCCTCTCTTCCTCCCTTGACCTCCTTGCAGCCCTCTTGGCTGCCCTTCCCTGCTGGTGGCCAGCCCTGGTTGGATTAGGTCAGGGGGCTGCAGAGGCAACAAGAAGGATGGGGAACCATGCCAATTTGTCCCGCTTGTCCCCGTCTCCCTATCTGTCACTCCCAGTCCAGATCCGCTTGCCCTCCTTAAACAAGATCTCAACTGACCGTAAGGCTTCTGTCACTCTGGCTACCAAAATCAAACCCCTTCCCTCATCAAATCCCTAATCAGCCGGAACGGCACTGTAAGCCGTGCTAAATTGACTCCTCTTCGCTCCTTCTGCTGACCGCTGCCCTTCAATGAGCCAGCCCCGTCTCTGACTCCGAGGGCAACATTGCGTCTAATTATATTTCCCCTGCCTTTCCAAATCCTCTCAGGCACCCGGACAAGCACAGGTATTGAGGAGGGTGGGAGGATTAACGGAGAACCCAGTCACGTATTGCAGCGGGAAACATCTTGCAGCTGTGCACACTTGCATGCTTGGGAGGCGTGTCTGTGGGGGCAGGCATAGGAGAGCTCTGGTTTGTAGGGGCCATGCAGCAGGCAAGGGTCCTGGGGGAGGTGGTGGCATGGTAAGACCTTGAGGGTGAACATGGCAAAACTGTGCAGCCACATTCACCCCTTCCCAGGAGAAAGTGGCTCCCTTCCGGCAGCCACAGAGGGAGGAGAATGGGATAGAGGGAGGACAGGGAAAGTTTTGCACTCTGGTGGCACTCACATTCTCCAGGGTTGTCCCTTGGCTTGTTTTCCAGGAGAAAAGAAATACCCCTCTGTCCACAACCAGGCACTGAAAACATCCTTGCACATGGATATATGTTAATTGCCCTAGGAGTCAGAAAACATATTCAGAAGGAGGGACTGAGGTTTCTTAACTGAGACATAAAAAAAAAGAAAAGGAACAACCATGAGCAGTGGTTTAAAAATGTAGAGATCTGCCCTCCCTGGAGAACAAGCTTGGTGAAGGGTCCTCTGCTGCTGAGCAAGGGTGGCCGAGAGAGGCCAGGACATCTGGGGTCATGGGAAGACATGGAAGGGTGGGCAGCCATCCAGATCTGGAGCTGGGATGGTATTAAAATTTGCACTAATGCCCTTGGCCATGTTGGCAGTGCAGGGACTAAAGCACCCTCAAACCACGGTGAGAAGGTCAGTGGAGGTGGCAGTAATGTAAAGGAGTAACACTCACCTTAGCTAAGCCACTACTGAAAACCTACCCCCAAGGTACAGGGAGTCAGGATGAAGGGAAGGATGTGATTTATTCCATTTTCCCTACTCCACAGGACTTTCCCCAAGATTTGACACCAGGAATATCTTGGTGTCAAATCTTGGGGCTGCATTTTCATCTGGGAGATGTGAACAGATTACCAAGTGAGGGAATGTAATTAATTTGACTATGGTTAAATAAACTTGGGCTTTGGAAATGGAATTAGCGAGGGATGTTTTAATCAAAGGAGAAGATGAATAGACAGTCAGAAAATGCCCAGACACTGGTCACAATAACCACAATTTATAGCCTGTGTTGCCACATAGTCAATTTGGGTTTAATTTCATTCCATTGCCTGAGCTCTTTTTTATGGCAGCTCTCTCTGACGGAAGTTGAGTGATAAGAGAACCTGTTTTTTTGGTATTTAGAAGCTGAAGATTATGCTTGCTTGAGGTATTCAAGTTCACTGTCCTTTTTCTGCTGTCTTTGGGGTGACCTTTCATAATGCCCAGAGATGAACTTCTCCCCTGGCTCCTGCAGCATCTCCTGGGACCGGAGCATTTCTCCTTCAGGCAATTTAAGATCTGGGCAGCACAAAGCATGGGCTAGCAGAGCTTACAGTGATGGAGAGATGGAGTGGCCTTCATCCCCTCTGTTCATGCCCTCTAGAGAAGGAATGGAGGTAAATGGATACGCCACCAAAACCGTGAATAAGAACTGAACAGGGATGGTGCACCCAGTTCAGCTTGGCATTTTGATTTCTGCCTGGGGATTAGGTCACCTCCCAAGTGTATTTCTACTGATCCTTCCAATTCCAGAAGTGACATGTGTTGTTGATAGGCAGACATCATAGTCCAAGGCAGGTGATTCTGTGTCCCATTCTTATGTTCAGCCCAGCTAGCTTCTGAATCCTGGGATCAGATGATAATTCAGGTCAGAAAAGAACAAGAGGTCTTCTACTCAAAAACTCTTGCTCCAAGAAGCTTCAGCACAATGTCTCTGGGCAACCTGTACCAACTCATGAGCATGCTCCTCATGAAATCACTTCTCCTTATATCAAGCTAGACCTTCTTTCATTTCAACTTTGGTTTTCTCTCTTGAGGATGGTGACACTGTACCCTTCAGGGAAGCAAGGCAGTGGGGTCAGAGCCTGGCCCACCTTCTGGTGTGGGGACCAGCCTTGGCTGGTGATGGATGTCAGCCCTGGGTCTGGTACCTTCTCCTGGGCAATACCAGAAGTTGTGGCCTCTCTCTTTTCCGGTCAGTGACACATATCTCCAGGTGGCTGCAGAGACCAAGCCCTAAGAAGGGGATGCCTAGTGCTTCGGCTTGTGGTGAGAGTCTGCTGGTCCTACCAACACAGGCCTGGAGATGACTGTTCTGCCTGGGACACCCTATGCATGTAAGCTGTGTGCTGGAGTTACTTGTCCCTGGGCTCTGGATGCATGCAGGTCAGGCTGGGATGTGACGTGGCCAGAGAAAGTGTGTGGCTAGGAGCAAGCACCACTTGTGGCACTAAAAATGCAACTGCAGTGTATCATATGCAGCTGCTGGGCTGCTAGAGGGGAAGAGGGATGGGTATGACTTGCAAGCCAAGAATATAAAGCCAGTGCCTACCAGGGGATGCCAGGTCCTGACTTCTTTCCCACTCCCTAAGAACAGTCATACACACATTTTTCCATCCCAGACATCATGTGTCACCTTCTGAATGTGCATTGATGCTGACCCCCTGTGCATAGTCCTGTAGGCACAACCAGCCCTACACTCTATCCCCGAAACCCATATGGGCAGCTCCATGCACCTGAGGCAGCAAGCAAGTCTACCCTTGAGTGCAGGCAGAGGGTGCCCTGTCTGTTGCGTGTGATCTGGCAGGTCTGGGTGGATTATGGGAAAGAGCATGGCAGGTTAGGAGCTGCTTCAATCTCTCAAGATGGTCTTTATGCATTGTATAACAATATCCTCCCTCCCTAGGTCTCAGGGACACCTGAATGCACTGACCCACAAAGTTGAATTTGGTCCTATATGTTCCTGGGAGCTTGGCATAACAGAGACACTCACTTGCAGATGTTCAAGGGAGGAAGATTTCTTCTCTTCCTTTCCCTTCTGACCTTTCCTGCCCTGGTGCCAGCTGCCTGCAGCGGAAGGGAGTGAGGTTCATTCATTTATAACCTGTTCCATTAGTGACTGCAGATTCGCAAAAATAATAATAATAATAATAAAAAGACCACTTCCTTTCATTCTGTGGAACAAAAATAGCAAGTTCCAACCCATAAAATTTTATGAACAATAAAATGATAATGTTGTCCCCTCTACTGAGTTGTTTAAGAGGCTGCTATGGGATTTGCTCGCCTTGTCATTTGTGCACTCCACAACAGGGACATAAATTATGTGAAATAAGTGTAAGACTTGAGCTCATACACACATGCATGTGCACCCAAGTAGGAGGGAAAGGGAGAAGGAGCAGGATAATCCATGGTAAGTTAAACAACTCTGGATTTTGCATAGATTTATTTTACAGTGAACAAAAATTTCTTGTCAAAGCAAGACAGAGTACTATACCAGTTTGGTTGCTCCCTGTCCTTTGCCTATGGGCCACTTAATCCTGATGCTGATCCTGTAAGCATTAAGTCCTTGCTCACCTCAATTCAGATCAAGGACATCAGCAAGGATCTCCAGGAGCAGGAGGGGATGCTTTAAGCACCAGGCTGATCAGGGGTGATCTTTGTCTTCACTAGCTGCAATTTTCTGGCAATAAAAATAATAATTTCATTAAAGAAAAAAAGCCAGAAATCTTTCTTGACCAGCCCTGCTCATAACTGCCTAATATTTTGCATCTTCTGAACTGAAATTTTCAACTTTTCTCTTAGCCCAATAGAAATGCTCCAGAGCGAGTTCAAAGAAAAATGATATTATCAGTACAATGACAACAAAATTGAATGTGTTTTCACCTACTTCCCAAATTCATGTAAAAAATGTGAATTTCTTCTCTGAAAAGCTGTAGAGTAATACTGGATATTGGAAGCTGTTGTTCTGGGACATCAAAACATGGCATGGGATGAGCCTTACAGGGGAAGACTTAAATCAATAAGCTTTGAGCCTGGGAAAATAGGACATTCATTGGAGACGTGTACAGCCAGCACATGGGTTTTTTTCCCTTGCAATGTTTTGCATGTGAGGAGTGATTCTTTCATCTGGATTATTCCCTCATTAAAACTAAGGGCTGTCAGATTTGCTGCCAGGATCAGGGCTAGGCTTCCTAAAGTGCTCACATGGGTAGCTTTTCATTTTTGAGGGCTTTAAGGAGGGCTGCACAGAGATTTGTGACATTAGGGGAACAAACCCCATTTTTCATGCAGATTTGAAGACCATTTAGGAAGTCCTACCTCCCAATCTGCCTCAGATAGAGTGAACAGAGCTCTTTTGCTTGAGCGTCCTCATACCTAGACACTGGTAAAACTTGTGGAGATAACAAAGCCACTTCACCTCCAATTCTGAGCCTTGGATTTTATAAAGAATAGCAAATCAACCTGGAAAATTTGCCATTAAAAAGAACAGCCACATGAACATACTTGAAAATTTCTGAATTGCCTGAATCTCATTATTTCTGAAATTCAAACCTCTTGCAATTAATTTTTTCTTCAAATTTCTGCATGATGGAATCAAATATCTGCCTTGTTTTGCAGCTGTTGTCTCTCAGGATCTCAGTGAGCCCCTTGGGTCCCCCCAGCCCTGCTTCCTCACCCCACAAATGTGGTGAACCTGGAAGTGGGTTTTGTGTTGCTCTTTCTGCTAAGCTGGAAGGAGGAGGCGGGGAACTACAGGCCCATCAGTGACCTCGGCGCCATGGCAGGTTATGGAGCAGATAATCTTGAGTGCCGTCACATGGCATGTAAAGGAAAACAAGATGACCAGGTTTTTTCTGACTCATAAACCCTGTCAGCATGGGTTTATGAAAGACAGGTCCTGCTTGACAAACCTCATCTCCCTCTATGACAAGGTGACCCACTTGGTAAATAATGGAAAGGCTGTGGATGTGGTCTACATGGAATACAATAAAGCCTTTGGCACCATCTCCCACAACATTCTGCTGGAGAAACTGGCTGCTCGTGGCTCAGACGGGCATACTCTTTGCTGGGTAAAAAAGTGGCTGGACGGCTGGGCCCAAACACTTGTAGTGAACAGAGTTAAATCCAGCTGGTGGCCGGTCACAAGTGGGGTTCCCCAGGGCTCGGTATCGGGACCAGTTCTGTGTAACATCTTTATCAATGAGCTGGACAAGGGGATCGAGTGCACCCTCAGTCAGTTTGCAGGTGACACCAAGTTGGGGGTGGGAAGTGTTGATCTGCCTGAGGGCAGGAGGCTCTGCAGGGGGATCTGGACTGATGGGCCAAGGTCAACTGTACGAGGTTCAACAAGGCTCAGTGCTGGGTCCTGCACTTAGGTACCAACAACCCCATGCAACACTATGGGCTTGGGGAAGAGTGGCTGGAAAGCAGAGTGCCCAGGTGGCCAAGAAGGTCAACAGCATCCTGGCTTGTGTCAGAAATCACGTGGCCAGCAGGATCAGGGCAGTGCTTGTCCCCCTGTACTCGGCACTGGTGAGGCTGAATCTCAAATCCTGGGTTCTGTTTTGGGCCCCTCACTACAAGAAAGACATTGAGGTGCTGGAGCATGTCCAGAGATGGGCAGTGGAGCCGGTGAAGGGTCTAGAGCACAAGTCTGATGAGGAGTGGCTGTTGTTTGGCCTGCAGAAAAGGAGGCTGAGGGGAGACCTTATTGCTCTCTACAGCTACCTGAAAGGGAGGCTGTAGCAAGGGGTCAGTCTCTTCTCCCAAGTATTAAGTGATAGGATGAGAAAAAATGGCCTCAAGTTGTGCCTTGAAATGCACAGGAAGTTTAGATTGAATATGAGGAAAAATTTCTTCCCAGGTAGAAAGGGTGGCCAAGCATTGGAAGGGGCTGCCCGGGGAAGTGGTTGGATCACTACTCAAGATGTGTAGACATGTCGATGTGGCACTTAGGGACATGGTTTAGTGGTGGGCTCGGCAGTGCTGGATTAACGGTTGGACTTTATGATCTTAACAGTCTTTCAATCTATATGTTTGTATGATTCTATACTGTGACCACCAGTGAAAGGGGCAAGATAAGGCCACTTGACAGGTTATATGAAGAAAGATGTTGGCAGATGGATTCATGGTGGAAACCTAGGGTGCTGCTTCCACATCCTACCCTCTCATCTGTATCTCTTATGCCTGCCTGGAGCCTGGACTCCCAAAGTTAATTACTAAATCTACACACACACACACGCACGCACGCACACACAAACACACACCAACAACAAAGAATGGGACCCAGGAATCCTGAGCCACCCTGCTTTAAATGATCAATTTCTTTATTTGCTTATTTTCCCACAATCTGCAAGGTTAACCCCCAGATTTTGCACCCCCTGCAACCAGCTACTAAACAGCATGGTAGGAAGAAGTCTCAGGAGTCTCGCCCCCCATGCCCCCTGCTCACAACCCCCATGCCTGCAGCTCCTTTCTCCCTGTGCTAAACTCTTTTCAAAGTAATGTGAGCAGTTGGCAGATTTTGTGTGTCTAATGGGCTGTGGATGGCACGGGTAGTTAACTGTTCGCAAACTGCCTGGTGATACCAATTGCATTATCATAGCCGAAAAGAGATTAAGGCTCCAATTAAAAAGAGACAGGGCAGTGACCAACCGTGAGCAGCCTGGTTTCCCAAAGAGCCAGTTTTGGACTGATTGAAGCAGCCATGGGGTGGGAGCAAGATGGGAGCTGAGGGCCCCTGGGAGGTAGCGCACGGTCCTGTAATTGCGTGCACATGGGTACCCCAGGCTGCTTAGGGAAGGATTTTCAAGAGGCCTTGCTGGACAAAGGGAAGGATGAAAAATTGCTGCTGATATGTTTGCTTTGGCTATACCAGATCCCTGCACAGCCAGGATGGCTTTTGCACCTGTGGAAGGATTAAGCTGTGCTGGGCATGAGCTGCTGCTCCAGGATCTCAGCTCTTTCCTGAAAAGCCACCTCTCTCATTCCCCCAGCACCAGTATCTGTTTTCCAGGGCTCTCCCCTCTGCCTTCAGTCCATTTTTCTCTCCCTCTCTCCTTCTCCTAGAAGGAGATACCCAGCCTGGTCCTGTTTGATTGCTGCCAGGCAGCAAAATGCAGTGACCTACACCGCAGAGAAGCCATAAACTGCTTTTTTGTGATGGATAAGACAGTGGGAGAGGAGTTCCTGGCTGAGCCTTACCTGGAAAAACCTATTTATATGATGAGGAAGCTGTGAAAGGAAAGAGTGTGTTTCTGCAGATGTCAGTGCAAAGAGCATCACTGGAAAGCTCATGGGGAAATTAATAATTCTGTATTCAGACCAGGGGTCATACAATGCAAAGTAAATAATAGATGGGAAAAACCAGATCTGTGAGTACTTTGTTCTGAAGTGGTTGCAGGCCAGGCTGTGCACTCAGGGAAGGAGCAGTCTTGTGAAAAAAGTCCATTGTCTGGTCTTGAACTAGCACAACCGTGCATGCAGGAAAAGGCAGGGACTGAGGCTGCCCACACAACTTGGGAAGCTTCATCCTCACATGCCTATGCCATTTGGTTGGAAAAGTTCCTAGCACACATGGAAACTCAGCCAGTTAGTACTGCCCCGACCTTTTCTGGGGGTATTTACCAGGGGCTAGGTAGTTTGCCACCCTGCATGGGGAATTTAATAGTAAGGACATGGGCTTTTCTGTGCCAGCTGATCTCAGTGGAGGCCCTAGTGCAGAGATACAACCCTTAAATCCTAACTTTTGGTGCATGACCTTGTAGCCTGGCTAGCAGGGACTAGGAGAACTGGGACTCCTGGATTTGTCATTGGCTTTGGAGATGGGCATATGAAATGTGTGGACTTTTCTCCTTGTCTTTATATCTGTCAGAAGTGTAAACTGTCACACTGTCTTCTCTCCTCTCCCTGCACCATGTCTCCTTGCCCATAACACTCACCTACATCCTTACCAGGTGCCAATATTCTCCTCCTCTTTCCAGTTTTCACCTCCCTCTCTAACTTCTCTTCCCAACTTTCCCTTCTGCTGTCTGGCACTTCTGCAGCCTATTTTTCCACCAGAGTGTGGGCTCCCTTCTAAGAGCACAATACCACCCTGAGAACATGATCCCGGTAGATAGCTATTGACTGATAAACCAACAATGCAATTCAGTTCAAGCCTGTCGATTGGCAGGATTGATTTATCTGCCCCTATTTCTCCAAGGGGCCAACTCCTCTGACAGATCCTTGATTTACCATTGGGGAGGGGAGGGCCAGGACAGTCAGACTGCTTCTCTCCATCAGTCATGGGTTCAGCTCCTGAGTCTCTTTGCTTTTCAGAGAGGGATGGCAACAGTTTGTGGTTGAAGTGAATCCAGAGGAGGGGATAGATTCAGAGGTGCAGATCCTACCCCAAGGTCTTCAGTTAGGTCTCTGGTAGCCCCAGGTTAGTTTTCTTCTTTCTTTCTCATCAAGCTAGTGATGAGAGCAAGCTTCCTAACAAGTTGCATTTCCAGAGAGCTACTCACCCATCTTGATGGTGGCCTTGGGTTTGTATCACTTACTGGAAGTGGTGTCCCTGGAGGGCAAAGAGTGGCTGCTATTCCTGGTGATGGGAGCTGCCCTGCTCTCCTTCCAGCAATGATGGTGAGGACAGATATCCCAACCCTCTGGCTTTGACGGGGTGGGAAACCCCCAGATCTCTCCCTAACCCAGGATGAGAGAAATCATCATGAGAATGTTGAGTCTCAGAGGATATCTATGTGGGCAGGCTGTCTGTCCCTTGGTATCCCATGGGAGAACTTCTGTGGTCTCCAGCTGTGCCTCTGAAGGTGCTTCACATTCCTTTCCTGCAGGGTCACCAGCTCTTGAAATTGTGGTTGTAAACCTCTTTTACAAGAGCTTGTAAAATGGGGGTTTGAAGGATGGTAGATGTCCCATCCCTGGAAACATTCAAGGCCAGGTTGGACGGGGCTCTGAGCAACCTTACCTAGTTGAAGATGTTCCTGCTTATTGCAGGGGGTGTTGGTTTAGATGACCTTTCAAGGAACCTTCCAACCCAACCTATTCTATGATTTTGTGAATCTATGGTGCGTGCTACAGTGGCTTATGACTCCTGTTCACCTTAGGGGCTCTGCACAGTTCCAGACTTATTGGTGGTTTTGACTTCTCACCTCATTGCCTTGGAGAACAGAGAGCTGAGCCCTGAGCATTCAGCATCAATCCCAGTTATTCACACATGTTTGGTGTCTGACTGGGACCTGGCAACCCCGATGCCACCACACGAGGCCTGGGAATCACAACCACCTCTCTGGAGCTGTAACTACCATCCAGTCCATCCTCTCTACTTACTTGTGCATCCACCTCCTGTGTTTGGGGGCTCCTGACTGCTGGGTGTTTTGAATTAATCGTACGGTGTAGTTGCCATGTGCTTCACAACGGAAGATCTCCCTTTGCTGTCCGAGTGCTTCTGTACATGGCCAGTCACCTGGACTCAGAGCTACTCTGCGCTTTGTCCGCAGCATTGCTTAGGTTGCTACTGGGTTTTATCAGAGTTATGCTTTTTGTAGGGGACAGGGCTAAGGACAGATCTTTATCCCGATGGACTTTTCAGAGGGGAGAGCAGCAAATAGCTTTTTCCAGCTGCACTGACAGACATGTTTGGAAAGAAGGAAGCCTCATTTCAGCTACTGTCAGCATGGAGCAACTTCCAGGCGGGTCTGTCTGTGCTGGGGCACGAATTTCCTGTAGCCAGGCAAAAGATTAGTTTGGGGAGTGGAACACACGGCACTGACATAGAATCCAGAGGAAATCTGGGTGTGACATGGCACAAGATTCGATCTGGGATGAGACACGAGGAATGTTCTTATAGTGACCACCACGGGGCAAATGCTTCATCAAAGGTCTCATGGTAGACCTATGTTTTGGCATTCTTCTTAATTGTGGTTGCTTGAGTCAAATTGGCTCTGTTCCTCCTTGTGGGGGACACATAATCTTTAAGAGTGAGGCAGACTGTGTAGTGTTTATCAGAGTTTGAATTATGGATCAGAGATTTATGGACTATGGGCAACTGATGGAGCAGGTGTGGGATGACTCCAGCTGATCTGCTGTCTTTGCCCAAGAGCTACCTCTGTCATCACTTCTCTGTGAAGAGAACGTCAGGACAACTTCCATGCATCCATGACCCAGTGGTACAAGTCAGTGAGGACATTACTGTGTGTCCTCCAAAAGCAGACTTGCTCTGTGTCATGAAACCTCTCCCTTCCTACTGCAAAAACTCTTTGACCTGACTGTGGTATCTTCACCTTTTGAAGTCAGGTGATGAAAGTATCTTATAAGGCAGTCTTTGTAGCACATGAAGGAAGAACTGGGGCACTGGAAGCAACTTTAAGTTCATGCAGGGAATTTCGACAAACAGAAGTGCCTGAATGGCAGACCTGAACGGTTTTAAATACCCTCTGTTATTTCTCTCTGATCAATATTACTCTCAGTGTAATTTGTCAGGGCTTGGGATTAAAAGGACAGGAGTTGTATCCCCTCTGCTCTCTTGGAGGACAGGGTATTTTGGATTCAACATGCAGTTATCTGCATAGAGGATGTCTCTTTGCACCTCCCAGTTTGACAAACAATCATGCAAGAGTTACCAACCTTCTCTTCAAGCAACTTCCCCATATTTATGATGAGGTAAAGCACAGACAGATCAAGTGCTTTAAAGCAGGGGCACATCCAGGAGAAGAATTTGGGATTCCCAGGGTGGCATGCCTGGGCACAAGAGACCTACCTTCCCTCTTTCCATCATCTGCGTTGTATAGTCTGTCAAAGCTCCTGAGTGATCGCACCATGGGTTTGATCCCTTCATGGTCTGTATCACAAGATGACCTTCACCTTCCTCTCTGGTTAGACGGCACCAGTACTGGTTTTGTGAAACCAGCTGGCTCAGAAAAAATAAACTCAGTCTCACTGTCTTTCTTCTACATATGAATGCAAAGAAGCATATGCCTGTGTTTTGGCACAGAGATATTCAAACTTATATCCCCATTCACACAACATATGTGCTGGTCAGACTGCCTGACAGGGGAATGCAATCCCACCTTAGGAACTGCTCCAGGATTTTCCATGAGCAGGTGATGCTTCGTTGTTAAATACCCACAATGCTAGATAAGTGAATTGCAAGTCTTTCAAAGTTGCATAGGATTAACTTTAAACTAAATCCCTGAAAAACCACATGGTTGGTGACATTTCAGTTGATCCGTGTTCTCCAAGCAGGGCATGCTAAGGTTTCTGCTCTGAAGCTCCACGCTCAGTTGGTCACGGTGGTGGCTGAACAGCTGGAGAGAATTCTACTCAGCATCATCTTTATCAAGAATGATTTGTCTTTTGAGCCTTACTACTTTCTTCCCTCCCTTAGAAACTTCTCTTCAAATTGTTACAGACTAAATTTACTCTTATTTCTCCTTTCCAAGCAGTGGTTGTCTGGCCTTTTCCTTTGGTTTTGGTCTCATGTAACAGCAGAAGGTACAAGAACTCCTGAGGCAGGTACCTATGGGTTATGTACAACTCTTGATGATCAAATGGGGTTGCAAAAGTTTAGGTGAACATTGAGAAGCCATGAGTCAGCACCTGGCTGGGCGTACTGAATTATCCTGTTCATAAAGGGGTCACAGTCCTATGAGTGGTTCATCAGCTGGGGTAACACAGTTACGTGATCATGAGTGGCACCTGAGAAGTGCCTGGCCCAGAGATATTCAGGACAGAATGGGTCCATTAAGCCATCTGACAGAATCACTTAGTTGACAACCCAGCATCCAGAAACAGTTTGAACTAGTATGCACCTTTCAGAAAGCATTCAGGTATGTTCTCAAGATACACAGGTGATCTGTTCTTCCACTGCTTTAGGAAATAGGTTCTGATGGTTAACTGCCCCACCAAAAAAAATTAATCTTCCTTTTATTCTATATAAGTATATAGATATATAGGAACTATATATTTGCATATATTCATCAAAACCTGTGGAAAGCATGATTTATCTATTTATTTAAGTGTTCAGCCTTTGGAGACTTTTAAATTTTTACATTCCTGCCTCATCCTTACCCACAGATTGAACATGACAAATTTTATTTCTCTTCTCACTTGGATTCTGCATAGGAACGAGTGAGCTTATAAATGATATGAATGATAAATCCCAAATGCACCTCATTGACGTTGATAGATTTTATTTTTTTTTTTTTTTTTTCTGGTGAGGTACATTTTCCAGTTTCCTTTGAAATGAAACTTAAGGGTTGTTTTGTGCTACTGCACCAAAAAAAGCTCAGGTGTGGATGGTTGTGGTTCATCGTTTGCCATGGGAAGCTGCATTTTTTCTAGCCAATGCCTACTTTTGCCCACTATGTCCTCTAAAATGCATACTGTTCACTGGGATTGTGAGTCATGTGCCAACAGCAGGTCTCATAACTGAAGGCAGAGCCAGAAAAGAAGGAAGTTTCCCTATGAACTTCCTCTAGTGTCCTTCCCTTCTAAGGCAGTGTCTGCTTTTCCCAGTTCAGGGAATTTTTTGTAAAAGTGTCTGCAAGTCCCTGATCAGGGCAAACAAGAGGCCTAGATACCACCATGAACTCCAAGATGAGTGCTGGGGAAGCAGAGAAACCTATGGTCTCTCAATATTGCTAAAGGCCAGGCCAGGTTGCTCTGGAAAGGACATGCATCAGTGGTGGTAGGCTGGTGTTACTGGTTCAAGTTTGAAACATAGTTAGCACTAACTGAGATTAGTATTTGTTTGATCACTACACCTAAAGAACATTTGGAGTTGAAGAGTTTCTAGTGAGCCTGTAGAAACTGTCCTAATTCCATAGTTATAGCATTTAAAAAAATTCAGTAGACAACTGATTTCATTGTTCTGGCCAACAGATCATAGACATTCCTTAGCTCCAGGCCTTGCTAATTTTCTCATAAGTTGCCTACTGACACAGCCAAGCACTTATAAAATACATTGAATTTAGAATCGTTATTATTGTGGTCATATCTGTATTGTACTAAATGCTGTACAAGGGTTATGACATGACACTCGACTTTTCCCAGGTTATTGAGAGTTGCTCCACTTCCTTGCTGGAATTAACTTTGGTTTTGGTGTTCTGGTACAGATGGGTTTTCAGGAGGATTCAAAGATAGGTTTTGGCCAGGCTTTGGAGAAGACTGTACGTAGAGCATAGTAGGTGTATAATGAGGTATGGGAGAAGGGAGAAATAGGAAACTGGACTGTAAAAACTGGGTGCAATGTACACCAAAGATCAAACATGCCCAAACCAAGGAGTTTCAGCAAAGAGTGAGAAGGACTTTAATTTATCTCAGGAATATACAGGCAGAATGAGGAAACTGTAAGGTGTGTGTGTTTGGAGAAGGTGGAGAGGGGAAGGAAGACAAAAGGTAAGAGAGATGGGAGGCTGAGAACTGATAGCTAACATTTCAATGGCTCCAACTAAACACAGTCTCATGTGGACTATGGAGAAGGGACTCACCTGTTGCAGTCCCATCAGTTGGGTCTGTAGGCAAAGCCAGGCTGGAGGATTTCCCTTCTTCAGAGGAGTCAGCCATATGATCAGCTCTTCTAGGAATCAGTTTGCTGCCTTCTTCAGGAGACTCTGCCTCGTAGAGGTGTGAAGGATGGTAAGAAGTCAAGAGGAAGGTGATAGAGCATCCTTCCAGCCATTGGTAGAGACTCCTCACTTGAGTTGAAGATGCAGCTAATTCCTCTGGCAGCTGTTACTGATCTCCCTTCCCATTCTCCAAGCTTTAATAAACCATTTCAACCTGAAAATGTCATAGAGTCTCACTGGGAAAGAACAATGTGAAGTCCTTAAAGACCTAGAAATCAAGATGGAGGTGAATCTGAATTTCTGCAGCTGGAATATGGTAGGCTTCTCATGGTAAACCATCCACTGGGATTCCTAAAATGCAGCCTTTTTGTTGAAGTGTCTGCTGGATAATCACAGGAGATCTGGAGCTGCCCCAAACCTTGCAAAGAACCTTCAAAAAAAGCAAAGAAAAGCTTCTGCCAAGTCATTCTGTCTCTAGTGTGTCTTCAGCAAGGGACTGTGGAAGAGAGGACAAGAAGACATCTCTCTCTGACATGTTTTATTGAAAGATGTGTCATAGTGTGGCCATGTAAGCCTTTCCTGCTCATCACTCCAAGACTTTGCTTTTTAATGAAGGAATAGTGGCTCACTCATTGCTGCTGAGCTTGTCCAGCACCAGCCAACAGCAACACATGCAGTGTGCAGTCCAGAAGGTAGGAACTGGGAAACTTATCCTGCAGCAACGTAGGACACCTATCAGCTTTTGTGTTTATCATCTTATCTTGCTAGGGAAAGCAGCTCCCAGGCCTAAATCTTTTCTCATTGTCCATGTCTTTTGAAAGACCTCTTGCTAGGCAAGAATGGACATATCTTTTCAACAAGGACTCAATGCTGGCCAACAGCAGATGCCCTCTAGGACTAGTGGTATTTCCAGGGCCAACAGGGTCATTTTAATCCCACAGAAAGTTGTTAGTATTGTGAGGGCAGAATGGCCTCTGCCCTGTCCTATTTACATCCTGGTTGGAAATGGATGAGAATCCAGTTTTAAATAAACTTCCTGCTCTCATAGCCATAGAACAGTAGTGATGGATGAAGTTTCTGATCTAATGTGGTATTTTTTCCTCCCTCCCCTCCCTGCTCTCTCTTCAAAAAAAAAAAAAAGAGGAAAAAAAAAAGGAAAAAAAAAAGGAGGGGGATGAGAGTCTGTCAAGTTGTTTCATCTAACATCCACACACCATGTTCACCTTGGCAGATGGCAGGAGAAATGATTGCTTAGCACTGCATGTTTGACATCTCACAGAAATAGCAAGGCTGATGTGGTAGGCCTGTAGCCATTGGCAGCTGCTATGGTACCTATGCTGGGAGAAGGAGGTGTAGACTTCACTTCACACCTCCCGCTGCAAAATAATGCTTTCAGGGAGCAACTTGTGGCACATCTGCTTGCCCCCACCACCCCCTCTTCCTCTCCCCTGTTGGCTCATGATGGTGGTTGGTGGGTTGTGTGTTGTTGCTTGCCTTGTCACCAGCTTGTGTGACAGGTGAGGTAACAGAGTCTGCAGAGTTGCAAAGGAGGTTGCTCCGGGGCTTTCCCACCCTGGGAAGTGAGGTCGCTCCAGCGGGAGGGGGCAGGGGGAAGCTAGGTGGGAAAGCAGACAAACATCTGTTCACTTCTCTACTTTGCAAAGAACAAGAAGGCAAATGGGGAGGAGGTGGTGGGAGAGGGGTGCATTTATGGCCAGCAAACCAGGCAAGCTAGCCCTATCCAGGCTTCCAAGGGTTAGGGTTCACCCAAGCAGAGGGTGACCTCTCCAGTTCCTCTAAATGTGTGCAATGAATGACCCAAGGATGACCTTTGCTCAGGGAGTTTGGGCATCCAAGTGATGCAATTGTATGTGCTATTGCAAGAGTTGAGCTTCTAGATGACCACCTCTGGGCATGTGTCATGCTTTTTCTCAGAGCTGTGACTGCTTGTGCAAAGTCTCTTGCCTGAGCCTCTGGTAGTGAGGCTCCTGCTAGCTTCTTGGCCTTGTTTAATTTGGTCTTATGGAGGGTGAATTGCCATATATGCTGGGAAGCACGTATGCAAGAAAGTCAGAAATCTGGGAGGAAAGTGAAGGTGGCTTAGACAGCGTTATTAGTCCATGGGCTACTCTCCACACCATGCAAAACTGGAAGGACTTTCCTCATGTCACCTGTTGCTGCAAGAAAAATTTCAGATTCACAGTTATAGGCTACAAAGGTCTATGTTGTAATCACACCTGCCTCTGTAGGGTAATTCATACCTGAGAAGTTTATGGAAGTTGGAGTATAAGGAACATAATATCACCATGGTCTTTCCTGATAACTACATCTATTAAGTTTCTAACTTCTTAAAGGTCACAGCCACAATAGTCATGAAATGTCAACTGTCTTGGATCGAGAATTATGGAAAAAGCTTTAATTGAAGACCTTCAGTGAGAACTCCCCATCTCCAAACCAAATCAGTCCCAAGCTGGAGACCTTTAACTTGGATGCCTCAACTGGGGAGGGAAGGCACAAGGATTTGGAAATTGTTTCTCTAACTCATTGTAGCTATTGCCTAAATCACTGTAGGTTAAAACAGCATATAAAATTGTATCAAGGAGTGACTGGAAACTTGCATCACAGAAAGCATGTGAAGAAAGCAAGGCAGCATGATGCTGGATGAAACAGCACTAAAGCACTGGGTGGCCATGGTCTTCAACCAGCTGGAGAATCAATGTAGCCTTCAAATGTTAATTTTGATAAACACCTCTGGAATTACCCATTTCTCAGGGGCTTCATCCAGCTATGTAATGATGGTGCCTACTGATATCTGAGGTATCCAATAGCATGCAGTTTTTTTGCATGGGATTAGGATCCATTGGAAACCTGAGCTCTTTCAGACCAGCAACTGAAGGTCAACCAGGACACCTCATGATATATCCAAAGGGATCTGTGTGGACAGCTGGATTGAGTTGCTGGAAATATAAAGCATGGATGCTCAGCAGATTCAATGGGTACAGTGAGAATATCTTTTTTTCTCGTAATGGGGCTTTGGGCTGGACAGCTGGAGTACAGCATCAGTACCGTGTCAGGGCTTCAGTAGATTTGAATCAGTCCACTGTGGGTGAAACTGCTACCGTCTGATGGCTGGACCTGAAAACTGGTAAGGCTCAGTGCAGTTCCTAAGCAGTCCCCAGTATGGCACCCCTCAAACGTCCCCTGTGGTGGCAATCTCTGTGAGATGAGCCCATCATTAGCTCATTTTGAGACAGGAGTGAGGCAGATGAGAGGACTGCAATGTCTGGTATTTCAACACCTCAGTAGCTCAGGATGTGAAGAAGAGGATAAAAGAGGGATTTACAAAGTGCATTAGGTTTCCTTTTTGTCTGTGTGCAACATCAGGAAAATTCCCTTTAAGGGGACTGCTTCTGCCTGTGATCCAAATATTGCAGAGCCCTTTTCTGCACCCTGCCTTCTGAACGGTTTTGCACTTCCAAGAGCCTTTAGTTTAGTGAAAATCACTGTGACACAAAGGCCCCCAAAACCAATCCTGAAGCACTAACTCTTGGGAGAGCATCATGGAGAGGGCAGAAGGGGGGGGGGGGGGGGCGAAGGATAGGTTGGAGGGAGGAAGGATGTTTCACAGCTGGTAGGCTGTATGCTCTGTCTCTCCAAATGTGGGCCTGGCTGTCACTAATGGTTGCCCTGGTGCTTGGTGGCACTGCTGGCCAATGTCTGCTTGGGAGGAGACCCTGTGAAGAAGCTGAGGTCACTGAGCAGAGCATGACTCCTGGAACAGCTGTCAGTGTTATTTTGTTTGGCAGCCTCTTCTTCTCACAGCCGGAAAAACTGAAACCTAACCCCTCAATGCACGCTTTGTTTTGGAATAAGCTGCTGGAATTGGTGGTTCCTGGGTCCACTGTGGGATATAAGCTCCTGTCCATCAGGATGATGAGGCTGGGTGACAGCTTGCCTCTCTCACTTGCACAGGTTGGCAAAGCCTGGAGTGCTGTTCGCCAAGCACTTTGCTACCTGCATGGGGGGGGGGGAAGGATGGTCCTGTGGCTGATATGCTAGGTATGGTCTCCAGAGGTCTGGAGTAGATGCAGAATAATGCAGAAGACTTAATCTCCTTGGCTCTGTGCAATTGCCCTAACTTTTCCTTTCTGGACTGTTTAGAACACAGGTTTTTTTCAGGGTTCAACTGAGTTTGGGCAGAGCAAGCACAGCAGGGTCTGGCCATCTGCAGTTCATGGTCAGCTAGCTAATAAGCTGCTAGGTGGTCTTTGTTGTGTACCTCACTGTAAATAATATTCTTCTGTAGCTCTCTAGAACCTAGACCATGGCTAGAGGACTTTGCTTTCCTCATGGTCTGTGATTGCACTGCATCTCACAGTTCCATTCCTAGCTAGTTGTGTTGCAGTGTAGAAAAGCTCCACACAGCCAGCAAGAATCTGCTTCTTTCCTTTTGTGAGGGCATCCTAGAAAGCTTCCCCTGTTTCAGTACCCAAGTACCCAAGAAGTCTCCTTCTTGTCCCCAAGAGGGAAAGTAACATGTTTTCTGAGTTTGCCACTTGAAAAATCAGCCTAAGTCCACAACTTTGTCACTAAGAAGTGACTGTCAGTGAGTCACTTAACAGATAAATACCCATAGAACTCCGAAGGCAGCCACCCCAATACTCTGCATGGGTTAGTTTTACTGTAGCCTTCATGCACAAGAATCATTGTGCCAGTGGCACAGGATGAGTCCAGCCCTCCCAAGTACCTCACAAGAACCCATGCAAAGCGAGCACATCTAAAATCCCTGTGTAGTGACAATGTCTCTTGCTTTTGCAATCTGTAGATGATGTTTTCAGGTTCCCCAGACACTAGTACAATTTTCGCCCACTCTTTAGATAAAGCATCAGTGGGTTAATGTTACTGACTGTTTGAATGTGGGTCATTGTGAAGATGAAGTATTGACCAGCAAGCACCAGATTTCCCAAATATTCTGGTGGCTTTCTCTAAATGCAGCTTTTGTGTGGGATAGGGGGGTGTCAAAAATTTCGGTCTGTCCATCTGTTTTATCTCTTGTCCACCAGTGTTTGGAGCAGGTCTTCTAAGATCATCCATTGCTTCATGCTAATTTTCTGACCAGTTTTTCAGAGCGTTCATCTAAATGGTTTTAATTTATCTCCCAGTCTTGCAATTTATTTAAACTTCTCGTTTACCTTCCCCATGGTGGTCAGAACCAGAGCTTTAAAGCTGAGATGTGATCTACCTGGGACTTGTCAAATGCTCGTTCAGGCAGCATTGGAAAACTCCAAGTGCATTTGTCAGACTAAAAGGAATATTGGTCCCAGGAGGGTTCTTACTACTCAGCCCGAGGTGGTAAATTTTGCAGTTCAGTAAACAATCAATTTCCCCTGCACACCTTCCCTGGACTCCGTGTAGCAGGAGCTTGACTTCTCCAGTGTTATGTCTTGATTCTCTGCAGCTGCACTACTGTGACAACCTATCCTCTCCTTTTTCCTGTGCACTAACCATTGCTGATGCTCTGAGGTCTGGGGAGGGAGTTCAGGACATATGGATGGCAGTGGTATGTGCTTTCTCTGTACTTCTCCCCATAGCCCTTGTTTCTTCTTCATGCTTAGTTAAAGTTGCACACCATGTGTGTTTGGACAGCTGCTCTCTGCATGGCTCAGCCGCTCACCCCAATAGCCCAAGGAATTCCTGGGAAATTGCAGGAATTACTAATTCCTTTTTTTTTTTTTTTCCTCTTTTTTTTTTTTTTTTCCCTGAATACCAGTTTCAAGTAACTTTTGTTTCCAATGTGATATTCCCACTGAAGAAATCTGTACAGCCTGAAATACACCTTGGTCCTGCTGTACATGGGAATGGTTACTTTTACCATCCCTGGGTTTGGTGCACCCTTTTCTAATGAGCTAAACTGATTGGACACTAAGTTCAATGCTTTACGACTGTTCTGTGCATGGAGAGTGATGGATGAGAATCTGCCTCTTCCACATTCTTGAATGAAAAGGCTCTTATACCACTTTAAACACAATCTAAGACCTCTCTGAAGGCTGCTTTTCAGTTGAGACAGCACTGCAGCTTCACCAGATGTCTTGGGTGGGACACTGATACCCTGCTGAATAACTCAGCTCCACCTTCTCTTCAAGGAATTCTCATTCACTGCCAGGGAATGAAATGCCTGTCCCTTCCCAGATGCCAGCTATTGGCCATAGGAGTCAGATCCCTTCTAATATACCCCCAAATTTCAGGCACACATCTGGCTGTCTGCGTATGATGACACCCTTACATGTATCTTGGTGGACCCACACTGCCAGTCCGCTATTCAGTGTATCTCGGGACTTGCCTGCTTAGGGAGCAGGAGTGAAGCTTGTCCAGTTGCTGGGCAGGTGGGATGGCTCAGTCCCTTGAGTGGCATTCATTCTATTTTACGTTTCTACTGGACAGATGAACTAGGAGGTCTACATCCCTGTATAGCTGGTGGAGAGCTGATCAATGCAGTGAGTGGAGTTTAGGGTACATGTCCATTTACCAAAGGTAGGTGTCTATTTGAGGATTACAAGTGTTGTATGCCAGACTATTGACTGTGTTATCTAATTCTCCATTGATTAAACAGAATTAAAGTTGATTTGCTCAGGTATAGTCCCTAAATCATAGACAGTCAGAGGAAGATGAATCCTATCACATCATTCAGCATGTAGGTACTGCCACCTGAGCTAGATACCTGAAATTCATCGTCACTGGAGAAAAAAAAATTCCTGCCAGGAGTCATTTTTTTAATCTATTTAAGATGTATCCTTTGGGTGGGATGAATCGTTCCCTAAAAATGCTTCTATCTCCATATTGACTGCATGGAGAGTATATACAGAGGGTATGAACTGAGGTGTCTGCACCATAGACATCTACAGCTAAGGGATTCATCTCTGCATGCGGACCCCTCTGTTGACACTCATTGTTTTCCTCTTTGTCTCACTCCACTTAGCAGGTTGTTCCCAAGGGTCTAATTTCTCACTGACTACCCCGACGAGCCAGATTCATCCAGTCAAGGGATTTGTGCTCAGATCTTTTCCGCGCTGCCTGATTTTAGCCAAGACCTGATTGCATCTTCGCCTTGGAAGCAACGGCAAGTGTACGACATGTTAGGCCAGCATTCACTCAGCCAGAGACTACTGCAGATCTTATGGGATATTGAAATCCTCTTGTATGACGCCATCATAAAACCATGGACATGTTCTCCTTAACGTGTCCTCAGTGTGGCCCTTGGTGTTGGACTGGACAGTCCCTTGTAAAGAACTTGCTGGCTTGCATGCTGGATTTTGCTATTGCTCTCTTCACTTGACCTAGCCCCATCCTGATCACCCACAGATTTCACCAGCCAGCTAATCCTTCAGCCTGCCTCTTTGGATGCTGTAGTCCCCGAGAGAGAGCATCTGGGTGTTGCACACATTATGCTTATAGTAGCTGTGGCTTGCAATCCCTTCCCTCTGCTGCTTCCTTTCTATTTATGCCTGCCAAGGGACGCTCTGCTGGCTCTGTCCTGAGCCCTGCGTCATCCCGGAGTTACTGATGCGGTGCAGGGGATGCAGGTTGGCTGCTGTGAACCCTGTGCTTTGCCAAAATGGCTGAGGACCAGGGACAGCCCAGCCCGATGGTGCCCCCAGTCTTCCAACACTCAGAACTACCTCTGAACGTGGTGCAGCACGAGTCTTTTCTCCCCGTTTACTTCCCAACAAAGACCTTTTGCTATAAGCTGAAGGTTTCCGTACATCTGGCTCTTCTACTTTTATTCCTCTGATTTCCTAAGGAGGCTTCTTCCCAGCTCTCTCGCAGTACGTACAATCCCCTTTCCTCCAAATGAAGTGGGAGGGATGGGAGGAATAGAATGCTGCGTAGCGCCTTTCTGTGGGACAGCAGGATGGAGCCTGACTGTAGCCTGAGTGGGATCTGCCCAGCTGGTGGCACATCAGAGAGCCACAGAATAATTTAGGTTAGAGTGCTAGCGGAGAGGTTGAACACTCCTTGCTGAAAGATCGGCCAACTGAAAAGTTAGATCAGGTTACTCAGGATCTTGTCTAGTGGAGGATGGAGATTTTACAGCCTCAGGGCCCCTCCTCCAGGGTCTGACCACCTTCAGGTTGAAAATTTTCCCTTTCTGCAGCTTGTGATTGGCACCACTTGTCCTTTTGCTGTGTACCTCTGAGAAGAGTCTGACTTCATCTTCTTTACGAACATCTCTTGTGTAGCGAAGGCTGCACCTAGGTCCTCCTTTCACTTTCCTCTTTCCAGCCCAGTAAGCCACTGCCTGTACTCCATGTGCTCCGCTCCCCAGCCCATCTAGGTGTCCCTCACTGGACTTGCTCTAGTTTGTCAGCGTGTCTCTTGTACCAGGGCCCTGAAGTTGAACACAGTACTTCAGATATGTCCCCCTAAAGGCCACACTGAGGGGACTAATGACTTCTCTTGCTGGCTGAGCTCTTGCAAACGTAACCCAGGGTGCAGCTGGCTGTCATTGCTGAAAGGGATGCTGATGGAGGCAGCATATCCAAGTCAGATCCTTATTGTGTACTACAAAGGACATCCATAGCCTGAGGCACCACCTCTGCGGGGGAGGGGTGTGGGGGAGTGTGTGGGGGGGTGGGAGGTGTGTTGGGGGTGTGATGGGGGGGGAGGGGCTTGTTACTGTCTTGATTGGGAAGCCAGAGAAATAGATGGGCAATGGAGGCTTTTGCTGTGGGGCACACCCTCAGGGATGTTTGGGTCCATGGGGGAGGGGACAGTATTTGTCGTACCCATCAGGTCGTTTAAGGGGTGGTAAGAAGCTGTACAGCTAGCACTTGTAAAGAGCAGAGAGCTAGGTGGTGCTTGTCTCTTCTGTAAGCCTCATCTTCAAAAGGAGAGGAGGAGGGTATTTTTAAATCACATTTACTAACTTGAGGAAAACCCTAAGTTCAGCGCACACCACATTTCAATACATTTTGGGTTGTGATGGGAAAGCCTAGAGGTAAAACACAAGCTAACACAACCTGCTTTTCTGTTTGCATTTTAGGGGGTTTGTTTCATTTCTTTGTTTTGTTGGGATTTTTTTTTAGTTTGTTTTCTTTTGTTGGCTTTCTTTCATTTTTTTTTAAATTTTAATTTAATTTAATTTATTTTTATTAGGCGTATAAGCAGCTCTTATGTCCTGGCAAATACATAATTCCAGTATGATCACCTCTATCATACAAAAGGCATAAGGCTGGATCTGGAAGGATAGAGAGAAGATGGACAGTTGTTTCAGCCACTCTAAACCATATATTTTCCTATGTGTCTGTTTTAACCCATGTGTAGAAGCCTCCCACTCAGAGGGGAGACACTTGCACTCAGCGTGGCACAGGCCAGTGCCACAAATTAGGACAAACAGATCCAGGGATACGACCGCAAAGGAAAAAGGGTCAAGGATGTGGCTCCTGCTGTCTGCTAGGGAGGGACAGGCACAGGGTCATCAGCAATCTCAGGGTCTGCAGGTAAAATACTGTCACCTGCTGATGGTGCTGGCACAGAGCAGGGCTGGTGGCTGTGACATGGGCAGCTTTCCCTCCATGGCTTTAGAGCAGGACACAGATAAATCTTGCCTGGGACCTTGGGTAGTCCAGGACTGTGCACCTTGCTGGATAAACTCTTTGAGATGTGTTAGATACCATTTCTGCCTCTTCCCTCCTGTGACTCTTGTACTGCAGCCCTGCCTGAAGATGAGTCCTTGGATGTCTTTGTCACTGAGGCATAGCAGCTTTTAAACTGAAGGAGGGACACAAGAGTTTACACACTGGAAAACCCCACTGGCTTTGACCTCTGCACCTTCCAGGGCATGCCCTGTCTCCTGGACACAGAGGACGTTTCTGTGGTAGATGTCTGCTGGTGGCAACAGGGAGTCAGATTTGAGAGTTAAATAAGAAGCCTTCGCTGACACCCAAAGGTTGATGTTTTGGGGGCATGCTGATTGGAGAACATGCTAAACTCAGGGATTGAGTCTTGCGGGAGGTAAATGATGGGGACTGCATATCTCTGAGGATGGAGACTCCACAACCTCTTCAGGCGATTTGGTCCCATGTCTAAGCTTCTCACAGCTGACTTTGGAGAACATATCCTGGCATTGCTGCTGTAGGTGTGTTGTCCCTAGGTCACTTGGCCTCTCTTAACTCATGGGTGCAGGTGAAGCTGGCCCAGCTCAGGATGGGGAAAAGAGTGCTCTGCACATAGACCCTTCTTTCTGCAGCATCATGAGTGACCCCTCTCCTTTTTCTATCATGCTTGTGGCTGTCCTCATCTTCTTGTCCCCATCCAGCTGCCTACTCACCCTTACACCAAAGTGCCTAAGTCCTCTTAGGCTCAGCTCTGTCCTCCCATCTCACCTGACACCACAACAGGCTGCTAGAGCCATACACAAGGGCTCAAATTCCTGTGGTCTTTTCTTTTTAATCTTTCTGTCTTCTTTCCATCTTGGAGCTGTTGCCAATTAAGAGCAAGCCATTTGATCATGTCATAATACCAATGCCAGCAGGCAGACCTGTTCAAGCACAGAAAGGGAGAGAGAGACAAGAAGAGAGAGGGGGGAATAATAATAAAAATAATAATATAGAGGAGGGGAAAAGAATAAAAAGACAGCCTCTTCTTCCATCTCTCCTCTCACAAGGTAAAGAATCAAAAAGTCATTTGATGCATAATTGATTGCTTTGGAGTGACTCGCAAATTGCTAAGGAGCCTTGATTCTTTGGGTAATAAGCGCATGGAAAACACAGGGACGTTTTGACCGCGGGGTTGTGTGTGTGTGGGGGGGGGGGTGGGGAGGAAAGAAAAATAAATACAAAAAAAGCATAGCAGCAACTAACTGAGCCCGCGCATGCCGAAAATATTTTAATGAGCATCAAGAACAAGGGATTTCAAGAAGCATGAGCTCAGGACAAAACAATAAATTAGCAAACAAAAAAGGAAACAAAACAAAAAGAGGAGCTTTTTTCTTTTTTTTTTTTTTTTCCCCTGACAAGAAAAGCACAAAAGTGCTGAGCTGGCGGGGCTGGGGCTGCTGGTCTCTCTACCCCTCCCTGCTTCTCTGGAGTGTGTGGATGGGCAGAGGAGAGATGCTGCCTTGAAGCTTTGAGTGGTGCATCCCCTCTGTGTGCCCCATCCCAGGCGATCCCAGGCAATCCCACCATCAATGGCCACCGGTTTCCAAAACATGCTGACAGAAGCTTTGGCTCATTGCAAATGTCTCTCTGACTAGTTAGCAAATGAAGGTATTAAGGCACTTGGATTTAACAGCCCTGGTGATGTACCTCCAGAAAAGGAGGTGAGAAGGGCTGGACTCCCTCTGGTCTCCTGACTCGGTCCTTTTCTGAAGGGGGAGCTTTACTGACCCAAAGCTGCTGAACTCGGTTAGCAGTGGGTGAAATCTGTCATCATGCTACGTCAGCAGTCCCAGGCAGCAATGCCAAGAGTGTAACATGCCACGGCATCATACCTTGCTCCCTTAATATTTCAATGGCCCATGGCCCTGAGCAGCACTAAGAAGGTCCGGCAAGCGCTGTGCCTGCCCCAGCCACCAGCTAGCTACCTTCACTGGGCTATCTGGTGGCTTCGCTGGGTGGGAACTGGTGACAACAGCACCATAGTCCGAATTGGATGAAAAAGCCTGCACAGGACTGTCTGGCCCTGTGAGTTAAGCACAACCCTCTGTGTGGGTATTTTGGAAATCCTGCTCCACCTTGCATCATCAGCTGGTTCCTACTCTATGCTCCCTGTGGATATTGTGATTACCTTTGCTTGGATCCTATCTCCTCTTTCCTCTCTAGCCTTTCTGGGTGTCAAACCTTTCTGGTTCTCTGCTGCCAAGGATGAGTCCCTGAGTGTGCATTTGCTGTGTAATTGTAATTTGGGGCCAGACACTGTCACCCTGAGATATCCAGAGGAACACCTACCCAGGGGTCCCTGATGGAGACTTTTGCACAACTAACTCACAGCAAGACCTTGAATCACCTGTCGGTTTACAACCTCCTTCCCTGCCCTGAGACCAGCCTTGGGCAGTAGATACACGCCAGCTCTGTTTCCCACAGAAGTGATTCATGTAACACCTGCATGCACCAAGGAGTTTGCAATACTTTAGGGGGAAAGCCTGTTTCCCAGCATGCATGGAGAGGACTGGTACTCCTGCAGGAACTGGTGGGGTGAATCCATCTCTGACATGTAGATAAGTGCCTTTTCCTGCTTCCTTGCAGTCTCTCCTGTTGGCAGGCAATTGCTGAATGCCATTAGCCCAGCTGGAGGCTGGCTTTCAGCCTCTGTGCAGAGCTCTAAATGTGCTGGCAGCATGGGCAGAGGGGTGCCTCATGGATTTTGGGGCTGGCTGGGTGGCTGTGCCCAGCACAGAGCATCCTTGGGGGTGTTCATGACCTGGAGCCACACATCACACTTTTGCAGTAACAGAGGGTGCTGCAGGCTCCTGAGAAGTTCAGGGGGGCTTTTGGGGTGGGAAACATAGCTGTGCAGTAGGCACTCATCCATGATTTTTGCTCTTGAAATCCATTGGATGAGGTGAAGTGGATCCTTCAAGTCAGGCAGAGAATCTAAGCACTCCCAGTGGAGAATTCAGATGTGCTTGTGGAAAAGCCTGGCTGAATTTAACAGGGATGAAGTGGTGGGGTAGAAGAAATAGCTTCTGGAGAGGCTGCTCATACATGTTTACAGTGCAGGAGGCACCATCCCTTCTCTATATTTTTTTTTGTTAATATTATTAGCTATTATCTACTATTAATAGGAGAATTAATAAAGACATTAAAAGTTTCACTTTTTGAACTTCTTAGACCTTTCCTGTTTGCTTTTGGGACCATATTATTCTATTCTGTTCTAGTCTCGTCTATTCCATACTAGTCTAGTCTAGTCTACCATAAGAGCTACTGCATTACAAGGGATGGTGTGGGTCCCCAGCTGCTCTTGTAGTGGCCGCTGCAGGCTGAGTAAAGGGGTCAAGTAGGAGCACATGTCCCTGTGGAAGCCACCTATCCCCAGGCTGCAGAATGATTTTCCCTACCTTGTGCAAAGGTAAGAAGTATTAAATCCTCCAGCCTCCAGCAGCTCAACTTCCCACTCAGAAGCTGTGCCTGTCCAAGGATGCAACACACTGTCCCCAAAATAATGCATTGGCTGTCCTTTTGGAAACAAATCCAGTTAGACCAGATGATTGCCGTGGACTGGAGCAATGGTGCCTGGTAAGTTCCCAGCAGGTAAACACTTCCCAGCAGCCTCTGATCTCTTGGTCCTGATTCTCAAGGCAGAGCTGTTACACACTTTCATCACAGAGAAATTCAGGATCCAGAGCTGCTCTGTACCAGGTATTACAGATTTGTGACCACGGGTTTAATGCTGCCCTACAGTTTTCCCACACCTCCTCGGGTGCTAACTCCGTAGTGATCCATGGGGTCCATGTGCACTGCTTTCCTCCCTCTGTCTCAAGGGACTAATAGCCCCTCTGGTCTGCATGTACAGATGCCTTTTCCTCTCAGACTGTCCAGCTGACCAACATAAACCCACTGTGCTCAATGCAATTTTTTGCCGGCCTGACAATTTCTTCCTCTCCTGCAGATATGAGGAAGCACTCATGTTCTGAAAATCCACCTGTTTTCCCTGCCAAACGTCTGATAAAAGCATTATCTGTCTCACCATACCCTGCCATTCCATATATACCTGGTTATCAAATTCTGCTGCGATGTACTCATTAGTCTTATGAACTTCCAGTACTTGGGGCCTTGGTGCTCTGCAGACTTTCTTGATTCTTCTCATTGGATTTTAGCTCTCCCTGTTGCTGAAGAGAATTTCACATTCATTTTAGGCATGTTTGCTGTTAGCGATGGTATTGTGTTTCTTTCCACTGAGGCTGTTGCTACTGAGGCTCTATGGTGGATTGTAGCTCTGGCTATTGCTAGCAAGGATCTTGCATGGGTTTTCATCCTTTTCTCTTTCTGCAGAGGTACCCTGCAGAGGGAGGGGGCGGTGAGGGGGAGGGTGGCTGGAAAGGGAGTTGTGGAGGGTCAAGGCTGAGGAGATGTCTAAGGGACTCTGCCAGGTCCTAAATTAAGGGATCAGGAGTGCATCAAACTGACAGAGGGAAAAAAAGACTGCCTGGCCTGGGGTGCCAGCTGCAGATGTGCCCAGGGGCAAGATGATGCCCAGAGATGGATTCTTTCACTTGTGAAACTGGTCCCAAACCAGGAGTCAAGCCAAAGCTCACCGGGGTGGGTACCTCTACCCTCCTAGCAGCTGATTCACACAGCAAATCAAGAGGTCTCTGCTTTCAAGGGTTTTGCACCAGCACAGTTACACATGGGCCAGCTCCTGTGTGTTATGTCTCTCTCTACCCATTCTGTCCTCATCTCCTGCCCTAAATGACTTGGGAAGGGGTTGTGTGTGTTTTTTTCAGCATCTGCTTTGTGAGCTTTTGTAGTCCCAAGGCAAGGAAGGAAAATGTGGATCATGGGATAATTCAGGTTGGAAGAGACCTCAGGAGGTCCTGTGTGTGCTGAGAGGTAGCAGGAGGGAAAGCTGCAATGCAAAGAGGTGGAGTAAGGGTCTCTGCCTAGTCAGGGTGTTCAACAGGGGCCACACCAGTGACCAGTTAACTTGACACTACTGCAAGGCAGCTGTGGATCCCAGGACGCTGGGTCCCATGAGGACCTTTGTGTAGGAGCTGCACCATGGGGAGAGGTTTGGCAGGCTTGGTGTGCATGCTGTGTGGTAAAAGAAGGTAGTTATATGAACAGGACCCTGCTTACATGGCACCACCACAAGTAGCCATGGACGTGGGTGCAAGATCACACACATAGGCTGGCACCTCCTGGATTTAACTGGACAAAAGTGGGTCATATGTGGTGGGAATAGAAAGGGCTAAACCCTCTGGTACCCCCCTAAACCTAAGCCAGACCCTGATAGGTACATACCCTAGGAGGGATGCCACAGTGACACAGCTTATGCATGCGTTGTTGGCAGGACTCATTGGATCCAACAGACATGCAGCAATGAATGCAAGGTCTCACTAGTCGTGAGGGCTTACTGGAAGCTGTGTGCAAGATCCAGGTCTTATACAGCCTGACTTGGCTACACGGACCCCAGGAAGGTGCTCAGCTCATGTGCTAGGCACTCCTTGACCCTACCAGGGCCTAATCTTCAAAGCAGATTCTGTGGCATCACCCATAAGGCTCTTGAGGATTATTGTGAAAGCCCGATTTAAATAAAGCCATTTTTTTCCCCCATCTACAGACACTGCAGAAGTTTCAAGGGCTCCATTCCCTGCCTAATACAGCAGCGTAAGCAGAAGTGTGCAAGGCTATTTGACAGGCTGCAACGCAGCCTTTGGCTAGGACTCGGCTGACAGCTGGACATGGGTGAACAGAGCTAGTGGGGACCATCTGGAAATGCTACATCCCTGAAACAAAATCTTCCTGGGCCAAAATGTGACCAAATTGAATGGCTGGGGAGCAGTGGGAGATGTCCCAGTGGTCATGGGGACAGGGGGCTTCAGCACAAGCCATGAGTGCACTCTGGCTGCAGAGAAGGTGTACTAGGCTGTATGACAACATCCAGTGTCTTCACATCTGGTAAAGCAGGATGTCTTGAGCTATGTATGGAAGGAGACTACAGGGCCTCCTAGCCCCTTGAGGCCTGTGACCACCAACGGGGCAGTTTGGAGTCCAGCCAGCACATGCACAAACTCAGACACATACACATACAACTTCTCTCCCTGTCCCCGTGGGCCAGTTTGCCTACACACCATCCTCCTGCCTGCCTTCTAGGTACCTTCATTCAGTGGTGGGTTTCTGCACCTTCTCCCCACATGACCTCTTCTCCACAGTCACCTCCTTGTCCCAGGGGATCAGATTAATCTTTGGGTGGAGGCCTCCAGGTAAAGGTTTGAGTAAAATGACTTGGGTGGATCCCAGTAGACAGTCCCCTGCATCCCCACAATCCTTGTAACCCACAGGTGTCTTAGCATTGTGGGAAGGACAAAAGGGACTTTTTAGACAGACAGTGGGTCATGGATGTGACTTGGGACCTTTTGTAGGGCTTAGTGCATACTTGTGAATGAGCATATTTGCCGTGCTCCGCATGTGTATGTGTGAGCCTGTTTGCTCAAGCTGGGGAGGAGCTACGTGAGTGCTCACTTGTCTGGATTTCTATGTCTGTGTAGATGCATAGACACACTTGTGTGCATGTGCTGGTCAGGGCTGTAGCTGTGTGTGCGATTTATGAGTATGGACTCAGGCATGTGCAGGCTTGAGTGTGCTTGTGAACGTGCCTGCCATTTGAATGCATTTGAATGTATCTGTGTATGTTGACAGACAGTTGCCTGTATGTGCTCTCCTTTGGCCACACGTTTGCCAGCATGGTTGTGCTGTGGTTGGGCACCCTGTGGTTGGGCACCCATAAGTCCCTCCAGGGGACAGAAGAGATCTTTCCAGACTCATCTGCTGTCTCATTCTCCTTTGAGGCTTAAATTGGCTTTGGGACCAATCCTTGCAATCACCCACAACAACGCTGGATGAACACCAGTCATGGAAGACCACACAACCGCTTTGCTGCTGATTGTCCAAAAAATCCCCTCCCTGCTGCAGGGATGAGGAAAGGTGGTGGTAGGCACCCTGTGAAGCCCTGTGCCACTGAGGGGACAGGCCCCAAGGCCAACTTCAGAGCTGGTAATAGAACTGCTCTTGCCTGCTCTGACCATAATAAGACTTCCCCACGGGTGGGTGATGCCTGGTGGAAGGAGGGTGACACCTCCACGGTGGCCCCATAGACAAATCCATCCAGCCTGGCTGGGTTAAGCTGGTTTAGCCAATGCCATGCCTGGCACACCAGTTGCACACCACCATCTCAGACCCTGGAAACTTTTACCCAGGGCATCAACCTGGTCTGATGCATGCACCCCTCCACTCTGCACACCTCCCTGACGCCACTGCGCAGCCCCTCTGTGCTGCTGCTGGATGCCGTGCCGCTGCTGGATGCCGCGCCACCGGCAAAGAGCTCGTTAATATTCCGACAGCTCCTATCTTGCTCTCTAAATGAAGGCCGCTCTTAAAGAGGGGTTTATAATTGGGCCCCAGCTCCGCTGCGTGTGGCCTTGTCAAGTCATTGCACAGCAGCACCTCGGCAGTGCACCTCTGAGAAGAAGAAAAATAGAGAAAAGAAAGGGAGGGAGGGGAGGAAGGGAAAAGGGAGGAAGGAAGGGACTCTGAGCCCCCCTTTGAAAGGGAAGCAAAGAGAAGAGACCTGTCAATAGGATCAAGCTGGCGGTGGCCATGAAAAGCCTGGCAGCTCCACGCTTAGTGATGCTGGGGAGGGGAAGCGGTGGGAAACCACGGGTCGATCCGTTGAGATGAAGGCAAAATGACAGCCCCTGAGGCTGGCAGGGTTTGAAAGGAGAACACACAGGAGCCAAAACCTGCAGAGCGACACTTGCAACTTTTCACTTATTCCCTTTGACAAGACAATGGAGTTTTCTTTCCTTCTCCCCCCCCACTCTCCCTCCTCCTTGTTTTTTAAAGTGGGTCCCGTAGGGAAAAGCAGAGAGTTCTCAAAGGATGAAACAACTGGTGTGATAGAGAGGGGAGGAGAGAAAAGGGGAAGAAAGGAGAGAGGAGCAGAGCTCATTTCTGCATGGGACTCTGGTTTACCTGGGAGGAGGAGGAAGGAGCAAGGCAAGAGGGACATTACCTTCCCCTTGGTGCAGGATGCTCAGTAGCACCCACTCACTGCCAGCACGGTAACACAAGAGGGGGTCACAGACTAGCAGGGGGGCACCAAGGCAGGATGCAGCCAGAGAGCTGAGTCAGTGGTGATGGGGAGTTTCCCTGATTCCTCTGCAGTGGGGTAGGAGCAGGAATGGTGGCAGGTGGAGGCAGGAGAGCAGAGCAGAGGGACCAAGTCCTTCTCCTGAGCCAGTTCTGAGCCTGTTGGTACTGGTGGGTGAGGGAAGGGAGGCTGGTCTTCTATGTTTGATGGGATTCCCTGGGGGACATGAGTGCCAGGACACTTGGCAAAGTCACCTGCTCCTTTCCAGTCCTCTTGTCATGAAACTGGGGGGACTGGGATAGTGCCAATAAGGACTGATGGGCTGTGTCCTCTCTGTCCAAGCCCTTTGGAAACATGAGGTATGGGTAGCCCAGGGTGAATCACACTTCTAAGCTGGCTCCAGGATTTAATTATCCTGTGGAGAAACCCCCTGTTCCTTCCTTCACCTTGCCTGTATGTCTGCCTGGTGAGATTCACCCCAGAAATCTAAGAGACTAAGCTGGGACTAACCCCAGGGGCTAAGTGGATCTAATATATGTCAATACAAAAGAACATTTTAGGAAAGTTTTTTCCTGAGTATTTATTCCTTAACCTCATCTGTGTTCAAGGGTGAGAACTGATGTCTGTTGGAGCTGGTAGGGGGAATAATTGGGAAGACCAATGGCCAAGCTGGGATTAGGAAGCTGCAGTCTGCGAGGATGCCAGGGGAAAAAAAGTTTTGGAAGCTCTTGAATGTCCCACATGTAAGAAAAATTTTAGCTTTCCCAAAGGAAACAGGAGAGACTCACAGCTTGGCAAAAAAATCCTGGGAAGGACAAGGAGCCATTTTCCAAACACTTAATTTAGCCAGAGAATGACAGAAGGTGGTCTGTCTGGAGACAATGAGGTCTCTCTGGAGCCATCTTTCCCATGCAGACAAGGACATGAACCGAGATGCGTGGTGAGGGGACACTCCACCCCCCACCCCTCCAGATCTGGTCAAGGTGAAGGAAGGATTACAGGATCAATTGTAGAAATACGCTATTGTGTGTGGGATGCTGGCAAGTGTGAAGTGAAGGTCATGGGCTGCAGAAACCAGCAGTGGTCCAAATAAGAAGGAAAGGTACAGAGGTGTGAGAAGGCACAGAGGTATGAGATCCAGGAGAGGGTCAGCATTATTTTCTGCTGATGGGCACAAAGTGGAGGTCTATGAGTGACCCTCATACGTGTTTTGTTTCATGCCTTGACTGTCTGCAGTGTCATACAGTCACAGAATGACTTGGGTCAGAGGGCACCTCTGCAGGTCACCCAGTCCAACCGCTCACCCCAAACAGGGCCAAAACGGGTCATAACCTTGACTAGTTGAGTTCAGACTGTCTCCAAAGAGAAGAGACCCCCCCCAGCCTCTTTGGCACCCTGCTTCATGATTTAAGCACCCTCACGGGGAAAAAAATTCTTATCAGTTAGGATTTCCTGTGTTCCAGCTTGTCCCTTTTGTCTCTTATCCTTCTACTGTGCACCTCTGAGATGAGTCTGCCTCTGTCCTTCCTCCACTCTCCCATTAAGAAGATGAAGATGGCACTATGATCTCCTTTTTGCCTGCTCTTCTCCTGGTGACCAAACCTAGCTCTTGACCCCTCATCTTATGTCTTGTGCTCCAGTCCTAGCCATGCTGGACACGTTGTTTCCCTGTCACCTCCATTGTGGCCCCGTCCTGAAAGCAGAGTCACTACAGTGACCATCTCCCCATCATGCAGCACTACATCATGGTAGTCAAGTGATGGCAATGTGCCTTTCCTGATTTCCAGCCCCCATGCCAGCTATTGGATGACTACAAAGAGGTATTTCCAAGATGGAGTTTAGGGTAGTGAAGCCCTAAAGTTCTTGGGAGGTGACCTGCACGTCTTGGAGAGGAACAGTTTGTTTTCTGGGATGGGGTTGCTTTACACAGTGGTCCTAAGGCAGGCTGGGATGGGGATGTTGAGATGGGGAACATTTCTGTGAGCAGCATGAAGAACATCAGCTGATTAGAACTGCTATTTTAGGACATTTCCATGTGCAGAAGCCAGAGAAGCTGACAATGATGAGCACTGTGGCCACTGTGGAGCAGAGTGGATGGTAGACATGGGCTTCTGATGCTTCTCAAAGGACTAAGAAAGGCACGACTCTGCTGTTGGCCCAGTGCCTGGGTTTTGAAGGATTAAATGACTGACACCAACAAAGTGAGAAGTATTAACCAATTAGCTGGAAAGGGCCACATGGCCATGTATCTGAATGCTGAAGTCTCACTGGCTAACCTTCTGCATAGCCATCAAGCAGGAACTACCATCAACTCTTCTCATCAGTTGATCTCCAAGCACTGGATGAAGGAGGTCAACATCATAACCCCCATTTTAGAGGTATAGGAAACTAAAGCACAGAGAAATGAGTCACTGGCAGAAAAAGAAACCAGGGTGGGATATTCCTCACTTACCTTCTGGGACCTGCAGGTGAGCTGTGTGCCCACCACCCCTCTGTGGTCAGTGGGAATAAAACCAGGGTGGTCAGTGTGGTTTATGTCCTGATTTCTCTGTGGCATACACTTTAAGAATGTGAGGAAAAGTGCTCAGGTTTCCCCTGACCACATGTCCAGGTCTCAGATGGACACCAGCATGTTAGTTAGATATCCCATACCCTCCTGGCATCACTGCCTGCATGCTCTGCCTTAGTCACATGGGATGCTGAGATAGCCAGACCTGTGGATATGATGGACTGATGTCCATCTCCTCTCCCTTGGCTCCCCTAGGGCTTATCAGAGCATCAAGAAAGTAAGAAGGAATGAGCACAATTCTGCCCCCTCCCCTTTCCTCTGTCCCAAGTCAATTTTTCCCCTGCTCGCAGATTGCAGCTGAAAGAAATAATAACTGGCCTGTGGCCCATGAGATTCCCCATTTGGTTCTTCTGGAAAAACTGCTGTTTCATCACAGTGGACCAGGGGGAGGACCACCACATCCATCTGTGTCTGGTAGTGGCTGGTTACAATTGCTAATTGCAGCTGTGTGGTCCCTAGGCAGATCTGTCGCAACCCTGAGGGCAAGATGTGTTGGGGAGTGAGAGTGTTTGTAACATCAGGGGCTTTGCAAGTCACTGTAACTGCACAGTGACATCCAGAAAGAGGACTGTCCAAGGTGGTCTCTTAAAGTAAGAAGGAATATTCTTGACCTTTCTGCTCCATCTGCCTTGTCTTCTCAATGTATGAGATAATGTGGGGTCAAATATGGAATCTACCACAGCACTCCTTTGCTGGTACACCTTCCATTTGGAACATGGCACCCTCTTGCTTGTTCTGGTCTGTACAAACCCTCCCAAAAGATACCCAGTTACTAATTCAAGGCCATGCCACGCATCTGCTCCTTGGGTCCTTCATGGATCCTTTGCTTGTGGCGTCTGCACACGACCTGCCCAAAGGCCTGCATGTCCTGGACCCTGTATGCAGGAGCTGCTGGGGAGTAGGACTGAAACAGCTCCTTCGCTTTGTGCTTATGGCTGCACAAGAGGTGGGACAGTCCGTGACAGGTAGGGAAGATTTGTCTGAACAAGGTCCACTTTAGGATGAGATGAACTATACCCCAAACTTCACTTTTTGGGCTATTTATGAGGCAAAAAGGGACCCCAGGATACCTGGCTCAGATGAAGATGCTACAGAAGCAACACTCACATAGTAGGTGTGAGATGAATCCCATGAAGAAACTTTGATGCTTCTGTTTCTTTTGCAACTCCAGAAAGGACATGCTCTCTGCCCTAAAGTGTCCTCAGGTGCTGCTTTTGCAACACTCTGTCATCTGACCTATTATGTACTCCTTTCTTGTCACTCAGAGCAGAGAGACTAAACAGCTGAAACATGATACAGGTGCTGACCTTACAAGTGGGATCTAGAAACTGTTCCCTCTACATTATTATCATTTCTGCTGGGATGCCCAGACATTCAGAAAAACATCCAGCTTGCACCATGCCATTATCTTGTGGTCTCTAGTGTATAGCTCCCAGCTCCAAATCCCATCATCTTTCCAGCTTTGGCTTAATCCTTGAGCCCCCTGACTCTTATTCCTTATAGGTATCATTCCTGCTTCTGAATCTCCTCTTCTGTTTCTCCATTACGCTGTCTCACCAGCCTCTGCTTGCGGCTTTGCTGTTGCAGCCATGCATGCATTTGTTCTCATGACTTTCCATAAAGATCTGCTCCAACTTTTGTTGTAGGTGAGACATAGTGCCAACAGGTATGGAGAGGAGAATAGTGAGGAGGATGTTCCCTTTGGATAGGTGACATACCAGTCATCATCATGGCCTCATTTGAAGCTGGGAGGCTGCCCTTGAGTCTTGCTCTATCTGTAGAGCATCTCAGCCATGCCAGCATTAGGGGCCATCAGCTGTGTCAGCTTGTGTGTTGTGCACGATGTTGCCACAACACGTCCCGCTGTCCACTGAACTGATGTGAGGAAAGGCGAATGTGCAATCCCCCAGGACAAGCCATCCACTCATTGGAGGAGACAGGCAGCACAGTCAGGCTGGCCAGAGGGTGCTTCTCCCTGGGAGGGAGTCACAGAAACCCACGGCACTTGTAAGAGATGGGCTCGTGGCTCCCACAAAGAATCCTACCTCCCAGATGCCCAGGTGCCCCTACCCCCTTCTGGGAGATACTTCCTTGGCTGACCCTACAGGAGCCCCATAGAGAAGCCCAGTGGTGAGCAGGACCTCATGGGAAGCCTCCTCCATCCTAACTCTCACCTTATTTTGCCTCCTCTTTTTCAGATTCCCTCCCGCTCTCTTTGTCTTTGCTTTCTCTCCATCCTCCCCCCTCCTCCCCTTGCTTTAGCACTCCTCTTTCTCCCTTTTTTCTCCCCCTCTCCCCCTTTACCTGCCCCACTTGGGCAGGGTGGCTTGCACACCGCTGCACGCACACCGACACACACACATCCCCGTGCCGCTTAGTACAGGAGCACCTGGCGCTGGGGAGCAGCTTTGGGCTCGACATTACCATAGGCAGCGGGTTAATGGGAGTCTACTGAAGAACTTTTTGTGTTATTTTCCCCTGATGTGCCTGTGTGAATACCTGGCCCACAGCGTCACCACGGAAGATTGGAAATGCTCCTGCCATGGACCTTTACATGGCACATTTTAGGTTCCCCGCTGTGTTTTCTTTCCAATAAGAAGAAAGACCTGTCAGCATTAAGCAAATCAGCCATACGCCTCACCTCCCTGAGCTGTGTCACACATGAATATCTGAGGGCTTTTTTTCCCCCACCTTCTCTTTCCCTTCTCTCCTCTCCTTTCCCATTCCTGTCCTCTTGGTTTTTAACGAAAGAAAAGTTTAATGTTCTCACAAAGGAGAGAGAAAAATATCCATAAAACTCCAATTTAAACCCCTTTAACCCATTCCTCTGCTTTCCCTTTCAACCTGATAGCACACCCTTTTTTCTTCCTAATAATAAGAAGGTTTGAATTTCTCAAGCAGCCGGAGGAGATGAGAGAGGAGGAGGAGTGTGGAGGGGAAGGAAGAGTTTCTGTATGTGCGTGGCTGGTATAAGCATGGCTTGTGGAGGTTTAAGGAAATGGAAAAGCAAGGATGAAGCAAGCATAGACACAGGAGCTGCCATGAAAAAGGCAGGATTTTCCTTTCATTGCATTGTCTTGGCTTGCCTACCCAGGCTGCAAATTGGCAGTGTCCAGTCATCCCCCAAAAAAGGAGATGTGGAGCCAAATGCAATAAATAAAATCACAAAATATTAAACATTGGGGACCTTTTACATTGTCTGTATCTTGGGAATAAATCTGGGGCTGGATTTGGACCTTCCATAGAAAAACATGATCTAAAACTTCCAACTCAGGAGTGGGTGATACCAGACACCCAAAAGGGTCCCTGAGAAGGACTTGTTGAAAGTGATGCAGCTTAATTATGGGGTTATAAAAGCTATAAAATTTATACCCCAAGGCTTCAGGAGATGATGTTCCCATCCTGCCCTGACTTTAGGGCTCTGTGTCTGCAAAGTCATGGAGGAGTGACCTAGTGCCCTACAACTGTATAAAAAGGGATGGTCCAGGAACCATGATAGTGGAAAAGGCAACTAACAACAGAGATTTGTCCCATGAGTGGAGTCCCCAAGGGAGATTTCTTTTCCTTTATACCCTTCACCAAACCTTCCACACTCAATCTTCCAGGTACTATGGAAGGGCAAATCCAAATGTGCAAACAGACCCACTCCAACCAGTTTAGGACTGGTAATACCCACACGCAAATACACACAAGTACAGACACACACTCCCTTGTCTGAGCATTCATTGGCAAGATGATGCACGTGGATGCACATCTTCAAAACCCTGCTTTCTGGGAAAGAAAAAGTAGGAATGAGTTCAGCTTCTTATCAGTTTTGCAAAGGTTTTCCAAAGCCAAAAAGCTGCTGGGAATTTGTTGAGGAGGATGAGGCAGAGGAAGGGAGAGAAGGTATCCAGCACTACGTGAATGTGTCTCCCCGTGCAATCTGAGTGAAACATCTAAAAGGAAAACCAGCCTTGCTGCAGACTGCATGGCACCTCGTACCTGTGCGAGGCCTCATGCTGAGAGCCAAAGCAGCATCTGGTCAGGCCTGAAAAAGAGAATTCACATGAATCCAACACCAGGAAGTTTTCCCTTCTGGACCCTGGGATTGCCTATTTAAGTAATTTATCTTCCTCCTTGTTAATGCTTAATTGATCTGTGGCTCTAATTGACTGCACTTAAGATGCCCCATGCCTCTGGCCAGAAAGCCAGAGAAAGAGGCAGGATCCAAGGGAATTTGGCTATTTCCTAGACATGCTGCGAGGATCTCAGCTGGGCATGTGGGATGCAGACAGGGGATTTTCCTCTGCTGGTATAACAAGAACTTTTATGCTTTCATCTACTTGGCCCTGCACTGGTGATTCATTGTGACCCACAATGAGACCTGTCCCCCAGCTCTCAAGTCAGTCCATCTTCCATCAGCTCCGCTTCCTCATTCCCTCCACAGCTCCTGGGGTCCCTCCAGCCCCACAAAGCAAGCTGTCATGACTCCAGTGTAGGACTCTCTTCCAACAGAGACAGCACTGACCTGATCTCTTCCCTGCACCTTCCCTCTGCCAAGAAGAGAATGATGGCAACTAGGAAAAAGATGACTCTCCCTACTTGGCTGCTCAAAACATGGGAAGGAGGAAGGGCATCTTCTCAGCAGTCAGAAGGGTTTTTCTTGATTTCCTCTTGACTTTGCTTGGAAATCTTGTTTTTCAGTTTAGGAAGACGTGATTCCATGGTATTTGTCACTGGGAAATGACCATTGGTCTTTTTCTTCTGCAGCAACATGCAATACTTCCCAAGCATGAGATGTTTACAGAGAAGAATAGCTACAGCTGGAGATGCCCAGAAAGGCTTCTGCACAGCTTGAATTGCAGCTTGACCTCTCTCATCTTCCAGGGACAGACAGCTCCTTGCCTGGGATCCTTTGGGTCCTCCTAAAGCAGAATGCCCATGTGGCCAAGAAGGCCAACAGCATCCTGGCTTGTGTCAGAAATCGTGTGGTCAGCAGGACCAGGGCAGTGGTTGTCCCCCTGTACTCGGCACTGGTGAGGCTGCACCTTGAATATTGTGTTCAGTTTTGGGCCTCTCACTACAAGAAAGACATTGAGGTGCCTGTCCAGAGACAGGCAATGAAGCTGGTGAAGGGTCTAGAGAACAACCCTTAAGAGAGGCAGCTGAGGGAGTTGGGGTTGTTCAGCCTGCAGAAAAGGAGGCTGAGGGGAGACCTTCTCACTCTCTACAACTACCTGAAAGGAGGTTGTAGTGAGGTGGGGTCAGTCTCTTCTCCCAAGTAACAATTGATAGAACGAGAGGAAACAGCCTCAGGTTGCGCTGGGGGAGGTTTAGATCGAATATGAGGAAAAATTTATTCCCCCAAAGGTTGTCAGGCATTGGAAGAGGCTGCCCAGGGAAGTGATTGAGTCACCATCCCTGGAGGTATCTAAAGGATGTGAAGATGTGGCGCTTAGGGACACGGTTTAGTGATGGACTTGGCAGTGCTGGGTTAATGGTTGGATCTTAATGGTCTTTTCCAACCTAAATGGTTCTATAATTCTATGACTATTGGGAATGGCCTCTTGACCCACCATGAATGCAGAACTGTCTTTGTGAATCATTTGGGAGGCAGCTAATTGGGCTGGTCCACAGGTGCCCAGGGATGGCACTGATAATTTAATGGCAATTGTATTCCAGGTCCTAAGCACATTCATTGCCACTGCCTGATTTCTAATACAGTCATAGACCCAGTGACTCAGGAGCACTGCTGAAATGGTTTTCTAATGGGGTAGCCTGAGACATACCCAAGGCCTTCCATAAAATCAGGGAAGTGAGTTGCACAGTCAGTTGCAAACCCTGAAATGACTGGGGCTGCATCATGCAATCCCAGCTTCCCACTGTGCCCTTCCTGACTCCTGGTGACTTACTGCCTCTTGGTTCTGGTTCATCCACACTCCAGCTCATGCTGGCTGCCTACAGCTCTCAGCACACTCATCTGCCCCTGGCAGCCCGCTGACTTCATCCCTACACCGCCTGGGACATGCGCCAGGGTATGGGAATAACGCATCTCACCTTCCCCAGGGTGCACTTCTCTGAACACAACTGAATTGCTGAGCTGAACAGAACCATACTGAGCTATCAACCTTTTACCTTGCAAACCCAAATTTGGTGAAATGAGGGGAAACGTTGTGAGAGCTATGCTGCTACTGAGTTGTGCCAGAGCTCATGCTGCCTTCCTGCATCCCATGATGCTGAGAGCTGGGGTTCAGGGGCTGTAGTAGCCCACAACGTCCAAAGCAAATGAATGTATCGTACACTGCTATGTTGATGGCTTAACGGTTTAGGGACGTGATGCTGCCTTTGAATGCAACAGGTCCCAACGGATGCCTTGATGAGCCCTGCAGCAGAACAAAACCCTCTAAACCAACAGACAAGCTTATTCATTATTAATAGTACTGCACACTTCATTCATCAGCTCTTTACCAGTGCAGCAGCATAGCTCTGCAGCCACTTGGGGTGGGAAGCAACTCACTGGCTCCCTTGAGAAGGGAACAGAGGGCCCAGGAGAGAGTGGGGCTAGGACAGCTGGCTAGAAGCTCTAGATTTTCACCCAAGACACAGACACACCATGCCGTGTGGTTCACGTCCATCCAAGAGGGTGCTGCTTTCTCACATGTGACAGGAGGTGAAACCAAGCACTGAAACAGCCAAAACCCAGTGAAGATAGAGGCTTGAAAGAGCGTTGCCTTGTAATGCCCCTTGGCTGCCATCTGACTCCATTTTCCTTGTGAACAGGGGTGGCAAGGAGACCTGGTATGAGGCTGGCAGCCTCTAAAGCTGCTCTGTTTCTCTATTGCTCTATTAAACATTGCCAGTTCCTGCTCCCAAGACCAATGGGCAAGAAATGGATGATTTTACGCTGACTAACCCTCTTACCCTGTAAACCAGGGCAATTGCATCTAAAGTGCTGGCTGGGCATCCTTGAATTTACCCGTTTGGGTAGAGCCACTGGGGCCTGACCTGGGTGTCTTTTATGGCAAGCCCTGGCTAAGCCTGGGGTCCTATAGCAAAGCCATCCTGATGCACGACAAAGCCCTAAAGGCCTAACAGAGTGGCAATAAATCCTCAGCACCTACAAAACAGACAGGGAGTGTGGTGGGGGTAGGAATGAGCCAAACCACCCTGGGTGTTCCTGAGGGCATGGCCTGAGCTGCTTGGTGCTCAGAGTGGAGAGGAAGGGTGGGAGCAAGAAGGGGTGGGAGGGCAGACAAAGGGGGCAAGCGGTGCACTTCTGAGCGCTTGCCCCAAAGGGCTTTAATGCATCTGAAAGTGGAAGGTTTCACATCTGATTCTTGTCACAGGCAGCAGGGCTAATCGGCTGGATGCCACTTCCAGGGGGAAGGAAGGGCCCGGGCAGCGGACAAGCCACTTTGCTCAGAGGGGCTGCTGCCCTTAAGAGCCTTTTGTTGCGGTGGCTCGGCGGCTCGGCAGAAAGGTGTGCTGTCATTAGAGTGACACTGAAAGTATCCAAGATTAGTGGTGACAGACTGACTGACCTGTCTCTGTCAAGCTTGGAGCAGATGAGGGAGAGGTAGGAGGAGAAAAGAGGAGGGAGAAACAGCTTTTCCCCTGAAAAGGATTATTCTGGATGAGCAATGAAAATCAGGCAGTGCTGGTATCCAGCCACTAACTGGATCTAGATCCTTTCCAATTATCTCCTCAAATCAGTTCATATATCCTGAAAGGAGATTTGTAAACCACCCTCCCTGGAAACACAGAAATTTGGCTTTTTCCCTGCCTTCAGCAGGGCTGGATGAAGAACAGGTTTCCAGCTTTGAAGATGTCGCCAATCCACTTCTTTGCCAGGGTTTTGCAAGGAGACTTGGGGAAAGCCATGGGCTGGCAGTGACACTGGTGTCTCTGAGTCCAATCAGTAGAGAATCCCCCTCCTGATCTAGTATCCCTGCCCATGGCAGAGGGATTGGAACTAGATGTTCTTTAAGTTCCCTTCCAACCCAAACTGCCTTGATTCAATGATTCCTCAGCCATCAAGTTCTGATTTTAAGGGGATGCTGCTCTTGTTTCTCTCTGCAGAGAGCCAAAAGTGCTTCCTTCAGTGGCAGGCATAGTTACGCTAGAGGAAAGCAATCAGTTTGGATAAAATCCTATCTCACCCCTCCATCACTTGACAAAAACCTGGTCCCCTGAGCTTGAAATAGGACTAATGCTTATCCCAGGACAGGTTGTGACCCTCTCCATGGGAGGAGCCCATCCTGTACCCCAGATGCACACCTAGTGGTAAAGCATGGGAAACAAGTTTTTAATATTTCTTATTGCTGTGGTTATATCCCTCCTCTATTTCTGCATTCTGCCTGCCAGGAAACCCCATGGGAGCCTTCGCCTTGGACCCTGGCTTTTGACCTTGGCCAGGGATGACCTGGGCAGGATGCCCAATTTGCTACTGCAAATGATGCTTCTGGAGTCCTCCCATGGCTGCCAGCATATCTTGCATGCCTGTTCCCCGAGGTTACCTCTCCTCACTGCTCCTTCACAATGGGGCATTTCCCAGACACAGATCCATTGTTCCACCACCAAGCTGAATTTTTCCTTTTAATCCTTCTTCTTGTGGAGAATGTATCTAATTTCTTTTCCCTTCTGCCTCCCCTTCTCCTCCTAAGCCCCATTCCTGACTGCCAGCAAAGAGAGGTTTTGAGACCAATTTCAAGGTGGATTCGGCACTGGGAGACTGGGGATTTTAACATCAAGAAGTTGTTTGAGTCTGTGGAGTGGTCTGTGAACTTTTCTGAGCTGGAGGAGTCCAATGAGGCCCTCAGAAATGCAACTCCAGCTAATCAAGCCTGCAGAGAGCCTGAAAGGCTCCTGGGGGTGGTTTTCTGTACAGGTTTCTTAATATACAGCTCTCCCAGAAAGGCAGGGAGGCTCAGGGGACAAGGCAGATGGGGCATGATGGCACAGGATTTGGAACATGACAGTCCCAGTTCTGGGACTGCTGTGGGAGTTGCTGGTCCAGTCACTTCACGTCCTTGAACCCCAGTTTTCCCACCTGTTCAGTGATGATGGCAAAGGTGAGCTTCTCTGTAGAGACTGGTGGGAACCTCCTGCAAATGACCAGGAGGAACAACATGTTGTCTTCAAAGATTGTCTAGCAAAGCCAGAAAATGGCAAAGTTGATGGATGTCAACGGGACCAAGCAAACTCCCTCTTCTTAAGTCACTGGGTGTGTTTCAGCTGTGTCTGGGCAGGTGGATGATTCAGTTTTTAGCTACAACACTGGCAGGTCTCTTTGCAGTTCCTCACTCATAGGACTTCTTCCATTCTCCAGGGTCCCTTTCCTGGAAAGAAGTTTGGCTGAAAAGTCAGCATGTGGCTGCTCTACTGAACCTCACTGCCCAGCATCCCCACAAATGGCTCGATGGATCGGGCTCCTCTTGTCCATGTCGGCTGCAGCATAAGGCAGGATATGAAACCATCTGAGAGCAATTTCTTGCTATGACCTGGAAACTGAGTGTCCATTATTTGGTTCCTATTTTGTCTTCTTAATTGTGTCCATTTTTCAGTAGGCTCACAAATTCTCTTTGCAGTCTGCCTGATTGGAACAAATGGGACATTTTCCTTCTCTGCATGCTGCTGGGGAGCCATCAGGTATGAACCACTTGGGTTGGGAGTGACCCTTGCTGGGTGGCCTCCAAAGGAACAACAGAACTATCCTCTGGTACCACCTGATCCCTCCTTGTGCTGGGTTTCCACTGCCCTGGCCATGTTCCAGGGCTTGTCTCCTGTCTTCTTATCATTGCCTAGATGAATGAAGCTTGCAGCTTCAACCGCACACCTCATCCAATGATGGACAGACAGATACCTCCCACCCCAGGGAGCTGAGCTATAAGATACTGGATTTTCTGCTGTGCCAAAGCTCCTGTATGGTCACGGTTTCATTGGTACTCCCCACCTCATTAAATATAAAGCAGACCTTTCCATGTCACAGTGAGGAGAAGTACGCTGGGCTGTGTGATGAGGGGTGGAAAGCATTTGGTTGCATATGCTTTCAAGGAAATCTTTTTGGGAGCTGGGCTTCACATCCTGCCTATGGGACATTGTTGATGGTCTTTTCCATGGAGTGACCCCAGGCTGTTGCATGGTCTCAGGGCTGAGAAGAAAGACTGCAATGCTGCAGGTCCATGACGTCCAGACCAGGCAGTGAGTGGTGGAACCCAGTGGTTCTTCAGGTTTGGGTGACTGGTGTGATCCTAGACTGGCTGGTGGGAAGATCCTCTTGAGTCTGTGTGTGATCCTCATAGTTCTGTATGCATTTTGCCCAATTTGGGAGGAGAGTGACTGTTGGCTTTTGTTCAGCCTGGCATCAGCTGTTACCCCATAGCACCATGTTTGCTCAGCTACTTGGTTGACATCCAGTTCCCAACTGGTTTCCCATTAGTTCCAAGTATGGTGCCACTTTAATGCCAGCACAGAGCTTGTTGACCTTCATGATGTTCCTGTTGTCCCAGCTTTTCTCAGGGTCCCTTTAGACCAGTCTCCCCTCCTAATTAACTGTTACTCACAAACTTGTAGAGGATGCATCTCCAGGTCACTGATGAAGATGGTGAACAGTTATCAGCTGTGCCAGAGGTGCTTCACCGCTGTCATGCTGGAAAATGAATAAGGTTGCTCCTCAGCACTGGACATCCAAGACCTCTGCTAGGCTCCATGGAGTCCATCAAAGTCCAGGGGACAGTGTGTGCTGGGAACAACCATTTATCCTTTTGCATAAGCAGGGACCATCTAAGCTGCCTGATGGCACTGAGAGACAGAAAATCAAAAACTTACCAAAAGATTTTTTTTTCCCAAAGTGAGAACCTGGGGAACTGTTTGGCGTAATGGCTGGTATTTAGCTTGATGTAGTGGAAAATAGTGGGCATTTACCTATTAAAGGGGATCGTTGAATCCTCTTTGGCCAGGAAAGAAAAAGTGATGATTGAGTTTCAGGTCAGTAACATTGAGTTTTTCTCACTGTTGCTGAAGAGCTTGCATCAAAGAGCAAAACCAGTGCACTCCAATCAAAAAATGACCTATTTATTTCAAGAGGTTTGAAGAGCAATGTCTCAATTCAAACTTCTTCAGTTGTAAAGCAGCAGTGAAGTCCTTCACTGTAATCCTGCACCCCTTTTTTGCATTGTGGGGATGAGGACTTCTGCTCTGTGCTTGGCAAGTATGTTTTGGTGTAGTCGTCTGCTACAGACACTGGCACATGGGTTGTGCAGTGGCGGGTGCTGTCCTTTTTTGCAGTGAAAATCACACAATTCTAGCCTTAGTGAAACTCCAGCCAATGGGAGCAGTACAAGGTTGGACCACCAGCCTGTGTGGGTTCAACACAGTGACCCGTCCTTGGTTTAGTCCTGGAACACATGCTGGAGGCTGGAGCCATCCAGAAAAGCTTTGCTGTGCTGTGGCCCTTATCTTACAACTTGTTCTAAACTATCCCCTGCACTTGGATGGGCCAAACAGCTTCAGACAGTGGGAGTAAATCCATGTTCTTCCATCCTTTTGTGTATCCCTGCCAGCCCAATGCATGGGAAGAAGCATCTGGAGCCTCAGAAAACACTGACATTTCAGAAATGGTGTTTAAAGAACATTAAAATTTGCATTCCCCAAATCTGAGAAATGTGCAGATTCTGTGAATATGGGAACAGCATAATGCCTCCTGGAAACAGGCAGGTTTACTATCTTAAAGCCAAATGTGAATCATGTTTGTGTCAATGTTACATGCTGTGATAATAAATAAACCAAACCCAGACTTTCCAGTGTACCCGCAAACCTCTGAAGACTTTTCTTTTGCAAGTGCTGCTCTGCTTTGTGTTCCCTGGAAGCGTTCGGAGTTTGCCCAAGCAGCATTTTTCTGATGCTCCATGAATAATATCTGCTCAGCTCTTCTGGCAAACATGAGCTCCGAGGAAGTCAAAGGCAAGGGATTCACCTTGCCCTGGGCTGCTGAAAACTGCTTTGCTCCACAACTCTTGTTGGAGATGAGGAGGAGATCAGTGTGGTGTGAGGCCAGTAATGGTCACAGATGATGTACAGACACTGGTATATGGGACATATGTAATTGTGGACAGGAGTCTCCTTTCCATTCTCTGACCACAGCATCTTTCATACTGACTGTGCTGGAGAGATTTAGGGGATGGAGAGGAGGAAGGAGATATGTTTAACAGCAGATGGATGAAAGGAGATGGAGTGCTCTTGAAATGGTCTTAGATTGTGCCAACAGTGGTGGCCAGAGGCCAGGGTATATTGCTACACCCTCTTGGGGCATCTTACCTTGGAGTATCTTCCCTGTCTGGACTCCCTGCTTGCACAAGCTGATCCCTCATGCCTTAGGAGGACAGCACGAGCATGGCTACAGCTTTTTGAAAAGCTGTTATCACCAGCACAGAGAAAGCTCACCTTGACTTGGGGCTTCTCCAAGAGCCACCCCATCCTGAGCTGCCTCCTTGTCCAATAAATCTTTCCTGCAAGTGACACTGGGTCTATCTAGGAGGTCTTGGCTGTCCTGACCACAAGACATGGACTACTCGTGCTGCTGGTGGAGGGTTATTTCCTGCAACAACCATTGCCATTTTCTTCTTGCTGGCATGCCCCAGAGCCTACCCAAAACAGCTGGTGAATGGTGATTCGGGGGTACTCAGGATTTGTGGTGAAAGAGAATAGAAGTTCATGTGAATCCAGCCGACAAGCATGAGGAAGGGACGAGGAAGGTTTTTCTGGGCCCTTCCCTAGAGCTGCTACGATCTGCTGATTTGCAGGATGCTCCCCAGCCTGATGGCTCCTTCTGGGCTGTGATGGATGAGCTTGCACCTCTGTCCGCCTTCCTGTAACTGCTTTGCAATCAGTAGCAGTGGCCAGGAGGGCTCCCAGGGGCTTGGCGAGGATGGGGAGGGGAGGGGGCAGCTGGCAGAGGAAAGGGGGGTTAGCGGGGGGATGTACTTGTGTGCGGGTCTGCGGTAGATGTCAGTTAATGGAGCTGGGTGATTCAGCCGCTGCGGAGGAAGCATCGAGGGATGCTTTACGCCCTGGTACTACTGGCAGGAACATCCCGGAGGCTCCGCAGCACATAAGTAACTACAATGGGTGATTGCTTAATAATTAAAGATATGTAGCGCTTGGATTGCCTCCCAGAGCCGGACCAGAACGGGGAGAGCAGGGCACAGAGGGAAGAAAACTTCCCGTCTTACAGGAAATCTTCCCCTTCCGAACCTCTCTGCAGTCCCCGCGCCTGCTGGGGGACTTGGCTGGAATCAATTCCCCTCTGCCGAGCCGCCGAGCCACCGCAACAAAGAGCAAAGCACCTCTGCTTGCAGTCAGTGGAAGCGGAGGGCTGCCGTTGGGATCCTGCCACTGATTAACTAACTGACCTTGGTGTGTTCCTTCCCTTCCTGTCATGCCTTGGTTTCCCCTCTCAGAGTCGGGCTGTTGTCTGGAGCTATCGAGTATCTCATGGGAGATGTTGGACCCAGCTGGGCAGTCTAGGGGGAAGGTGGGGATACTTAGTGGGTGATCCTGGAGTCTCTGCCTTTGAGATAGTAAATCTGCCTGTTTCCAGGTGCTGTTCTGCTGTTACTGTGTTCACAGATTCTGCAGATATCTCAGACTTGGGGTGCGCAAGTTTTAATCATCCTTAAGATATTTGGAGCTTGGTCCAGCATAGGAGAAGACAATACTATCACCCTGGAAAGAGCAGCTGATGGCAACCCCAGGCTGCAGGATGGGCAGATGGAAATGGATATTGCACCCTGCTCCCTGTGGTGAGGACAGTACCGACATGAAACCCGGAGCCGGCGGGACGGTGAGGACCCTGGTGGCATGGGCCGCCACTCCCTGACAGCTCCACTTTATTTACAGGCCTGATTACAGGCGACACATGAGCGGATTTATTAACTCCGCTCTTCTGCTATTCAGAGCCTTGTAGATAAATGGCAGAGCCCGGGGCCAACGCTAAAACTCAGTTAACATTAAAGTGAAGGATCTGCCGGTGCTTCTGCCGGGGGGCTGGTGGCAAAGGGGAGCGGATGCGCTTTTCTTTGCAGTCAGATCCATGTCAGTTGAGTGGGAGGTTATTTTGCCTCTCCCCAGGATGGATGTCACATGCAGGGAGGGCAGGATGGGGATGCTGACTCAGCGCCTGCTGCTCCACTGGCTGGAAAGATGCAGGAGTGGTTGGGGCATTGCATTTCCCATGCCATAGGGGTGTGGGGCAGGTGAGGGCTTTGCTGCTTGGTGTGGGGCTGTGCTGAGCCTGCTTTGCCCCCCCAGACACTGATCCTGGTCCAGGCTAAACAACGTCAGCCCAGAGGGCACGCATGTCTGTTAAGACCTTGTTTTTATCATGCTGATTCTGCATAAATCATGACAATTGACCCCGGAGTCAGGGATATCACAGGGGTGTCAAACTGGTGCAAGAGGAGAATGAAAGCCCCTTAAACCCTGTTCCTCATCCCCATGTTGCAATTGCCATTTCCCTTAGTGTAATGAGTGTGAGTTGCATTTTAACTTCCCAGGATGAAAATACCGATTTACTCCTGCTATGAGGACAGAGGGAGAGACTGGGGAGCTGCAGAACAGGTTGCATCAGGATCTGCCAGCCTTGACCCAGCTTTCCTGTTTCTAGGAATCCCCTTTGCCTTCCTGCTAAATTGTTTTATCCCTGCCTTGGCTTGTGCCTAGAACTAGCCCCATTTTGCCGACTTTGCATAGGTTTTTCCCTCTGGTATTAAACACTCTGAGAGGCAGGGATTGCCCTGAGACCATAATCCAGAGCTGCCCCTACATGTCTGATAACTTGAGAAGACCTGTCGTGTCACTGCAAAGTTCAGACTGTGGGGACTGAAACGATGCAGCAACAGGGCACTCAGTTTGCTAGCAACTCTCTCAGGGTTGAACCAAAGTTACCTTCTTTTTCTGAAGTTCATGCTTAACTGAGGAGTCACAGAAATTCTAGTTTACACAACACCTGATTTGACAAGAAAGGTGCCATTCTGTTTCTGCTTGGGGTGAATTGAAAGGAAGACTTTGCTTGGACGCTAAAAGAATTGAGGAGAATCTAAGAGGTAGGAATTCATATCAGTGAGCATCCCAAAGAGTCAAAATGAAACTTTTCAAGGGCATTGTGCCCTTTCTTGGAGGGCCCCGTGTGAGGAAATAAACTTGACTTTTAGAATGTTTTGCTGGTGTGCAGGCAAAAGCCTTGCAGTAAAATGGAAAGTGGGAAAAACATATACAGGTTTATAGATGTGTACATGGGAATGAATGTATACATGGCAGCTAGAAATGTAACATGGGAACTGGCTAAAGGTGTATCCAATGTGGAGGGTCACTGCTGGCTTTAAATACCCCTGCTCCTTCCCTGCAGGACTCTGGTATCCCACAGCTCAGGGATGAGGCTTTTCTGGGGGCTTGTGGTGGACAAGCAGGAACAGGAGGAGGGGAGTGGATGACCTTGCCCAGTGGCAGGGTGGCTATGGATAACTCAGCCAGGGATGTTGGGATGTTGGGATGGGCTCTCTGCAGGGAGCAGAAGAAAAGATTGCACTATTAAAAGATGGTTGGTGCTTTTTCCAGTGATTTCTGACTTCAATCTTTCCATCTTTTCTTCTGACCCATCAGAGAGGGCTGCTTAGGGTCAGTGGTGCCGGGTTTGCTTTCAGGTAAAGGGGCTACTTCTTTATACTGCAAAGCACATTTGGGAAGGTGGTCTCCCACCATTTTGCTGAAACATCATGCAGTGATCTTGTTGACCTGGCTTCATCTCTGCCCGGACATGTATAAGTGTTAGGCTACCCCATCCCAGCCCAAACACCCTGCTTGTCTTCCTTATTTGGGTAATCCAAATCTGCCCTGGAAGCCAAAGCTTTCATGCCGTGTTGTGCACAAACCCCTGATGTGCAAATAAAGAAGTGAAATCCCATCAACACATCTTCTTTCCTGCGGGCATCCCGTGTTCGTCTGTGCAACCACTAGGAATGGGGAATCCTCACCTTGTTCAGGGACCCCCCAAGAAGGAAAGGGTGCCTGGGATAAAAGCACAACAAGGGCTGAATCACACTGGCAGGGCCAGCTGAATCCCACACTCCAGTGGCTCTTGCAGCATGGTGCCCAGCCAAGTACTCAGGTCACACAGCATTATCCCATGCAGTGGGTCAACGGCACTGCCAAGCAGCTTTGGCAGTGCAGGAGATGCATGTGAAGGGATGCCTCCTTAAATGTCTCTGGCATGGGCTAGGTCCAGCTATAGCCAGTGCACAGAAATGCTGCACCCAGATATACAGACTAGTGGCTCCAGACTGCTGTGCCATGGTGGTTCCTCTCCACCCCATTGCATCATTGAAATGCAACTGTATCTCTCAAGGCAGTGTCATTGCATGGACCAAAGCAAAGGAAATTTGAAAGATGCAGGTAACTCCACTGATGCCTTGGAAATGAGCACTGAAGATGCTGGAAAATCACTCCTTCTTTCCATGCCTCAGTTTCCCCAGTAGCAAAGCAGAGCTAGTTTCTCCTTTCCCACTGTGGGGGAGATGGGAGCTTCTTGGGCTTTGCTTTTTCCACTAGGGTTGGGTTTTCTGAGCACTCAGCAGTTCTGCAAAGCCAGTCCTTGCCACTTGTAAAGTGCTGCGGGAGTAAGGCCGTGCCAGATACCCGAGCCGGGTGGAAGCAGGTACTGCAGACAGCTATCTCCATGGATGGGCTGATACTGCAAACGGGCCGGGGCAGGGGGGAGTGGGTCGATAATGCAGATACGGAGACAGCTGGCCCGGCACAAATAAGCCCGGCTTTGTAAATGAACCCTGAGCTCTCAGGGCTCCCCGGTAAAGGCTGTTATCTCCAGACACTCCGGCTGTCTGGGTCCTTTCACAATACAGAGACATGCCGACCAGGATATGAGTCAGCTAACAGGGCTCTTTCCCTGATCGCTGACTGAGTGCGGCCCAGCACCGCTTTGCGATGTTGGCTGATGGCTGCCTGGTGCGGGGAACACAGGGCAGCTCGCATCTCCTCCGAGGGCAAGGACTTGGCCTGGGAATTAGCCCCCATCTGTCCTACCTGATTTCTCCTGCAGCCCAGCCTGGGATGCCTGCAGCCCATCCGTAACAGCAGCCACTGCTGCGCTCCCCAGCCATCAAGGCAGTGGGCTCATCCTGAGGTTATGAGAAAAAAACAGCCAGGCAAAAGGCATAAGGATTTATTCCTGCATTGCTGGATTCTGGGAGTGATACAAGCAGCTGTTCTTGGTCCACAGAGCTTCTGGCTTTACCCATGCAGTCCATACAATGCGGAGAAGACACCCCCCCAAACGGCCTGGCTTTTGCACCAATGCAGTCTGGCTATAGGAGCATTACAAGGAAACCTGGGAAAGGTGTGTGTTCCCCAGCCGTGCTCCATCCAGGTCTCCTGGCTATGTCCTCCTGCCTCCTACTGGATCCAGTTTGGGTACAAGCCCTAGCCCTGTCTTGCCAGTCCAAGGCTGGGACTGGGAGAAAAAAAAATAGCAGTTTTGTTCTCTCTAGGGCTGGTCTTGCTCTGTGTCCTGCCTCTGGCAACAGCCCACAGCTAATGCCTGGAGAAACGCAAGGCGGGATGAACAAAGAGTGCATTCCCAAAGTGCTCTCCCTGCTGCCAACAATCTGTGCTCAGGGACCTCTTGAACCAGAGTTCTGCCTCTGTCTTACAGTCGGGGATGGATTTTTCCTCTGTGAATGTATCTGCTAACCATGCAAATTTTTAACACCCTGCAGCAAGGAGTTCCTTGGTTTCATTGCAGAAAGCAACAGCCAACGGTTAGTGTGGCCTGGCGGGAGGCATCTTTGCTGCTTCTGCGCTGCACAGACTTGGGAAAGTCAGTTCAGCTGTGTGTGAAGAGGAAAGACCTGTGAAATACCAGCGGTCTGTGCACAGCAATCCTTTACAGTGATGCACACAAGCTGTTCCCAAACTAGGAGCTCTTCACCTTAACTCTTCCCTTATTGCTTTTGCTCTAAAGGCTGGTGCTCAGGGCCCTCCAAGACATACTTGTTAATAAACTAGAATGTGGGCCAGGGGATCTCTTCGGCACATTAATACAGCCATTTCCCTGCACCCCAGTCCCTGCTCCTCCTTTCTCCCCCCTTCCCATCTCATTTCCTCCTGAGCCAAAGAAATCTGTCTGCCTGATAGATGGCTCCTGACAAGCTGAGCAGCTAAAGATCACATGTCAATAGGGCTATAATTAGGAGAATTGAGCCCTGTCAGGGCCGGACGGATATTTATCTGAAATCAATGGCCAATAGGGTGGAAGGAATGAAGATGTGGGAGTGTTTGCTTTGGAGCTGCCACGGCTTTTTACACCCTGTCTGCACAGGGATCCTGCTGGCCGGGGCTTTCCTGCTGCTTGAAAGGGGGGAGGATTATAGCATTAGCCATGGAGATCTGCCCTGGCCTCGGAGCACCAGCACCCACTGACCCCTCTCTGGATATGCACACACCCCCCAGGTGGGGACAGCAATAGGAAAAAGTGAGATGGGGGATGCTGCTTACAGACAGAGGCTGTGATTCAACCCTTTGCTCTTCCTCTCAGTGAGGAAGAGCACGTTAGCAACTCCAGGCACCAGGGGCAGGGTCTCAGATGTACACAGGGGATGTAGGACTGGAGAGGTAACAGCTGATGGGGACAAGGACATTGTCACCTCCTATCCTCAGCTGAGATGGAGCTAGGGTCTCATCTAGATGCTCACATATTAAACTTGGCCTAAATCTCCAGGTGGGGACTATCCCTTCATGCCTGCCACAGTTCTGCCAGGGATGGTACCACAAATGTTGAGAGGTTGAGATTGCAAAGGTTACGAAGGTTGAAAGAATGAGATTTAGGCATTGGCTTCCTCTCTGGAGGCTGCTAGAGGCTGTCAAGGGGGCGCTGGGCCACTGCAGAGATTTTTGTTGCAGTCCTCCTCACAACTGTGGCATTTTTCTGAGCACACAAGGACCTCCCTGTGCCCCACAAAGCTCCTGCAATGCCCTCAGCACTGGTGCGGGGGGGTGGGTGGGGGGTGGGGTTTGCACCTAGGTAAAAACTGGGGCTTGCCCTCCTTTGGACTGGGGCATGAATCCTTTTTGCAGCCGCAGGACTTTCATGCAAAGAAAAGCTTGGAAGGCCCTGGGCAACACTTAAGCATCTGCTTTAATGCTTTGTTGGTGCAGAGGTCAATGGCCCAGCCTCAAAGCTGTTCAGCTATGAAAACAACTGAGGTTAAAGACAGAAATACTTTGGGGCACCAGGCTGGATGGAGTCTGGAGTCACACAAACCACAGGAAGGCAGCAGGGAGGAAACGACCCCTCCCCTACCTGGGGAATGATGCTATGAGGGGGGTACCACAGCCCACTACCCAGCATGAAGGTTCAACCCCAGGACTGAAAGGAGATGAAGGAAATCTTTGTAATTCCATCTTTGTTCAGCTTTGTACTCCTCAGTGCTCGAGTAGAGTAGCTAGCAGGGGTCGACCCCACTCCTTCTCCAGTTGCGCATGGATCTCACCCCCAGGATCCAGCAGGGTAACACGCTGTTGGAAGCAGGCAATGCACACTGCCTGGACTGAGCACAAGCAGCTTTCCCATCCCATAAAGTCTGCCCCTATTCAACCAGCATGCAAAATCAAAGCTTTTTAAAATTGCCATGGATTAGTACTTAGAATTATTGGAATCATCAATTCCCCATTGGGGCATTAAGGATCATAAAGGCTCTCTCAGTCTGCTTTTCTCACGACAGCATCCTCATGCTCCCTGCATGGCCAAAATCCCAATCACTGCCTGTTCATCACATCTCACTGTATCCACCAGGCCCCACAGCCCTTTTCTGGGTTCATTTCACTTCTGAAAGTCCCACCGACTGGTAGAAAGAAATTGAGAAAGGGGAAAGGACTCACGGCCCTCCCCATGGCTCAGACAGGGGCAGTGGATGCCACATAGCCTGGTACACTCCCAATTTATTGCTTCTGTAATTGGGGTTAATTAGTGGTGACCAAATTTATCTTCTCGCCTCTCATTAATCCCAAACACAAAAGAACCCTGCTTGCAATCAATTGCTGTTTAATTACAGCACAATAGCTGTCTCCTGAGATCGAAATCCCTGCTGGCTTGAGGTCTTGACGGCGAGGATGGGAGTAGAGAGATACAGCTTGGATGAGGAAAAGGATGCCAGCTGGGACTGGCATTGTGTACTCCATGGGCCTGCAAAGTTCATGATGAGTGGTGTGAGATTTCCTTGCCCTGGCTGAAGGATCAGCCAGTGGGTTTCAAGTGGGGAGAAAGGGTTGGGATTTTAAACAACTCCTCATATAATGAAAGGATGACTCAGTCCAGGGTGCTGGAGATTGTAGAATGGTTTGGGTTGGAAGAGACCTTAAAGATCATCTAGTTCAAACTCCCCCTGCCACCTGACCAGGTTGCTCAAAGCCCCATCCAACCTGGCCCTGAACGCTTCCAGGGATGGGGCATCCACAGCTTCTCTGGGCAAGCTGGTCCAGTGTCTCACCACCCTCAGTGTAAATAATTTCTTCCTTCTGTCTAGCCTGAATCTACCCTCTTTTAATTTAAAACAGTTACCCCTCATCCTGTCACCACATGCCCTTGTAAAAAGTCCCTCTCCAGATTTCTTGTAAGACCCTTTACTGGCAGCTGCTCTAGGTCTCCCCAGAGCCTTCTCTGCTCCAGGCTGAGCAACCCCAACTCTCTCAGCCTGTCCCCATAGGAGAGGTGCTCCAGCCCCCTGATCATCTTCATGGCCTCCCCTGGACTCATTCCAACAGATCTATGTCCTTCTGCTGGACAGTCCTGAAATACCTTTTTGGCTGGGACATCTGCTGGTGGCTATTAAAAAGGATGGCTTAGATCAAGTTCCTGCCTCCAAATCTTGCTTCACCGGTGTGCCAGGGCACAGGGGACATCCTGTGTGAGGGAGGTGTCTTCCAGCCACAGCTCCCATTGCTTGGCTGTAGACCTCGAAGGCTGTAGTGGACCCTATTGCAATAACAGCCGAGGCAGTAAAGCTGCCTGTGAGCTGTACAGGGCCCTGCCAGGACCCTGAAGCAAAATGTCTCTTTTCCCAGCTAAGAAGTGATAGGATGAAAGGAAATGGCCTCAAGTTGCACCAGAGGAGGCTTACATTAGATATCAGGAAACATTTGTTTACCAAAAGGGTTACCAAGCAGTAGAGCAGGCTTCCCAGGGAAGTGCTTGAGTCACCATTCCAGGAGGCATTTTAGAACGCGGTTTAGTGGCGGATTTAGTAGTGTTAGGTTTACAGTTGGACTCCGTGATCTTGAAGGTCTTTTCCAATCTAAATGATTCTACAATTTGGACAGAAAACATGGGAAACATGATGTGTGGCGTTGCAGAAACCGTTGGGAGGATATTTGGTCCACTCTCAACCTGAAGGCAAAGGAAATGGAAAATCCTTCAGTCAGGAGGGCAAGGAAGCAAGGTACCACCACTGTCCGGGGCTTTGTAGTTCAGACTGAAGGTGTCTGAAGTGACCGTATGATTACCCACAAGGGCATGAAAAGTGAGGGAGAAGGGGAAAAAAGCCAACTGTGGAAAAGCTGTTATTTCTGCAGGACAGCTCTGGTTTCCTGACCTGGACCGGAGCCATTTCTGGGAACAGGCTGACTCGCCTACCCCAGGACCCCACCTGAGAGCCCCAGATTGCTTTTTGCCGGGTGAAACATTTTCTTGACAGTGGTACCTGTCCTGTCCCTTCATTTACCCAGATAAATGTATGCTTGGTTAATGCTGTGAGTATTAATTAAGCTCCCCGCCCTGCCTGCCTGCCTCTCCCTCCCTGCTCTTTAGGTGCCATCAATCTGCAGGATTATTGAGCCTGGTTTTGGAGTTAGTGGCGTGTTGAAAACACTCTGGTCTTCCCTTTATCACTTTCAGATCAGCTCATTGGATGGAAATCCATCAGGGAAAGTAATGGGAGAGGCTGTGCTGATATATAGCTCTGTGTTACTGGATCAATTGGGCTCTCGCCTCCCCTCCTGCATGGGGGCTGTGCCGGTCCAAGGCTGGTGCTACTGTACTCCCTTCTCTTAAAACACCAGGTTAATCAACACTTATTCCTGCAAAGATTTTGTCCTGGCATGTGCCAGAGATGCCCTGAATGTGGTAAAATATCAGCTCTCTCAGAAACAAGGTCAAGGGCTGAATTCCTTTTAGGACCTCAACTCCTGACTCAAACCACTTGCTGACACTTACTTATCACATTTATTATTTTGGTGAATTTAGCGGTTAGGCAGCAGCTGGAAGCTGGATGTTGTGCTTTAAAGCCAACATGTACCAAAATGCAGCTGCTACTAGGGTGGAGCATAGTGTGTGCTGTGGTGGTACCAGGAGTCAGGACCAGGACCTGGTTTTTTGAGCTGTTTTTCCACCTGGGCATCAACAACCACCCTCTCCCCAGGCCCTGTGCAGATTCAGAGGGAAGAGCACCACCTACTGAGTCTCCCTCACCTCTTTCTTCACCATTCCCCCCCCCCCCCCCTTTTTTTTTTTTTAAGATATATTTTATTTCTGTTTGTGTTCTCAGATAGCCTTTGCTTCACTCTGGGAAAGGCAGGAGCACATTTAACTTCAAGCAACCTTCCCGATCTCTCCAGACATTTCTGCTTGCATCATTTTTCTTGCTAAGCTGCTTGTAATAATGAGACTTGCCTTCCTTGGGATCTTTCTGCTTCCTGCCTTTGTGAACTAACAGCTGCTCCAGCCTGATGCCTCCCCAGACCCAGGGGCTTTCTCTTGGAGCATGTGCGGGTATGGGCAGGCATGGGAAATAAAATAATTTAGGTAAGTTTTGACCCAAAATCTGAATCTAAGATAAATGTTGGAGACATTGACTTATGAAGCACAAACAGATGTAGCAATATATTCGTATACATGCATGTGTATGTACATAGGAGCATGGGCCTGTACATGTTTTGGCCCTGGCCAAGGATTTAGGGAATTAGCTAAAGACTTTCACATCTGGATTTAGTTTCTCACCCTGACATTGCCCTCCCTTTTAATATTGACTAACACTTAAATAAATCCTTGAAAGCAGGCTGGGAGAAACCCAGAGAACTCTCCTCTGGTGTTTCTTTAATGTTTTTAATTGGGAGAGTGTTCAGCGTTTTAGGAATAAGGCCACAGTCCAGCTTTTGTAATATTCTCCCAAAACCCTTCATTCGCAACCAATGAAAAATTAAACATTAAATGTTATTTTGTTGTTTCTCCCTGCTTTTTTTGTTGGTTTGCACTATGAAAGTGTGTTAGTGAGTGTTTCTCCCAAGGGATGGCACAGGTTATTTTGCAATGATTTACAGACCAGGGGTCCTCAACCTCTGAGTCGCTTCACCTGCCTCCAACCAAATCATCTGCAGTCTCAACATGGGTGGATGCCACTAGCAAGAAGTCTTAAGTGGGAATGAGGAAAACCAGCTCTTTGTCAGTCCACAACCTTTCCTATTTTCTTCTTCTTGTCCTGTGTGAAACAGAGGGGCACCAGATCTTTGCACTGAGGAAAAAAAAAAAATAAAAAAAAAATCATAGCATCCTTGTGGCTCAAATCTGGCCAGCGTGGCAATGCCAAGGACTGGCTGCACCCTCAGACACCAGCTTCTGGCACTACTGGGTTGAGGGTAGACCAAATATCCTCTCAATGGTTTCTCCAAAGCCAGACATCGTGGGAATGTGTTTTCTATCCAAATCCTAGAATCATTTATGTTGGAAAAGACCTTCAAGATCATGGAGTCCAACTGTAAACCTAACACTACTAAATCCATCACTAAACCAAGACATGCGTGTTTCATGTCCCATGGCTGATCCCATGCCAGAGGGGTGTCAGATCCCTCTTGTGCCCCTTGCACCCTCTGAGCATCCGTTGTGCAAGGAGAGGGGAAGCCAGTCTGCCTCTGAACCCACCTTTGGTGAAGGGAAAACGAGGACCAACTAAGAAAAGACCATGGCGTGGCTTAGAAAACAGAGGGGACCATGCAAGAGCAGGTAGGAGGGTACAGAGTAGGATATGGGGTCTCCATAGTGCAGCTCAGTATGTCCTCAGGTCTGAGGGTTGCTGAAATATCTTCTGCCAATAACCCACCAGCTTTGGGCACACCAACAACAGTATATGGCTCTCTGCAAATTGGGCATTGAACTGAAGAAAGGAGGCAAATGAAGCTGGGCAGCTGAGGCTGAAGGAGCCTAGCTTCAGAGGCACCTCTTGGGCCTTTGGCAAGAGGCTGGTGACCAGCTAACCAGCCAACTTGCGTAGGAGCTTGGGATTCTGTTGTAAACCTCCTCAAAAGCCAAGAAAATATGGCCTGTGAGGAAGGGTTGGGAAGACATGAGATTGTTTAGTCCAGAGACTAAAGGGAGATGGGATAACAGCCTGCGATTATGTAAAAGGCTTCTGCAAGAAGGGGAGGGACACGTGTTTCCCTGTGGATAGGACAAGTAATAAGTAGCTTAAAAGCCAGTAAAGGAGATTTAGAGCTATGGGGATAGAGAAGGGCTGGGATTAATTGCTGGGAGGGGGGGAAGGGTAGTATCATCAGTGCTGGAGGTTTGGAGGACAAATGTGTCAAGAAGGGCTTAAAGAGAGTGTATCCTTCCACGGGGCAGGGGACAGGGAAGACAAACGTCCACCTGGCTGTCTTTTCCAGCATTTTGGCTGACTGACAAGGCAACATGAGTGAGTGCTGGGATACGTACAGTGGGCTGGTGGAATTGACAGTACTGGGGTTTCTCCTCCATGATGCTCATGCTTGTTCCTTGATGTGAGCCACATGGTCTCCAGTGTCATGCAGAGCTGCCTCTCTATCCATTTCCATGGCCGTCATTTTGCTCAGGTCCACAGGACCCAAGACAATCTGGCAATGTGTGTTTGTGTGTTGTTGCATCTCAGCCTCTCTCCCAATCATGCCCATGCTTCCACCTTGACCTGCACCTTGGGAGCTGGAGCTGGCTTTTGGGTGGAAATCACCCAGCCAGGCAGTGGTGATCTGATCACCCCGAGGAAGCAATTATGCTGACTGGGCACAAGTAGGAAATAAAACAGAAAAAAAACTTGAGAAAGCTCTTGCTTCCAGTAATTCCCAGGGAGAGGTGTCAGCCATGATTTCTGGAAGCCACACACAGCAGAAAGCAGGGGATTGCTGGCAGCACTAATGAAGTTACTGCCATCCAGCGATTAGGTTAGGAGATCCTCCGGGACTGGCCTATGAAGTGATGGACTGAAAGCAGAACGGGAACTAAATTGCATTTCATTTCAATTTGGCCATAAATTTGATGATTTCGTCAGATAAGGAGTAAAGGGGGAAGGGAGGCGGGGGGAGAAGAGGAGAGAGAGGGCTCTCCACCTTCGGCATGGCCAGGGCAAGGAGACAGCAGGGGAGAGAGCACAACACGAGAAATTACATTGTTCTAGTTTGTACCATTGTAGATTATTAATCAGAAGTGTCAAAGGCTGTATGGATAGGATGTATATCACTGCTTGCTATAGACTATTCACTGAAGTAATAAGGGCTGGGAATATAGGTTATCGAACTGCCCTGGGATTTATGGGAGAGGATGCAGTGGGTGAAGAGAGAGGATGGGCCATTGTTTCTGCTTTCATGGGATGCTTCACTTGGTATCAGTGGTTTGTGTCACCTGAGCCACCTGCAGAAAGCACATGAGTGGACGGGTCAGCAGGGGTGGCGATACTATCAGATCGCAGCAAGGGCTGCAAGCTGCAGAGCATGAGCCAGTGAGACTTCCCAGTTATCACCACCCAAACGGATTCATGACAACCTCAGCCACCAGACAAAGTAGACCCCATTGCAGAGAGGTTGCACGATAATTGCAGAGACACAGATAAGGGGACAGATTCAAACATATTTCTATCATTGTAGTCTAATACTGTAGACCTTAAAGAAATGATTGTGGTTCATTCCAGTTTGCTGACAGCATGCAATGCCTGGCTTTGACAAAGATCCCAAATTATTTCCTGGGAATGCGAAACATTGTCATGGCAATATTACCCTGGGACATTGCACCAGTTCAGCTCACAGCCTTGATGTCAATGATGCCTTGTCATGATAATGTTGCATGATATTTCAGAATAGTGTCATGCCTGGATAGCATCAGTCTTTTATAGCAGAGATCAATATTTGCATTGAAGGGAAATGCTTTACTAGATTTGCTTAGTATGCTGATGCCTCGTAGTGGAATAATCCAGTCACCGATGTGCTGAAATTTCCTTCTGGGTATTAGGACATCATGAGGTCTTGGTACAATGAGTCATTTTAAGGCCAAAGTCATGACAACTCCTCTCACCATTGCTGTTTCCTTCTGATAGCATGACATCCTAGCTGGATGTATCAAGGCTTTTGTCCCAAACTGGTGACATCCTTGCAAGATTTGTGAAGGTTTCATGTAAAGGCCCTTTCTGAGAAAAGGCTTTGTTCACTGTCTGGGTGCCAGGCTGCAGAGTGATTACACATTAAAATGTAGTGAGGAAGCACTCAATCTGGCTCTCTGAGCTCACCTGCAAATCAGTTCTGTGCACACCTGTCTGCAATGAGGGGCTGCCCAAAGCCTCCCACAGCTTAAATCCTGATCTGGGAAGAAGAGAGCTCCTCAGGTGAGTATGGAGGGAGTAAACAGCTTGGTGGAGTGTGAATTGGTTGCAAAGATGCTTTTCATACTGTAATACATAGGCATGTTCCAGGGCAGAACTTGGGTGGATAAGGGATTGTATATAGCCAGCACTTATGTATGCAGTGGGGGAGCTCACCTGGGGTCCTTGCCTTCATATGCCACAGTTTCAGTCTTCCTATTTTGCTGGGGTGGTGTCTTGCAAGTGGGGAGATTTTTATCACAACCGGATGAAGGACTTATGCTTGCTTAAGCATAAGACCAGAAGCAGTCTTGGTGGGTATCTGGCTATGGCACAATTTGTGATAAAACAATGGTATGTTGTACAACTCTAACTTCCAAGTGCTTGCCATTGCTTGACAAATGATGAGTGGGCCTCAAATGATGGGGCTGGATATCAACTGACTCTGTGCCCAGCTCCAGGTCAGCATTTCCCCAGTTCAGACATGGGAAACTGAACCAACTCCGGCTGAAACCTTTCTCCATGGCTCCTTCTCCTCTCCTCCAGCTTCTACTGGGAGATTAAAGTGAGTCTGAGACCCTTCTGATCCCGGCTTCTTCTAGACTTTCAGATGCTGAATGCAGCTTGCCAGCCCTCTTGGGCTTCATTACACAGCTCTGGAGGACTCCACACATGGAATCTGTAGGAACACCTTCTTCTGTGAAAACTGGATGGTGAAAACCTCAGCAAAGCAACTGACCAACCCCAGTCAGAGATGTGGTAAAGAAGTTCCGGATGGGTGTTGATGCTGAATTTATCTGGGACAGTACCAAGCCCTGGGTCTGCAGGAGTAAAGCTATAGAGCTGTGTGTCTTGGATCTGTGGTGGCTGTCAGTGATCTCATGGGGCACAGCAATATATTTGCATACTCCCCACCCCTCCCCCCCCCCCCTTCCCCGAACCTGGTTGCCATGGGGAAGGGACATAGAGATTCTCCGGAACCAGCTCTGCTGAGCCTAGGAGATGTTTTGTGCTGGTACAGCAATGCAAAATGTGACAGGAGCTTGGCCCGCCCTTGAGGTCAAAGCTTTTAAACTCATGTGAGAGAGAGGGGAAAGATACTGCCCATAAATCTTCATCCAGGCACAGAAAGCTGGGCTCTGACCATGGCAGGAACCTGAAGGCATGTGGCTATCAGACTACTTCAGGAATTTGGCAGGCAGTTTTGTGGTCATAATTAATACATGTAGTTGCCAGGAATTCACATGAGGTCATAGAAATTTTGCACACAAGTCGTCGTGTAGAGGAGCGTGACTTGCTGCTTCTGTGCCTGATTCCCCCAGGTTATGTATATGCCTGGCACAGTCGGTGCTGGTAAACACGAACCTGTGTTGCTGTGTCTGCATTGCATGACACTGCCTGTTCTTCACCTCCCTGCTTAGAAGGTAATCCCTGCAATCAAGGTGTCAGAGATGATTCTAAGGAACGGCAAGCCCTCTGCAAGTTCTTTGGAAGTCAACCCATATTTTGGATACTCCTCTTCTAAAAGCAGCTGTGAATCTGTTTTAGAACCGCTAAAGCAGAGAGCGAAGGAATCTTTAGTGTAACTTCAACATGTTCAAAATGAGAGATTACAAGTGTTCAGAAAATAATGACTGGGAGGTACAAGAAAAAAAATATGCAGAAATCTATTTCACATGCACAATAATTTACTTTTAGATGTGCAGTAAAGTTTTTATATGCACAATAATTTACTTTTACATGTGCAATGATGTTTTTACACATGTAATAATTCATTTTTATGTGTAAAAGCCGACCAATTAAAGACCTGGGTGCTAAACACACCTCCAACCAATCCTGAATGCCTTTGTTTTGGCATACAGCTTCACTGATGCCTAACACCAACACTCCTGCAATATTATCATTTATTTTGCAGCTGGTTCTGACTGACTCCATGTAATGTACCTGATTCTTTTCCAGTTCACCCCTGCAGACAGTATGAGCAGCCCCATGGGATGTTGGGAAGGTATGCAAGGGCCAGGTAACCTGCATTATCACCTGTTTTTCTCCATGCCCTGTGTTGGTCAGGTACATGCATCTTGGGAAGAATACCAGCCCCAGCAGGCAGATCTAAGAAAAATTCACCCTACTAGAAAACCAGAAAAAAAATAACCCCCATTGGCCAACTGGTGTGGCAGGTCTCTCAGCTGTAGCCCTGACCCCTCTTTGCCCTACTCACTGTTTTTTGCAGGTCTCTAGCTGATGATCTTGATGGGGTGTTTTCACAAACTCTCAGATGTAGGAGGATCCCATATTCTCTTCTGCAGTGGTCTTCTGAATATTGATGGGATTTCCAGTTACTGGAGCTGAGCTACTGCAAAAGCAATTTAAAGACCCCAAACAGTCTATACACCTCAAGGCAACAGAGACGAGCCTGTGAGAAACTCCAGCAGAAGCTGTTGAAGGACCAGTGCAGATCTGCTTCCATCTTTTTTTCCACCAGTCATTTCACTTGGCTGTCAGTTCAGAATCAGTCCCTCAGGTGAGTAGCCTCATTTGATATCACAGGTCTCCGTTCCCTCACTTTCTCCTGTGTGTTTTATACCCCATTTAAATAAAACACTTTTTGGTGCCCTGCATCCAGGATAGTTGTGTTAACCTCCAGGGTGCTGAATAGAAAGGGAAATGACTCCTTACTGTCTTTGAGACTTCATCATAATGGGAAATCATCTGCTGCATTGAATTGTCAAATTCACCTGCCATAGATAATTTCAGCATGATCTGAAGGAATAAAGGGACAGAAGAAGTAAATAAATGCCTCCCCAATCTGCTGGCATCGCCCAGATTAAATGCACAAACTCAGGCCAGAGGGTCACCTCCAAACACAACTGTCCTGGTCATGCAGTCTTTGCCACGTTAGTGGCGACTCAGTTACTTTGAGTGTGAATCTCAAATTACTGCAAGCCTGGCGGATTCAAGGGGAGAAGCAGTGGAAGGGACTAGAAATACAAATAACATTTACCAGTACAGGAAAAAAAAATGTTCACAGAATCTTTTTCTTTGGACAATCTGGGAGAGGAGGAAAGGAAGAGGGTAGATGGTCAAGCGTAACAAAACCATGTAAGCTGAAACACTTTCCCTCAGACAAAACCCAAGGCTGAAAAATAAACTGGTTTTAAGTTCATAAATGATTAGTGGAAGCCTGATGCAGCAGTAAGTGGAAAAATTTCTTTTCGTCCAAAATTTCTGTTTTTGCAGGAAAAAAATGCTTCCATGGAAACTTTTTTGAGGATAATGTTCCACCAACTTTAACCACTGGTATGCTTAAGTCTCTGGTTACAATGTATTTTGAGCAAGCAAACAGGGGAGAATTAAGTGTCAAAACATTATCCATTCACAAGCCATTGCAGCTCAGATGCAAATCTTCTAGTATGGTTATGGGTCAATGTCCTAATAGACAGGGCAGGAGCTGTGCTGGTTGGTGTCTGCACCTTTCCAGCACTTCCCACCACAAAGTGGGCTGACTGGCACCTTAAGTACCTACCTGCAAGGCATAGGTGAGAAGGCAGCAGCTACTGAAGCGTTTCATCTGTACTGATGTGTGCTGGAACTTGTCAGACTGCCAGCCTTTGGGTAACCTTGGGATGTTCCAAAAATTACAAGTGACAGTTGCAAACCTCAGATCTGTTGCCATCAAGGTGTAGAACTCTCTGTTGGACCTTGTCTTGGCATGCAAAGGGGTGCTGGCTGGCCAGAACAATGTCTGGGGCTGTTTTTTGGGTGGCAATGCCCATCCTTGTTTGCATCTATCATGTTCAGAGAAAATTAGCTCAGAACAGCTCATCCATTATTTTACAAAGGTCAGGTTCATGGAAAACTAAAATCTCATAAAGGACAATTCAGATGGTAAAAAAAGAAATGGAATGGAAAAGTGTGAATGATGATAAGGAATAGTTGTTTTTAAAAAAAAAAACAAAACAAAACAAAAACCAACCAAGCGTCCTCAAAGCAATAATCCCCTCACAAAGAGTGACACTGGTTTGAAAAACTGGCTTGGCTTAGAGGCAAAGGGAAGGTGGCAAGAGACACATAAAATGAAAAAAAAAAAAAAAAATAGTAGAGGGCATTGAATTTGCACTAGAAATGTGGAAAATCAGTGAGACGAGCAAAAAGACATGAGATGTCTCTGGCCAGCAGAGCTGAGGACAGCAAAGAGTTTAAATACTTCGGGAACAGAAGGAGCTATAATAACCACAGTATTGATTCCTCCTTGGAAGGGAAATGTGCAAAGCAGGCATTTTCAAAAGATATTTGTTTTGTATTTGGGGGGAAAAGCAGATTTGTATCTGATTAAAGTGAAGGGTTGGTTTACAGGCCAGCATTAACTGTAGAACATACCAAATAGCCCCCCTTAAAAACACTGAACATTCTGAAAACAGGTCTTAATTACATCCAAATATTTTGTAGGAAGTGGCCAAGGAGAATTACTGTTGGTTTTCAACATGCCTTGGAGGGCTGGGCAATCCAGGGGACTAGAAGAAAACTTAGTATCATGCTAGTACGTTAAAATGGTAGAAACAGGATGACTTGGATAATTATTGCCTGCCATTGATTCTAAGCAAAATGAAGGAACACCTCACAAGGACTCGATTAATAAAGAATTACAGGAACATGATGCTAATCAGCAGGGGGTTATGGGAAATCGGTCTTGTCAAATTAAGTAGCTTTTATAAACGCAATTACAAGAGTGAGGATAATTAACCACTGGAGGAACTTGCAGAGGGTTGTGGTAGAGTCTCTTGAGTAGATCTTTAAATCAGGAAGTTTTGTTTAAAAAAAAAAATAATGATTTGTGCATGCAGAACAATGGGGGTTTTGTCCATTCCTGGAGGGACTGGAGTCAAAACACTTTAACCACAGCCACCAGAGCTGCAGAGAACATTCATTCAGAACAGTAATATCCATTCCAGGCTGTGATATCCAAGACCTTGGAAAAGTTGATCACAGTGGTGCTTTTTAGCACTCAAACTCATGTGTTGATGAAGAAACAAACTTCAACATGTCTTCTGCTGGTTCCTCATAATGAAGGTAGCAGGTGGCTGGTGACTGGGATGTATCCCTTGCAATCAAAAGGGAGAAGTGGAAGAAATTTTGTTATTGTAGGGCTGCATCTAAACACAGGGATAAATTGGCTTGTACAAGTATTTGTGCTGTCATCATGTCACTGGTGTCCTATCATCCATCAGCTGGCTGGTACAGGGAATATCCAGCAATCTGTTTCATGCATGTGTTTTTTCCAGGCATCATAGTTTGGAGAGTTAGATTTTGTTCTGGGAAAAGTCTCATTTTAAAAGGCTTTGCTGTGCTGAGAAGTTCAGCTGAAGATGTATCACCCACAGGAAAGCCCAGGATGGGAAAATCCATGGTTAGCTTTAGAAAAGCACCACTGCACAAAGAAGGTTTGCTTTGTGGTCCCAGGGAACTGTTTTCCATGGTCCTCACTGTGGAGAAGAAAGTACTCTGGGGTTAGAACATGCTAACATGGTTGGGTTTTTTAGGACCCAGAAAATGGAAAGCTGAGTAGAGGACAGATCAGATGCTCTCCTGGGGCCCGTGGTTGGAAGATGTGGTGACATGTCTGTAGGACCCTGCTACTTTGGGCAGTGACTGAAGAGGTTAACTTTGTAGTGTTGGGATATGTCCTCTCAGGCCATCCAAAATGGAAAGGGTTCCTTTCCATGGGCTGCAGGATGAACACGTTTAATTTCTGAATTTTAATCTAGGACTTCTGCATTTTGGCTGTGGTGCAGAAGTGGCTGCTGGCCGTGCTGCCTTGTTACTCTCGAGTTGGTAGTGACTGCTGGACCACATCTGATGAGCTGAGACTGAAGGGGCGATCAGGAGTGTCAGGCTATGCCACTGATTTCTTATTGACCTGTTTGATATGCTTTCACATTTCCATGCATCTTCCTCTCCTGCACTCCATAAAATGCAACATGAAATGTCTCCTCTCAATTGAGATGCTCTGTTTTATTTGGGCTGAGAAATCCACTTAAACCTTTTTAATTTGTCTTGTTTGGATATGGGTATAATTTTGGTTGTGTTTTATGGGCACCCGGTTCATTTTACTTCCTGTAAATCGTCCCTTTAGTTACTAGGGCTTCTGGGAAGTTGTAAATTCTCCCTCCTATCTTCTCCATAGAGTTTACGTTGTTTTACAGTTTCATTAATAGGTTCTCTCTCAGCTAGGTTGATGAAAGTTATTGACCTAATCATAACCTATTAATTATGACAGTAAATCCCACTCTTGGAAATGTTTTACTGGGCAAATGTTACTTGGAAAATCTGCAGGTTAAACTGGAGATCCAAGAACTTTAAATCTACTGTTCACTGCCCCAGTCATGGAGCCACCAGTCCTCCTCAGGAGAAGCTTGTGCAGTACTGCTGGCTTGGGATAGAGGGGAACACACACTGAAACCCCTCCACCTCTGCTCTGCTGATACATTGAGCACCGGGAAAAAGCTGGACTACAAGTGATGTGAAGGATTTGCTGCGGCATCCAACCCCATGAAAAACACAAAAAAAAAAAAAAAAAAAGGAATTTCAGGAATTCATACAATCATAGAATGGTTTGGGTTGGAAGGGATGTTTTAAGGTCATCTGGTTCCAACCCCCCTGCCATGGGCATGGACACCTGCCACCAGACCAGGTTGCTCAAAGCACCATCCAACCTGGCCTTGAATGCTTCCAGGGATTGGGCAGCCACAGCTTCTCTGGGTAACCTGCTCCAGTGTCTCACCACCCTCACAGTAAATATTTTCTTCTTTATATGTAATCTAAGTCTACCCTCTTTCAGCTTAAATCCATTCCCCCTTGTCCTATCACTTCAAGTCCCTGTAAAAAGTCCCTCTCCGGCTTTCTTGTAGCCCCCCTTAGGTACTGGCAGGCTGCTATAAAGTCTCCCTGGAGCCTTTTCTTCTCCAGGCTGAATGACTCCAACTCTCTCAGCCCGTCTTCATAGGAGAGGTGCTTCAGCCCCCGATCATCTTCATGGCCTCCTCTGGACTGATTCCAACAGGTCCATGTCCTTCTTATGTTGGGGACACCAGAGCTGAATGCAGTACTGCAGGTGGGGTCCAGGAGTAAAGGGGGAGAATCACTTCCCTTGACCTGCTGGCCACACTTCTTTTGGTGCATCCCAGAATACAGTTGGCTTTCTGGGCTGCAGGCACACATTTCTGGGTCATGTTGAGCATCTCATCCACCAACACCCCCAGGAGTAGTTTTTATCTGGGGAGCACTGAGGTTTCCTAAATATTGGCTTTACGTGTTTGGGTCTAACATGGCAACTGGGGTGCATCCAGGCTTCTTCTTGTGGCTGTTAGAGGGAGGAAAACACAACTAATAAGTAATGTACTGACTTCTGTCCAAGGCTACCAGCCCATCAGAGGCATGGAAATATTCCCAGTGTCTTCCACAGGCACTTTCAGCATCCAGGACAGATTTTCTATTGGACAGACACAGCTCCAAAAGACAAGATACTGGTTTAAAACTGGATAGGTATCCCCTAATGCAAGGGGAGAAACATTTCACTTCCCCAAGTCTCTCCCCTCCAGAAACATGTTCTGCCCCATTGACCCTGTTGCAAGTGCCCCATTAGGAAACGCTCCCCGTAGCACAGCTGCTGAGCGAGCAGCTCCCTTCTGTATCCTCAAACCTCTCGGGAAAGCCGCTTTGCTTATGAGGCAGAGAGAGAGAGAGGTCTCCCAGGAATCCAAGTGCTTGCGTCAGCCTTTCCGAGTAGCCATCCGTTGTAGGAACTGCAAGAGGTCTCAGCTGGGTTTCAGGACCCAGTTTAAATAAGCATTAGGTATTCACAGATATGCACATATGTATTATATGGAGAGGCGCACATGGGTAGCTATTTATACGGATACCTCCAGGTACACCTACCTATATGTGCCTACATGTGTCCACACATGCATACACACATTCAGAGTTCATGCCCTGAACACACACTTGAAGACAATGACAATGCTAATGGAGCTCTTTCTTGTTGGGGACCCCGCATTCACTGATGATCATCTCCTTGCCATGACACAGATGGGGAAGCTGCTAGGGAGGGTTTCAAAGAGAGGAAGAGAAGACAGGAGCAGAGCGACAGCTACTGCCCTGAATCTCATGGCAAGCCCACAGCAGCACTGGGATGCTCAAAGAAAAACTTTACTGGTCTTTAAGCTCCTGCTGTTGTGGAAGATGCAGCCTTCTGCAGCCAGCCCCGATGCACTAAGTAGGGAGAAAAGAGGAAGAAAAGAAAGAAAAGATGAGAAAGGCCACATGCAGAGGAAGGTGGTGATGTGGAAATAAGAAGCTCTTCTCCAAGGCTGTTTAAAATGAAGCTGAGCATGTGAGCATGGAGAAGACATGAGTGTCATCCCCTTGGCAGAGCTGTTTTCTAACTACCTGCTGCATTTAGGACTCTTTAGACTAATTAAATAGCAAAAAGGAAAGTAACTTCTGCACAGGAGACAAGTTTTCACTGCAAGGGGACTCTTTCCACCATTTCCTTCACTACATCTGTCACATCTGCACAAACTCGCCCTGCAAAGTGGTTGTCAGAGGTGGAAACTAAAGCACTGGCAATGAGCTACAATCAGGGATGGGACATGTTGCTGATGATTTCAGCCGTTCATGTCTTCCTTTGCCTTGAAACACAGAATCTCATTTGGGTGCTTTAAAATTAGACTTCACAGGCTATAAATCTGGAAGTTATTCTGGTGATCCTCTGCTCTCACTACAAGGATTTTTTTTTTTCCTTCTAATTTTTAAACAGTTTTCAAAGGTTCCCTGAGGATTGAAAGATGGAGAGGGACTTTTTACAAGGGCATGTAGTGATAGGACAAGTAATAATGGCTTTAAGCTGAAAGAGGGTAGATTTAGATTAGATATTAGGAAGAAAGTCTTCACTGTGAGGGTGCTGAGGCACTGGAGCAGGTTACCCAGAGCAGCTGTGGATGCCCCATCCCTGGAAGCATTCAAGGCCAGGCTGGACGGAGCTTTGAGCAACCTGGTCTGGTGGCAGGTGTCCCTGCCCATGGCAGGGGGGTTGGAACCAGATGATCTTTAAGGTCCCTTCCAACCCAAACCACTCTGTGATTCTATGAGTCTATGATTGCAATAATTTTAATATCCTTCTGGAATGACAAACTCAGAGCATGGCCACAGCAGTTCAGCTCTTCTTGCTTCTTGCTGCAACCCCATTTCTGTACCTGTTTTATCATCCTTGTTTTCAGTGATTAGGCAACACAAACATCAGACTTAGCTCCACCTTTTGAATCACTCTTACAATTTTACCTTTTAATTCACATTGAAGGTTCCAAGAAAATTTCTTTTTGGCAGTTGCCTGGTGCAGGTGCTGATCTATTTGCTCTTTGTTGGACTTGTCTTTTGTTTCATGCACCATAACTCTGTACCAGTCTCCAAACACGTTCCTGTGAATTTAAGATCTGTTTCCATTATTGCAGTTTGAATAACTGAACTTGCACACTTCTTGACTTTGATATATCACAGCCACACTGCCATTTGCATACAAAGCACAAGGCACTTGAATCAACCTGTAGGCACCTTCCTTACTTAAAGCCATATTCTCAGCATGTTCAGCACAGTGGGTCTCAGGGAGCAAGACCTTATCAGGTACGGTAACAAATGCCAATAGGTTTTTTTGCTAAAAACTTTCAGTAGGGTTCATCCATTGAGTAGAGGAGTCAACAGCAAAGTCATCCACATTTGTGCTGTATATCCAGGCTCCTGTTATGCAGAGCCAGTTGATACTAACAGTGGAATTTAGGGTGCATTCTTCCAACTTGATGTAGGAGGCTGTTTTCAGATGAGGGACTTTCTCCCTACTTTTCACCAACCCTACTGATCAGTTTTCCAGTGGCATTTTATCCTGTCTTCCCAACATTCTTATTTTTCCTGGAGCTGCGAAGGCCTCCCATGTTGCTGAGGTGCTCCATGGCCCTCAGAGTTTTTGTGGAGATGTGAAGCAGCATGAGGGATATTCAATGACCCATGGGATGGGTGGAACACTCACCGAAAAAAATGCAAAAATTGTCAAGCACTAGTAGTCTGCAGAGTGGAAACAGTGCTGATTTCTCTCTTCTGACTACCAGCTACTCACATGGCTCATTCTTCCTAGAGTGGACATTGATCTGACTATTGGGAAGTATCTGCGGTGCTTTGCCTGGGCTGGTTACCTTGGGCTCTCTCTGGAGTCAGTGCAGACTGAGCCAAGAGCTGGAGTTCAGGACACAGCTCACCTCATTCCTGCATTTGTTCAGCTGAATCAGCCCGGTGCTGGCTCCCTAAGGGGGAGGTAAAGGTATAGGGTTGCAGAATTAAAGTTAGATGCAAACTCTCTGAAGTAGTTAGCTGGCCTGTTGGCTTGTCACAGTCCCTGCTCTCTACAGAAGAGTTCTGGATATGAATGTTGAGATGGAAAATAACAGCTTTCATGTTGTGCTTAGATAATCACCAAGGGTCTCTGTTTCTCTGCTGTGATGAGTTTTCTTCCTCATACAGGACTCCAAGGTTGGAAGAGAGTATCAGCCATTATGGCCTGCAGGAAGGGATCATCAGGAAGGTCAGTCTTCCTCGTCATCCCTCCTCCCAGACTTGGCTCCAATGCAAGGGTGAGCCTTGCTGCTGAGTGTGCTACCAGCTACTACGAGCTACTGGTCTACAGCAGGGCAAAGAGAAACATCAGAGGCCTGGACACCCTCCAAGACAGAGAGAAATCTGAGGTTTTGGGGAAATTACTCTTGCTTCTGTAATTTACTCCTGACCCTGACTTCCAACTCCCTCCTAACTGATATTCATTATCCTTTCATTGGTTAAAATATACTGTTAATTTAAAAAATAATAATAGTCCATATTCTCAAATAGATGAATTGCTGTCAAGGTCTTTTAGCAGATGCTGCAGTTCTTTTCTGAGCTTCCTCATCTTTTACCCTCTGGATACCAAGAGGTGAAAATGCAATGCGTGCTTCTGGAAATCTCACAGCAATGGCAAGGGCAGGATTTGGCTCTGGGGCATCACAAATGCCACTGGGTGTTACAGAATCATCATTGATAAGGGTGGAGAGAGGGAAAAGCAAACCTACTGGGAAAGGATCTGGTCTTGAGGAACAGGATGTCAGACTGTGGAGTCCACAGGTGGAAAGGAAGAGAGGAAAAGGACAAAGTGAGAGTGAGAGAATAGGTCCAGGCTGATGAGATTGGGCAATAAGACAGGAGTGATGACACTGGTCTCTGCCCTATTTCCTCCATCTAGGCTGAGACCTATGCAGGTCATTGCACACAGATCACCAAAAGGTAGCTGCATTGCACTGTGATGAATAAAACTCTTGATGTATCCATCAATAAGCGTGTCCCCAGTGCCTATGGTAGCTAGAGACCCTTCTCCTTACCCCGTGGGATAAGATATCTTCAACAAGCTCCATCCATTCCAAGAGACCCCAATGGGTGGCAGGGCATGAGTGAATCTTCTGTCTTCCTCCTTCTACCATCCAAGAAGGGCTGAGAATGCAGCTGGAGGTCACGGCTGATCTTGGTGCTGATGCTGCAGAGACATGTGCCCATGCTGCCCGCCCCCGCACCGGCGTGCTCCCCCCAGGCCTCTTACTGCCCGCTTTCCCTGTGAGACACGCTCCCTTCTGGAAGTGGGACCAGTCGGTACAGCCAAGCGCCAGGGCTGTCGAGAGATGAAATCAGAGCCACCTCGGCTTGGATTGCAGGAACCGCTTTCTTTTCTGATTAATAATTCAGAGTTCCTTTGGGGGTGGGAAGATGACATCATATCCCACCCTATTCCCATCGCCACCCTGCCTTTTCCTTCCCTCTTTCTCATCATTTCTCTACACTTGAAACTTCATGCGGCAGAAGAACTGGGGACACCTTGGTGCTATGTTATGTAACCTCATAAGGCTATATCTGTTAGAAATAGACTTCCCAGCCTTCTTTAGCCAGGAGTTTGGTCTTCTTTGGCCATTCAGAGAAAGAGAAAAAACCGTGAATAACATTTCCTGTCTCCAACCTTTCCCCAGTGAGTTTGATCATCCCAGGATGGTTTTGCCAAGTTGGTGGGAGCAGCTTGGTGTTGCCTTTTCTTGGAAAGGTTTGTAGGGTATTCCTTGGAAAGGAATGGGTAAAGGTTCTAGCAAACTTAAAAAGCAAGGCCTGAGTCTCACAAGCAGAAGACATAAAGTTGGCAAGGAATGATCCCGCTGTGTGCAGCAGCACTGAAAGTTTTTCCTGATGGCTCATCATGGCAATATAAATTGTGGCTGAGGTTATAGAGGTGCAGGTTGTCACTGTGGAGAATACAGGTAAGTACAAGTGCCCTGAAGAGGCCCTATACTGTGGCTGCCAGTGAATGAACTGTTCCCTCCAGGTCCTCCAGCTGCCACCCAGTGTCACCTCCAGCTTATGAAGACCAAGCATTACCAGTCCTGGAGCCCAGCCATCCTCAGACCATGGAACCGAACCTCAGGGAGCACCCCTTTCTTGGGAGCCGATGAGTGCTTACCCAGTGCTGTCGACAAAGTCATTTCCCCATGGCTCTTCTTCCACGAGTTCAATGCAACTCATGGCTTCTGGTGTCAAAGTCCACCGTTCTGGTGGTATTGGCAGTGTGTGAGGGAGACCATGGGGAGCTGGGTTTGCCTGCACAGCACAGTGGGGAAGCCTGAACCTGCCCACCCTAAGAGACATGCTAGCAGAGCTCCTTGGTGTACCACACATGGGTTAGAAAAAATCATGGCAAAATCCAGAGAGACCAATATATCCATAAATACTTTCTGAATACCTTGCCAGGGTTGTGTGAGAAAGACAGGAAGGCATGAACAACAGCCTTTCTTGGGAGAACACCAAAAGATCTTTTGTATGTGACTTGAACCCTTCCTGCACTTTTTGAGACACTCAGATACCCCAAGTTTACTCCCTATTTTCCTTTTTTTTTCCCTGCAAAGTGCATTTTTCACATGGTATCAAGTTCTGTGGGACTCTGAGATCAATGTGGAAAAATTCAGGACCATCCTAACCACTATCACCAACTCCGGCCATGGGCAGGGGTATGGCAGACCACTAGGTACCATGTAGCTCACTTAGATACCCTCCATGGCTGGGTCTGCACCAAGAGACGGGCCTGAAGGATGGGTTTGAGCCAACCTCACCATGTGCATGTGTGCAGCTGGCTGTGCTCAGACCCATGTGTCCAAATCACATAGATGGGTTGCAGGGTGATAGGGACTTCAGCTGTTCTTGGTGCAGTCCGGTATTTCAAGAAGGTGGCTGAAGAGCTGCTGTGGATTTGCAAAAGGGTTTGGAGTTGCCAGTAAACAGATCCTCATCCCTTCCTTCCCCAAAGTCCTTCCGTTAGAGCTTTGTTAGGAGAAAAGGACTTTTGCTAGACCTCTACAATAAAATACCTTTACCCCACCTTTCACTTTAGCCCATAGAAATGTCCCTGTAGCCTCCAAAACAGCTGAACAGAACCAGATCTCCTCTTCTCCTGTGTTTTTCTTCTCCTGAGTGCCTCCTGGTTTAGCTTATGGCTGTACAGTGCCAGAATCAGGCCCTGTATAGGTAATTTTTGTGCCCTGTTTAATTTCGCCGTCTGGATCTTTGTCCCCTGGGTCAAGGGATTTTAAGTGTTAACATAAAGAAGCTCTGGCTAAGCTGTCTGATTTATCCATCTCCTAACCTTGACTTTATTTCATGGTCACGATTCTAACTGCTAATGTTACGTTACTAGTTTAACTGTTTGATTTATCCACGCTCACCTCACACATTACTTCATGGTACGGGTTTTAAATGTTAATTTTAATAATAAAAGTTTTACGCCCCTGGTGCTTTCTGTGTGTGGTGTGCTAACACAGGGACATTATTTCATAGGACGAGGGTTTTAAAAGCTAATGTCATAATGCTAGTTTAATTGTCGGATTTATTCATGGTAAGGCTGCTTCTGGAGGCACACATGGGTAGGAGGAAATCGGTGGCCAGTGGCAATGTCTCATCTGGTGTTTGATGCGGAGAGCAGGTTCTTGCATTTGGTTTGAGATGGAGAAGTGCTGTTTTTACTACGGAGGTGCCCAAGGCTTCAAAGAGCAACATGATGTATCTAATGCAAGGGTGACCTTATGCAGGAAGATGTCACACTGCAGCCCTGCCCGTGTAGGTCCAGCTCTCCCTGTCTCTCTCTGCACCACTCCCCACCTCTCCCAGGGGTGGATGGCTCCAGGGACCTGGCTAACCCCCCACAGGTGTCACCCAAGCTTGCAAAGTGCAAAGTAAAAAGCATATATGGATGCGAGGGGAAGCACATGGAAGTGCAGAGTAGCACTTGCTCGCTGCATGTGTGCGAGTGCAGTACCGGGGTGGCTGACCCTGTGGACACATATGAGCAAGGACAAGGCAGGAGGGCATGGAAAGGGTCCTTCAGGGACAGCAGATGCTGTGTGGCTGAGCTGGGGTGGGGACATGGGTGAGCAGCTTGCCCTGCAGGAGATATTGCAAAAATCTTGGTACGTGGAGGGTCTTTTCCAGGTCTGCCAGCATTAGGTTTAGAGGATGGAGGCAAGGTTTGGTCTTCATGGCCAGGGCCATGGCAAAGGAGGAACCAGCACAGGCAGGCAGTACCTGGCAGGATCTGGTTTCCCTGCGGCATGGGTGGGACTAGTGGAACATTTGTTCCTGGATATTCTGCACCACCCAAATGTCAGAAAGGAAACCAGAGTGCAGCAGGCCAAGTAGAAAGTCCACATCTGATGGCTATCAAGCTGCATAACACTATCCATCCATCTGGACTCACAGCCCTGCTGAAGAATGGTCCAGATAAGCTGGTGAGGGACAAAGGTGGGGTTCAAGGTATGGCTGAGGCAAAGCATGGAGTTTCTGGACTAGGGGCTAGGGCCAGCACTGGAGGTATTGGCTGGTGGCACCAAGGCACATTCACCTATGATGGCTTGACCCAATGGTCTTCTCCTGAATTGCTGCTGAGGATGATCGGATTGCTCTGACAGGAACTGGAGAATTGCTGATGCAGAGAACAAGGGTCCTAAACCTGCACTGCCAGAAAAAAAACATCTTGATGTGTCAGAGGGACAGACCCAGTGACAAGGAGAACTTCTGCCTCACCAGTTTCACCCAGGCTGTAGACCAGACTGAGGATGACCTTTCTCTGGCACCAAATCAGCCAATACTATTTTTTTCTTCCATCAAAGAGAACCCAGACTTGGTGTCTGTCCTGTGAAGATGAATGGTTGCTGTTAGCAGCTGTTTGCTGTGATGCTTGCGTTTAGGAATCCAACTCACCCTGTCACTATGACCCTCAGTGGAGGGCGAAGGGGTGTGTGCACCATCACAAGGGGTCAAGCATGGTTGTCCACTGTCTGCCTATTCATAGGCTTCAGAGGGCAACAGCGCTGAGCTGTCTGGATGTGACCTGGGCTTGTCACTCGCTATGAAGAACTCACCTGGCCTATTTTATTTGGTTCTGTAGGTACAGAAAGTGCAAGTGTGTATGTCACAGGGGTGTGAGTACCAGGGCGTGTGTCCATGGGAATGCAGGTGTCTGAGCACCTGCAGATGTGACAATAGTTTTAAGACACCACAGAAAAGTGTTGCACCCATTTCCCTGACGGCACAGCTGGACCATATGGCTAAGACATCCACCTGGGCAGCAAGATATGCATGAAAACAACTTTTGCCTTCCTGTGACCTCTGCTTATTTGCTGTCAACATCAGAAATAGGCAGTTTTGCTTTGAATTATCTTTCTCTTTTTCTTTCTTTTGCCTTGGATTAAGAAATCCTCCCATTACCAAAGCTACTTAACGTGGAAGGGAAAGTAAGTGAAAATTCAATTGAACAAACAGAGTGGGCACTTCTTTCTTGCTATCTGTCATAAAGAGCAGCCTGCCGAGGCAAAAAGGATGAACCAAATGAACAGTAGTAAATGTTCAATTGAATAAATACCAATAACACTTATTTCCATCCTTCTTTTTGGCTAATCTGGCTTTTGGTGCAAAGATAGTGAAAATTCAATTGAATTTTAATAACAATGGGCCCCATTACCAAAAATACAACCAAAAGGCAAGAAAGAGACCCTGACTTAAAATCAATGGCAGAAAAGATAGGCGACATCATCAAAATTATATTAACCTTAATAGTCAATCAATTAATGAAATCTCTCAGTTATTAAAAAAATAAAAGTCCTGGGAGGTTTTTTATTCTTTCCTGATGAAGTTTTCCAGCAGGATCTGAAAGCTTTTTGTCCCACCCTTGCAAGCAGCTCTCCCCCAACTCCCACCTTCACTGCCCACCATTAGGGGCCGTTTATCGAAGTGACAGTTGCCTTTATATTGAAAGGATGGGGAATAACAGTGAGGTGGTGGCAGAGTGCTGAGGCCACTGGAAATGAAATGTTGCATAGATATGAATTTTGATAGCTAGTCAATACCCTCTGTCCGTTTCAATTAAAAAAGAGCAGCATACACTGAGGGCAGATGGGCAACATTTCAGAGCCCATAAAATCAAACAGGGGGATAGAGGAGAGGTCCAGCTGGACTTCAGTCTCCCCTCCCTCTCTTTCATCCAGCTCTTACTGAATGTATTTTACGGGGATGGTTTCTCTTAACACTTTGCTTGCTGGTCCATTCCTCCTCTATCTGGGATGCTCCTCTACACTGATAACCTGTTGCATGAGGGTTTCCGGCTAGTGGCGTGCAACTGGACCTCCCACCCATCTCTGAGCCCTCCAGCCTGACACCAACATGTCCATGTGGGGACAATCAATGCGGCTACCTTGGTTGTCATATTGTACTCATCCGAGCACTGAGCCAAGTCACCTCTTTGCCAGGAACTGGTTTAGACTCATAGAATCATTTAGTTGGAAAAAAACCTTAAGACCATCTAGTCCAACTATAAACCTAACTACCAAGTCCACCACTAAACCATGTCCCTAAGTGCCACGTCTACACATCTTTCAAATACCTCCTGGGATGCTGACTCCACCACTTCCCTGGGAAGCCTCTTCGAATGCTTGATAACCTTTGGGGGGAATACATTTTTCCTCATATTCAATCTAAACCTCCCCCAGTGCAACTTGAAGCTGTTTCCTCTTGTCCCATTGCTTGCTACTTGGGAAAACATACCAACACCCACCTTGCTATAATCTCCTTTTAGGTAGTTGTAGGGAACAATAAGGTCTCCCCTCAGCCTCCTTTTCTGCAGGCTGAACAACCCCAGTTACCTCAGCTGCCTCGCGTAAGGGCTGTGCTCTAGACCCTTCACCGGCTCCATTGCCCATCTCTGGACATGCTTCAGCACCTCCATGTCTTTCTTGTAGTGAGGGGCCCAAACTGAACACAGGATTCCAGGTGCAACCTCACCAGTGCCGAGTACAGGGTGACAATAATTTCCCTGGTCCTGCTGGCCACACGATTTCTTTACAAGCCAGGATGCTGTTGGCCTTCTTGGCCACCTGGGCACACTGCTGGCTCATGTTCAGCCTGCTGTTGACCAGCATGCCCATGTCCTTTCCCACCGGGCAGCTTTCCAGCTACTCTTCCCCAAGCCCATAGTGTTGCATGGGTTTGTTGTGACCCAAGTGCAGGACCTGGCACTGAGCCTTGTTGTACCTCATGCTATTGGCCCCAGCCCACCACTCCAGCCTGTCCAGATTCCTCTGCAAAGCCTTCCTACCCTCAAGCAGATCAACACTCCTGCCAGCTTAGTGTTGTCTGCAAACTTACTGAGAGTGCACCAAGGCTTGCCCCTTGGATATCCTCTCTCCATGGTGCATTGCACCACTTCAGCTCATTGCACTCACACCTGGAAGCACTACCTCTTTGCCCCAGCCTGAGCCTGCATCAAAGGGCTGACTGAAACCAAGGTGAAGGCTTCTTCATCCTGCCCTGCTGATTCATAGCAAAGGATTTAACCCTTGGTTATCTCACTTTTCAAGCTGTCAGGGAAACGCCAGAGGTCATCTGACCGTGAGGGATGCCACCTTCTCCCTCACAGCCTTCTGTACCCACCCTCTCCTTGGGCTGCTCCTCACCTCCTCCTCCCCCAGGAGAAACCCTATCTCCCCTCCTCAGTGTCACCTGAAAGCGGGGATCTGCTTTCAGCCCCATCCCACCACGCCGCTCTGTTACCGACAGCGGCGCGTACTAAGTGGCTCTGTCGCCCTGCCGAAATCCTCAGCAGTATTGCTGGCTCCAGCAATCTGTGCCTGGGAACTGTGGAGATGCACCCAGATAACCATTGAAGAGGGTTAACCCTTTGGGGTCCTCTGCATTAGACCCTGTTCCCTGAACAAGGGAGCAGGGTATCTAGTGGGTAGATGTGAATAAGTTGGAGAGATGATTGAAAGAAGTAAGGAAATACCCCATGGATCAGAATATTCCAGCCTGAGAGTCACAAAGGAGAGGGGAGGGCACCGCGAAACCAAGGATGGAGACAGGAGAGGTTTTCATGGTGTGAAAAAGACAACAAGAAAATGCAATTTAACTCTGGAATAAGACACTCAGGGTAGGGAGGTGAAGGGATTGTGTCTCATCTGGCACAAAAGGGCAATGACTTTATCCCCAGCTGTTTGAAGAAAGACTCTGTGAAGCTGTGAAATGCCTTTTTCATGGATTCCTGAGGATTTCTTCTTTCTTTAGACTAGAACAAGCATTGCATGGCTTTGTCTAAGGGCTCCAGTTAACCCAGTGTTGCAAGTGTTGGGAATCCCAAAGCAGGATATGAACCTGTCTTCTTGCAGATGGGGCAGGAACCTTGGTCAGAATCCACAGCAAAAGGTGATACAAATTGGACAAATTAGTCTTTAGGAAGTCACAAAACAACTCACCTAGATGGCTGCAAGGAAGTTCCCTTTGATTAATGTGTCTGTACCACCCCTTCCATGCTGTGCACGTGGTCACTGACACCCAGGTCCACCAGCCTTTCTAACCCTATTTCCTCACCTCAAGGAACAAACCAGGAGATCTTGTGTACATGTCTGGTCTGTCTCTCTACCCATGAGATGACATGATTAGGCCAAGGGTTTTAATTCAGCTGTATGGAGCTCAATCTCCATATCCACGCAATCATGGGGAAAGAGTAAAGAGCTTGTCACTCACAACTTGTAAGTGAAAAACTGTACAGCTGTCAAGATGTATCAAAGACCCTTCTTGCTGTCATATCAACTGCTCAGAGTATTTTCAATGGCTTCCAGGCTTGGCAGTCCAAACTCAGCCAAGACCTCCCTCAGTATTCAGATTAACATATACTGAATGTTGCTTGGTGTTCATTGCAGCCATCAAAATATGGTATATGAGTGTTGTAGTCCCTGAGAGGGCAGTTTTGTAGTGAGTGGGGTGCAGAGCAACTGGTTTTGGTGGAAATTTTCATTATGGTTTAAAGCTGTAACACAACACTTCCAGCTCGAGTGAGAAAATTAAGAGATAGCTCGAGAGGGTGATGCTGCCAGCAGCCAGCATGGCTAGAAGTGTCTAGAAGTGCTTGTAATTCATGTCCAGATGATCTGAAGTATCCCAAAAAGTCACATCCAGGCTTATCTGCTAAACCTGGGCTCCTGGACTTTCTCCTATCCATTTGAGGGATGTGCTGGCTTCCAGCAGCTAGGTTTCCAGTTGGACAACAGGGTGAAGCCAGGGTGCAAAGTAGAGGTGGGCTAACACATGCTAGGGCTCACCCTAAATCAAAGATGGGACAAGGCAATGGGTGTGTGACCAGGCTTGGGAGCTTGAAGCATTCCCACATCCCACAGATTAGAAATATCTGAGGATCCCAGATGCCATCTGGAAGGTGAAAAGCAACCCCAAAGCGAAGTATAGACATTTGCAGTCCCACCGAGCAGAGCATGTAGACTTTGCGTGGAGGACTTAGGAGCTGAGGCCTCCTGTTTTGTTCATGGATTGCATTGAAAGGACTGCACTGAAAAGAAGGGTTGTTGTGGATATTTCTAGACATTTCTACCCAGAGTGTGATGGAGGTGTGGGGTGAGAAATCTCAGGCTTAACTAGATGACTGCAGTGCTCATTCTGCAGCCTTTCACAAACCAAATATTCCAAGGGTAGGAAGGAAACCAGTTCTGCAAAGATGTGCCTTCGCTTTTGGCCTGGAAATGAGGAAAAGCATTAACTCTAATATGCTAGAGGTTGGGAGTGGGCAGAAGGAATTTTGTTAAGTAGTTAATGGACACAGAATTTGGTCAGGCCTGTGGCACAGACTCTTGCTAAGTTGGGGATTTTAGCAACCCTGTGGGATGCAGCCTTGGATAGGAGTGCTCTGAAAGCAGACACCCTCTGGCTGTGCACTGGGATGGCTGTGGGGGAAACTCGGCTGCTGCAGGGATATTAACTCAGAGACAGAGTCCTCTCATTGGGAAGCCTGTCCTGCTCATGGCAGCACGGCAGCCATTAGCATCCCTTGTTCCATGATCCTCCACTCCCACAGCATCCTTGGCTGGCATCCCTCTTTTGTTAGTCTCGGAGAGCTAATGAGATCACAGCCCTTGGTGGGGAGCTGATAACAAGCGAGTAATTCCTTGGTTCCCGACTCAGCAGAGGTTGGCGTCACTGGATGAGTGACATGGTTTAAAGAAAACCCCGTTTGTGGCCAAGATCTTTAAGGATTCCCCCATCCTGCTTTGCCCTCCCTCCTTATCTTGTTCTGCCCCAAGATTTTTGGCATGGAGGAGCTGGGGAATAACATGTGAACCTTTCTGGTTTGGTCTCCCAGGCTCTGCTGGAGGCTAAGTGAGGTTAATAACCGAACATGCTGGGAGGTATTGAGGAAATAGACAGGGGAAAAAGCTCTGTCCCTGATCTGATAGTGATAAACGATTGGAGATAGGATATCTGATTTCTTCTCTCTGGTGGTCTCTACAGTAACAGCTTCCAGGAGAGCGTGTCAGCCATTCATTAAAGGAAAACGACAAAGATTATCGCTAATATGTTGAAGATTAGTTAGATAAATATACGCTGCAGAGGAATATGCAGAAGGCCAGGTCTTGTGGCTGCTGCTAAATGCTCCGGCTTCATTGACTGAGCTAAACCAATTTGCATCCACTGCTGTGCATAGTGCTCATAAAGCTGATCCACAGTGCTTGGATGTGTTTGTAAACACATAGCATGCATGCACTTAATGCACACCCGCTGCCTCCTTTTGCGGTTAGAAGCACAGAAAATTTTATTGGGGGAGCAGATTGCAAACACAAAGTCGTTTGCTAAATGATCCCCAGCAAACTCTGAGTGAGATTTAAGAATGGTGCAAATGACCATATGAAGTGGTAAGTCAGGCAGGACGGAGGTAGTGGTTGCTAATGAGAGTCCTCACCTGGATAACTTCTAGATGGTTGAAAAGTGTTGGGATGCTTCCAAAAACACAGAGCAGGAGAGGAAGAGGTTTTTTTCCCAATCAGGATTTGCAAATAGAAACTGTCTTGAGTTTTTTTTAACAGAAAATTGCATTTTTTTTACAAATGAAGTACAAAAAAACCTGCTTTAAGCTAGCCCTTCTTGAGTGGCGGGTGGGATTGGAGTAAAGGTTTCCAGAGGTCCCATCCAACCTAAATTGGTCTTGTAACTGTGAACAGGAATATTTTCTGCAGAGCAGCTTTCTGATAGAAAGGGATACCCAGCACTCAGTGTCAAATGTTGTTTTGTTTCCTTTTTAAAATCCAGCAAGCAGAAACACTCGTGGCACTAAGTCTAAATGAAGCAAAAACTGTTGTTTCATATTGACGCAAATGTCAGCTCTTGTTTCTCTTCTTTTAAACTTGAAAGCCAAAGTCACATTTTAAGTCAAAAGAGAGGAGAAATGCAAAGGATGTTGGAAGGGAACCAGTGTTTGGAACCACCATTTTGCTGTGCAAGGAGAAACCAGGGGGAAAAGCTCCAGCCCTCGCTCTGTCCTTTGGCTTGTTTTGCTGTGGGAAAGGGGTGAGCGTGGCCACCTTGTTCTGGCACAGGTTTGACTCACCTGAAGGCTGGCTGGATTCGGGGTGCAACATCCACCACTGAGCAAACCAAGGTATTTTGTCTCCTCTGCATCCCTCTTGTCACAGAGGGATATCCCTGGGAGGGTGGGACACTGCTGTTGTCATTTTGGCTTGTGTTAGAGCTACTAAATGATAGAGTGTTCATGGATTTTTTTATTTCCCCAAATAATGGACTTGCTTTTTATTTTATTAGCATTTTAAGAGGTCTCTTATCACTGGTTTTTTTTTTTTGGTCACTCACTGCCTGACCCTCCTTGGTTGAGCAGCACAGAGCAGAAAGTGTCTCTGGGTGGCTGGAAAGCCCCAGTTTTTCAGGGAGCAGCAAGAGAGGTGCAGGAGTCTGGGAGTGACTCTCACATACATGTGGTCACTGAGGCCAGGGCTTGTGGCTCAGTTGTCATATTAACCTTCTGGGTTATGAATTGGGCTGGTGAAGCATCTTAAGAAGCTGGGAGAAACCATGGAGGCCAGAATTTTATGCCACACCAACCCTATCCCCCAACCTATCTTCACCAGTACCCCTAATTATCCTAAAATAACCGCAACTCATTGCTTGATTTCTATCAAATTAACCAAAGGAGTGTTGCGGGGTGGTGGTGGGGTGTGTGTGGGGGTGTGTGTGTGTGTAATGTGGCTTTTCTGTAAGATTTGCATAAAAGGGGCTTCTGGGGGCAGAAGAATGAGCCCTCAGTAGACTCCAAGCACCTCTGATGGCCCATGGCTGCCAGAGACATCCCAGTAACGTTGCAGTTGCAGAGAGGGTCTGGTGGCCTCCAGGGTACCAAAACTGCTCCTGTGCAGGCATAAACCCCATGTGCTGTCAGCACAGCTGTAACATAAAAAAGCCAAACCTTTCCACAGCAGGAATTTCCACTGGAGCAGGCAGGATTGAAGCTAATGGGAAGGTATGAAAGGGGGGAAAAAAAAAAAGCAGGAAGATTTACATGAAATATGCAGTATTTAACCTTTTCTCTCCCCCCATGCCTCCTTTGTGTTCCCCAATTTTCTTTCCCCACCCCACTGTGGCAACCCAACTTTCCCTGTGCAATAAAGAGAAACGGCTGGAAAACAAAGAGCTGGCGCTTTTTTTTTTTTTTTTTTTTTTTTTTTGCCACCTTTGCATTCAGATGGAGGTGGGATGCTCTGTGCATATATGTGTGTGTGTGTGTGTGTGTGTGTGTGTGTGATGAAATTCAGGCCAAGCAGGCAGTGTACAGAATTCAGCCGCCCTCAGCAGTAAATACTAGCAGGAGCAGCAGGATTGAAAGAGCTGGCGGAGATGAGAAAAGAAAGGATGTGCGTAATTGCACACTCAAAATGCCACCTTCAATTGCGGCTGCAGATAAGCCAGCCTGTTCCCTGCCGCAGCCCCACAGAGCACTGCCAGGGCACTGCTGATTCCCCGGCACCATCCTGCCTCAGGGTATGATGACTTCCAAAAAATCCATAATAAAATCAACCTGTATAATATTTTTTTTATTATTTTCCACCCCCACCCACCCCACCCCCCAGCCCACCCCAAGAAAGCTCCAGCTTCTGGAATCCTGGGATTTTGCTTTTCTTTCACTGACCTCCTGCCTCTGTTTCTAGCTACCTTCAGAGCCAGCAGAAAAACAGTTTGCAAAGTGTAATGGCAAATATTAGGACTGCAGTACTTTTGTGCAATTTTTACCTAAATGTCTGCTTTTCTGGTGAATCTGGTGATCTCATCAGATGTGCAACAGTTCTCAGCAGACTGAACTGCCAGGGTCGCCCTTGCCTTTTTTTTTTTTTTTTTTTTTTTTTGTGTGGTTCTTCTGGTGTCCCTTCAGAAGGCAGAAAACTGCTCCTTCCCCAGCAGACCCTTTTTGCAGCACAACAACTGCAGTTTCCTCCCCTGCTCTTGCTTTTCCAACTCCAAATTTAGATGCAGCCCTAGGGCTGCCTTTGTACTTGAGCATACATTGCATCAACAAAATCAAGAGCAGGAGGGAAACTGAGGCTGGTTTGGGAGCATCCAGGGCATCTCTGCAACCAGCTCCAGCTGGCAGCTTCACCTTCCATGCCAGCCTGGCAGGTTTTGACTCGACTGTGGTTTTGGCCATGCATGACCTTCGTGTCTCTGGAGAGGACTCATGCCTCAGTTTCTCGCCCTCTCCTTGCTGTGGAATTGTTTTTCTCCTCAATTTCAGCCTTGGGAGCTTTTATTTTAGAACAGGCTTTTATGATGTTGCTAGTCCTCAGCCAGAGCCCAAGCTCTTGACCAGCTCTCATCCCTCCACTGCCCTGAATTAATCACAGGTACCTTTCCTCCCCCTACACCCCCCCACCCCCCCATCCCCTGAAGCAAAAACCTGGGAAAATCTTACAGTCCGTAGACATGCAGCTTATACCCATCTCAGTATTATTTGAAGCTGTGCCTTTGCGATAATGCCACAAAATGCTGGTCAACACTTTTTGATAGTGGAATTTTCTACCGGAAAACACATTCTTGTCAAAAATCGTCTTGGGATCAGGCTGATTGTGGTGATGTTTTTTATATTAAAAATATTGAAATGAGTTGTTTCAACTGTCTTGCTTCGCTTTCAAAGCAACAAAATACTTTGTAATGCCAGGGGAAAACATACTGCTTCAGCTCTGCTGAGGCATCCTGGTTTCTTCGACTGTTCATAGTTAAACCTTGGATTTAACAATATATTGGATTATAAAGTTGAGATTTCTGCCATGTTTCATTGCTAGTGAGATGGAACATTTTTATTTGACTGAACTAAAACAGTGTAACATCAGAACAAAATATTTCCAGGTTGATTTTGTTCTGAGGATAAATTTCAAATTCCTATATGTATTTTTGGCTTCAGAATGCAAACCCATTTCCAGATGTCAGGATTTGCAAACAGAGTAAAATGTCATTTTCCAGCAAAATGGTGTGCTGCACACTTAGACAACTGCTTCAAAAATAATTCCAGGTTCCCGTGTGGGTTTCCCCCAGTCTTCTCTTAACAGCATATTTTTTTAAGACATTATTTTTTCACAGTGTGCACTTATGGATAGGAGAGTAGCCCACCTACAAATGTGATTAACAACCAACAAATAAGTTGATTGGTGAGAAATGTGTGCCTGCTCCTTGAGCATCTCTGTTGGTGCAGTTCAACACCGCAGCCACTGCCTTGGGGCTCTCAGACACCAAAATAGTGGGTGCAAGAAAAAGGACTTCACTTGCCAGCTGGTTCAAAGTCCTTCTGCCTTGCAAAAAATAATCAAGCCTTTAATATTTCTTCAGAAGGGTTGTCAGTGCTTTTTTGCTTAATGCTATCTATAACCCAGGAGTTTTCCAGATGTGTACTGGTTATCGCTGCTTGTGATAAATGAGAACATTGGAGCCACAGTCAGAAAACAGCCCAGCATTCGGTAAGAGCTGAGCTAACCCTTGGTAAGAAAATAATGTCTGCTCTCAGGATCCTGCGACCCAAATGATGAGATGGAGCTTAAAGAGGGGAGCACCAGGAGATGACACAGGATTTGTATCTCGTTCTGTGCTGTTACCCCCTTGCTGGACCGAGTCCTCTGAAGCCAAGACAGCTGAGGTGATAGAAAAGTACAGCCAGACCCTACCTCAATACTCATTAATCGATTTGCACTGTAATTATTTACCTCTTTGGCAGAACAAACCCAAAGTCCCTTCCCAGGAGGGTGATGCTCGTGTGGCTACATAAGTGTGCCCACAACGGTAGAGGGGAGCAAAGCTCGGTGGGTTCAATGAAATGAGCCCCTCACAACAGATCAAGATATTATTTGTTGGCAGAAACGGAACAGAAAATCCATTGGAAAGGGCTGGCTGCAGTCAAATGCCAGAGCACAAAACGACTTTGCTTCTTTTTTTTGGGAAAAAAAAGGGTGAATTTATTCTTATGGCAGCTTCTAAGATTATTATTTCTGTGCAGGGTGTGGACCAGGTCTTTTTCTATCTTCCTTCCTTAAGAACAAGGAAGAGACACAGATTTATAAACAGATTTTCTTTCACCTGTGATGCACAGGATTTATTGTACATTTTCATGTGCATGCTTATTATAGAGTGTATGGGTATTTGTGTAAAAAGAAAATCAGGGTTTCTCTGCCAGAATTGTGTATTCTTATTGTAGGTATATTATATCTACTTACATTACCTTCCCATGACAACACAGAGTTTAAAGGAAACCCTTTTTCTGGTGGGCTGGCGATGAAGTCCCTGTGTCTATGAACACTTATGCACAAGTGTGGCTTTGATTTAATTGTGAAATGAGGTAGTACCATTTTACAGTCACTTCTCATTCATTTTTCCCCAGCCACAAAATATTGCACAATTTAAAAAGGCAAGAAAGAGGCTGGAGCCCTGAATATCTGCATCAGACACACACATGCCTATTTATACCTCCCGGTCCGGCGAGAGACACCCAGCTACACTGGTGTAAAATCAGGAACGAATCCATCAATGTCAGCACTTTCCCATCGGTATAAAGGCGATTCAGCTAAGCTCGAGCCCAGCCCCCTCTCTCCTGCTCCGTCTGGATGTGCCCCTCGAAGGATATGAGGGAGCCAGAATTTTAAATCAGCGTTTATATTATGTCAAGCCTGTTTATTGCACTCAGCAGCTCCATAGTAGTCCCATCTCGTATAAACCTGACATTATCCCTTTAAGATTCAAACTCCCTAATAAGTTTTATTTAAAGACGGAGCCTGTGCGTGCAGCTGGAGCTTTTACCCAGGTGTCCGCATCCTCTGCTTCTCTCTCCAGCCCTGTATCCCTGTTGATGTGCTGATCAATTACTCATCAAATCTTAATGTGTGCTTTAACTCAACTGTGGCATCTTAATCAGAGCGTTGACTGCCAAGTGTCAGCCCCATCGACTTGGGGGAGCTGGGACAAATGAGCCCATCGACTGCCTGGATGGAAAGAGCATTTCTGCAAGCCTGACCTGCCGTCTAGTGGCTGCACAAGAAGAGGACAAATGAAGACATGTGCGGGGTGGAAGGGCTGGTAAAGCCTCTTTGCAAGGTTGGGGTGGTGGTGGGTGAGCAAGGGCTGTGGGTAGGCTGTGGGGTGGGCTCCTTGCCCTCTTGGTCACCCTTCGGAGCTGGTCTTTGGGGTGAGGAGGCTTCACATGAGGTTGGCTTCACCGGGAGCACTGGTAGAGCTGGGCATAGGTGGCATAGGGTGGAGGGAGCGTGTGGGGGCCTTTACCCCTGCAGGCAGGTTTACAGATGTGTGTGAGGCTGGATCAGCAACATACATGTGGGGCTGGATCAGCAGAGCTTAGGGTGGGTGCTGGAAGATGTGTGGGTGCGCAGGGTGGAAAAGCCGTTTAGGTGGCATCGGGGTGTCCACGTGTGTGCGTGTGCAGGATCTATGCAAGGCTGTGTGACGTCTGCACAAGGGTTGCAGGCTGGAGGCGCAATTTGTTTGCACGTACCCACTTGAGCACGGGTGTCTCAGTGCACGTGTTTTTGTGTGTGCGTGGGTGGGAGTGGAGGCTCCTGCCAGCATGCATAGGACGGCAAAAGCTGTCCATGTGCAGTGGTACAGGTCTGTGGGATCCCAGGAAAGGAGAGACCCCAGGAGAGGCACTGCCTAGGACCGAGGACACGAGGCAGGGCTGGATATATGGGATTGAGTGCTCTCCGTAAGCACAAAGCTCTGTGCTGCAGGGCCTCATCCCAGAGCTGAAACCCTGTGGCAGACCGCAGCAAAAAGCCCAGTCTGCTTTGGGCCAGTCCCCATCATTCTTTGCCAGCCTTTCCTAGTTTTTTTCAGACTTTTTTTTTCTCAATAGCGTCAATTTGAAAAGATGCTTAAAGGAACAACAAAGAAAAAGCTGACACAGACCTTAGCCGGTGAGAGCGAGCAGATCAGGATTGCCGGACTCCTCTGGGGTGGCAATGACGTTTGCATCCAAGCTTGTACCTTGTTTTAACAAGCCCTGTGCCCTCCAGACACCTCTCCTACAAACCTGGAGGAGGCCTGGGGCACCCTTTGTGGGGAGACATTATCAGGTAGAAGGTCCAGTATATCCAAAGGAGCTGAGAGCACACCCTATAACCGGGAAGCAGCAGGCTGTGCTGGCTTTCTGCCTGACCCTTTCTGTTGGATACAGAATTAGCTGAGGGCAAAAATACTTTGAAGTCAGGTACTTCAGTTAAGTGTCGACAAGCAGGAGGGATGTGTCTGGGATTCTGGGGTATGTAATGCCTGGAAGAAGGATTTTTTAAATTTTTTTATTTTAAGGCTAAGATGATCTCTCCGGGATGCTCTAGGGAGATCACAAGGGCTATGCAGCTGCTGTTTCAGTCCAGAAGGTTTTATGAGATTGGGACAGCACCGTATGTCCACCTCTGTCTCCTGTCTGAAGCCAAGCTAGCCCTGCAGGAGGTTTATTTTGGCTCCTATAGCTCTACCCGACCCATGCCAGCGGTGTGGTGTTTCTGGACCTCTGGACACACCATTCACAGCTGGTAGGTAGCAGTCTTGTTCATTATGTTTATTTCTTCATTTGTTTTGCAACTGAGCTGAAGACCCTGGCCAGGACTAAGGTGTTCCCAGTGCTCAGTGCTGTACAAACATTCCCTACCCCAAATTACCCCTTTGTCTTCCGCAGCACCCAGGAGAGACTCGAGGGCTGACAATATCAATAGCAATATTCCTTTTCTGCCCATCTGCCTCCTCCATGGTGATGAAGCACCCCTAAGAAGATGAAGCAACTCATTAGTCAATAGTTTAAACCAGGGGTCCTCAAACTATGGCCCGCGGGCCAGATACGGCCCGCCAGGGTCCTCAATCCAGCCCCTGGTATTTACAGAACCCCCCCGCTCCCCCCCTGCCAGAGGTTGTGGGGGGAACCAAGCAGCCGCAGATGACTGCCTGCCACTGCATCCGCACGCCAGCCCCCTGGTTAAAAAGTTTGAGGACCCTTCGTTTAAACTATCCCCTGAGATCTTTCCTTGTGCCTCTGAGGAAATGGTGACAGCGTTTTGCTTGCAAGGATGCAGGATGCTGATGTGGGAGGGGAGAAAAGAGGGAAAGCACCAAGATCCATCTCTGAGGCAGGCAGGGAGTTGTGGCTGATGTAGGTTATCTGCAGAGGAGAACAATGTGAACTTGGGGCCCACCACCACCACAGAGACAGCAGTGTTTGAGCATTCCAGATGAGACCAGAGCCCAGTAGTTTTCCCTGGGGAGGGTTCTTTAAGCTTGAGGATGTCCATGTGCACAGAGAAAGGGAGATGAGTCCTGTTAAAACTGTTCAAACCATCATAAAACAAACACTTTCTATGGCCTCATTGATACAATCATCTACCAAAGAGCTTACAGGCAAAAGTGAATTAGGCAAAGGAGGTCTTGCCTGGAGCTTACACAAAAGGGAAATGAATTCGCTTTGATGCCTTGGGCTGGTGCTTTATTGCTTTAACAAGATTAGCATATTTCTGGATTGCTGACTCAGATTTCCAACATCCAAATTTGAAGGGATGTGAACCCTTGTTAAAAATAGCTCTACAAGTGGATGATGAAATGACTGTCAGAAGGGCCAAAGTCAGCATGGTCACTCCTGAGACTTATCTGTGGTCTTACAACATCATTGATTTATGAGAGAAGAAAGGGTCCTTCCCGGCTAGAGGCTTCTTTCCAACGATGGCCCTAAGCAGGCTCTTTCAATGGGAAAATTAAGAAGAGTACAAACGTGATACCTCTTCTAACAGTCTCGTGGGCTCTGACTGTTCTTAGCTCAGGCAATTTTGTAAGCCTGTTGTCACTTGCCTATTTAATAACATCCAGTAGATCTCTCTTCCAAGAATGTATACAGCCTCCTTTTGAAACCATTAACCAAATCCACAACATCCCCTGGCAAGCAGTTCTACAGCTCTACAATTTGACATGTGAGGAACATCTGCCTTTTGTTAAAGCACCAGCTCCTAGATTGTGTTTATACTTTCTTCTTTTTTTTTCATTATAATTACTTTTTTAAGATCATGCTCTAGACCTAATTGTCTAATTGACTTAACTGTGAATAAACACATTAAAATGTGGATCTTACAGACTCAGGGACTGGTAATCAAATAAAAAAGAACTCATTATTTATTTTGTTTTTAAAATGTTGTGGGTATTAGGTAGATTCATGATTTGAAAGCCTTAGTCACTGATTTGGGGGCTGTTGGTGGGATTGTCAGGACTGCAGAAGGCTGCATGGTGATGCTTTAGCTTCATCCCAAACTGCCAGCATTTACAGACACATCAAACTGGCTAAGTGCACATGATGCCAGTTCAGGATTTAGGTGAGCAGGGTGAGAAGGAGACATCAGTCAATGTAGTGTCATCTCAAGGAAATGTAAAGAACAGCCCTCAGTCCTCCAGATTTGGAAAGATTATCATTGAACACAGCCTGCTGCATTGTCAATGAGCCTTTCCAGCCTCTTGAGGTATCCCTGGGGCACTGGGGCAGGGACTTCGGATTAAAAGCTTTCCAGCCCATGCTGCAGAGGGTGCATGTGTTTGGTGGAAGGGAAACTGGTGAGGTGTCTGTTTAGGACACTGGGGCACTGAGCTAAGTCTTGACAGACTGGTGTCCCAGGCCACATTGTCAGACCAGTTTCGTTCTTTGTTTAATGGCCATAATTACCCCAAACTCCTTCACCAGAAGGACTGGAGATTCGTGGTAGTCTTTGCTTTTGTATTACAATGCACAAGCCATGAGCAACTCCAGGCTCCACTTGGAACATCCCATACAGCGGAGGAGTAGTCAAGATCCATCCTCTCTGAACCAGATGATGACCATACTCAGACTATGGGAAAAAACACAGTGATGCCACCCAAATTGTCCTAAGATGATATCTAGATACCCTGTAAACCACATATCAGCCCTCTTTGGAGTCCCACACCAATGGGGTGACTGCTCGGCTAGAGAACTGCAGTCACCAAAGCAGCGTTTTGCATTGACTGGCAGCTCCGAGTGATGTTAGTACAAAGAAGTGGCCTGGGGTCTCAGATCCTGCTAGCCAGGGAGGGAGGGAGAGAGAGGGAGAGAGAGAGAGAGAGAAAGAGACTTGGTCAAGACCACTCAAAGCAAAGGCAGATTGGGCCAGTAACCCTAAGGGTGGAAATTCCCCCTTCTCCTGTTTCTGTGGTGGAAAGGCTTTCAGGGAATGGCCATAATGTCACTTGGGTTCTCAATGGCTAGAAGTTGCAGCAAGAGATACTCCAATTACATATAAAGAAAAAAAACCCAAAACAATCCAAACAAAAGCCCCATGAGAGTGGTTAGGCAAAGAAAAAGGTCGCAGAGAGGTGGTGGAGCCAACTGAACCAACCTGATATTAATGGATTTCTTTTCAGCCTCCCATGCACTTAATTTGGCCTCTTGATAGAGTATGTGGATTCAGGAGGAAAATCTCCATTTTTCTTCCAGAGATACCACCATGCTTAAAGAAAACTCTGAGGCTCTACCTCAGTAGTTGAAGATGAGGTAACAAGAAGGAAGTTGGAAAGGAATATTCAGAGGGGAAGAAAGCATTGACCTTGTGGAAGGACTTCAGTCCTCCTTGGTGGGTTGATATGGAGATCCATCTCCTGGTATGGGGCAAGATGAAACTGAAAAAACAGGACAAAACTGGGGAGTGGCAGAAGAGTCTGTTCCTTGGAAGAACAGTCCAAGCAAAACAGACCTACACCAATTTCTCTGCTGTAGAAACTGTCCCTGTTCAAAATGGAAAGGGAAAATGCAAACCCCAGAGCAAGGGAAGATGAATCATACAATGGTGAACTGTCCCCTGACAGCACTACATTTCTCCAGCTCCCCTGATAAATAGGCCCCTCAGCCTCTGCTTGACCGGAGATGTGCAGGCAGATGAATGTCTCCCAACCCCAGCCAAAGAGCTAATCTCCTTTTGCTATAGATCTGGAGGCTCCTGGCAGCAGTGAAGGATAAGTGCACTCAGCAGGGTCCCAGGCTGGCTGGGGTGGAGGGATGGAGGGGAGGCATTCAGGATGGCCCCATGGGAAAGCAGCAATGGATTTGGAAAGAGTCCAAGGGGTCAACATGAAAAGTCTTTCCCGATGGGAATGGACTTGTGCTCTTCAACCACCCTTACCCAAGAAGACCTCCTTGCTTACAGCCTACGAGAGTAGGAAAGCAGTCAAGGCATAGGCTGGTGATATTCTGTCTTCATTCTGACCTGTGTAACTGAGCTGTATAAGTGAAGAGGTTTAAACAGCTACGGCTTTTTAGTGACCTCTTTATTCCTTCTTCTCTTGTCTCCATGCTCAGAGCCCTGGTCCTGACCCAGGGAGAGCAATGAGAAATTCTGCTTTCAGTTGTGAGAGAGAGACACAGTGCACATCATGGGAATGGGTTTCCATCTTGAATGGCCTTAAGTAGTATAGGTGAGAATATGGAATGCCTCCAAGAAGACACTGCAAGCCTCTTGCCTTTTGTATAACATATTGTCTGCTTTTTCTTCAAGACCCACTGGTTAGGTTGGCATGAAACGTCGGTGCAAAACCTGAGGTTAAGTAACAAGCCCAGTGTCAAAGAAAGGGTTTGTGGCAGAACCGGAAAAAGAACCCAGGTGTGTGAATGTTGGTCTTTTGCAGACCAAGTTTCTACCCAAAGTGTCCTGCCTCCATGTTTGTCTCTTTTTTTTTTTTTTTTTTTTTTTTTTTTTTTTTTTACACGAGGAACAGTGGGTGAGGGACATTGCCCTGTGGAATAGGACAGCCAAATACCTGCTTTGCGCAGGTATAAATAGTTGCATGCATAGCAGTAGGAAATCGGGACTCTGAGGGAAGTGTGGAGACAGGCTGTCATTCTACAGAGAGTTCAAAAGCACCTTGTTCCTGTAAAAAAACCCACGTTTTCCACTCCCTCACCTTTGCAAGAAAAATTTGATTTTCTTCCTTCTGTTCAGATCTCTTCTTTTCACCCAAACTGAAAAGTCCCTTGGATTGACAGTACAAGCCTGTTGGTTCTGGAGGAACAAAATGCTGGAAGCTACAGATATGCAATAAATTGTCAGACCTTGTTCATTAATACATCAGCTGCATTAGTAAATCTGTAAGCTCTCTCTCATACCTTTTCCCCAGCATCCATCAAGATCAGCCTCTGGACTGATGGTAATTCAGATGGCTCCTCCTGTTTGCTTCATCCATCGGTGACACTAGATTCTCCCCCTTCACATGGCTTGTCCTCCTTTCTTGCCTTTTAGCTGGTTTGTTACCTTGAACAGGCCAGAGGGGCATTCTGGGTGGTGTTTCAACAGCAGAAAAGTTCACAAGATGCCGGTTATTCCCAAGTTCATCTCCTTGCAGATAGACCATCAATTTCAGCAGCAGAGACTTCAGGGACTCACACCAGCTCATGCACCCACATGCCCACACAAATGCATACTCAAACCTTCAAGCTGCTGCAATTAACAGGACAGCTTTTAATTGGCAATTACAATTCCATTAAGCTGGGTCTGGCAGATCATTTCCTCTGTCAGGAAAGCCCTGAGGCAGGGAAGATTAGTGGCTGGCAGGATCCAGGCTCCTGCACGCAAGCTGTGGAGGAAAAGACGACGGGTAGCAGCTGTGCTTTCTCAGCCAGGGAAGGTGGAAAGAAGAATTAAACTTGCTTGCAACCCACTTCTCTTCCCCACCCAAGGTGAGGCTGTATCCCACCATCCATCCCTTGGGAGGAAAGCTCAGTGGCACCAGGGATAGGGAAGGCAGAGATCAGACCAGGGTCCATGGAGCAGAAGGAACTTTGGCCCCCAAGAGCGCCTGTGAAACAAACACTGGAGCTTCTGGTTGGAAGGGGAAAAGCACATGTGGCTGGCTGCAACACTGTGGCTCCAAGGACAGTCCATTGCATGAAGGTTTGTGAGGTGTGGATATAACATCTGGACACTGCTGTACTGTGGGCACCTTCAGGACACCAAGAATTTATCAAAGGAGGTTGTTCAGGAACTTTACAAGTTCTGTTCCTGGCTCTTCAGCAGACTATGTATTTAACCTCTCTATGCAGCCACTTACACTGATGGAAATGTCATCCTTAGCTTTGCAAAGCACTCTGAGATCCCAGTGTGTCACAGTTCCCAAACCAGGGTTTATGCACCCATCCTTGGTTTGCAGGACCCTGACACTGGTCCAGCCATGCTCCATAGATCCCTCTGAGCCCTCTGCCACATGGATCCATGCTGTCCTGGTGCTCCCTCACCAGCAGGCTAGAAACATGCTAGCTAGGTGTGTCACTGGCATGAGCCAACTCATGTGTCAGGCATGATGGTCTCTGGGTTGACTTGCAATCTGGTTCAAAATCCTTTGGGATTTCTCTTTAATGAGAAATATTCTCACTCTTACATCTATGTACTGTCAATATTCCCTTGGTCAAGAGTTTTCTCCCACAGATTGCCTGTAAAAACATAGCCATGGTAACTTTATAACAGGCCAGATGAATATTGCCCATCCAACCATCCTCAGAGCCTGAGGGAGGCCAGAGGCCAATCCCAATCCAACTACACATTTCCAGGCACAGCCTTGGTTTAAAGGACAGGTTCGGAAGCAGAACAGTACTTAAAACTGGGCTTCAGGGCTTTCAGGACAAAGGCCACCTCAATGTGGTGACTCAAGAGTGTTCATGGCGCAGCCAGAAGGAGGGAGCAGTTTCAGTCCTAGCAGAAGTCACTGACAGTTTGTAAGAGGCAAAGAGGAACCTGTTGGGGGGTGTGTGTGGGGTGGTGCTTACATGTTGGCCATCCCCAGCACCTGTAGGCTCTGAATTCCCAGAGGACATGGTGAGGAGGAGGGGGTTGGAACGCAAAGGGATATCCATGAGCACAATGATATTTTACACTCCCAAGAATCCCAGCAGGAGGTAAGAGACCAGAGAACACAATGGCCACACCATTGTGGGGCCATCTGTCAGTAAGCGACTCTCTCCATGAAGGCAGATTAGTCCTGGAGCCTCTGAGCAGTTTGCTAGCTCGTGTGCAGCACTGCTTTGTCAGATTTGGGATCCATTTAGTGCATCAGCTACTTGTTTTCCCTGCCTGAGCTGCCAGCACTCTGCCTCCATCCTGGCCCTCATCTCCCATTGACAGCCAGAAGACCAGTTCTCATCATCTCGGGTTCTGATCAACCCGAGAATGCAGATGTTATTGCTCTCTTAGCAGATTGTCATGTAGATGGATTGATGCTTTCCCTGACTTGGAAGAAACTTCCAATGAACTTCTACAAAGTGACCTCTTCCTTTTCAGTCCCAGCATAAAATTCTCCTTTGATGAGATATCTAGAGGCTCCCCTGATTGCTTGTGAGACATATGGTCTCTACACTCTTCCCTTTTATTCTATTGCTTCGAACTTTTCCACCTGTCCATACCCATTGGAAGCTGTTTAGGGCCAGGACCTTCTGTCCTCCAGTTCTTATTTGTACTCAGCATCGGTGTCTCTCTGTTATGGGATGCTCACATACTTATATACAAATAAATAACATAAACGATTTTCTCTACTGCTGGCAGATCTAACTCTATAGATGGATGGGAAGGAGAGCTATTGAGCAAGAATTCCATTTTAATACCTCATTCAATAGTTCTTGGTGTCTCTCATGCTTCCTCACCTCTCAGACACAAAATTCTATGTTACCAACCCTCTGACAGTATGAGAATATGCAGATACTATTGACTTCTGCTATGGTCAGTTTCAAGATTTATTGACCTGAGAAGGGAATATTGACCTGAGATGAAACTGAGGTCAATGTGTGGATCTCATGGGAACATAAATTTCAAAATTGACCCACCAAACAGAAGTCAATAAATGAATGGTTAATATAAACATTGTCTTACAAAAATTAATTCTCGGTGACATGGGTTCACATGCAATTTTTATTGTGAAATATGGAAGGCAATATTGGTTGCCGTGTCTGAAGAATGTGAGTCAGTGTCTGATTATCGAGAGTAATGCAGCTGCTGGGAATGGGGGGAAAGGAATTGGATGTGATTATAATTTAATCTCCAGTGAGTAATGGAGCAGTCTCTTGTTAGCTAGAGTGGGGTTATGAAGATAACTCTTGAATGTGCTAGACAGGGTAAAGTTTAAGCGTCAGGGAGAAAGTCTGCAGAAGGTGGCAGCTCATGACATTGGTTCATCTGTGTTGGAGCTCTTCACAGATCTCAGTAAAGATAATGGGTGATCCTTTACTCCTTTCAGTGGACCTTCATTCACAATCTGATGTTTGCCAATTTATACAGTCTTCTGTCAAGGTGGGCTACGAGGAAAAAATTTTTTTCAGGTCTCTTGATATCATTTGTGATGTGTGGGGACATGTGGAGTGCAGGTGCTGGGATCTGCAGGTCTTTATGGCCTCATGTACACTTTTGCAGTCCATTGTTACTATCCACAATTCCCTACACACACAAATACATCCCATGTATTTGTTTATTCAGTATCCACATCGAATTTCCATGTGGGCATTTGCAAGTGTTTTTTGTTGTTCACAAGTGTCTTGCAAATTTTGCAAGTGTTTAAAAGCATCTGTAGTGGGAGAACTACAGTCTTTATTTCTTCATCTTCTTCTTCCACTGCATCATAACATGCTTTCATACATCTGTCTGTGAGTTTTTCAGTCCATGCAATAAAGAACAAAATGCTATTTCAGTTTAGGAACTCATTACCTGTGCAACCACATTTTTGAGTTCTTGAGTGTTGATAGATTTGGTCACAAAGGACAACTTCCAGAGGGCTTGAAAAAAATATGAGAATCAGGACCACATTAGTTTTTTCATTATCTTCTTTCTTCGGTTTTCTTTAGGGTGATCACCTCATTGCCATTAGTTATAGCCTGGTACTGTCTACAGCCAACAGATTTGATATCTTGTTGTGCTGGGGCTGTGTTGGTCTCAGATCAAAAATAAGACTAGCAGGAATAAATGGAGATTAGAGATCAGAGAACAGAATATAGGGCGATTTCTATGAAGATTAGCGCTAGTGGGAGAGAAATCAACAGTGATACTGATCTGCTCTGGTACTGAAGATGAGTTTCATTTGACCAGTCTAGATACCTACAGTGTAGCTATCTCAGGTGTTTCCCTCAAAACTAATTTGACTAATTTCTCTTTATTGTTAATGGAAAGCAAACTAGCACTTCAATGGCATGGCTTATCCCACTTTAATGATCAAATAAATTATACCTGAGATGTGCCTGTTTCTGAACCACTAAAGCCATTGTGGTTTACAAAACCACGAGGCCATTTTTCACAGTAGAGACAGCTGAGAGATAGTCAGAGAACACTGCCATTTGGATCCAAAACTCACTGTCATCAGAGGTGTCTCTCCATGGGCAGGTTGTAGGTCAGACAGCAACCGAAACTATAGTAATCCTAGCATCTTCTAGTCTTTCCTTCACCCAGTGAGGAGTTGTTCTGGCAATGCCTCTGCATCCTGCTCCACTCTTGGACATCCACCTAATCGGTGTTTCATATGGACATCTCTGGAGACTCTCAATGCAAAGTGATGTCAGGTCCGTGGCCTTCCAGGTCTGCAGTGCACAGCCAAATTGAACTCATCTATCTTAGCTTTAAATCACTGTCTAGATTGAACTTCTTTCAATGTTTAAACCACTCCAAGGATTTGAATTGCAGGGCATATTTAAGAGTAACTTAAATTATTAAAGCCCTTAATGTTTGGGAGTTTTTTAAGATGCATTTTGGACCTGTCAAGCGAACAATCTTAAATGACAGATTGATGAATTCATTGTCCCTTACAACATCTCCAGGAGGAGAGAGGAATATGGCTCCCAGTGAAACCAGCTTTTCTAACAGAGTTGCTTTCTACTTCTCAGCCTTTTGGGCCATTAGCACTCTTCTGGTGCATGTATAGGCAACATAGCAGGGTCTATGTCAGCCATGGACTCTACCTCACCCTGCTGCTGCTGCGGATTAGCCCTGGGAAGGGCTTGTCTTTCTAGTGACAAGAACTGTGCTTCAACAGGACCTCCTAGGAAACTGCCTTCAGGGACAAGGGAGAGGAATGGAGCTGGCAGATCTTTAGGAGCAGTCTCCATAGAGTGCAAGAACTCTTAATCCCCAGGTGTAAGAAATCAGGAAAGAAAGGCAAGAGACCATCATGGATGAGTTGAGACCTGGTGGTTGAACTAAAGCGCAAGAAGGGAATGCACAGGCAGTGAAAGTAGGGACAGGTATCTTGGGAAGGGTACTGGGACACTGCCTAGTTGTGTAGGGGTTCGGTCAGGAAGGCCAAGGTGCAGCAGGAGGTGAACTTAGCAAGGGATGCAAGGAATAGTAAGAAGGGCTTCTACACGTATGTCAGCCAGAAAAGGAAGGTCAAGAAAGAATACCCACTGTGATGAGCAAGACTGGCAAACTGGTTACAACAGACAAGGAGAAGGCTGAGGTACTCAATTTTTTTGCCTCAGTCTTTACTGGCAATCTTTCTTCCCACACCTCTCCTATTAAGAAATGCTGAGAGAGTTGGGGTTGTTCAGCCTGGAGAAGAGAAGGCTCTGGGGGGATCTTACTGAGGCCTTTTAGTACTTAAAGGGGGCTTATAAAAAAGATGGGGACAAACTTTTTAGCAGGGCCTGGAGCAAGAGGACAAGGGTTAATAGTTTTAAACTAAAAGAGATTAGATTCAAACTAGATCTAAGGAAGACACTTTGCACAATGATGGTAGGGAAACATGATCACAGGTTGCCCAGAGAAGTGGTAGGTGTCCCATTCGTGGAAACATTCAAGGTCAGGTTGGATGGGGCAAGCTGGTCTACTGGAAGGTGTCTCTGCCTATGGCAAGGGGTTGGAAATAAATGACCTTTAAAGGTCCCTTCCAACTCATACTATTCTATGTTTCTATGATTCATAAATCAGGTCTTCTTCCTGGCAGGGAACACCTGTTCTGCCAGGTCAACAGCTCTGCTCAATCACTGTAAAATCAATTTCAGATCCACACACAAACATCATATCCTTAGACCTTGTCTTGACCCTCACAGATTGGTCCTGTGTGAAAGAAAACAGTCATATACTAGAAGAATTGGTGCAAACAATCTGAATAAGGAGTTGTGTGAGATATGTAGATAGAAAAATTCGTCCTCTGGCTTACAGTTCAATTGCTTATTGCCTTCAGCCTCTTCTTTTGGGTCTCACGGTCCAGGCTGGACATTTTCTTCTGTAAGTGAATTATAATGTGTTGGGAATATTCCTCATTCTTCTTTGCATGGGAAGTAGCAGAATCAAGGTCACTGGGACCACAATGGTATTAGTAAATTTAAGAGTGCCTGAGAGTGTTTCCAGCACTGGGACTCAAGTGTTAAACTGGTCAGTTGTTAGAACAGCCCTGGACATACTAATGAGCTAGGATAATTAGCCCATTTTCAAATGCTTCTCAGGAGTCATGACCAGCCACCAGCCATTATCACCACGCAGTCATGGACATCTTGTTTGAAGGTATGGGATTTCAATAGTACAGCTGTGGGTTGTTCAGTGCTGGCTATCTTCAGGGGCAGAGGACAGTCCAGGCACATTTAATGCATAAGAATAGTCTTAAAGTCTGGGCAAAGCCCCTGATTTTTTTGTTTTGCTTTTTGCAAATCTCAGCTCCCAGTCAAGAAGCCACTTCATGAGAAGAGCTGCCTTCTGCAGCCTTCTGAAAATAACAAACAGCAGAAAGATCAAAAATCCCGGAGGGATGGCGGAGCTTCAACGTTAATGTATATGGAAAGTTGTGCTCATTGCTGGGCTTCTTCTTACCAGACAGATATTGTCAAATGGCAGCGAGTTTATATAAGAATAACTGACAAATGGCTGAGGGCTGGAAGGATTGATTTACAAGGGCAAGATGAAAAGAGCTGAATCAGTACAGCAGTGATCAAGACATGATGTGACATCTCCCTAAGTATCTGAAGGGCGTAAACACCAAGAAGCAGTGTCTTTGTGGGAAATGTCTTGTGTCTGCTTAACAGCCTGCTTCATTGAGATGTAGCAGGCTACTTACTGTCTATTAAAGAAGTGCCACTTGATCATTATCAGTGTATTTATAGAGGGTCTAATGGCTTTAATAAAGTGTGAATTGCAAAGGTAAAGAGCAGTAGAATCAAAGCCATATCCCTCCCAGGTGAAAGAAACACAGCACCTTTTTTTTTTTCCCCACAGATCCGTGCTCTGGGATGAAGTCATATGCCTGCAAGCAGGTTAGTTAACAGAACTGAAGAGAAGCTGTCTAGTATGTGGTATGTCCTGCAGTGGAGTGCTTCATTCTACTAATTATCTACATATGTTAAAGTTTAGCATTTGTACTTCAAATTCATTTTAAAGCAGGGACTTGCCTGTAGGAACTTGCATGGTCTCAGCTGAAACCACTTTCTCTTTTAGCTGGGGTGAGGGTAGAGATTCACAAGAGTGGAGTTAGCCTTTCCTAATTTTAGGTGCTCATCAATCCATTAACATGTCCTTGATTTGAGTTTTCAGTGGACATCAAGGTATGAGTTGTCTCGTCCTAGAGCAGATCCCTACTTGGGTCAGAGGAGCCCTGACCATATTTCTCTGACTATCCTGGGAGTTCAGACAACTAGCTTGCATGTGGGCACTTGTATTTCTTAAAATTAGGAAAGGCTAACTCCACCCTTGCCAACTGGTCTGCGTACAGGTAGAACAGATTTTCTCCAGCAAAAGAAATCCCTCTTTTGTTTGGATCACATGGCTCTTGCTGTCAAAAGCCATGACTCAAACCTCGCTTTAGTGCATCCTCACTGTCTTCCCTTGCACCACAAGGAATTGGTAAGAACAGCAATGGGAGCTAATGCTGGCTGCTTTGAGAAGGGTTGGTGTTGGGGTTGTGCCATCTGACATGCCCATGGATTGTGCTGGATCCTTTAATAGCATGCAGAGGGTGCTAATTCCCTCTGGAGGTGAAGCTCATTTCTCTATTTTTCCTCCTCTATCCTTAGCTCGCCCCTGGGCTTTAAAGAGAAGCCACCTGGCTGTGCTCCTCTCTTGCACCTGCTCTCCCCTGGATTACATATCGGCCAGAGCCAAGACACAAGTAACTTAAGAATGTTCCCTAATGGAGGCTGTGCTGCCCTTATCTCCTCCTGACAGAGGCAGGCGAGTGTGTGAAATGTAACCCCCTGCTTGCCGCCAGCGCAGGCAGACCCTTCGTGCCTGCGTGGAACTGGGCTGGTGTCGGGCAGCCAGAAGGAGACTGCTGACAGACACAAGAGCCAAGGGCATCCCAATTTGGAGCTGTCTCCAGCCTTTAAAGGACTAGGAATGGACAGCAGCTCCCTCAGGCTCATATCGCAGAGAGATGAAGGCTCCTGTTATTTTTGCCCTCAGCCATGTTCCAAACCCATGAGCTTTCCTAGAGGACACCCAGCTCATTAATGAGATAATCCATTGCTGTCGCAGGGCCAGCTGCATGCAAACTCAGAGAACTTGTAGGCTTGGGATCTTGTATGCCCTCATCTACTTTGTAAGGAAGTCTAGAGAGTTCTCTCCACTGCAGGATACTGGTGCAAAACTTGACTTTTCCACTTTCACCTTCTCATATGTCCAAACACACTGGAGCAAAAGCCTCTTCCCTTAGATCTGAGATAGTGGGAACTAATGTTCAGAAACAAGACCAGGGGTCCAGGGACTTGAGTTTTCTGCTGTTGTACTCGTTATGTGTCCTCAGGCATACCATATATCTTGCCTACTCCTCAGGTTTTTGGTGATGTAGGGAATTATCCCATAAACACTGAATTACACCTATTCCCACAGGAATTGTGAAGATCAGTTCATTGTTCAACCATGACTTACTTTCAAAAAAACCTGTAGCCCTACTCATTAAAAGCTGGTCTCAAGATCACTAAAAGCAATTGAAGAGTCTTAGTGGTTGATGGGGGTTTTGAATCCAGCATGAGGAAAGGCAGCTTGGCCTTCTCCAAGCTTGTAACTGAAAAGCAGGTAAACTGCACTCGCTTGGTGTGTTCCTTGCTTCCCAGGTCCCTGCTTCCAAGCACACTATGATATTGCTTCTGTTTGCATTCCCATGATGAATCCCTGAAATTCTGGACTCTACACATGCAGAGAGAGGCTCTGAAAACCCACATGGAAGAGAGGGCAGTCTATTTCCAGCCTAAGACTTTAAAGTCGACCTTCTAGGCTGTTTTCTCAGCCATTGTGTTGGACAGCTAGATTAAACATGAGTAGCTGAAGTGGGCACTGCCTTTCCCTGAACAAACCATTGCCATCTCTGGCGCTGCCCAGATATCCTTACCACGCTTCGTTTAGAGACTGCCAGCTGGAAGCTTAGAGAGATGTCTTCTCCTGAACCTGTGCACAATGTAATGCTTTCATCCACTCAAACCCAGGGTCCATCCATGGGTGCCCAGAGAGGTGGGACTCCCCAGTGGGCTGGGGAGCAGAGCCTGCAGGAAGTGCTCAGCACCACGGACAGAGGCAGGAGCAGACCCGGGGGGCAAAGCCAAGCCTGGGGGTGGGGGTGACAGCAGAGACCCCAAACTACTTCTGAGTTGCAAAGGGTGCTGGTGAGAAGCATCTGAACCTTGAAATATTGGTAGGGTGCTGATTTGGGAGATTCAACTCAGAGCAGCTCATATGTTTAAGAGAAATGATGAGGCTTCATGTTTAAACCTCACTGTGTTTCTGCCTATCCATCCATCCATCCATCCATCCATCCATCCATCCATCCATCCAACCATCCATCCATCACTGTAGATCACCTAATGTTCTCTCTATCCATTCCTTATTAAATCATGAGCTTGTCTTTGCAGAAGCTGCTTTTAGGGCATATCAGACCCGGACTCAGCCTCAGTAGAGTCTATTACTGTAACACAAACTATACACAAAAGTCAGATTCTTCCTGGACCCATTCCACTACTCTCCTGCTTATCTGATGCAGTACAGAACCATTCATGTTTCCATCTAATCAGTCCTGTTCTAACCCATTTCTGCCCGCTCCTCAAGCTCAGTCAGTGGAACTGCAGAAAGAGACCTTGCTGCCATGCTAAGGCCTGTGCTGCCTTCTACCACTGCTGTTCCATTTTTCTGTCATCTTCGCTCAGCATTATAGTCCACCAAATACCTCCTTTCCCTCCCATTCTTCCTCCTGTCACCCTCACCCTCTCCCTTTCCCATGCTGTCTATAAGGCAGTTGAGGGTGAGGAGTGTGAGAGATGCTAAGAAAGAGCAGGAGAAGGTGGAAACACTCAATTTCTCTACACACCAAGGCGCCCTGGAGTCACATCACTTACCTCAATATTAGATTTCCCCCATTAATGTTGCTGCAAGTAGGGTAGCTGAAGCCCCTGTTCATGTGAAAGGAAGTTGCATCGCCAGCACCTGTCGAACACCAGCCTAGCACTGGTGTATAATTTAATGGTCACTATGGGGGGAAAGGTAGAGGCTTCCTCCCACCCTCTTTTTCCTTTAACGGAACATTATCTAAACAAACGCACTCCAAAACTGCTGAAGCGCAGGCAAATAATGACATGGGAGCAGGAGCCAGGCATTAAAAATTCATGTCGGCGAATATTAAAACTTTTTACTTAATCATGTCAAGGCGCCAGGCAAATGCAAACAAATGAGACCCACTGAGCGCTGCCTGCGTGGGCCAAGACAGAGACGAGCCACTCACACTGCTGGGGAGAGACCTGCATTGCGGTCCCTGTCTCTCCTGAGATGTCAGGCTCAGACGGGAACAGGGGAGCCAACGGGGTAGTTAATTGCTTGGTGTCTCTAAATGAGCTCTGCAAACTGACAACTCTGAAGAAGGCAGCTCACTGCATGAGCTGTGGGGTGGGTACGTGGTGGCCAGGAGCAGCCCCATCCCTTCCCACATGCTGTGCTGTCAAGGCTACTGAAATGGGGGAACATCTAGCAGGGAGGAACTCCAGCCCCCTTGTTTATTTGGGCCTGTCTTTACTAATTAAAGCACCAGCCCCTGTCTGCTCCTTGCTGTGCTGTTGACAACAGGCTTGTTCACCAGGAGTTGTGTTGTAATGATACCAACAAACTCAAATAATGGAGCACTCCCTGCCACCCTGGCGGGGATGACCCCATGGACTGGTATTTACAGGCAGGGTGGGCCACCATGGAAACAGCTTGAATACCTTCCTGGAGATGGTTATGTCAAAGAGGAAGAAGTCCCTGGGAGGGTGAGAGCAAACAACCATGTCTCTCCTAAAGCTGGTCCTGAGAATCTTGATCTCTCATGCATCCACTGCAGATATCAGAGCCCTGTTTGACCAGCGTCCTCTATGCTGTTTAAGGCCCAGCTCACTTTTGCAGATCTGTGCCTGCGTCCCCTGGGGAGCTGGCAGGAGGATGGTCCTACTCCAAATTACTGTGTTACACCTGCATCATTTAGACAGAGGCAGTATAACATAAAAGCAACCTTACTGAAGCCAACCTATGATTTCACTGGTCCCATTTTCAAGGCAAGGCATGAATGAGGCTGAGTAAAGTTGGTGGTAAGAGCTCTTCAATTAATCTGTTCCAGCACCATCTATCACTAATTAGGTAATTTTCCTTGTTATGCTGCATACACTTTTAATGCACCCTGTTTACTTAATGACTCCTGTGATCCCCTTAACACAATTGCTGGTAATAAGCAACTGATGAAGAAAAGGATTAGACCTTGCTGTATGATGCTTTATTGGAAGTGCACTGAGCATCACATTTTGATTTTTAATAGATAACTTCTCTAAGTAATTGATTAATCATAAACTCACAGACTGCAAGAGCCAGAGATAATTTTATGGCACCTAAAAAAAAGGAAAGGATCTAGACGTTGTAATAACTAGCAATCTAGAGGCAAATAAAGGAGGGGAATGTTTGATTAAACATTCAATATATTTTTATCGCTTTATGTGTTACGGAGCTGCCTTGATTGGTTTACCGTGTGGGAAGAAACATCACAATAACAGTCAAGGCAGGTAAGTGTTCATGGGGCCAGATGCACCCTTCTGTGAGCTGGGTACCAGGATGGCAAGATGGTTAGAGGAGTGATTATGAGGATTATTTTAAATCGCTGTTTCTGTAGCCCAGATAAGCTGTGAAAAATGAAGCTTACAGCAGGATGTGATGCTGTGTCATACCACAGGTAATATTTCTACACCTGGATCCTAATGGTGCTGTCCCCAGCCCAGAGCTAGGCAGCTAGGTGCCCTGCAGAGTGTCCTAAGCAAGGTTTCCTGAATATTGGACAATGAGCACTAAGTATAGGGTTAAAGTGGCCCTGCTTTGCCAAGAAACACTAAATGGTGATAGGCATGACATAAAAGCTTAGGCTGCTTCAGTGCAGACTAATCAAGGCTGAAGGACTCCTGGGCTTGTCCAGAAACACTGTGTGAACTATCTGGAAGACATCAACGCTGGAAATTATGGTGTTTTGGGAAAACAGGTGTCTTCTAGGCCAGGAAGGTACAGGGCTGGGATTTGGAGAGTACAGATGTAATTGCTCCCAGGGTCTAACTCAAACCTTTCAAGCAGTGGAGAATCTCCCATTGACTTCAACAAGCCACAAGTGAATCCCTCTCTTCTCCATGATTATACTGGTGTCCCACAAAAAAAAACAAAACAAAACAAAACAAAACAAAACAAAACAAAACAAAACCAAAAAACATTACAGAATTATTTGCTGAAGGATAGTGCTAGAAATGGGAGAGAGAGGTTGCAACTATGAGCTCTGAATAGTGCTAGAAATGGGAGAGAGAGGTTGCAACTATGAGCTCTGACATGAATGGCTTGCTACACATCAGTCCTGGTAATTGGTCATGGATATACAGGTAGCTCATGTAAATGACTTTTAATATTTTAAAATTAAGCTGAACAATGTATGGAAAAGTGTTGTTCAGCCAACAGCCCTGCCCCTCACCTCTGCTGCTATAGCTGCTGTCTTGGACCACAGGTCTTCCATGATGGCAGCTGTAGAGAGAAAGGAGCAGCCTTGGTTGAGTTGGTGATTATGGAAATGAGAAGCCCTAAAGGTGTTATTTTGCTCCAGCTTTCCAGTAGTGCCAAACCCATGCACAGGATAGGGTAATTCCAGCCTGAGCGGGCTTTCAACTCAAACCTTTTTTCTGCAACCCACCACAGCTTTCCTTCTGGAAATCACATGAGCTTTTGTCAGCAGTCAGTCCTAGGACAGGCCAAGTGGCTTGATTCCAGGATAATTTCAGTGGATGGCTTCTGGTCCCCAGTGTGGTGGCAGAAGATTCCACTGTGCTTGCACAGGGCCGAGGGGAGCTAGTCTAACCTCTAACCGCCCTGCTCAGGTACAGAGGGCAGTTCATGACCCCTGGCATACCGGTGCCGTGCTTCAGCAGAGGTACAAAGACAAAAGGTCTATGGGAAAGCAGGAGTTACTGCCTGAAAGTTCAGTAGGGGCCCATAAAACTGTAATACAACTTGTGCTTCCTCTCTTATGGGAAGTGCTTTGTGTTGTGCCCAGCCCTCTTCTGTAGTGAACACCACACCATGAAGAGTGTCCTCTGATCCCTAGAAACTTTCCGGGCTCTGTGGCCTGGCTGGAAGCTCCCTGATGCTCGCTGCAGTCTCTCCGTCTTCCAGCAGTAGCTGCAAGCTCCTGGATGTGTGCTCTGGGTCTTTCTCTCTGCTTCTCCCCCAAGCAGGTGCAACAGATCCCCAGGAATATCTCCCTCAAAGGGTCCTAATTCTCTTTTTACAGAAACATAACATAAACAGGGAACAAACAAGTAGCAGAGAAGATGCCCACTGCATCTCCTCACACCATTGAGGGTGAGTGGTTTCAAGGTGACAGAGGTCATTAATTCAGGCAAGAATCAGGGAAGCCCTCTCCTGGTTGTGCATGCAGGTAGGTATGAATCTGGCTGGCACAGTGCAATTTATGCAGTGGCACATGGACTTTTGATTTTTTTGTACCAAACTTCAGAAACTTTCCTGGAGACTGCTCTATGCATGCAAAGCCTCAAGCCAGGCTTGAGGGCTGGACATAAAACAAGTCCCAGGTCCTGAAATCTCACCTTGCTAACCTTGCACTGGGGCTAACGTGTTGTGGGTACCAGCTGATTTGCTTCAACCTTGTGAAACTAATTCATCCCTAGACAAAAGCCAGAGCTGGTAACCAGTCTGTAAAAATCTATGTGCTGGCTCTGAGGGCTACAGATAGGAAAACAACCTGAGGCAGATGAAGAAGAGTTAATAATTGGGGTGCAGGGGAAGACAAGAAGGGGCTTGGATTACAACACAAATAATAGATAAATCAAGCAGCAGGAGACAGTTTCTTCAGTGCCAGTTTATTTATCATTGTTTTCTCTGGGCACTGACAGGCAAGGAAAATGGGGTGGGCAAGCAACATCATCTGGCTTGATGGATGAGGCGTGGAGAGGGAAGGAGTCTCTGCCAGGCCTTGGAGACAAGGGAGGCAGGAGGCAGCCTGGGGAGCAGGGCACTGATGCAGTGGGTAGTGCATGGTACTTGGCATTGGGTGGCCATTCTCTTTCCCAGCCTTGACCACCTCCTCAGGGAAGGGAGCAGCTGGTATAGCAGGCAGCAAACTGAGACCAGGTATCAGGTACTTGACAGGTATGAGATCGAAACATCCTCAGAGCCAGGATCAGCATCGTCACTCCCTACTGCCAGGGAGCTAGGCTTTACTTACACCTTTGCTGGACCCTAGAATTCTTTAGCCACTATGACTACTTTCTTTCTAATACATTTTTTTTATGTGCACAGGAAAAAATGCACTGTACTTGGTCTGAGTGCTGTATACTCCAAGGAAAACACAAGAGCCCAGATCTCTAAAAGTCCTTAAGTCTCCTGTGCATTTTGTGGATATTCCTCCTATTCAGGCTTTTCCAGGCTTTTCCAGAGTGGATGCTCAGCTGCCATTTAAATCCAAAAATGCTTAAATACCCAGTCTCACAACACACTCTTTTTCTTCTGAGATGCTTAGAGCCCTGGCTCACCTAAAAACCTTGGAAGTCCAAAATCTACATACTCAGTCTAGGGATGGGACACTGGCCTCATGTGAAGGGCTTGAAACTGGACAGCGAGCAACACTCACCCAGAAAGCCAGACATGGGAACAAGGGCTGAAGGAAGGTAGAAGGGAGAGGAAAAGACACATGGCTATAGCTGCAAGGGTCCTGGCTACTTAGCTGTTAGGTCCAGAAGAAAGGCTTGGGATGCATACAGGTCTGTCTGCAAAAGGTTATGGGTGTTTCACCCATCAACTGCTGATGCCTCGAGCGCGGAGTTAACGCTGATATAACAAACCCACAAGATTGTAGCTGTTACTTGATTACAACTCACTTGGTCAGTGCTACTGTTGGCTTTCTTCTCTGTCAGGCATTTGTATTTTTTTCTTTGACCCTTTTCCTCAGTGCTTGAGTGCTGGCTGGTTTAGCTGGCCACCTTCCAGAAGCCCCTTGTCAAGGATGAACATCCTGAGCAGGAGGCATTTAATGGCTTCTCATTGCTGTGTCAAACAAAGCCAGAAGTCAAAGTAGCTCTGTTGGCCATGCTCCAGTCCTCATGGATGAAATGTTCAAAGCTTGCCTGTCTTGGTTGTAGCTGATGCTCAGGACTCTCAAACTATGCTTGGGATATCTGTTAAGAAGAGACTGTGCTTTTCCTATCTGCGCCTGTGATCATCTGCTCAAAACTTCCTGGGACCAGTATGTCCCAGCTCTTTTCCTCAAGCAATTGAGCTCTAGATATTGGGGTTCTCTGCTGGAGGGGTTCCCTTGAGGTGGAACATCTGCCAGAAGACCTTGCAAGTCAGATAGGGTAGCTTCATCCACTACTGACAAACTAAGTCCCATTTAGGCTTCTCAATACAAGAAAAAAAAGAGATGTTAAAGAAGATCCAGCTGAGAGTGCAACAGGAACGTGAACCACTACAAAGATGCTGCTCCCTTTTGAAAGAACCAGGGTTACTTCCTCAGCTCTATTAAAGCAAAGCAAGATGGGTGTAGTAAGCCGAGTATATTGCTGAAAAGTGAGCTGGTAAACATCAAGTGGGGCCTCTTTCTGCTCACTGTGGACCAGGCTGGTTTTACCTCCCTTAAATACAGAAGTAACAAGCTGTGACTGTGGCGACAGATCCCAGTCTTATGATAATTTCCAAGGGGCTCACAGATCCTTGCATTGGCTTGGGCAGAAAATGTCTGTGACTTTATAAAGAATGATAATTTTGGTTCAGGTTCTGGGATTTTGTCACTTCTGGCTACTTCTATTATCAGAACCCACAAAACAAAACTAATCCCTGTAAGGGACAAGGGGAAGGAATGGAGCGAGGGATGTAGCAGACTTACTGTGAAGCTTCCAGGCTCCTCCACAGCTGTAGGGGACTAATTTATTTAGAGAAATTCCCTTCCCCCATAGCAGTACTTTCCCCATGCAGACCCCTGTTACGCACCACATGGCTGCGTTCGCCTTTCCCATCATTGGGGACTGCAAATTGATGCGGTCCTTTGGCTGAATTGAAAATAAAGGAGTTTCTTTTAATGTCCCATTAAAGACCAAGGCAACACTGCCTGGCTTATTCCTTTTTTTTTTTTTTTTTTTTTCTAATTTTTTTTCTTTTTGGTTGGCTGTGAGGAAGCTTTCAGAGTGAGGAGGGATTTCAGTAATTACCTTCCGATTCTGCCCCTGATACGGTACCCTATCCCAAAGCACAGGCCCTCCACGCCTGCCCTTCATCTGAAACTCCAAGGGAAGCAGTTTAACATGAAGCCACATTGATATTCAAATAGATTATCATGCAGGCAAATAGAGGTAGCATTCCAGCCAGCAGCGTGTGAAAGAGCAACTAATGGATTAGTATTTATGTTCAAGTATAATCCACATTTTAGGATACTGCATCTAGAAGGGACATATGATTAGCTCCTTTTTTCCAGCTCCACCCCCCCACCCCCTCATCCCCACCTCACCCAACCCATCTCTCTTCTCCGCATCTTCCTCCTCCTCTCCGGACAGGATACAGCATCCTCCCGGCACCGCTGAGCTTGGCAAAATTGATGACAGGACTTTAGGATCCATTAGAAAAACAAATTCTTAAACAGTGTCTTCTAAAATCAATCACTTTTACCTTTAGTGGGATTTATCGCTAGCCTGTCTACCCCTTATTGCAAAGATTCATGTCTCCCAAGAAGAAAAAATTACCAACTGGCTAAACTCAAGGCTGGGGGCACTGGCCTCTCCTCTTCTCCCCACGGAGGGGTGTTTGAGTGCGTGCAAGGGGGATGTCTAGGCTTGCAAGGGCTAGCAGTGAAGGCAATAGATCTGGCTTTGTGGGGCCTGATCCAGCACAGACCTCCTAATGGAGATGTGGCACATCCGTCATCTAGGCTTTCCAGTCCAGAGCTGGTGACCAGCAGCACTCAGGAATGGGGAGAAAGATGCTGGAAAGGTAATAAAAGCAGAGAGATGGGGACGTAACTACTTGAAATATTATTAAGTTGGGATGGTTAGGAGCATTTCTTCCAACCTAGTGGGTTTCCTGAATTAATCCCTGCTTGCACCAGAGAATTTCTTTTGTATCAAACATCTCCTGATGTAAAAATTGTAAGGAATGCACAACACAACATGAAAAACAACCAGTTAAGCAGAACAGGAAGGGTCATAGCAGCGAGAAAGGGCTTCATGGTACTGGGTGTCATGTATAGGTGTAGGTGCACATAGAAGAAAACTTTCCAGACAGAGATATACACAAGAGAGGGAAGCAATCTCCCCAGGGATGGACTTCAGCAGCACAGGGAACAGCCCTGGGTGGGTTTTGTGCTGCAACTGAAAAGCTGTCCATACCTTGTACCCCGTGTCTGGGTATATTCCTCTAGGCTTCGGATCTTACTTCATATTTATGTGAGCTGTTCTTCCAGTAGTATATCTGGAGACTGGCTGAAAGAAAGCTAACTGTGGCCACCTAACACCAAGGAAACCAAGTTGGCATGAAAAACATCTTCTAAGGTCTTCTTCCAGCTAAATATTGCAAAAGGTTTGAGATTTCATATCCTTGGGGAGGGAGAGTCCTTTCTCCCTGAACTGTTCCATTTAGTGGTCAGAGAAATACAGACAATGTCTCTCTCCAGGGGCCTATTTTATGAAATATGGAAAGCTTACCAAAAGTATGACATATTATTGCAAATTTTAAGGGGCTAGGTTGGTTCCAGGGTTCCCTGGGTTTCATTTCCCATTTGACTCTGGTAAAAGAAATTATAGGAAAAACTCTCAGGCATCTTTTTCCCAGGTGAGCCCTGCCTCCAGGCATCAGATAAACTGGCACAGATAAGAAATTAATTCAGCCCTTGGTTTTAACCTCCTGATGCTTCACAGTGTCTTTTCTCCTCACTTTGATCTGGTCCAGGTGGGCACAGGCAGGCTGGGCTTACTGTGTCGCTTGAAAGTTGAGGAGGTAGAATAGGTATAAATAGGGAAGGAGGAGGGTAGTGGTGCAAGAGGCAAGTTGGAGCCTACTCAGCCCCAGGGCTCTGAGCATCCTCCCCATCTTAGCTTCAGGGACAGGAGGGGATGATGCCAGAACATTAGTAAATTCAGAGAGAAGCTCATAATTCCTATCGATTCTCAACCAGCCAGTGCGAGGTGTATAAAAATGCTTGTTCTATCATTTAGAAAAATGGCAATGTTATGATAGAACTGATTGATTTTCCTCTTTAGGAATATTCATAAACACTGGTTCCAAGAACCGATAAATCCGTCCCCTGCGCAGAGTAAATCACTCCTCAGCGCTTCCCAGAGCGCTGGGGGCAAGGGAGGTTGTTATTTCTAATTCCTTTCAAAGGAGCTGTAAATAGGGAGATTCTGGGGGTACAGGGGCTTGGTGGCTGGGTCACCCTCAGCCCTTCATACTTTCTTTCTAGGGGAACTTCAAAAGCCCACCTCTCCCATTATGTCCCTGACCGGGCAAGGCTGCTGAAAGAGGATCAAGAGCTCCCTCCTTGGCCCTCAGCTGGGAAGTACCTCTTGCTCACACTTAATTAGCTGCATGCATTTTTATTTTGTCTGCAATTTCCAGTTTGCCTCCGCTCCTCTGCTAGATGATATGCAAATTTGAACTCCAGCTGGGATGTAAATCCTCCTTCCTCAAGGAGGCTGCCCCAGGCAGCATGCCATCTCATTGTGGCCTTCGTTCCTCCAAGCACAGGGCGCTTTAGCCCTTCTCAGGCACAGGACCACTGCCTGCATGTCTGGTTTGAGCCACCCTGGCAATCCCTATCTCCTTCTCAGAAAGGGCAGATAATAATGCTCCTTTCCAGGGAGCATCTAAGAGCCTATCCAGAGAACCCTGGGCACAGCTCACCTCCACCTCCAACTCCCTGTTTGGGTTTAAGGTTGGATGCTTTTCTGTTTCATGGATCTACAATCCACCTGCAAGCAGCTTTCCCCCATCCAAGACCCAGCATGGGGCTTTTGGGGTGGAAAAGACATGGTGGAACCACACTGCAGGTGCATTCCCACCTGAGCGTCCTGCCCTCTTAAGGGAGTGTTGTCTGAGACCTCATCAAGAATTTGTCCCAGGCAATCCTGGAAGCACCTGGTCCTGATGGACATTTTGGTGGGTTAAATAAAATGCCTCCAATTGCATTAGCTTGCTGTGATTGAGGGAGAGCTTGTCCATCCTTTTCCCTGGGCTTGTGGTAGCATTGACCAGATAGTGGATCCCCTGCCTGATGGTGTTTTCAGCCTGCTGCTGGATCAAGTAATTCTGGATGTGATGGCTGTGCACACAGGCAGCCCTTTCAGGCTGGCAGAAGACCATGTGCCAAGAGAAGCCACCATATTCGCCCCACTCCTCACTTCCCTGGGCAAGCACCTGAGGTTATGAACCACCAAGGAACAGTCCTTGCATGCTCTGGAGGTAACCCCACAGGGTACATTTCTCATGGAAAGAAGAAAAAAACAGTGGGGAAAATTAAAAATTCTTACAACTCTTTCATCAAGGTATTTGGAGAGAGAGTAGCTTTTATAGGGCTACTTGATATGATTAGAAAAAACAAGAACATTTTCAGGTTCACAAAATCTTTCCCTAGAAACCCAGTCTTGCTTATAAGCTTTAGCTCATCGCAGCTGCAGCCACAACACTACATCACCTGTATAAATTGCTAGAGCTGCAAAAGAATTAAAAATAAATGCATTGTCACTTGTCCAGGTCACTACTAACATCTTGCCTAGAGAGTAATACTGAAAATGTGGATTTTCAGCAGCAGGCAGGATGTTTCGATAACCGAAGAGGAACTTTTTCCGCTGAGATACAGAGGGGAGAAAAAAAAAAGAAAATGCCTGTGTGTCCCAGTAAAAAATATTAGCGATTTTTATTACCTTTTAGATTTTACTTCTGCAGTAATCTATTTTAATGAGGTCAGCCTGCCTGGCACCAGGTACCCAGTCTAAGTGGAGTAGTTTAATGTCAGGATCAGAGAGGAGAGGAGCACCAAGGAGGGGGTGGGGGCTGGCCATCTGAGACACAGGGGCCCTATATCACACAAACTTACGGTGTAAAAATTGACTCGGTTTGCACATTTTTAACTGTATTTGAAATCGACAAAAAGTGTAATTATAAAAAGGGATATATCTGCTGGGATAAGTGGGGAATTTGATGAAGCCACTTTGAAAGCACTGTCTTTTCTGTAGGAAAAAATATGCTTATTAGTGCACAGTAAAGATTTATTAGATCATATGATTATTTATTAGAATATATGTTGTAGAGAAGCGACTATATTATCTATATATTTCCTGTATTATAGCTATAGATAGTCAATATTAATACTGCTGCAATTTAAGATTACATTTTAGAAAGCCATTTTTACCTATGTTGTTCCTGTCCTTTAGGGAGTAGTTACATGTGTTGCAGTCAAAAGATGGGAAAATAAGGAAACTCTTCTCCATCTGCAAAACTGTTAATTTATACCCAGAAGGTCTCTCTTGCTGGAGACAGGGCTTGGGCCTGACCCCAAAAGATGCTCAGCATGAGAAGTGTAGGGTCCAGCTTTCTCCAGCCTCCCTTCTGGTCTTGGTCATGGAAAATGGTTCATATCTACAGTGCCTGGAGGTATTCTTCCCTCTCCCCATGGTAACCTTTCAAGTAGATGTGGACAGCCCTTGAACTTGTTTACGAAGCAGGTGGGCCAGGCTGACCCACATAGGACACATCTGCAGAGTGCTGCCTTTCATGGTCAACTGAGAACAGACAGCTCCTCTGAGGGATGTTTCTGCTTCTCCTTCCTCTGCTTTTGCACCCGGCTGGCAAGACAACTGCTCAGTGTGGGTTTGGCCCTGCTGCCTTGGGCTGTGGGGTCTACCTGGAGCCTTTCAAGCAGCTTGTACTGAACCACACAGGACAGAAAACAGGCTTTATAGTCATTACTGTAAGATATTTGCTAATACATTGAACTGTTCCTTGCCATTGTATGTCTGCTTGGTGTTATGTGCCTCAGGGACACGTAGAAGGGAGGAAGGCTTACAGACATACATTTGATAGAGAAATTGATAGACGTCTATAGTGGAGATGGGCAAATGACTGGAGAGAGATTTGAGACTAGATAAATATACTTGGGAGATAGATTTGGATGGGTACTATCTGTCTCAGATAAAGATCAATATATCTATAGCGCCTTTACACCCATCAGTTTGCTATTGATGGCTACCTGACTTATTTTATCTTTTCTGTTTTGTAGGTCGAAAGAAACATTTTATCTGCAACCACACACATACAAAGGAAAGTGAGGGCATCAGATACCCAAGAGACAGAGGCTACAGAAGCCCTAAGCTCAGCATGTACCCTCTCTCCTGCTTGCTCTGTTCCCCATCGCTCTTTGCTGCCAACCTGGTGTTGAAATCCATGAAGTCCCACCACCAGAGAGGTGCCCAGATCCTGGGATACTGAGTTAGAGAAGGTGGGATCCATCTATGAACCAGTATTTTATCCAGGACTCTCATCCCTGGCAGCACAAAGTCTTGCTGTTACTGTAAAGTCCAAGTAATAAGCCCCTGAGAACTGTGCAACAAATTGCTTAACTTGCTGTTTTCACTCCATCGTCTCCCTTCCATTTCTTCCACACCCAGCCCCCATATACATGAGCCTCCCACTGGGGTTGGCTGCTTATTGACAGTGGAATCGATTACAGACCGAAACCCTTTTGAATGGTTTCCTCCCCCTTCCCTCTGCCCCCTTCTTACACCCTCTCTTCTCACCCACATCACCTCTTCCAGCCCTTGACAAAACCCCCTCCCACTCTTCCCTCCCCACCTTCCTCGAGCTCTGGTGAGCCAGGTCAATTCATCACCCTGTCAGACCTGTGTGACAGCTCTTCATAAATGCACCACAATGAGCCGAAATAAGCAACAGAGCAGCCCTCAGCCCAGCCAATTTCGCAAAGCAGGCAACATCTGAGAAGCTGAGTCCCAGCGTGCCGGAGATTGAAATTGGGAAATTGGTTCTACTCTTCTCTGGCAGTGCTTTTTTTTTTTTTTTTTAAGTATACCTATATATTCTCTCCCTACATAGATATATATTTAAGGTAATTCTCTCCCACTTAAATCTCCAGTGCTTATTACACACGGACACTATGGCCCAGTTGCTCTCGCTCGCTCGCTCTCTCCCCTCAACAGTGGTAGATTATGAGAGGGTTTTACTGGTAAACTTGCTTAGTCGGCAGAAACGTGCTGGCTTCAGCAGATTGAGTCTGTAAGCAGGGCTGGGCTCCTGGCTGCCACACTGAGCTCCCCCCCAGCCATCTCAGGCGGCAGGGAGGCAAGTTGATGGTTTCTCCTTCTGGATGCTTGCAATCACATGAGGCCACTTCTCCCAGCGCTGCTGAGCCTTGCAGGAACAGCCCATGTGGGGTATGAGCACTTATTCCCACCCAGAGGGTAGAAAATGGAGCTAATGCACATCTTCTAGCCATCTACGGTGGAGGCACGGATATTTGACCTCACTCTGGGACCACCCTGTAGTCAAAGGGCAGTGACTCAGTGGAGATCATGTCATCCTGAAGCACGATGTCTGCACTGATCAGATGAATGATGACTTGAGCCCCATTGACTTGATTGCCATCAACCGTAATGGGTTCAAAGATAACTGGCATGGATGGACATACCCCTTTCATAGGCACTTAGGGGAGATGAATCCCACATGCAGTTTGAACTGAGAGCTTTTCAGAGCAGAGATGACCTTGTCAGAGTGTGTTTCTGCAGTGCTTGACAGGAGGGGACTCTTGGTATTGCTTTCTGGTAGCTTGCTGGTGGGTGAAACTGAGGCGATGGGTTTCATGGTAACAAACTGGCAGATGTATCTTGTGCGTGGCATGGATGGGATGCAGATATTTGTTCTGAGCTAGCAGAAGGATGAGGTGGCAAAAGTGAGCTCACAGTGATGTTCCCCAGTCTTGGAGGCTCAAGATTCGCCAAGCTGACACTTTTCCCCATGACTAGAGTTGCCCATGGCCTCCTCCCGTAGATGGACTGTGGGACATCAGATGAAATTAGGACATTACAGGGTTGAAACAGCACAGAAAAGTGGAGGTGACACTTCAGATAACACACAACACACAGTTGAGCTGTGTCAGGGGATATTGTGAGTGTACACCTTCACAAGGGTTAAAAAAATAGAATAAAGAAAAACTGGATAGATTAAGTTGGGAAAAATCCATGAAGGGTTGTGAAATATGAGACTACCTCTGGCTCAGGAGTTGCAGGATCTATGTTTTTGAAAGCTAGAAGGGTATTCTGGGGAATTTTCACTAGGACCATCTTGTACTTATACTCTCTGTGAGGTTCTGATGGGAGATGAGCTCTCAGTCTGAGCTGGTATGGCCTTTCTTATGAGATAACCTAAACGCCATGAGATGCCTAAGGTGTATAATGTGAGTTCATACGCAAGTAGACCACTCTTACTTTTACTGGTTCTCATGCTGTGACTCCTGGCAATGCCACCACGTGTCAGATGTGTGCAAATCTTCTCTTCAGTGCTCAACATAATGCTAGGTGGCTACTTCCTAGCCAGACAGGGTGCAGGACACCACTGACTTGTGTCCAAAACAGGAGTTAATGTGCATGGAAAAGTCTCCGGTCAGCCAGCTCTCCTCCCAGGTGCCTGGTACAAACTAAAAATAAAACCATTGACTTTATAAGTCATCATGTGGAGCTGACCTTCTCCCAGTGGGGAGCATGGGCTTGCATCTCATTAGGTCCTGGCTGACACCTATGTACAGATTTCCCGACCACGTATCTACTTACATGTGGCATGGGTGGTTTTCAAAGCATATAATGACCTGACTTCATTGCTACCAGAGCAGTGTCACGCAAGCAAGTGCCTCACCAAAACTGCATAATATACTTCGTTCACCTCTTGCCATTTCAGCCATTAGACTATCAGCTTCTCTAAGAGCCCAGCATCCTCTCCCTGGTGATCATTCATCCCAGCAAATTGTTAAGAGGGAGATAATTAATTGTTGCGAGTCACTAAAAAAATGATCATTCTTTTCAGAAAATTACCATGATGTTCTGCAGAAATGTTAACGCTTGTGGCCATAAAATGAATGGTGAGCTACAGCACCAGCTGCCAGGAGAGCTGTGAGTTATAATCCCACAACTGAGTGCAAAGAGACAGAGCTTCCAGACATTTCTGAAAAGAGGAAATGCATATTCACTGAGTAGTTTAGTTTTATGATTATGTTTTTTCAGCCCCAGAGTCCACAATTGACTATTAATGACTGAATCATGGATAAGAACAGTTTTATTGATACCAGCTTGGCATGAAGATAGTCTTCATATTTATTTCTGATCTGACTGTTGGGATTTTACTCCTAACAGTTGGAAAAGAGGACTTGGAAAGTCACGGCAATGCTGGTCAGACAGTATTCCACTGCCTCCCGGGGCTAAATAGCTAAGAGTTTAAGAACAGCAGGGAGAGAAAATTAGGATTACCAGGTCTGAGAGTTAATTGCTGAGAGTTAACAACTCTTTGTATGCTCTCCAGCAAATGTCTAGTTGAGGCAGCTAGAAAGGTGGTCTGAACATAGCCCTTGTCCTCATATTCCAATAAATCCAACCCAGTGAGGCTTAGAGAACAAAACTGGTAGATCTCCAAAGATTTGGCTTTGGAGTCAGGATGACTCCTGATGTTGCATCCAGCAGAGTTATTATCATTCACAATGCTAATGTTGCTTATTCAAGAACTTAGCTGAAGTGGGCAGGTGTAAAGAAGGACGCAGGGTGGTTTTGGAAGGCATTTCTCTCATCCCTCTGCTAGACAAGGCTTGACATATTTATGGATTTCCATTTGTTATGGACTAGTATTTGCATCACTTAGTGTTACCCCACAAATGGAACAAGGCCATGACTCAGGTCACAACTGTTTTCCCAAAAAATGATTGTTGGGTGTTTGTGGTTTTTTTTTTCCACAAATACAGTTTCCAAATGACTAGCTCCTGGCCTTCTCTTCCTTGTATTGCTTGTATTCTTGTGACTTCACCTCCTAGCAATGGGGTGGGTTTCCTAGCTGTCAGACTACTTGCCTGCAGGGAAGTCTGCAAGTGATGCAGACTTTCTCTTTTCCAAGCAGGGTTTTGTTTTCTACACAGCTAGTTTTGAATCTGTCTGTGAACAGCTGATCCTGGGTAGAAGAAAATGAACTATCTAACCCCACTCTTGCAGCAGGAGTCCAAGACCCAACATATCTTTGTCATATGCCAAGGAAAACCACTAATCAGGATATGCTGTTGGTTAGATTAAATTTGCTGAATGGAGGTTTAAACTGCACATTTATGCCTGGGATAAGAAATTATGTACATATCCACGTAAAAGTTTACCTCCTTCACACTAGTACTAGCCTCCTTATCTCCAGCATCAACTGACATCTTTCTGACAATGTGGGTACACCTGTAGGAAATGCCCAGTTGCTGAGGAGTGTCCAGTTTGGGGCTAAGGTGGTGAGTTCAGAGACAAACATTCAGGATGATCAGGGAGCTACAGGGCAGGAACTACGGGGAAAGTCGGTAAGAATTAGGGTTGTTTCTCACTAAGAGAAGAAAGACTGCCTTCAAATCAAACAAATAAAGAGGCAAGAGGGAGGGATCCATTTGCTTTCTGTGCCCCTGGTGGGCAGGTTTAGAAGAAGATGCAGCAAGATAGATTTAGGTTAGACATTAGGCAAAGCTTCCTAACTGGAAAGAGTGAAGCAGTGTTTGGGGAGGAGAGGGTCTCAAACAGTGGAAGAGTTCAAGACCAGGTCAGGTGAAACACCTCTCAAGAGTAACATGGGTCTCACTGCTTCTACCCTGAGGAGATGAAATGACCACATGACCCTAGAATGCCCATCCCAGACCTGTTTTTCAGGGATTACAGGCTATGTTTCTAGGTAACCAGAACCCAACTAGAAAACAGCCTTCATGCAGTCAGACCTGTGGTTTCTACTGATCAAAGCCAGACTCAGATGACTGATTGAGAGCTTGCTGACTCCATGGCTGATCACTCTTCAATGCTTTCAGCTTTAATGAGCTGTCTGTGAGGAGGAAAGGGAGACATGAAGGTGCTCTGCCATATTGAGGTGACACAAACATGTCACTGATGCCTCCTTTGATGGCCCCTTACTTGGGGGATGTGCTGCAGGGAAGCTCAGCTTGTTTGGGGTTTGTATTTTCTGCCCCTCATCATTATCAGTCTTTGACATGTGACAGCAACAGTATCACCCTACGGAAACAGAAATCATGCAAAGCCGCACCAGCAAAGAAGCAAGGATAAATGCAGCGGGAAGCCCACACAAGAAGGCCTTGTCTGCAACCCATCCACCTCCGTTCAGTGCAGGCAGGTGGCCCGGAAGATGAATAGCAATGGTAGGGCTGGCAGAGAAGGCAGAAATGCTCAAAGACAGTGACATCAGCCGTCACAGCCAATTATACCAGAGCTACCAAAAAGGAGCTTCTCTACTTACGCTGGTCTTCTCCAGATGGGGCAGCCCGCAGGTCCCAAGACTATCTCCTCCACAACATGTCTAGGTCTCTTCTCTGATGTGGCAAAGATCCGTGCCGATGTCATATTCCTCTCTACGTACACAGATCCATCAATATTTTCAGTCATCTGCAGTCCAAGACCCAGAGTCCCTGTTCCAGTCTCTGTCCGGGAAGTACAGAGATACATTTGGGAGCTGAGGTCATGTCTTCCATTAAGTCCAGGAGAGACACCACTCCCAGAAACCCACACAGGGTATACCACGTGAAACTCTACCTGTACACCAAGAGCATATTGGGATTGACTACGCTCCAGACAGAATCCTGGAAGAGATGAAAATAGGAAACAGCACAAGCTGAGTAGCAGGATTGTGAGCCTGAGTGGAAGCATTTGATTGGAGACTGGCAGATGTAGTTGCTGGCTTAAGAATACACTAAATTGGACAATTACAGGGCTGTTAGCCTGGTCTCAGGGGCATGCAAGGAGCCGCTTATTGAAGACTTGGAGCAGATGATAAATGAAAGGAAATACATTTATTAAAGATAGGTAGTGTCCTTCTCTCGAGATCTTCTTTGGATAACAGATTTTCCAGGAAAAGCAGAATGCAGTAGATCTCATCTATCTGGATTTAGCAAAGCATGTGATGTGGCACCTCATGGATAATTAGAGATGAAGCTGGAGAAGATAGGATCTGTATGAGAACTGTGAGATGGGTGAAGAACTTGCAGACAGTGAGAGAACAGCGGCTGAGAGGGGAAATAGGCTGAAGGGAAGTGAACTAGTGGAGCTCCTTAAAGATTTCTTTGGAACACTTTTCTATCATAATTTCATACATGACCTCATTTCAAAGAGGAGTCCACCAAGGAAATCTGCTGATGATGTGAGTTTAGGAGGCAAAACCCATGTTCAGGAAAGTGCTGGGTGACCTTAAGGGATTAGAAAATGAGAAATGAGATAAAATATAGTTATGCAAAGCACAAGATGATGCATATATGGACTTGCAACAAGATTCTCTTTTATAACCTGGGGTGGGGGGAAGTAAAAGATGAAGTTAGTCACTGACTTGATGCTATGAGATGTTACTACATGTGACCATGAAAAAAGGTGGATGTGACTGTAAGAGATACCATGGCAGGGATTTTTCTTTGAACTGGTCAAGAAAGAATGCTTTTGCTTGAGGTCACTATGGCACAGCCGATATTGAACTGGGACAGAAGCATGAGGTAAGGCTAGGGGAACAAACACAGCTGTAAGGAGTAAGCAAGAAGATTTTGGCTTGATTAGTCAGCAAAGGGTGATCTGAGGGGAGTTATGGATGATTTTTATAAATGTGCTGGGGATGAATGTGAGGAAGGGAAAAAGAATAGTTGAGACCGAATACTGTAAGTAACATAAAGAAATTAATATATAACTGTCCATAGAGGTTACAAAGAAATTGGATTCAGATTCTTCTTGAAGATGCACAGTGATGGGAGGAGAGGCAACAGATGTACATTACAGTTAAGTAAATTTTAACTTGATACTGGGATAAAAGTTTGCTTATGACAGTGATCAGATGTTCAACTAGGGACTCAGAGAAGGTGTGATACTTCCTTGAAGGTATCCAGGCCTTAGTTGAAGAGGGCCCTGAGCATCCTGCTCTAACTTTGAAATTGAATCTGCCTTCAGTGTTGATATGTTTTAAGCAGAGGTTTGGACACAAGGTTGCCAGAGGTACCTTCCAGCCTCCAGAGTCTTTGGGTTCTGTGATTGAAAAAAAAAAAAAAAACAAAAAAACGCCTGAAAAATCAAAGTTGGCTTTTAATTGTCAGATTAATGAAGATCTTGACTACTGGGTCTTCATGGGTACCCTGCCCACCCCAAGTTAAAGCGCATTTCTAAAATGCCTGCCCACCTCAACGTGTGATTCTGTTAATCAGTTTGCGTTTCCTCAGGATGCAATCACATCTTATTAATTTTAAATTGCACAGATAGTCATTACCCTTGTAATTGTCTGCTTAGTAAATACACTGATCCCCAAGGGCTTATTGAGGCTTATCTATTCCTAGGTAACCTGTGTGTGTATTGATTATTTACTTGTTAGTCTTCATTAAGTATGGTTTTTAATAAACAATTGGAAGATAATCAAGAAGCAAACAGAAGCTTTTCTTGGGAAACATTGCACACCTACTTCAGATGGGCCACTTGAATAAGCAATCATGTTCATTTGCAGTTCTTCATGGGAGAAAAATGGGATCTTGTATTTGATTTCTTGACTTTTTTATGACCTGGACTTATTTCTGCTTTATTGTGTCCTCCAACAATGTCTCCCAATCAGAAAAGATCCTCAGAAATGGTACCTGAGTCACACAGTTTGCAGCCTCTGAGAAAATTCAATTCACTTTCAGTGGGATCCCTTGCCTCGCCAGGCTGGATGTGACCAAAAGTCACTGATGCATTGCCATGTCTAACAAGTTCTACCTCAGGATTAAAGGAATATCAGTGCTAATAAGGCCCCGTGTTCCACAGGTGTGGTTGTAGGCATGGTAGATGTAGAAAAACCTCTGCTCTGGGAGAACAAGTGGGCTCCTCTTCTGTCCCCTGCTGTGGTCACCACATAGTGGGACTGGACTAGCACGCCCTGAGTCTGCAGGACACAGAGGCAATGAAGGTGCTCAATGTGACTTGGGAGAGGTGAACAGCTCCTGTCTCTGCCTTTCCTCCCCAGAGCACCTCTCTCTTCTTTTCTGCCCAGGATTCTGGTGTTACGGGCTCAGTTTGGAAACATGGGGCATTATGTGTCATCTGAGTTGCCTCAAGGTATCTGGGACACACTCCTGAGACTGGCAGATGTTTTATAGGACCTATAGGGAACCTCTTGTTCCTCTCTGGATCAGAAGCTGGAGGTCAAACTGGGGAAGGAAACGCATAGACAATTGAGAACCCCATCATTCCTACTCCTTTCCCTCTTGCCTCCCTCTTCAGTTCTACAGGCCAGGCAGCTGGCTGTAGTGCATAAATGCACCCCAGCTCACTGGGAGAGAGTTGGCATTTGGGGTGGACTTAGCTTGTGAAAGCACGAGGTGTGCAGGGTGTGTGCACAAGCCCTTTGGAGATGCACGGGCTGTGCAAAACAGGTCACAGGACTGGAAATTGTATGCATACAGGTGAGGGCTGGCAGGGTGCACAAGGGCAGGCATAGAGGTGTCTAGACATCTGTCTGTGCACTCATATCATGAACAAAGCAGGGAAAGGACCCAATACCTCGCTGCAAGTGGAGCTGTGGCCTTTCATCAGAGCACTGCTGAGCAGGGGCAGTGCAGGGTTTCCTACCTCCCTCGAAGAGGCGAGGGGGCATTTCTGAATGTATTTTCCATGTCTTCCTTCCCAATGGCGTTGGGAAGCACTGGCTGCCTTGCTGTCCAGGGGTCCATTTAAATACAGAATTATGAAGGAGTGGGGGAGAAGGAAAGATTTCCCCCCTTTTTTTTTTTTTTTTTTTTGGGGGGGGGGAAAGAGCAAATTAATGAAAAATCAATTCAGCCTCAAAAATCCATTAATGGTGATAATGCACTGGTTACGTAGCAGGAGCCGGAGCTGCAGTGAAATCCAATAGCACGAGTTAAAGTGGTCCTCTCGCACCTTCCTGCAGTCACAGTAATTTGTGGGAGATCGTGCTGGGGGCAGCAGATTCAGAAGAGCACAGCAGCCACTCTGCCTACTTCTAAGATGGCCTGGCTTCCTGCTGTGGCCATGCACAAGCCTCCCATGCCCAGAGCATGATGCTGCTGTGCACATGCATTTGGGGGAAGGAAAGTCCACATGCAAGTCCCTGTAACATTGGTGTGAGTGATGTCCCTGAGCAGAGGCAGGGCTAGGACCCCCAACCCCAAATTAGCTGCAAAAATTACCTCACTCTGCACAGCAGTGATTGCTGACTCTGTCCTTACTGATTTCTTACTATCATGGCGATTTCCACGCAAGCAGACACCTTAATGACTAGTTAGTGGCCACAAGCAGGCTGATTTCTGCCCCATCTCCCTCCCTGATGGTGCAGAGATCTTTGCGTGGTTGGGTGAAGATCCCTCAGAGGTGTTTGTTCTGCAAGGCTTTGCTCCTCTAACCCAACAGCCAAGAGGTTCATGGATCACTAAAGGGAAAATGTAATTAATTTTCTAAAGAAGGCCTGCCTCTTCCTGGGTGTACCAGGATAGAGACAAATCCATCCTTCCCCCCAGGTTTGAGGCAGCCTGGAATCTGTCACAGGATGGATCCAGGCTTGCCCAGAGTCCTAGTGTGCCCCAGACACTCTCAGGAAAACAGGTTTTAGTCTGCTGCTGCTTCTCTGCTTGGCTGACTTCCACGGGGATAAGATACAACTTTTGGAAGGAGCAAACCTTGGATGAGGGCTGCCCCTCTACAAAACATGAATCCTTGACCCTCAGCCATGCAGAGCCTTTAGTCAGATGCCCTGGGCTAAACACAATGTAGTGCCATGAGCTTTCACCCCTGTGCAGCACCTTCCATGGGGTGCAAAGTTTTGGGACAACATGGATCACACTCACCAGCTGAGTGACCCACATGGGGTCCCTGAGCTGGTTCCAGCATACCCAGCACTGTCCTACATAGAAGAGCAAGGCCTGGGGAGAAAAGGTGAGCTCTGGAACCCACCCATGCTTGGATGACCATCAGCCCCCACAGACTAGCACGTCCATGTCCATGTATCCCCACCCTCCATCTTCACTTCATTGCTGATGGACCTTTCCTGTTCCATATACGATGAAAACTGCCTGGTAGCTCCATGCAGACCCATGGAGATTCCCCATTCCCCCCTCCTTCCCCCAGCCCTGTCCACTCCCCCACACCCCACCGCACCAGATCGCTGAGATTTATGAGCCAGACTTGCATTATGAGGTGAGTGACTTATTGGTCTGTCAGGGGGAGCGTTTTAAGACAGAATTATATGGGAGAGGGAAAAGATTTTTACCAAATTAATGAAAAATCAATCCAGCCTCAAAAATCCATTAATGGTCATAATGCACTGGTTACAGATAGAGAGATACCGCAGAATCCAATAGTGCCTGTTAAATACCTCTCCTGGAATGGAACGTCTGGGATATAACTCATTCATTAGGCTGCCTATGTTTACTTTTTAAAGTGACACCAATCTCTGTCCCTGCAGGACTCCATGCAGCATTTATAAGCCACGTTCCCCCAGTGCCCATCTCTGGGGCCAGCCTGGCCTCCATGCTGAAGGAATTGATCATCTGTTCCCTTTTCTCCCCCTCCCCTGGACAATCCCTGCTGAGGCAGTGCTGGGCTGACTCCATTCCTATAGTTGATGGTTTCTACCCTTCCCTAAGCACTGGCTTTCACCCCAAATAGCTCTCCAGAGGTCCGACCTGCAGCTGTGTGTATCTCCTCTCCACTTTCCGGGCCTTAGATTAGTGCTTGGCTTAATCTCTCCCCTCAGCTGTGTCGGCAGTAGCAATACTGCTCATCTTGGGGACTGGCCCTGCTCCCAGCCCAGCATCATCCAGCCGCGGGGAGTGGTGGTGGCTCTGGGGAGATGCAGTTATCTCCTGCCTGTGAACTGTTGTTGGCGCTCCCCCACCTCTCAGCTTTCTGAGATACGTGTTTTCAGCCAGATGAGCAACTTGACATCTGGTTTGAAGGGTCAACATTGGCCACCTCATCTCTTGGATAGCATCCTCTACCCTTTTTTCTCCTTGCTTCTTTATGTGGGGGCTGTTGTGTACTCTTTGCCCTGCTCTGCCCCACTCTTCAGACCTCTATCTACCCCAGTTGTTCCAGCCCTCATGGGGCTGGCATGCCTGGCTGCCCAACACCCCATGAGCTGGCAGCTCACCCTACTCCAGAAGGTGGACCTCAGGTGGCTTCTGATGGGAGCCCCCCTTTCCACATCTGTCCAGCTGCTATCCACAGCTGTCACTCACTGCCTGGTAGAAAATTTAGTGGAGGCAAAATGCACAAGTCAGGGCCACAATCAAACTAGGAGTTGCAGATGCCTGGAGGACATTTAAACCTCTCTAACACAAACTCCCTCTGCAGTGGTGAAGCTACGTGTTTAACAGACCATAACAGAGAGCAATACATACCTTGAAAGACTGGTTCGTACTATTCCTCCTCCGTTACTGAATCTCCATGGAGTGGTCCAGCCTTTGACATGCTGCGGAGGGCACTGCAGAGGAGTCTGGTCATGGGAAGGGCATAGCACTGTGGTGTGTCATGGTAACTTCAGGGTGTAGAACAGTCTCAGTTATGGAGGAGAAGCTGTCTTCCTTCTGCAGAGCGCCTAATCTCCCTTTCGCTCATGTTATGAGGATCCTCGGGGGTCACTGGATCGAATGCATCCAGCTCCAGTTGTGTGCTGACACATCAGAGCACAGCTCTGTGCATTGGATGCGTGTTGTATCTATGTTGTTATTTTTTTATCAGGCCCAGGAAAAAAATCTCTTCCTCCCACTGTCATGGAAAAGTGCAGAACGTTAAATCTTGTCTACAAGCCGGAGGTGAGTTGTGCATTTGGTGCTGCTTTGATCTCACATCCCTTTGCTTTACAGCCCTGGGATTCTTGCACCTGCCACTGATCCACTCCTGATTTATGCTGGGCTGGGCAAGGGTGGGCTTAGGACTCAGGATGTTTTGGTGCGATGCCTGGATAGAGTCAGATACACATATCGACCCTGCTAAATGTCATAATGCACCAGGGTTTTGTTTCCTTTAAATCTTTTAAAAAGCAATAAAAGGACCCAGAATACTCGAAGCACCAAACGTCTAGCAAAGTGACAGGCTGTCAAAGCTGCCTCACCAAGAAACCCTGGGCCCAGCAAATTTTAAGCAGGAAAATTTATTCTTGTGTCGCTCATCTCTCCGAGTGAAAAATGGCCAGGGCTCCTCTTTTGCATGAAGTCTTGAAACCACCACAGTGCTCAAACAAGCGGATCGGCCTGAAACAGAACCATTCATCATCTGGAACAGGCAGCTGCGACAAGCACCACCACCAAAAAGAAAAAAAAAAAAAAGATTAAGTTGTAGGTTTTATCCAAGTTTAAATGATCCTGCCCATTAATATGACACGACAGGCTGCAGAGCACGCTTCCTTGGCTTGGCCAGTGAATGGCTTCACTGATACCTCCAGGAAGGCAGCTCTATTAGCCCTTCACCTTTGCTGCAATGTACCTCTGTATGGGGTTCCCCAATTCCACCCATCCCGGGGAACTTTGCTAGGGGATTTTGGTGACAGATGCCTGCTGCCCAACCTCTGTGCTGTGTTTGTGTTGTGTTGACTTCTAGAATGGGGCTCAGAGCATGAGAGCAGGATGAGGAATGGAGAACAACAAGATGTGAGGGGAGCACTTTCGGAGCAGAGCTTTCCACCCCTGGGAGATGGTCTGGGAATGGCTTTTGCTGGAGATGGTTTTGAGCAAGCAGGTAGACTCCAGGTTTGCTATATTTTGCTTTGCACTGCCTATGCCACACTTCCAGTTTGACTTTTGTTTGACTGTCTGCACTTTGGGATGGACTGCTCTTGAGCTTGGAGGAGATGATCCTTGTAAAGCAACTAGTTGTCATGGACCTCTCGTCTTTCCAAGGCAGTATCCTATGGGATTATTCTAAACAGTTGTAGGTCTTCTCTCTGGATGTCCAGGACTGTGATCCTGCTTTTTCTCTTGTTCTCTTCCTTCAAGATCCTGAACTTCACCATTTCATGATCACTGCAGCTGAGGGAAATGCACTTTCCAGCTCCCTCAAGAGAAAAATCACTTACTCAGAGGCACTGAGTCTTAGTTCAGAAGCTTGGTCTTAGTTCAGGAAGGTGGAGACTAAACAAAACAGCTTTTGTTTCAAGTTCAGATGTCCAGTCAAGGCACAAAGCCATATCATCTGCATGCTCTTGATCTATGGACACTGCATTGCTGATGGCAATGCCTGAGCTAAGCACACCATTTCCAGCACACTGCTTGGTGGCACCAGCCTGGTAACTAGCATTAGCTGCCAACTGAATTGCTGAACTGGCCCAGACTGATCCCAGTCCCTAAGCTCAGCTGAAGGTTGCAAAGCAATGTTTGATGTGGTGACACTACACTTAGGTCTTGCACAAGGTTTTTCCTTCTATTCCCTGTGTGTCCTTGCCAGTGAAGCAAGAATAAGCTCCATAGAGATGGGCCAGTAATGAAACCAATTTGTTCTTGCTGGTGTTACTGGATGATAGTAGTGGAGTTTTGCAAGCTGAAGCCAGATGTGGACTTTTCCAGGAGGTGACAATGATGCAACCAGACGGTCGCAGTTGCAGCCTGAATGCCTGACCCTTGCTCTGGGATGTGATGTTCTCTCCTCCTGCCCTGCTGGGACTTTGCTAGGTCCTCAGAGTCAGAAAAGTCACATGTAACACAACCATGGCCACTTGCAGGGTGGTTCCACGGGCTTCAAGCAGGTGTGGATCAAGTTTTAATTTAGAAATGCTGACAGGTAAGGAGCTTAGATCCAGCATCATGGGCAAGTACATCTTGTGAATCTTAATTCCCCTGCAGTTTTGACTGGGAGAAAAGAAAAAGGAAAGGAAAGGAAAGGAAAGGAAAGGAAAGGAAAGGAAAGGAAAGGAAAGGAAAGGAAAGGAAAGGAAAGGAAAGGAAAGGAAAGGAAAGGAAAGGAAAGGAAAGGAAAGGAAAGGAAAGGAAAGGAAAGGAAAGGAAAGGAAAGGAAAGGAAAAAGAAGAAAAGGCAAGGCAAGGCAAGGCAGGGAAAGGAAAGGCAAAGAAAGGAAAAGGAAAAGGAAAAGGAAAAGGAAAAGGAAAAGGAAAAGGAAAAGGAAAAGGAAAAGGAAAAGGAAAAGGAAAAGGAAAAGGAAAAAGAAAAGGAAAAGGAAGAAAATTTCTTCCCTAAGTCCCTGCTCTCAGAGCTGTATTTAAAAGGTTGGGTTAAAAACTGTCTAAAAAAAGAGTCTCCAGAGCATACTCTTGGTCCACTCAGCGTCAGTCACTCAAGATTAAAGGATTGCTGTTTTTCACTCCACTGTCTTCTTCACCTTTATTTGTGTAAGAAATCCTTGTGGAAGCATGAGGGAGCTGAGCATATGGATATTTCTGGTCCCTACATGCCATCCTCACCCAGCTGGTACCGTGCAAAAGGTCAGGTGAGACTTCAATGTATATTTCTGGCCTCAAAATCTATTACTCTGCCAGCATTATTTCTTGCCTCACGCATATCCCCTATGAAAATCAGACCCTAGCTGTGCCTGATGTTGCACAAAAGCCAGGTCCTGGTCTTGCAAGCCCCCGTGTGCGTGGCCACAGAGACCTGAGGGGACTGGCAGGGGATTTGTCTCCTGCAGAGCTACGTGCAGTGGATCTGTGGTGACATGGATCTACCTGCAGCAGATCCGTGGTGACACTTTGTTCCCCAGTCAGCTGGGACTGTCCCACATTTGCAGCCCCATGTGATGGCCTGTCTCCTCTTCCACAACCCCACGTACATGTAAGACACTTTCAGGGACTTGCACAGTGATGAAAAGATGATGAAAAGCCTCAATGGGAGCCTGACAACAAGTTTCCCCACTGTGATGAGACCCATGGGTGCAGGCACATTCTCATCACCCCAAGGACCTCACTTTGCCACTTCCTCAAGCCTGGGGGGATCCCAGGTGCTGCAGCCCAAACCCAGACATACCACACAGCCCCACCGCTCATATGGGTAGAACCATCACAGGCTTCAACATCTGCAGGGGAGATCTCTCCCTCCCCTTCCCCAGGACTTTGCAGCTCAAACAGATGCATAATGCTCTTTAGTTCATGTTCTTTTCCTTCTCTGTCCCAGTCTATGTGAACCCAAAAATTCACTGATTGCAATATGTGTTGGGCAGAGCTTGGCATCTTGCCCTTGGCTGCGCTATATGGGGTAGAAATGCTGGGAGAGATGGACAGGGAGCATCAGCACTGGGAATGGCACAGTGATGGGATTGCTTTTATAGTGCTCCTCTGCTGTGTCAAAGCACATAACAAAAAAACCAGTCCAACCTTTATTTTAAAACAAAATCTATACGTTGGGCTTAGCCAGACCTGAGAACACCTCTTAATTTTTCTTTAAATAACAAGTTGAGTGCTTGCCAAGACAAGAGGAGGAGAGAAGAGAAAAAATCAAAAGCATCTTCCTAATGTGTTTGGGAAGCCGAGAAGCCCCCTATTACACAGTCGCGGTATCAAACAGCCTTTTTCCCCATGCAGATAAAATAATTCCCTAGATCTAATTTTAGACGAATTGCCATTTTGTGTGGAAGCTGAAAAAAAATTTAACTGGTGTCTCATGAAAGTCAAATTGAGTTGGGTCTTTTTCTTTTTCTTTTTTTTTTTTTTTTCCTTAAAGATGATTTTTCCCCTTTAGATTTTAATACATCTTGGTGTTCTCACTAAGTGAAGCTGTGAACAAAGTCCTTCAGTGCAAAGTGAGCTCCTCCTCGGCCGCTTTCATGCTGTGCTCAAATATGAGAAGGAAATACATATACATATATATATATATATGTGTGTGTGCATGTGTGTGAGCAAGAGATACTTAAGAGAGTGCTTTTCTTTTTTTCAATTATTAACACTTAAGCTGACCTACCTCTGCTATCCACCTCATTATTCTATTTGATCCACTTTAGAGATAGGGAAACCGAGGCACAGTGACTGTACCCACATCATGGAGGGATCCTGCTTGTTCAGCTCACGGCCTTGCACTTTGGCTCTGCCTTTTGGACTGGATCCTGGTCTAAAAGCACCCTCGACAGGATGAGCATTCTCCAGTGACAAGGGACATGCCTGGCTATCCGGGAAGTGTCACAAGGCAGAACCGTTCGATGACGCAGGCCCCACACAGGGAGGTCCCTGTGGCTCCTGAAGTAATTTGTAAGCAACTGCTGACCAGTCAAGCATTTAAATACTTTGCAGACTCAATTAAAAGGTTTGGGGGAGTTGCTGGGTTTGGGGTTGTTTTTTTTCCTAAAAGCCTTTTAAATACCAATAACAAAGTCTTTATTCATTTCCACTAGTGTGATTGGCAGAGCAAGGATGCTGAAAGCCTGGGGTCATTCGGTGAGCCATTAATCCTGCTGGACATAAGCTTTGTTAGCAATATTTTCTTCTCCAGCTGGGTGAGATCCGACTCACCAAAAACCTGGTGGAGTCAGACTCACCTTTGGTCTCAAGCTGGGGCAGCAAGCGTTAAGGTCGTCAGCACAACACCAAGTCAGGCACGTCTTTATCTCTCCCTGTAAGAAACAGCACAGAGCTAAGGCACAAGGGTGTTGTGACAGCAGTTTCTCCTTGCTGTGCATTTTCTTCTCTCTTCAAGCACTGTTGCCCTCTCTGTTTGGTAAAACACAAAGATCTGGGCAAGTCTTGGCTGTTGGTTAATGGCAGAGGAGAGATGCTTTGAAGAGCCCAGAAGATAGGCAGGGCTCTTCCAGTTGCTGGATTAGCTGGCCTTATGAATTTGGGTCTTCCAAGTGACTGCTTCAGTTTTTCTTCCAGACCATCATATCCACAAGGGGACATTTAATCTGCAGCATCACATGTATTTCACTCTGTGTTGAACCTCTGCCTTCATGGGAACCAGAAACTGAAGTGCTGCAGCTCTCAGCAGCTGCCTACCACAGGTACAAGGCAGGACACACAGTGTGAGGATTGTGCTGCTGAAGTCCTTGCGGTGGTCAAAAGGTTCTTGGCTGGAATATCATCTCCTGGGCTGGAGAGGAAGGCAAAGTCTCCCCAGATCCCTGCCAATGTGCCCTGGTGAGCTAGGTTTCTCCTCCATCCCCCTCCCGGGATCAGTCAGTCTCTGAGCACCCTTTGCTTCCTCTCCACAACATCCTATTTCCCACTTGGGCTTGTTTCTTGCACTTCCGGCAGTTTTGGAGCATCTTTAGGAAAAGAAAAGCTTGCTCTTTCCCCTCCACCACTGCTGTCATCCCAGTCAGTCCAGGATGCTGTCCATAGCAGTACTCATCATTGTCCATACTGTCTTTGATGGCTGAGTTCGCTGGGGTCAATATGGTCAGAATTCACCCCAGAATAATTTACAGCACATTACATATACAATCAATCAATCTATGAATGAGTCATTACCAGCAAGCATGGGTTGGGTCCTTCTGCATCCCATCATGGTGTGAGATTGTGGGATAAATTAATTTTGCCTTTTCTTGCCCCACCTCATTCCCCCCTCAGTTCCAAACACCCCCACCTCCCCCCTACCTTCAAACATTCATATTTCCCATCCCAAGCCTTGGAAAGTGTCTTTAATGAGCCACCTGGCCTCCATAAGCTCTTAAGCAGCTCTGGACATGCCCACGTCACAGAAGCCACTGTTGTGATAGCAGAGGTGAGCAGGACAGATTTTCAGAGAAGCTCATCTTCCACTGAGATGCTCTGAGGCTTGGACAGACGTTGGATTAGGTGTTTATTATCCTCTCCCAGTTATAGCAACACATAATCCAGGGATGATGCTTTTGACAGGCAAAGATGAGTGAGTGAACCCATCCCTCCTGCCACTAAGGCGCTTCTAGTGTCTCCGTATCTGGCCAGACTCCCCTGGGGCTGCTACCCCAACTCTGCCCTGGGTTTAACTTATTTCTGGTGAGGTCCTCAAGGGTCTGCACTCTTGCTGCTGCCACAGCATCTCCCTAGCCTTCAGCTGGAGATAATCAGCCCTTTTGACTCCCCATCAGATTTATGAAAAGGTCTCTAGTGGGACTGGAGGGTTTCCAGCAGAGACAAACAGGAGGGACCATATCTAGGCACCTTTACCTGCAGTCCCTGGAGACGGTGGCTTTGGGACACAGCAGCAGGCCAGCAGCTCTTTGGATTTTTCCTCTAGTGCAGCAACTGACTTGGCACTTTTGCATCTGTGTACTAACGAAGCAGTGATTAATTTCACTGGGCCATGCTGGGATCTTCGTAAAGAGAGAGCAAGCACATCCCGAACCTGTCCCTGACTCCCCTAGAACAGGGCTGAGCTCTCTCCTCTTCCCCCTCCTTGCTTTTCCACTCTGCCTTCTCTCTCCTACTAAATTAATCTCCATTGCTCCAAAGGTCTCTCTCGCACACACCGCTGACCCAAGCTCAAATTGATTTTTTTCCCTTACCCCTCACCCCCTGCTGTTTTCTGCCAGCAAAGCAGAGAGAGGATTTTTTTCTACTAGTATTATTTTTATGTTTTATTTTTGGAGGTACTAAACTTTGACCTTCTGGGCTCTGGAAAAAAAATAATTTAGAAGCAAAACCTAATTATTTCAATGCAGGAACATGTGGAAGGAGCCTGGAGGGTGGGGGCCCTTTTTACTGACTGCTTAAGGGGTGAAGTTACCAAGCCAGCTGCTGGGGTTTCATTCTTTCTTGGTTGTTCCTTGCTTGCCTCAATTCAGCTGTGGGTTAGGGCCATTTATTTTTTCTTTTTCAGACAGATCAGGGCAGCAGCACCCTGTCCTGTGGCTCTGAAATGTTGTGGTGGTCCCGGTTTTGGTAAGCTTTTCAAATTCACGCTCTTTGGTGGATATGGGGTGATGACAATGGGGTTTTGAGCAGAGGAGCCAAGCACAGTGCTCTGAATTCCAATGATGCTGGTTGCGGTGCCTTGGGAAAAAGCCTGCCTCTCTCTGTCACTCTCCACCTCTCGTTAGCAAAGAGGGCCCTTGCAATTAGGTCATCAGCCTGGGAGCTGGGGATCTGCTGTGTGCCAGTCTTGGAGCTACCTGGGAGACATTGCTGCCAAGACTTGTCACCATCTGCAATCTTGGTGCTGGTTGGTTTATCGGCTCAGTGGAGCTTATCTCTCACCGCATCCCTCCTTATCATCCCACTTCACTGGGGGCTTCTTGACATGGCAAAGAGAGAAAGAAGTGCTGTTGCAAAGCTGCAAAGTGCTGCAAGCAGAGGTGCTTGGAAATTGCCATTCAAATCCTCTTGCTGACAAAAAAGGAGGCTATCCTGGCAAGTACTTGCTTTTGATGAAGTTTTTCAAGTCTCCAGAAAGAATCGGCAGTCGAAATGTTTCCTGCAAGAGCAAACTGAAAGGTCACATGTCTTTGTGACAAAGACATTTAAAGTTTTCTACAAACGAAGAAATCTTCATGCCAATGTGCAGCAGGATCGTGGGGATGGGAGCCTGTCAGTCTCCGCTTTCAATCGTTCCTCTGCAGAGAGAATTCACTGGCACAGGCAGCAAACTTCTGTGTGAAGGAGAAGGAAATATAATTAGTAGCCCTGTTCCATAAGTTATGGCTGAATTAGGCAAATAGCAAGTTTGTGGTGTTTAAGAAAATCTACAGGACAGAGGGAAGAACTGGGCTTGGGAAGTGGTGCAGCAGGTTGAGTGGTTATGTCAGTCAGGGTGTTTCTGATGATTTAACACAGCCATGAACCTGAAAGGGATGGCTTTGCTGGTGAGGCAAAGCTGTTGGTGGTACATAAGTTGGAGGAAGCCCTGCAAGGGCCTTATCCCGGTGCACTGGGGTACCTGAAATGCAGGGTGTCCTTACAGCACCAGCCAACAGCTCCTTTGCTGTCCTGGGGTGCATGCTGTCTGCTAAGGGCAGGTGCAGATTGATGGGTGTAAGGAGCAGGAGGAAGGAGGAGAGTCAAAGGGTGACTCTGATCCACTGGTCCTCCCCTTGGGGTTGCGGCACCAGGGAGTTTTGTCTCCTGGGAAGTCGGAGAGGGTAGAGGGATGGATGAGGCAGCTCAGGTCACTTGGCTCAGCTTTTCCTGGTTTGCTCCGTCTTGTGGGAGGACACCAGGAGAGGCAGCATGGCTGCATCTGTCCTGGAAGAATCCTGCCATAATTGCCCATCTCTTGTGGGGTCAGGTGCAGCACAGGGGGTGCTGGATCCTTTTCTTTCCTCCTCCTCCCACTCCTGAACCTAGAGATGCTGCAGGAACATGTCTCATGGAGAAGCATGTGGGAGCTTTGCTTTACTTCTGCACTGGGTGAAACATACCCCTTGCCACAGCGCAGCCTCTTCCCTCCATGCTCAGCAGCACCATAAAGAATCTGCAGTCTGCTCCTGGACACACAGACAGGACGTTCTGGCATCTGTTACATGCAATGAAAGGACCATTCTCAGCTCTGTGCGTGAAAGGGTTGACTCACCGTGGCCAAAGAACAGCAGAAAATATATGTCCATCTCTACTGGCCCCAGGGGTCTTCTCATTCCAGCACTTGGACAAGGAGACAGTCATGCTCTTGGCAGATGCATTGAGGGCAGTGTTAGTTAAACTGCATCCAGGCCCAAGGGGTTTTGTGCAGATGAGGGTCATTCTGCCCTTCCTTGGTACAAGTGTGTCTGAAAAATGGGTGGGAAAGTTTGAAAGCCTGGAGTGATTATGCCACAGACAGAAGCTCTGGGAGCAGCATCCTGGCTCTCCACAGTGAAACTTCCCCCTGGCAGGGACAGGGCAGTCATCCTCCTTCCAAGGGTCAACTTGGTGTTGGATTTCAGCTCCAGGGCCCAGGTGGGGAAGCTGGCCCCAAAATGCCTCCGTGCGTGAGCACAGCCAACACACCAAGTCAGCAGCTCGGGAACTGGCTCCTCAGCAGCTTCTGAGGGACATCTCAAGGATGATGCTCCTGCAGAGGCCACATGGGGCTGGGACATCAGGATGCCACACAGAGCACGGTGTGGCCAGTGTGTGGCAGGGGTGCAGTGGAAAGAAGAGGGTGAGCAAGAAGGGCAAGGAATTTTGGGGTAGATTCATCCCCGAATCTGGTACAGGAGCAAATCTGAGGTAGGTGGGTACTGGGCAAGTGTCTCCTCTGCAAGTGTCTTGGGGCCATGTCTCCATCAGACCATTTACCTTCCTGCTGAGGAGCACCTTGGTCACAGAGCAAGAGGTTCAGGACACCCTTTACCATGCCTCTAAAACAAGACCTCTGGGACCAGCCCTGCACAGGGCCGGCCCCTGCTCCAGGGACCTCCAGTGCTATTGTAAAGGTTGAGAACAATGTGACCTTCAGGAGGGAGACAGAAGTGATCGACCCATCACGCAGGGACACTGAGGCACCAGGGAGCATCACACATGGGTCACCAGAGTCCCACCCTGGTGCATGAGCAGATGGGGGAAAAAAAGGCAATGGGTTGCTCCCAGGAGCACTGCTATCCTCAGCAGGAAGATTTGTCCTTGTTTTGCTGAGCATTAAAGCTCTGGTGCTGTGATGTTGTCAAAGACAAAGGCAGTCAACAAGAGAATGAGACTGGACTTTCTAAATGCTGAAAACAGTCCAAACTCCAGCCTCCTAGACTCAAATGCAGCCAAAAGAGGACTTCTTTTTTGTTGTTGTTTTTCTTTTTCCCCACTGAAAAATCATGGAAAACCATTTCCTGGTCTCCTTGGACACAAGAATTGATACCCACAGCTTCTCTAACCTTCTTCCTTTCATGTGGTCTGAGGGGCTTTGCTCCTTGCATGCTGCCAGAATCAACTCCCAGCCACCTCCATCTTACAGCAGCCCAGAAGAAAGTACTGGAAGCTAGGAATAAGAAAAAGGAAGATATGGGGAACAGCAAGGGTGGGGTCAGCCATTCCCTGAGCTGTGTAGAAGTCTTTGCTTGGTGCTAGAAGAAACCACCTCCTTCTCCTGTAGCTCTTTATTGTTGGCACTTCACAGCCTAGAGAGTAGTGGTTTCAGAAAAGGGTTGAAGCATTCAGAAAGTAAATGCTTTGGGGGTTTGTCTGCAGGGTGAAACAGATTCATGTGGTTGTGTTGTGTCCTGAGGCTTCTCAGGTTTCTTCTGCTTTGCTGTGCAAAACAGCCTGGCGTTGGATGGCAGGGGGAGGGAGAAGTTGTAGCTGGGAATGATGCTTCCCAACATTGCTGCTGGGGGACATGTCCAGCTGCTGAGTACTATGAGGATGCCAATGCCTGTGTACTGCTGGCCTACAAATTAGGGGAGCCAGCAGGGGTGCCTGCAGGGCTTGACAGAAGCCCAGAACCTCCCATGGGGCATGGCAGAGCTGGAGGAGTGGGTGTCACAGCCAGTGGCTGTGGTGCATCAGGTCCTTTGGGATGTGTCCACATCACAGCCAAGTGTATCAGTATAGGCAGTGTCCAGCTGCCCTGGACTGGTGCAAAAATAGGCACAGCCCCGTTGCCAGAGCCTTCAGCGAGGCTGGGAGATGGTAGGAAGGCAGTCTGTCGTGCAAGGTTAGAGCCAGCCAGAGTGATGACAGAATCACAGAATAGTTGGGGTTGGAAGGGACCTCTGGAGATCATCTAGTCCAACCCCCTGCTAAAGCAGGTTCTCCTAGAGCAGGTTGCAGAGTCATGTCCAGGCAGGTTTTGAATGTCTCCAGAGAAGGAGACTCCACAACCTCTCTGAGCAGCCTGTATGGTGCAATCCTGGAAGATACATTGGTGTAGGTGTGCCCTTTGCCTGCCCATTTGCCCACATCTCTATGGTGGATCGCAGCCAGGCCAGGTGAAAGCACACAGCTGATTGCCCCCACAACATGTAACGAGCAGTGGGATTTTGGGGTGCTGGTCCCTAGGTGTCAAGGCAAGGCTCTCCCGTTCCTTAGCAGAGCAGCTTGGTTCAAGTAAATGGGATCCACTTAGATGTCTGCAGCATGTGCAGAAAGGAGAAACAAAAGAGGGAAAAAACCACAACAGAATAAACCAACACACCCAACGATACGCTTACCCAGATGAAACATTTATGTGGCCATTTGATCTTGGAAATGTAATTACTGCTGCTTGCCCATTGATCGCAGTAGAGGTGTATTGACCAGCCCTGGTTGCTCGTGGAGTCCTTATCTGACTCCACCAAGCAATGTTTCGCTGAGGCCAAGCCCAGAACCAGCTCTCCCCATGGCTCCAGCCCTTTACGGTAACCTCACCTTGATGTACATCACCATAGGGACAGCAATGGCTGTTTGCTCTCAAAAAGGGCTGTTTTAGGATGTGGAGTTCTTTTTCTTCCATCACCAGCTTGACTTCCCTGGAGCCTGAATGGATTGAACCTGCATGTCTCTGGGACAGGAAGGTCTGGGATGAACCTCACTGTGAAGCTGCTCAGCTGGAACCGGATCAGGAGCTGAGGTGATGGAGAGCAGACGGTAAGCAGCATGGGATGCCAAGCTGAGAAACTAGGACCACTGTGCACCTGGGCTTTCCATGTGAGGAAAAAATGCTTATTGTTCTGGTCCCAAGGGCTCAGGAAACACCAGCCTTCCTGAGGGCTGCCCATGCACAAATGGCGTCTGCAAACACACATGGGGATCCCAAACATGAGGATGTGCGTGCAATGGCCCTCCCGGGGGCAATCACACTTTTGGGGCAAGTGGAGGTATCACACCCCTATGTGCCTCCAGCTCCTACCCGCTGCTTACAGCCCTGTGGGGTTTGTGCCCGTTCTGCTGAGCTCGTGTTGTCAAGGAGAGCTCACATGAGTAGAAGGTACTTACTCTCCTCTGGACATACGGGTGCATCGCTACCCTTGGGTTTAGGATGGAAAAACCCAGAGTGAATTCACAAAACTCCCCTGCCCAAAAGCAGCCATCGCTTCTGCACCGACCTGTATAAGCTCTCAGCTTTGCAAGGGTGAATATACACATATATGCACATGTATAATGTGTTTCCCTCCTTCTGTGCAAAGCCACAGTGCAACCATACACACGGGAGATCTTGGGATTTTAACCCCACCAAAACTTGAAGTGGATCAGATCAGCCACTGATCTGATACTTCAGTAGTGGTGAAGTGGTGTGTAAATTCAGAATAAGGGCAGGGAAATCTATGATTTTACTGCAAGTGCTGTTTCCTGTCATTCATGTTTATTTTTCTTGAAATTCTCCACGTTTCCAATGAGAAAATGAAAATGCAAAGCCTCAACTTCCAAGTTTTTGATAAATGAAAACACTTTTTAAAAAGCAACCAGGGGAAAGCCGTTGGTTAGTTTTAAAAAACACACCTAACTCCATTTCCCAACTTCTTCAGGTGGAGGTTTATGTAGACTCTGGAGGGTTTTCATCTTTGGGGCTTTTTTTTTCTTCCCCCTTTCCCTTATCTTTCTCTTGTTTTGTTTTTTTTTTTTTTTTTCTTTTAAAAAAATAATAAACTTTTCATTTAATATTTCTGAAAGAAACCTACTGTTAATCTGTCCAAATGCCGCAAGTAAGGGCCGCCCGGTGTGCGGTAACAGCCATCTACCTTACAGCAATAATGCCACAAATGGATCCCTGAGGGGAGGTGAAAATCCTGATATACTATCGGCCACGAATCCCTTTCAGTGGAGATGTAACCGTTTCACAACCCGGCAGGATTGTGGAGAAAGGAGGGGGATCGAATTGGAAAGGAATGAGCATGGGGATGAACGCCTTGCTACTCTGTAAATGTAGGACGGGGGCAGGTGCCTGGGAGCTCTCTGTGGGTTTCTGGGGTTGCAGGAATATGAGCAGTGGCACTTGCTCAGTGATGTTGGGGGACATCATCCAGTCCCTTCTGGCTTAAATCCATGCAAATCTGGTCACACCACAAAAATCCTTCCTGGTTGTCATGAGTGAGCCCTGCATTAAGCAGGGATGAGCACACAGAAAAGACTCCATGGAGGGGGGTCAGATGGGGGATAACATGAGTGGGCCTGCTCATGGGAAGAGGGCAGGATGCTGGGGTTCATTTCCCAGCAAGGATTCCCCTGAAAAAGACCCCCTGCTGCTGGATGCCCTGGGAAATGGGGTTCATCGCTACCCTACGCCTCAGTTGCAGAAAGGGGTTCAGACTGCTGGCACCTGGTGGCAGTGCTGCAAGACACAGAGCTGTGTTGGACATGTTCTGCAGATGCCTCTTGTCTCTGAAATTCTGAATTTTCCCTCTTTGAAGCTGCCCCCAAAGCAAGGCAGCCCCACAGCGGGGAGCACGTGAGGAGGTTTGAGGGCGTGCATGTCTGTAGGACCATTCCTGGTCATCAGCACCCTGTTAGGCTGGACCTCTCTCATCTTGCACTTTCTGGTCTGAGTCTTGCACAAACCCTTTATGTTCTCAAGATGCACGGGGATGAGGAAAGGGTTAAGAGGATTTAGAGCTGCTCAGGCCTCCCTGCTGTGGGGTTGGCAGCCCCCCACCATGGTCTTGGGGTGAAAAGGAGGGCTGCAGGTTAAGGACACCCTAGGGAAGGCTGCCTCGCACGCAGCCCATTTCTAAAGGTTTTTTCCAAGCCGTGCTTTATTTACCTGTTCAATATCAGAGAGCAATTCCCACTGCAGCCTTCACATTACACACTACAAAGTGCTAACTCTGCAAAACACGGCTTCCTCCTAAAGGAGCAAATGCTATAACACCCTGCACCCCACTGGTGCATGAGGCTCCTGTGCACCTCCAAAAATGCCCCACGAGGGGCCTGCAGGCTGCACGAGGGCATCTGCATATGGATTTGCACACACAGCATCTTCCCACTCACACACAAATAGCGTGCATTTGCACGCTCGGAGATGGATGGCAGCCCCACATGCATGCCTGCAGCAAAGCTCTATTCAAGGCACGTTGCAAACATACACTGAGTGTGCACACACAGAGCTGGAGGAGAATTTGCCCAGATGCTGCCTGGATGGGGGCTCCAATGCTCTTGTCCTGTCCCCATCTGGCTCTGAACCTGTCCCTTGGAGGCTGTCCAGGGAGGTGTGGAAATTGGTGCCCACTGCAGCAATGGAGACCAAGGGGAAAGCAGAGGACAACATATGAAGGGGCAAACACACATGTGCCAGAGCTCTGTATGTTGCTATTATTATTTTCCAGTAGGGTCTGGGTGAGCTCCAGGGAGAAAAGAGGCTGAGAAACCACTGCCAGGATAAGGAGATGCTACAGGGTGGAGAGTTCTGTAGATCACTTTGCCACCAGCAATGTGCCTGTGACCCACGGCGGAGAGACAAGTCACAAAAGACCTCACTTAGCCCTGGGAGCTCCACAGCTCCATGGGCAGTCCAGGGGCCCTTGAGCTACTGGTGGATCCCATCTGTGGTGTGACACCCCTGTCCCTCCTCAGCCTAATGATTTGCAGCACTCTTGATTGCATCTGCTGTGGTACTGGCTCGTGCGAAATCCCATCTCATCTCTACTGGCAGATTCGGATGTGTCCAGAGGCAGGAAGGAGGACGGACGATCATGGGTATCACAAGCTGCGATCCCTCGCTGCAGCTCCGTCCCCCAAACAGGTGCCTCTCCCTGGGAGTCAGGATATTGCCCAGGGTTTTCTAGTACAGGGGAGGCCCTGGCGTCCCCCCCTGCCCACTGGTGACAGATGTGCTCATCTGCTGACAGCTCATGCTGCCGGTGGCTCTTCTCCTCATGCCGGGGTGATAAATGGATTTACCCTGCATGAAATTGCTGGCAGCAGCTCGGCCAATCCATCAGCTACTCCTTGCTCACCACTTTTCAGTTCCCCAGGTGAGCTTGGTATCCACAGCCTTTCCCTGAGGCTCAGAAAGGCTGAGGACAGGGATAGGGATGGGTACAGAAGGAGCTGGGGTCCAGGAGAGCGACGACATCCTGGTGGAGTTCACCCCATGAGCTCCCCAGGGCTTGGCATGTGGTTTCAGTGCTTATAAACCAACCATAAAGCATCTTCACATCTACATTTTTAATGCCAGATTTTTTATTTCAAACCACTGGGTATCACCCCAGTTGTGTGATGAGTCTTGGCCCCTTAGAGAGCTGATCCAAGGTGGGGTCAGATCTTCCCTCCATCCCTGAGGCTGACAGAGCGGTGGGGAGACAGGTTGTGGGGTGGTGGAGAGGTATGGTGGGGCCAGGGGGAGGTGGTGGGTGGAGGATCATGTTGAGGAGCTGCTCCCTGCTTTGAGCTCATGCTCGTGCTTGCCAGATCCAGACTCTGTAGAGCGTGAGGACTGGTGCTTGTTCTCGCATTTCCAATGGAAACCCGTCTGCTCTGGAGGAGCCAGCTTGCCTGGTACTTTTTCTGCTGAAGCCTGGATGCTGGGACAGGGAAAATCCTCCCTAGGAGGATGCTGCAAGGAAATAATGGGGAAGTTGGGGGGGGCTGCAGCCAAGCCTGGTTTTGGGTTGTCCTCATGGCATGGGGCAGCAGGTGTGGATGTCGCACTGTGGACCTTGACCTGGATTTGGATGGGGATATTCATTCAAAGGGATGGGGAGTGTTGACAGCAGGGTTGAAACCTGCAACCACAGCCAGGAGAAACATGAAATAAGCCAAGTCCTCCTAAACCAGGGATGCCCAAACCCCCAGCCAGGGCTTCAGGATATTATAAATGCTTCCACCCAGGGAACGTGCTGATTCACTTTTATTGGTTTCAGCTGAGCTGAAACCTTTTCCTGTCTCCTCTTGCCCTAGACATGCATTCGGATGCTGGCTGCCAGGCTGGGAACCATTTCTTTCTCACCTGCAGCAGCAGAAGGGGAGGAAGAGCAAGGACGGGACAGAAGGGAGATTACAGCTCACGGACCAGGGATTGCACAAGGTTCCAGCCCAGCTGTAAGCAAAGAGTCTCTTGTTCTTGACAGGTGATCTTTAAGAAACCAACTGGGCTGCTCTGACAGCTTACAACAAGCATCCTGGTGCCCTAGAAAGGGTGTGCTTGGTGAGGGGACCCCAAGGTGCTGCACCCACCCAAGCATTGCTCTTTGCTACCATAGCATGGTGTTGGGGCTCAATCAATATCTCTGGATATAAAGAGCCGCAGCATCAGCATCAGCGTGGGCTTGGGCAGGGTAATGGATGGGAAAAGCCAGTTCAGTGAGAGGGGAAAAAAAAAAAAGAAGAAAAAAAAATCAATTGGCAGGATTGAGATGACATCATATCGCCATTATTATATCATCAGCTCCTCGCTGCTGATTTATCGCTTGGGCAATCACTCTCTTTCTACACCCTCCAGCCTCAGCTCAGCATCTCCTGCCCTACTTACACCAGAGCTCTCAAAAATCAGCTCTTGGGTTAAAAATCAGAGACCAGGGCCATTACGTGACCTGTGACATCCCTCTGGCCTCCTCATCCTCTGCAGGTGTCCCCAGAGGGATTTGGGGAAAACAATGCTGCTGATTCTTCACTATTTGTCTTTTCTCCCGGGCGTGCTGGTGCTTCCTTTAGGGATGAGCCTCTGCCTGAAGGCTTCCTGAGCCTGTGTTGATCTCTTTGCCCTAATCATGTGTTCACCCTTTGCCTTTCTTTCTGTGGAGGGTAACACAGAAAGAAGAGCCCAGCCCCCTTTGAATGGCCAGATCTTTGGTGGTGGGATCAAAAACCTTCTTTCAGATCTTCTGATGCATCATCTGTTACACCTGTCCTGGTACCAGGACAGAAATTCAGCTTGTTGGCTTCCCCAGCCTCCTTTCCCATCCCCTTCTATTGAGTGTTGGTGGAGGTGACATCAGCACAGAACACCACCTGCAACATTTCACTGTGTATATCATAAAAACAAAGAATCATAGAGTGGTTTTTGTTGGAAGGGACCTTTAAGATTACCCAGTTCCAACCCCCTGCCATGGCCAGGGACACCTTCCACTAGACCAGGTTGCTCAAAGACACATCCAATATGAATGGGAATATGGAAGGAAAAAGGCCACGGTGCAGATGCCACCTCTAGCTACAGTTTTCTCTTAAATCACATAAATAATCACCAGTGTGATTTAAATAAAAGGGGGAAAAAAAAAACCCAACACACCCACCACCCTCAGGAGAAAATAAACATGCCTCAAATCAGGTAATTAAGAAGTTCAAGTCTCTGTACAAACATTAGCTCAGTAGCATGACACGTGTGGCAATTTTTAATGCTGTTCAAGCAATTTAATACGCATTTTAATATATCTGTGTTCTGTACAATATGGGGCCTGGGCAGGGAGGCTGATTTCGGCTCAGCAAGGATTAAATGATTTGGTTATATCGCATAAGCAGCTGAGGAAATGCCACCTCCCATCCCTCAGCCTGGCGATTAGAGAAGATAAGGGCCAGCAGCAGACCCAACCCAGCCATCTGACCCCACGTGCCTCAGTTTCCCCTCTCTGGAGAACAGACCGCTCCAAGAAAACAACAGCACGAGAGATCTGGGGGGCCTGTCTGCAGGGCCAAGCCAACTTGACGTGGGAAAATTCAAATTTTCATGCAGGGCTGAACTGAGTCCGAGCAAAGTCCCCTTAGCCCCAGGTCCTTGCAAGCCATGTAACCCTCCTCCCTGTATTTTGCAGAGCTCAGAGGCACCCTCCCAGCCTGACTGGCTGTTCCCTCTGTGGGGACAGGCACTGAAACCCCCAACCCTCCCAGTCCTGCCACTTGCTATTAATTTTTGAGCTTTGCCAGGCAGTGACTCACGGGGTTTTGCTCACGTCCCACTGTAGCCTTGGTGCAGCCATCACTTTCCCTCTGCTGCTAATTTTGTTGCTTTGTTCACAATAAAAACAAAAGGGTAGCAGTCGTGTTTGTTTTGGCAGGACTGATTTCCCTGTGAAGTCCCTCGGCCGTTTTTATTGCGGTGACTGCGCTGCAGGAACAGCCCCCCTGCCTCACCACTAAACCCAGGTTCCTTATCCCATCCCCAGAGCTCAGCACTTCCAGGCTGCAGCGGCGCTGAGGCTGCACAATCTCATTGCACCTGTCTTCCTCCCAGGTTGTGCAGCATCCAGATGTGCAGGGCTCAGTTTTCAGCTGTGCTGTATTCGGTATACAGCTGTGCCAGGCTCCGAGTTCTCATAGAGAGCTCAGCATCCGGGTGTGCTGGATTCACTATCCAGCTGTGCCAGGCTCCTTGTGCCTGTGTGGGGCTCCGCACCAGCTCACACAGAGCTCAGAATCAGTCCTCAGAACATCCAGATGTGCACACCTCAGCATCCAGCTGTGCCAGGGTCATATCCAGCTGTGCAAGGCTCCTCATCTCTGTATAGGACACATCACCAGCCTAGCACAGCTCAGCATCCAGCTGTGCAGAGTATCAGAGCACAGCAAGCAGCGAGTAGGATTCAGCATCCAGCTGTGCGGGGCTCAGTGCTGGGCTGCCCTGGGGCATCCTGGCCCTGGCGATGAAACAGGCTCGGCCACACGCTGGACATCCCCACAAAAGGCAGGAGTTCAGGGAGAGGCAGAGACAGTTCATAGCCAGCAGCTGACAACAGGGACTTGCCACAGGGAAAGGGCAGGGAAAGTTTGGGCAGAATGGAAATTTCATCAAATTCAGTTTCATCACTGAAATATCATCAGGCTGAGATCTTTCCTCAGGGATTTTTAATTTTTTTTTTAACAAAACATTTCCAGTGAGTGTTTCCATGACTGAAAGAGCTACCTGTGTGTTATTGGGGGTTGCAGTTTGGTTTTCTTTCAAAAGTCAAGGACCTTACAATCCTGGATCTTATGGCACGGGAAGTGCTGCACATCAGTGTATTCACTAACCATGGTTGCAGCATCCGTGTGTCTCCTCTTGGCACCTTGCAGCATCATCAAGGGGTTAATGAGGGATGCAGGGGAGGCAGAGGGGGCCTTTGAGACCCCACCAACTTGCTGGCTGTGTGCCAGCAGCCTGGACCATGCTCCTCAGCTGAGCTGGTGGCTGGAGGTGGCAGATGCCACCACCCTGCCCTGCCACACGGCTCTGGAGGCAGCCGTTTCCCCAGGGCTTGGCAGCGCAAGGTTATGGACTCTCCGATTTTTAATTAATGTGATTGACTCAGTGCATGTTGAGAAAGGGGAGGGTTGGGGACGGGAAATTGTCCCTTTGAGGGACAAACCCTGACAACCTTGTCATCCCCAATTAGCAGGTAATTACCTCAATGACGTACATCTTTATTAATCCAATTAATAGAGCGGGTGGCGTGACCTCAGCAGATCTGCTGACTCAGGGTGATGCTCGCCAGGAGGGGATGCAGGAAGGGGGTGAAGGAAGGAGTGAATTCCTACTCTTCTGACCCCTCTTCTTCATCACTAATTAGACTGGCTATTTGCAAGCCCACATGCTGGCGTGGTTCAAGCAGACAGGGATGTCTCCCAGCCTGATCCCAACCGTTTCTTCTTTCATTCCCCCTTTCCCTACCTGCCATCCATCTGCCTTCTTGTGTTTGTCCCTTCATCCATCCACCTTCCAACAGACACTTCTCTGGGGAGAAATAACCGTATTTCAGGGTGTCTAGCCCCAAATAGTGGTGATCCAAGACATGGGGATATCTCCCAGTCTGGAGTGTTGAGCTCATCCCTGGTGACTTCTTTAAAGGGCTGCAAAGGCCTCAATGTACAAAGCTTCCCTTGATGGAGAAAAGCTCAGTGCTGGATGACAGGATAGATGGAGAAACAGATGGATGGACAGATGGATCAATGGAAGGATAGAGGTGGGTAGATATATGGATAGATAGAGTGATAGGTAGATAGATGGGTAGATAGGTGGATAGATGGACTGGTAGATAGATGAATGGATAGATGGATGGAGAGATAGACAGAGAGATGGATAGGCTGACACGGGTAGGTGGATGGATAGATAGACAGATGGATAAATAGGTAGGTAGATAGGCGAAGAGTCAGTCTGATAGAGGTGAACGAATAGATGGATGGATGTGTGGATGGATATTGATGGGGCTGAAGCAAATGGATTGATGATGCCAGTGTGTATGTATATTTACATGGGACCAGGTGTCTAGGAACCTATGGGAATAGCTGGACAGACTGATGGGTCACTGGAGGGCCACTTGCAGGCTGGACGGGTGGGGAGACACTCAGATCAATTGCCCAGGCCATACCTCTGGTGAGGCCACCGTGGAGTGCAGGCAGCTGATGCCGCTCAGTATAGATGGCAGTGCAGCCTGCACGTGCTGATGGACTTTGTGGACCGTAGCCACTTGTCCTGGCCAATTGTAAAGGGGACACCTTTGCAAAGCCAGCGGAGGTACACCACAAATGGGGATGCCCCCTCTCATGCAAGGGATAGTCCCAGGGATCTGGTGGTCTCACCCAGGGAGGAAACACTGTGACAGTCCCATGTCCCTAGGGTCACCAGCTAGGGTGGGATTTGCTGCTGGGCACTAACCAGGCAGGGCAGGGGCAGGGGAAGGCAGAGTGAGCTCTTTTTTTTTCATAGCTCTCTTGTGGAGCGACCTCTCCTCTGTCTTTCCCCACAGATGGAGCCTCAATTAAATTCGGAAATACATTTTTTAATAGGACTTTCACCTCAGCTCCCTCCCGGGCTATTAAAGCCATTATGGCAGAGTTAAGTAAAGAACTAGCGGCCAGGCAATAAGCTTGAGAGCCTCTGTTGCTGTCATCATATGTTTATGGCCCAGGCAATGTTTGCTTTATTAAAGATTCAGGAGCCATTTCCGAACGGCTCAGTTCTGTCCTTCCCATTAAAGACTGGGCCTAGGTGAAGGAGGCTTTTTGTGACTGCAGGGAAAAAGAGGACTGTTCCTGAGACGGGGAAAAAACCAAGATGAGTTTGTTGGGAGAGTCTAGGGACATGGCAGGAGTTGCTCCGTGACAGGAGAGAAAGAGGGAAGAGGCAGAGCAGAGAGATGCACCCCACAGCACTGCTTTACATTTATTGCCTCAGGGTGCTGCGGATACTGGACCCTCCATATGCTGCAGGGTTTATTTGCCCCTGGCCCCCAGGAGCTGAGCAGGACCCACAGGTCTTGCAGGGTCATGCAGGCTGCTGGCTTTGCTCAAAGCAAGGGCAAATCCCTGCCTGGCCCAGCCACTGCCTCCAGCCATGCAGAGGGAGGTCACACCAGCTGGGCTTGCTCCAGGCTGTTGAGGGATCCCCACTGAGTACCAGGACCCTGAAAGCCCCCTTTCCTCACACCATGACCATCTTGCTCCATAGCGCAACACCCCTGACCTGCAGCATGATCCTCTTTCTCAATAGCATAACTCCATTGTGCTATAGCATGATCTCCTTGCCCCACAGCATGGCCCTCTTGCCCTTGGTGCTTGGTGTAGACCTGGACTTTCTCCCAGTGTATCCCAGAGCCCGTGAAAGCCCCACATCTCTGGTCCAGCCTCCGTCTCCTACACCAGTGGAGTTTGTGCCACAGTGGCAACTTGTCCATGTCTTGTTGCTGCTATTGCAAAAAGATGGTCAGAGGCAGCTCCTCAAGTTGGGATGCAAATCCTGAAGTGGAGCAGCTTTGTACTAGGTCTAGAGTAAAAATTTTGCAGATTAAAATAAGAAATGGGAGCTGTGTGGAAGCTATCAACGTGGAAAAGGTGACCCATAATGCCACAGGACAAGTTCCGGGGATGACTCCAGTAGAGGACCAGAATCCTCCCCCACCCTCTTTTGGACTACAGAGTACAGACTCTTCAGAAACATTCATGTCCCACAGAAAACAGGGCACAAGGGATCAAAGGAGGTTCCTCCTCTACTCCTGTCCTGCTGCCAGACCATGTCCACCTGGGCCAGGTATGAACTTCCTCTGTGCACAGAAAGGTGGTCAAGCACGCAGGGATGGGGAGGTTTCCCCAGCCACTGCTTTTGTCCCTGGTAGGAAGCAGTTGAGGATGACAGGGCCTGGGGACAGGCAGGTACCTGGCAGGTCCCTGCTCATGGCAGCTTGCTTTCCCTCCTCTCCCAGCAGCACTTTGCCCACCGGGCAGATGCAAGAAGACTTGCTGTCCGGCAGCATTAAGGCAATTGCTAAAGCAAGAGCTGACTTGGGTGCAAGTGCGTAGATCACTTTGCGCAGTCATGTGCACGGAGCTACATGCGTGGGAGTATGGGGCAATCTGGGACTCAAGCACCGTTCCACCCTGTGCTGGGCTGGCTTGGGATGATGATGGGCTGGCTGGGCTGTGGGGAGCAGGATTCAGCGTGTACTGACTCTGCCCTCTAGTGCAGCGCTGCCAGTTTACAGAATCACAGACTGGTCAGGGTTGGAAGAGATCTCTGGAGATCATCTAGTCCAACCCCCTGCTAAAGCAGGTTCTCCCAGAGCAGGTTGCACAGTCACGTCCAGGCGGGTTTGGAATGTCTCCGGAGGAGACCCCACGGACTCTCGGGGCAGCCTGCTCCCGTGCTTTGTCACCCTCAAAGGAAAAAAGTTCTTCCTCATATTCAGATGGAACCTCCTGTGTTGCAGTTTGTGCCTGTTGCTCCCTGTCCTGTCAGCGGGCACCACTGGAAAGAGCCTGGCCCCATCCTCCTGATGCTCACCATTAAGGTATTTGTATGCATGGATGAGGTCCCCTCTCAATCTTCTCCAGGATGAACAGGCCCAGCTCTCCCAGCCTTTCCTCATAAGGGAAAGATATCTGCTCCATCCCCTCACTGTCTTTGTAGCCCCTCCACTGGACCCTCCTCAGCAGTTCCCTGTCTCTCTTGAACTGGGGAGCCCAGAACTGGATACAGAATTCCAGGTGCTCCACCAGCTCCTGAACCTGCTGGTCTCTCCCCTGCAGCCTCCAGTGCCTTGACCTGAAGTCCAGCCTTGACCTACCTGGCTCTGCTACCCTGCTGGTGGCTTCGCACCCCTGTGGCACAGCCCCTCTCCTTTGACCTCATGCCTGATGAGCCTCCCAGTGCTGTTCGCTGCCAAAGCTTTAGCACCTCCAGGCTGCTGGGGAGCCCCGGCCAAAACGGGACCTTGTAAATCTCAGACAGCACCTTGAAAAAGCTTTTAGGATCGGCCAGGGGAGCAAGGCCCACACTTCAGCCCCAGCAGGGCCCAAGGGCCAGCTTGTAGGAGCAGGATGGGTGCTCCTAGTACTCCCAGAAAAATTTCACCCTTTCCTTTACAGGATGAATGGAGCTTGCTATGAATTCAGGGTGCTCTACCAGAGGATGCTGCACTGCAATACTTGGCTTTATTTCTTGCATACTTCCCCTGTAAGGACTTCACAGGATATATGGTTTAAAACTACTTTTTTTATGCCATGCTTCGCAATGCCCTGGTTTCCAAAGCGCCCCAGGGACACCCCTACTCACCCTCGGGTGGCAGGTGTGGGGTGCGGGTGCTGCGAGGAGCGGGCGCGTTGGACAGGGTGCTGCTGCCCTCCAGCGGGCTCGGGCTGGAGAGGAGGGTGGCAGCGGGCACCCCGCTCCGCACCCAGCACAGGGTGCTCGGGACGGCCAAGGTGGGATGTGGGGCTGAGGATGACACCTTCCATGGAATGGAGTGAGGGCCGGACAAGGGACCAAGTGGGCACAGCGTCTCTCCTCTTCCTAGGAGCTGGAGAAAGCATGCTCTGCCCAGTCCTTCTGAGATGACCCCGCTGATGCGTTCCTGGCCCAGCACTGTTTGAAAGCAGCACCAGATGCTGCTGAAGGGCCTGATCCCACTAGAAAAATTGCAAATTCAGTGTAGCAAGTAGCGAGAGCACCTTGTATGGCTGCAGCATCCCAGCACCAAACCACTCTGGACTGGGGGCTGCCAGCCCAGTAGCTGCTTTCGCTCTGTTACGCCCAGGAACATTCATTTGTAGCCAGTGACAGCTCCAGAGGAGCCATTATGGGTTATGGTGCCAACAAGCCATGAAGCGAGGAGGCAGAGGCCACAGCTCCAGACACTGCAGGTACCTTCTCTTCTATTAAGAGAGCTGTTGCATACTTACTGGAGGGGAAAATCAAAACACCTTCCCACTACTCTGGAAGGGCTGATATATGGGCTGGGAGATTTTTATTGTTGAGTGTGAAGCTCCAAGAGGAGGAAAATTCAATCTGAAAGGCAGTGAACTCTGCCAAATCCCCGTGGATTTGCTGAGCTCTCCCTGATGGGATTTCCAGGGTGGTGGGCACCAGTGTTTTCTGTCTCAAGGGCTCCAGAAATCAACAAGGGATAAAAACCAAACCAAACCCCTCTTTGCATCCTCTTTCTGGTCATAAGATGCCCCTAAGATTTACATTAATTGGTACCAGCCCAGGATGCCCAGACGGAGGAGCATTGCACATGGCCTCAGCTCCCAAGCTCCCCTGGAGCTCCTCTCTGCAGGGACAGAGGTTGAAGAAACCTCAAGTTTTGGTTACTGTAAAGCTGTTTTTGCAACGGTTCTTGTGCTTTCTACCCATGTTGCCCCCCACCCTGCCCGGATCCTACAGGACCCCTTCACCAGGTCCAGGATGGTCAAGATGGAGAAGACAAGCACTGAAAGATCTAGTTCCACAGTCTCTTGGCAAAGAGGGAGGGAGCAACAGGCTCTTGCTGATGGAACACACATCTCATCTGAAAGCATGTCATCAGAGGGGGAGGCAATCTCGGCTGTGGAGTCATGAGTTTCCCACATCCACTGAATGTAGGTGGGAAAAGGATCTACTGCAGCAGAAGAACTTACTGTGGGTGGCTTGAAAATCTTAGTAGTGCTTTGAGGTTGGTGCTGGGTACAGGAGCTCTGAGGAAAGGGGAAACACTTTAAATTACAAAATTATGTCATAAAAAGTCAGATGCTGTTTTAACCCTGGCTTGGTAGGCAGGAGAAATACAGGCTCCCCACCACCCTTTTAATACACTAACCCGATGCTGAAAGCATTGGCCCTGGTTTATTCCCATCTAAGGGTGTTTAAACCCACCTCTGTGTCTCTGAAGACGAGCTACTCACTCCTTTCACCTCCTGTGGGGTGCACGTTCCCTGAGCGAGCAACTTGTCTGGCTGCCAGGACCTATAGTCCAGCCCCACAGCCATGGGCTTGGTCATCCTCCCAGGATGGCAGGGGGGTGGCATCCAGTGAAACACAGATCCCCAAGGGAAAGTAGAGGGAGTTGTCCCATGTCAAGTCTTTGCTGCTTACCACACCAATGAGCTCCTCCAGCACGAGTGATGCCTTCATTCCCATTGATGGCCTCTTCCAAAAACAAAGGGTTTGGAAACTCTTTTAGAAATCCAAAACCAGCAGATCAAAATATGCTGTCTGAAGCCAAGATGACTTTCTTGAATGATTTCCTTCTTTTTTCCCCACAGGATCCAGCCTGAGCCTTGCTCCTCACCTCCCACATTACTTCCGTGAAATAACTCCTGCGACAAAGCCACCAACTCCTGTTACACCACACTGGAGATGGGGACAATTGGCTCACCAAGGGTTTAATCTGGATGCTTAGGAGCTTGGTTTGCCTTGCGTCAGGCTGAACTAAAGCCAAATGATCTCCCCCAACCTCAACAGCTCCAGGTTTATGTAAAAATGACCCAAAACTGACCCATTCTGGAGCTCAACCAGGGCTTGTTTCCCACCACAGCTGGTGCACCCAGTCCATCTGTAATCTGAAACAGAGATGCTACGCTAGAGTGTTTTCGCATCAGTGCTTTTTAATCCATAAAAGGTGAGTCCATGTACAAATTAAAAAAAAAAAGAAAAAAAAACAAAACAACAAACCAAACCACCGGTGTTAGGGAAATTATCCAACTTGCACAGAACACAACCCCTCCCTCCGCCAGTGCCAACAGAGGAGTTGGGTGACGCAGGTGGAAATGCGACACGCAGGCTCACCGCTTGTGCAGGCTTCTAAATAAATACATCTCCAGCTCGGAGACGTCCATGTTGGCAACACGTTTAGGACCGGGGGAAGATGCTGCTGGGATGCTTTAATGGCAAGGTGGCCTTTTCTGTGAACCTACCCCCTTTCCTTAGCACTCCCGCGCCAAGCAGCTGGCAAGATTACGTAGAAAATCTGACTGCACCAGATGGCCTCGGGGTGGCAGCCAGATCTGTAATCCGGTTTGGTGATGTCTCTGTCTATGGAGAGACCTCTCAGTCAATACTGCAGAGCTAGAAGCTCTCCTTTAGTTCTCCTTAAATAAAACTAGGGCCAAAAGCCTGGCATGTGGGCATTGAACCACCTAGAAGTACTCACAGTACAACCCTGGGGGGATGCTTTTGTGATGATATCCCGCTGCCAGTACATGTTTGCTTCTTTAAACTACTGCTACAAATTTGTCACGACTTAAAAAGTACAAAAATACAATTGCATCTCTGAAGGGTATTTTATACCTACCAAGATCATCCAAGCACTGAAGACCAGACAGCTCTTTAGCCTTCAGAAAAATAATGCACAAGGAAGAAATGGGATTGAGAAAATTTTGCCAATATATCTAAGTGTGTATTTGGAGTCTCCCAGCATTTCCAGTACAATTACCAAGATGCATGTATCCATCAGCCCAGCTCGGGTATGAATGCTGACAGCATAGTGTTAGGGTATTAGCAACGTGTGCAAGATCCAATACTAGCACAAATTTAGTAGTTTAATAATCTGGAGGAGCTATCTTCCTGGAATTTTAATCTCATACCAAGAAAGAAACAAGGCTCTTAGCTATTAATCTACTCACATATTTAGGGCAATCCACCTCTACTGATTAAAAACAGCGAGACAACAAATGCACATTAGAGTCTTTCCCTTTTCTTCCAAAGAAGCAGGCTGTGCAGCTGGGCTGTATTTGCTGGGACAACCTGGGCGTTCATTTAAAAAAAAGAAAAAGCACTAAAAAAATGGTCAAACCCATTCTAACTTCAACCCCTTTCACTGGGACACCCCTAATTGGTACCACGGCAGAGATGCACAGCCCGGTGCTGTCTGGGCTGGGCTAGACCCCATGATGGGATCACCATAGGTCGTCGATGCCAATGCTATCCTCTCTCCCAAAAAAAGGGGCATTGAAGGTAGAGCTGCTGAATGATTTGGCTCTGCCAGCAGCTCTTGGTGAGCAGTAGCAGTGGTGCCGCCTTCTACCTTGCAGAGAAAGCCTAGGAGATGCTAAAGAGGGTTACAGCTTTTGCTTTAATGGCTGGGGTTTGGTTTGGCTGCTCCTCGACCTGAGCAGAAGACACAAACCAGTCCCTGCTTTACATCGAAGCACAGCTCCCCCCAAACCCCTTAAGAGCAGAAAGAAAAACAACAAACCCTTAAGAATAAATCAGTGTTTCCCCATATTGTTTAGCTGAGGATCGTTTAACGCAGGAGCTGGGAGATGGAGGAGTCCGGTGCTGTGCATCACTTGCCTCTTCGGAGAGGATCCGACCAGCGGCATGTCCCCGGGGCAGGGGGGTCCCTGCAGCACTGACACCAGCGCAGCCTGGACAGGCCACTGGTGCTTGCGAAGGTTCACAGACAGCGAGCCCCAGAGCTCGCGGGACACAACCTAGCCCAGAGGCCAATTCAGTACATGGCCTCATTGTCTCCCACCGCAGTGAAGGGGACACCATAGGTGCTCTTCTTGCTCCGCTTGCTCTTCTTGCTCCAGACCAGCAGTGTGCTAGCACTCTTGCTGTTCATCAGGCTCTTTCGGCTGTTCTCCTTGTTGCTCTTCAACATCCCGCTGCCCGAGGACATTGCTGCTGCCTTCTTGTCTGCCTGTATGGGAAGGGGAGCGGAGAGGGGTGTGAAGCCAGGGCAGCACCTGGGCTGCAAGTGTGATGCCCGGCTTCAGCCCTGCACCTCCAGCCTGGGAGCAAGACACTTGGGAACCTCTTCTGCAGTTTCCCACCTGAGGCTTGGGATGTGACTTACGGCTTTTGGTCCCTCCGAACCCTGCAGGGTTATCACACCAATCTCCACTCCCTCCTCCCCGGTGCTCTTCAGCAACTGCACCACCTCAGCGTGCTTGGACCACCTGCAGTCCTTGCCATTCACCAAGATGATGTAGTCTCCCTCCTTCAGCCCTGCTTCCTGCAGGGGAAGAGATAAGATGCACATGTGTGAGCTCATGGATACCACTGCACAGGGTCTGCTCGCTGTCCCCCCCCACTCCTTAGGTACCATTCCTTCAGAGATATGGGCCACAGGGAGGGGAGGGGTTCACCCTTCACCTACAGCACAAGACAGATGATGCCCTCACCATCCTAAAGATTTTACATCTGCTTTGCAGTGTGCACACAAAAGTAGGATGCTTTAAAGACTAAGCATCTCTTTTGCAGCTGCTGGAGATGGCCATGCTGGACATCCAGCATGTTATAAAATCCCAGCCCCGTGACTTGTTGCAGCCTTGCAAGAAGTGCATCTAGCTCTGACTCTTTAATAAAGGTTAAATGCTACAGGTCTCCAGAAAAGAAAAAAAAAAATTAAAATACTGCCTGCTAGCCTTGATCCTAGAGAAAACAGAGCAAGATCAGCAAGGTTCTTTGTATATCCTTCGCCCATATCAACACATCAACAAGACTCTTGACATGCTTAAAGGAAAGCACGTGCCAGCTCAGGGCTGTGGGCACAGCATCAGAGGTAGGAGAAACTCGGCCAGCACATGCAGGTTTAAAACCTTGTCCACACAGGGACACCTGCATTTCTGTGGCTGTCTGGAGTCCAATCCCACCCCAGCTGAGTGCAGTGACGCCCAGGGGACACAACTGTGGTCTAGATATGAACCATAAACAGTCTTGGAGAAGATTTTAGTCTCCCAAAAAGGGATTTGATTCTGCTGCTAAGGAGCATGTTGTTACAGAGATGCTGGGCTCTGGATGGTAGGGTTGATGCTGAATAGTGCTGAAGGAGGGGGATCACTTGCAGGCATCCCACCAGGATGCTCCAGCAAGCTTCTGCTGGAAAAGAGTTGCCTCTGATACATCAGAAAGCTCACACAGTGAGTTTTCACTGAGATAACTTGTGTTTCAGACTTTCCATCTTGTTCCATCCACTGTCACGCCCCAAAAATGGGGAAGAAGGGAGCTGGGTGCTTGCCAAAAAGAGGCTGCTAGCGTTTAAAAACTAAGCTAACCTCCATTTTTTTTCTTAGCTGTCTCCTAAAACAAACAAACAAACAAAAAAGCACCTCAATTCTTTTGTGACACCCACCCGCAAAGCCCTGGGCTGAGGTCTGGCAGGGATAAGTCTCCACCTGAGGATACCAATGCAATTACCAACTGAGCGTTAAGACCTAAAACCACCTGGGTACCCCTCTCAAGGCAACCCCTGACACCTCACTTCCAGCATCCCCATGGGGACAGCAAGAGCCTGGGGTACTCACGGCTGCGCAGCCCCCCGGGATGACACCAGCAATGAGGACGGGGGAGTCTCCTCGCAGTGTGAACCCAAAACCATTCTCTCCTCTCATCAGGTGGACTCGCCGCACTGGGTACCACTTGTTTTTGGCCGAGAAGACCGAAAGGGGCCCCTGGGGTAAGGCAGAAACACAGAAAGCACCTTTCTGTGCAAGAACAACTCCCTGGGGATGTGCAACCTTGCAAATGCCTGCTGATAGGGAGGAGGCACAGCAAGAAAGCCCGTCTTGCATTTCTTTAGGGATGTGATTTTGAGCCTGCTCTGTGATTTACCCTGCCTGCATACCCAAAAATGCAATTTATGCACCATAAAGCTAGCAGTACTTAAAAGCCCATGTCAGATGTTGACTTTTATGAGATGCAGCAGCAGTCTTGTGCAGGTTAGGAAGGACCTCGGGAGGTCTCTGGTCCAACTCTCTGCCCAGAGCTTAGGTCTGGACATCCTCCTGGCACTGCCCCACTCCTATAATGCAGGAGGAGGTGGTCTCGGCACAGTCAGTGAGCCGGCATCAGTTTAGACACTATAATCCTGGAGCAAACAAAACAGAAAGCCCTGGTGGGCAAGAGCTGGCTCCTTAATTCCCCACTTCAGGGGAAAAACCCCATCACCCAAGGAGGGGCGATGGGGGTTCAGGTTTTTCCCTGCTGCCGCAGAGATACCCTATTTCTCCCTGGAGTGCTATGCAGCCCTTGGGGTGCCTGGGGGACAGGGACAGCACAGCCAGGTCTCACAGCAGCCCCAAAGCTCAGCCCTTCTCCCTGGGACCCTGTCAGCCTAAAGACGGTAGGGATAAAGATTCTTTGGGATTTTCCTGGTGCCTCCCAGCTGGCATCATCCTGTCCCCAAAAAGCTTCCTCTAAAAGGTCCCTTCGGTCCTTGCCCACCCAAAACACCTGTGCCCACTCCCTCGTGCCCTGGAGGAGATTTGCAACCCATTTAGGTCTTGCACCGACAGATCTGCACCCTCCCAGCCCCCCTCCGGCACAGGTCCCTGCCTGCAAGAAGACAACTCATCCTCCTTGGAAAGCCGCCTGCAAGTGCAGCGGCTGCACCAGGAGAGGGAGAGGAGGCTGTGGGGAGGAAGGAAATCAGGCAAGCAGAGCATGCAGGGGAGGAGGAGATGTCTGCTCCCTTGGGGCAACCTCCATCCCGTAGCTGTACGTACCAGCCTGTGGAAGATGTCAGTCACCTTCACCTGGGAGAAGTTGGGGGATTTTATCTCTGGTTTCTGGTGCGTTTTGGCTAGTGGTAGGGAGACAAAAGCACATGCACAGGGGTCAGGTAGTTGCAGCAGCTGCTGCATCTATATTGTGCTCCCTGATGAGGGGTGGTATGACCCACAAGAGCCAGGACCTGCTCAGGTAGCTGCCAGACATGCAAACCAGAGCCCTTACTCCCACCTGTGACACTCCACCACTCTGTGCAGGTAGCTCTGGTCCACAGCGACATGCCATGAACTCCCCGTGGAGTTTGCCTACCCCATGCAACCTGCCACAAATCCCCTTCCCAGCTGCACCCCCAAAAAACCACTTACGGTGAACGTCCGGAGCATCTCCAGTTTCAAAGAAGTCCTCTTCGTGGTCAATTTCTGAGTATTTGCTCAGTGAGCGTTTGTGGGCAAAGGAGAGGACCTCCTGGAGAATATCCATCTTCCGCAGGATCTTGCACAAGCCGTGAATCCTCATGGCTTCCTCGTGCTTCATGATGGCTTTCTTCAGATGAGCCTTGCCTGCAAGGGAGCAGAAAGATCGCAGCCCAAGTGGAGCGGAGCAGCCCCGCCGCCGTTCCCTCTCCTCCCGCTCGGCTGCCCACGGATGACAGCAGCCCTGCGGCTGTATCACCCGATGTGACTCAGGGACAGCCCAGTCACATTCGCAGCCTGCCAGGCATTCAACACTCGCTAAATGGAGTAGGTCCCAGTCGTCAGCTCGAGCCCTCGAAGTAGGGCTGGGAAGGGACCTTGAAGGGTGACCTACTTCACTCCCCCGGCGCCAGTGGCAGAGCTGGCAGATGTTCCCAAAAAGCGCCAGCGAGGGAGCTGCCACCACGTTGCGCTGCCCCCGAAGTCCCTCCTAATGCTTAACCTCAATCTCCTCCACAAATTAACTTCTCTCCATTGCTTTGCATCCCCCGGGGGGACGCACAGAGAGGACAATCGAGCCCTGTCCTCCTAGTGACAGCCTTTTAGCTTCAGAAAGATGCAACACGTCTCCCTCTTTTCTGGGCTACGCAAAGCCTTCTCCTTGCCCCGCAGGTCCTGCTTTCCATCTTCAGCATCCCTTCTTGCTTTGCTCCTCTCAACTTGCCTTCAACGTGTTTCCACCCTCGTGAAAACGGAGCAGATGAAAAATGGCCAGAAGAGACGAAATCACGATGACCCACGGATATCAATGCGAACATCTCCTTTGCGAGAGACTGCAACCAAGATACCCGTATCCAATGCTAAACTACCGAAAAAGCTCGCTCTATATATGTACACGTCTCATAGAAACACGTGTGCCTGTAGCATTTCCAATTTTAGGACACACGGTGGCAACCTAACCCAGGGAGATGATCGGGATTCGCTCCAGACTTGGGAGGACCACAGCCAGCGGCCTGAAGGCCCTCCACTTTGCCCTGTGAGAAGTTGCAATCCAGGAAAGATTTTGAGGCTGGATGGAAAACAGAGAGGAAGAGACTCCTCCACAAAAACCGTATCAAATGCATCAACTATATTTTATCAAAGCACCCACTGTCAGCAGGAAAAAAAAAACAAACAACTAGATTTTAACGACTGTCAACGACTCCTGCTATTTCCAAGAGATTATGGGGAACACAGATTGGGCATGGAAATTGTGCAAGCTTATGTCTCCTCTGTTGAAGGTGGTGGAATATATTATGTCTGATAAAACGATGCTGTAAGACAAATAAGGAGACAAGGGAAGGGGGAAAAAACACCCTTCCAGGGGGATAATTTTATTGCTGCAAGCTTCTTCCCTTCCTGTAAGCCAAAACCACAGCTTCAGCTGGCATTTGCATGTTCATTTATCACCAGCAGACGCTGAATGGATCCCACTCCCCAAGAAGAGCAGGCAGAGCTCTGGGCTGATGCAAATTGTGAAACCAGATGACTGCAGCTGAGTGTGTCAGGGTGGTGTTACTGGTTCTGGGGCTTATTTAAGGAGTCTCCTCATGCACATCCTCCACCTCCTGTCACCAGCAGTGAAACCTGACCGAGCAGCTAGGACTTCGCTGGGGCCAGTGATACTACAAACTCATTCCTGGTGGGACCTGTCTCCTTTCACATGTGTGCAATGAGGGGAAAGAGCACCAGGAGGCAGCTCGTGGGGGAGGCAAATGGGAGACAACACCCCAAAATCAGGGTGCTGAGTCTGCTCTCACTTGGGGAGAGGCTGCCAAAACATGATTTCAGCTGAATAAGCAACGCTTTGTTTTTCCCCTGAAGCTGAAAATCCACATGGGAGGAAGTTCTCATTTCCCAAGCATTTTGATACAGCTAAAAATGCCACCCCCTGGCATCTGCTGTGTCTTCTTGTTATCAAGCCAAGTCAGGGACAAGCCCAAGCCAAAGAGCTTTCAGGATCTCTGCGTCCCTACGGATTTCTCCATGCTGCATTGGGTGATGCTACCTGGCTCAGGAAGCCTCATCGCCTGAGGTTTTACTGTCAAATTTGGCTGGACAGGTTGGTGCAAGCTGTGAGTTGGTCCTCAACATGCTAATAGGGAACTGTGATGTTTTCCTGCCTTCCTAAGAGAGGCTCTTTTCAAAGAAAGCCCCCCAAAAAGGTGTCTTTGCATGGTGGAGAACCTCCCCCAGCAGCTCATCATACATCTTCATGGAGACCATGCCTACAAGGCTACGGTTACAATGGGGCTCGCTGCCTGCGCATTGAGGTTTCATTCCAAGAACTGGGGGCTTTGCCCCCACTGATGTGCTTACCCAGCTTCCTCCTCTCCTCGGGGTCCTGCAGCAGGACATGGAGCGATGGCCCCTCTGGCATGGTGACGTGGAACTGGATAAAAGCCTTCTCCTGCTCTGGCAGTTCAGCATCAGATGCCACTGTGTAAAACAAACGGGTGGGGATGGGCTTTGAGAGAAGTCAGGGCGCTGCTTGGCCACCCAGACCCCCATGGCAGTGGGGACAAGGGGACCAGGAAGCCACATCCACATTCCCATGGCCCCAGTAACTTTAGCAGCAGCTTCCTCTCACCCAATCACACCCTGCAACAACCAAGACCTCACTGATGGGGAAAGGGATGAGTGATCACATTCAAGGCTGCACCAGGCTTTGAAACTAAGTGCAGGATTTGTTCTGTGCACAAGCAGAGGTATCCAGTTCTTGCTTCCTTCCCTCTGTTGCTCCGGTCTGGAAGCAGCATTGGAAATAAAGAGCTCTGGGGTTTCCCCACCTGGAGGGTAGTGACACAGAGCCAAGTCAGACAACTAAAACACAAGAGCAGAGCAGATTAAAGCGTAATTTGGGAGATGAGCCCTCCTTGCTGTGCCTGGGACCCCTGCGTGGGCAGGGAGCTTGCAGTACAATCAAGTGGGTCCTTCAACGGAGAAACCAAGATGAATACAGCTTGCACAGGTGCTCCAAGCACCATGCTGGGCTCTGTACATGTGCTTTTTACACCTTTATTTCCAGCCAAAGTTGTTCCTAATCCCCTTTCGCTCACAGGGAGCTCAGGGTTGCTTGGTAGCCTCCTTCTCTGGGTGCAGAATGCAGTAAGAAGCAACTCAGAGGGTTCCAGGGAGCTCTGTGGACTTGTTGGTCCAAATGGAAGATCCCAAAGCCTGGTAAGCACCCTGGCATTAGCATCCAGTGCGCTGGGAACCTGGCAGCTCCAGGGCTGGCTCTCCCCATGCCAGCCCTGTCTGTGCCAGCATCCCTAAGGGATTAAACTGCAGCATAAGGAATTTATTGCCGGCTGGTTACAAGAGCAAAAGATTTGTTATTCTGAACAAGGTGGTCAGGGAGAGGCAGCAAGCAGAAATGTGGGTTCTCAACAGTATGCTCTGGATAGAGCAAAAAAAAAAAAAAAAACACCTGAACACCTAAATCAGGCATCTCTTGAAGATTTGTTTCCTTCAGCACCTAAGGTTACCAGGACAAACAGCCTCAAAACATTAGGGGAAAAGTTTGTCCTGTCCCCTGTAACCGCATTCAAACACAGCTGCATCCCCATCCTCTGCTGTTTTCTGTCTTTAAGCTGCTCCAGCCCCATGACACCCTACTCTCTCCTGTCACAGCCCCAGCAGCTCTCCTTGCTCAATCCTGCTTCTGCAACGCCCACACAGCACAAGCCTGGCAGCAAGATTTAGGGCAGGCTCCGGAGTCGGGGGAGGATGCTGGGACAGTCTGGCAGCCATCACCGTCGGTGGCACAGCACTGCTTTCAGCAGCCATCCCCCAGAAAGGCTCCCAGCCTGTCCTCAGCCACCCCACCAAGCGACGGGTCAGCACCGCAGGACACAGCACGCATTGGCTGCCTGCCCCCAGATCCTCTGCCTGACCCGAAATTGCTTGCATGGGTGCCAGTGATGGCACAGATCGAGATCACAGGTCACATCCCACATCCACACTCCAGCTGGCTCCACAGATTCACGTCAGCCAGGCTCTGGCACAGCCACGTGTACCCTGCTGCAAGCACCCCACCACCCTGGGATTCCCAGAGCAGCCAGCCACAAGGCTGGCAATTAAATTTGAGGGGGTTGGGGTTTTTTTGTTTTTGTTTTTTTTTAAGCCCCCAGCTGGCCCACCTGCATTGGAGGATGCCTGGCTGAGGACATCAGCGCATGCATGGCCAGCAGGTAGCTGACCTTCTGTTTACCCTCCCAGTCTCAAAAGGGGACAGCAGATGACATCCCTACAGCACCTTTTTGCTAACCTTCTTAAAAGGACTTTGCTACCACTGTGCAAACCAGAAATATGGGGGAAATATGCCCTGTGCATGAATCACTGAGTCAATAAGCAAGATCAGCAGCTCAGAGAGTCCCCAAAACTTTAGGGTTTATATCCATCTACCCTATGGAAGCCTCCCTTCTCTTTTTTTGCAGTCCCTCCCAAACACCAGGCTACCATGTGCAGCCAGCACTTATCTGAGCAAGCAGCTGCCTCTGAGGCACTACACTCACCAGGACAGTCACAAAGAGCAATGGCAGCGAAGTAGTGAGAGAGGGCTTTGAAATGCTCTGACTTGACGTGGACCATGGTGGTCCAAGAGAAAGGAACGTAATCCTTCACATGGGCTTGGGTCATCGTCTGGTGCACCAGCGAGTAGACATCTTCCACCTGTGTGGCATCAAGAGACAAACTTCTAAGCCATGGGTTGAGATGTAGGACACCCATCAGGAGACAGTGATGGCAGGCTGTCCTTTCCTGGGCAGTTTGGCTGACCACAGAAGGAGCCTCTCCAGTGGTAACAGCCCCACAAAGTCTTCTCCTCCCCAAGGTGCTCACCCTTGCTGCCTCCTGGGCGAGCTGCAGCCGGGCAAGGAAGTCATGTTGGGCACGCAGCAAGGTCATCTTCTCAAAGACACACTCCTGGACCTGGGCAACCATCAGTCGCACCAGCATGTTCAAGGAGGCGGCACTCATATCCAGGCTGGGAGCGTTGGAGAAGTTTTCCTTCAAGTAGTTAAAGGCACCTGCACACGGGAGAAGCTCCTGGTAGCCACTGGGCTTGTAAGCACGAGGGTCAGACTTTTGGACCACCAGTGGTGCAAGAGGAAAAGAGCTGGCAACACAGCTTGCACATCAAACATCTCACCATACCTGGTGGGTACACAGGTCAGGGCTCCCTCCCTTGCTATCTGAACCATCCTTGTGCCCACAGCTTTCTTCTCCAAAGCCCTTGGATGACTGCAGTGCCAGGGTCCCTTTTTAGCTCAGCTGCTCACAGGGTCTCTCCTCAGATGAGATGCTCACAGCATCTCTCCTCTCCCCAGCTAGGACACCCCTACTGCTGTGTACCAACAGAGAGCCCTCTGGGTGTCTGTTGGGTCGTCCCAGCTCCTCTTCATAACCTACAGGAGCAGCACAGTGCCAACTTGCACTTAGTTTGGGGGCCCCTTGGAGATGACCTGTATTCATCCCTCTTTGCACAACTGCTCCCTCGCCTTCTTGCACTGGTGTGGACTATTCCCACCCCAGGGAAATGCTGCCTGCATGCCCCCGGGAAGCTGGAGAAGGGGGGAACCCACGTACCGGCCGCCTTCTGAAAGGCATCGATGGCCTGGTTGAGCCCCGGCAGGGATGCACGGTCCTGCCGCGCTCCGATCTGGGTGTGCAAGGCTCCGATGTTGAAGAGCACGCTGCCCTTCTCAAAGGCCAGTGCCCGCTGGTGGGATGGGACCCCCGTCAGGGAGTCATACCTGGGGAAGGGAAGAGTCAAGAGCTGCCCATGCCCGGTCCTCACCCACAGATGCAGGAGGATCCTGAAGGGTTTTCAGCGCTCCACATGGGCTTGCGGCTACTGTCTCCGTCATGACTCAACCCCATGGGGTAATTGCTTTCCCCTGACTCCCTTAATTAACCCACCCAGGGCAACAGCAAACCCAACTCCTCTTGTCTACCAGCCCCAACTTCGCTGCAGAGGGAGTGAACCCACTCGTGGAGGCTTGGTCCCAACTCCCTCCCAACTCATGATGCCCCAGGTGGGACAGGGAAAGCTGCACCAACCAGTGGAAGAAGACACCCAGGCTTTTGGTGGGAGGGAAGAAACGGCTATCAAGGAAGTACAGCTGGTTGTAATACTCCATCAAGAGCTCGAGCCCAGCTTCATTGCGGCTCGGGGTGCGCATCGCCTGCAGGGATGGGAGAGGAGACACATGGGTAGGAAGAGGGGGAAAACAGAAGGGGAAATGACAGATTTATGGAGCTGCACATGCTGGGCAACCCAGGGGAGAGAAATCCACCTGAGTTATTAGATCAATAGGATCGGATCAGTAGTAGACGAGATGCTGTGCAGCAGTGGGAGGCAGCCCCCTGGCACCAGTTCAGCCACAGAAAAGGTTGGGGAGGCACCAATTTGGTGCTGGGGCACCCAAATCCAGAGCCAGCAGCTTGGTAACCATGCTGGAGGCAATGCTCATCTAAACCAAGCTGGAATATTTATTTTATTTTATGGTTTTTTTTAAGAAAAACTCATGCAAAGTCTGATGAAAGAAATGCTAGGGAAGAAATAAGATTTTTTGCTCTTAATAAAAAAGTTCTTGAGCTTCTGACCTGGCACAGTGAGGAGGGTCAGAGCTCTCCTAATGCCTAATTTTAACCACGAGCCTTTTCCCATCTTCTGGCTTTGCAGGGCTCCTTTCCCACAGCCTGAAAAGCAGGATCAGGCCCTTCACAAGGGCTTGAGGAAGCTTCTTTCTTTCCGCTCTCCTGGATCAAAGCTTCGCAGCAAGGCAAAACATGAAGTTACTTATGAGAGCTGTTTTGTAGGAGAGGAGAAAATTCACCTTTACTGGACTGCTTTATATTTCCTCTTCTCCAAGCGCTAGCTGGAGCGAGAGCAGTTATTTAGCTTTGCTGGAGGTGAACTAATATTCATAAACCGGCAATAGATAACAACTTTTACTGCTGTTATTGTTCAGTTCTAGGTCAGCAGGGACAAGCACAGGGAAAAAGAACAATTACTGAATTGTCTGTAATATTTTGCAACCTATGAACCAAATTCCTAGTGTGGGAATCCCGCATCCTGAGACACAAGCATAAGGGTGCAGTTTGGAGACAGGATGAGGGAACCCCCAAAGCAAGACGCGGCACCTCCAATGAGTGTTTCTGGACAAGCCAAAGCCAGACTTTGCAATCAAGAGACACATACCTGCCGCAGCTCCATGAACTCTTTGATTTCTTTTTCAAATAAGATGCCCTCCTCTCCATAGTGTTCGCTGATGAAATCCTGGATGCAGAAACAAGAAAAGAAAAACCCAAGTAACGCTTCAAGACAGATTTTCACAATTTAAAGGGTGATTTTAAGTGACTCTGTTCAAGCAACTTGCCAGCTCTCACCACAAGGAAAGCTGCACCAGGGAAAACCATCTCCCCATTGCCCAGCTCTTGCTCTCCAGCATCTCCAGACCCTCATCTCTTGCTTTCCCCATGTTTTAAGTCCAGCTCCTCCCCATAAATTTATGTTTTGCAGTTCTTCCAAAACAGAAGGTGTTTCGCAGTTGCTGCAGCACCCAACCATACCCACCGGCTGAAAATCTCCCACAGTGCCTGGTCCCTTCCCTCCATTGATCACACCAAGTGTGCAAAACCCCAATGCTCACCTTCAGTGGTGCCAGCAAATCCAGCTCCTTTGTCTCCTTCAAGCCCAAAGGGATCATGGGGACGCTGATGGACTCACTGGAAGAAGACAGCAACCTATTTGGTGGTTGGTTTAAAAGCCTTGGAAAGACCCTGTGTGTCAGGGACTAAAATGAAGCAGCTTTTTACCCTGGGCTTGTGCTGCCCCTATTAAAGGGTAAAACTAGAACAGGACCGAAGCACACACAGCAGAAGGATGCTCTTTCCAATGTGATGTTGGGAATGGCAGTGCAAAAGAAAAGGTGCAAAGAAAATAACCTGAAACCTTCACCCATATTCCATGGGCTTCTGTTTTTCTCTCCATAACAAATTCAGTAGTAACAAAATAAGCTCCAGCAACGAAATTACTTTAATTACCCTTGCGAACTGGGCGTGATATGTGCACAGGTCATGGATTCACCCACTTCCTATGTGCTAATCTGGGCTTTGGTGCTGACAAGGACTTCCTTGGGCTGCAGCGCTGCACCTGATATTGAAATTCTCTACCTCTATGAAAAGCAGTTATCTAATAATAGCTCCTATCGCAGAACCCGTTTGATATTGTAACAAGCTCATGATGACTCTGGGAACGCCCAGCTGGGAGTGGTTTGTTTTTCAACATTAAAACCAGGGCAGTTGTGCAGCACTGAGGAAGAAGTGCTGCAGGATGACAGCCAGGAAAGACCACCTTTTGGGGGATTTAGCAGGCAATTTAATTATCTGCTGCCAAGAAGTAAAGAAACTGTCTGTATAAGCAGTAGAGCCTGGAGCATGCAGAAAATTACAGCCCTGCGAAGAACCCCAAAGCTGGACCCATCATCCAGCTCCTGTATACAGAGATGGGGAACACGAACCGGCCGTGGCACCTGCAGGTCACATCAGCTCTGCAAACGCTTTCCCTGATACCCAGCTATCCCTCGGGGAAGTCCCCAGCCCTGGCACAGAGCCATGTGATCATGTCCTTGGACACTTGGCCTCCCAGGGGACTGGTTTAAAGAGACAAGAAAGTTTGGCAGTGAGCGAGATGGAAGGCTGATCAGGCAGGACCAAGCCAGGTTTGCAAAACAGCCACCGCTTGTTACCCTCCAGAAACCGCTGATAGCGCACCACTCATTACTCCAAGGATGCAAAGAGGCAAAGAAAGTTGCAGGAACCTGGGGAGCAGGGCAGAGAGGTTGCACCCACATTTTCATCTGTTCATACTGAATAAACAGCTTCAAGAACTATAATTGGTGCAGAAAAGCCATTACTGCTCGTTCCCTAACAAGATTTCTGCTTGAATCCAATGCCTAGAGCAAACAAAGGGGCTTTTGTGTGGCCTGGGCAGGGTTTTGGGGTTTCTGCTGCTGCTGTTTTCTTTTTTAAACCAGGGCAAACAAGTGGCAGGTTAGAAAAGCCGAGCCACCCTGACAGGGAAAAACTTGGGGAGGATGCACACAACACAGGAAATGTTGCATGCATCCCTACTTCTAGCACAGAAGGATCAACACCCAGGATTACATTCAGAGACTGTAACAGGCCCTCTGAATGCAGCAAACACCCAAGGGTGGTGGAGATATGGGCTCCCTTAGCTTTCTCCCCATAGGGGATGCCACAAACCTATACCCACATCATCTTGCTCTGACATTTAATATTGAAGCAACCCACAGGATGGAGTCACTGATGCTCTCCTGGTCTTCGCATATCTGTGCGCCCCCAACAGCACAGCAATCCTCCCTCAAGGAGAACCATGCGCTAGGAAAAGCATGTGGATGGACATAGAACCACAGAATCTAGTCTGACCCCCCATCATAGGCAGGGACATCTCCCACCAGACCACGTTGCTCGGAGCCTGGTCCAGCCTGGCCTTGAATGTTTTCAGGGACTGGGCTTCTACAACTTCTCTGGGCAACCTGGCCCAGTGTCTCACAGCCCTCATTGTAACAGATTTCTTCCTCACATCCAGTCTGGATCTACCATCTTTTACTTGAAAACCATCACCCCTTGTCCTGTCACTACAGGCCCTGCTGAAGAGTCTGTCCCCATCTTTCTTATAAGCCCCTTTAAGTATTGAAAGGCTGCAAGAAGGTATCCCCTGAGCCTTCTCTTCTCCAGCCTGAACAATCCCCAACTCTTTCAGCATTTCTTCACAGGAGAGGTGTTCCAGCCCTTCCGTGGCCGCCTCTGGCCCCACTCCAACAGGTCACTGTCTGTCTTGTGTTGAGGACCCCAAAGTTCAAGGACGGGACATGCTCCAATGCAGTGCTCCACGGGGGAACACTCCCAGAGTGAAGCAGAAGGGCAGAATCTCCTCCCTCGCCCTGCTGGCCACACTGCTCAGGATGCAGCCCAGGACACAACTGGCTTTCTGGGCTGTAAGTTCACATTGCCAGCTCGTGTCCAGCTTCTCCTCCACCAGTACCCTCAAGTCCTTCTCCACAGGGCTGCTCTCAATCCCTTCATCCCCCAGCCTGTATTGATACCAGGGGTTGCCCTGACCCAAGCACAGGGCTTTGCACTTGGCCTTGCTGAATCTCATGAGGTTCACGTGGGCCCACTTCTCCAGCTTTTCAGGTCCCTCTGGATAGCATCCCATCCCTCAGGCATGGCAACCGCACCACTCTGCTTGGTGTCATCCACCCATCCATCTCAGGAAGGCAAGGAGAGGCACTGGCTCCCACGTTGCTGCAGCATCCCGGGTATGTTCTGCCTCAGGGATTTCTGCTTTTCTCACCCAGCAAAATGGCATGGCTGAGCCAGTCTGGCATACTGGTTTGCTGCTGGTGAGCATGCTAGGATTATTGCACCAGTGAGTCAAGATCAAGGTGACTGGGTAAGCATTTCAAAGCAACACAGCATTTCAATTAACAAAAGGTCTAACCTCAGAAAGAGAGAAAAATAACCCAATACCCTCGATGCGAAAATAATTCAGGGAGTAGCCTGCTCTGAGAACAGCCAAAGCAGAAGGCTGGGCACCTGAGCAGCCACACTTTCAATTTCTTCCACGAAATACCTTATTTTACCTCCTGGAAAAAACTCATGCTCCGGTGGGATGCTCAGGAAAGGGGGGTGATGCAAGTGAAGATGATTCCTGCTATTCCTCCTGCTTTGGGACACCAGTGTCCAAAGGGTGTACCCATTCATTCCCAAATATCTAAGTATCTGCTAGGAAAAGCTGTTGAGTTAGCTCTCCTTGCAGCTCTATAAATGAAACACCGATGTTCCCAGAATGAAAAACTTTTTCCAGCAAGCCTAGCCCATGCCCAAGTCCTCTCCTATTCTCCAGCCACCACCTTGTGGTCCCTGCCAGAGGCCAAACCCTCTGCAGAGCAGGAAGGCAAAACAACGGGTGCAAGTTGAAAGGCTGCCTTGCTCTCAGAAAGAGCAAAAAAGTAGTAATAACGACAACAACAGTACTAATAATCAAATCCCAACCGAGCAAGCTGCTCTTCCAACACCACAAGCAGCTGCCTGCCTGGCTTGGCTGCCTGGTGTACCTGTCATTCTGGTACACATCCATGCTGCTGTTCAGCTCCTCCAGCTCCTCCTTCAGCAGCTGCAGGTTGGAGTTCACGTAGCTCAGCTCCAGGGCAACAGTCTCTTTGACCTTGTTGTTACTGGTGGCCCTGCAAGACGAAACCATGGGGATCAAACCTCTCCCATTTCATCAATGCCTTTATTTATCACCACTTGATTGCACCGATAGAGATTAAGTTATCCAGCAGCGCAATACCGTGTGCATCTATCCAAATCTTCCCACAGAACCATGCTTCTTGCTCTGCACTTGATCATAGAATGGTTTGGGTTGGAAAGGAGCTTTGAAGGTCATCTAGTCCAAAACTTCTGCCATGGGCAGGGACATCTCCCACTAGACCAGGTTGCTCAGAGCCCCACCCAACCTGACCTTGAACATTTCCAGGGATGGGGCACCTACCACCTCTCTGGGCAACCAGGTCCAGTGTCTCACAGCCCTCATTGTAACAGATTTCTCCCTTATATCTAGTCTGAATCTACCCTCTTTTAGTTTAAAGCCATTAGCCCTTGTCCTACCACTAAAGGCCCTGCTAAAAGGCCTGTCCCTGTCTTTCTTGTAAGTGCCCTTTAGGTACTGGAAGGCTGCAAGGTCTCTCTGGAGCCTTCTCTTCTCCAGCCTGAACCACCCCATCTCTCTCAGACTTTTAGGATCGGGGAATTCAGAGCATCCAGATCACTGTGCCGTGGAGGTCAAGGCCAGGCAAATCTCATTACAGTGCTGCACCCTGCTCAGATGAGCCTGTTATTTCTGCCCCAGAGCGGCCTTCCCCTTGCCCATCCATGCACCCACCCTCCAGTGCAGCTTCAGATTTGGCTATGAGCACTCAAGGTCCTCACCCACATCAAATAAAAGTGGTTTATAGTTGGGTCTGAGGAAGAAAAAAAAAACCCAACTTATTTTGGGTGCAAACAACCCCTCTGCAAGAGAGGTTTCTGGTGCTCACCCATTGGTAGAGCTGGACCCTTCCGGGCTCATGCATGTCAGGAGATGTAAACATCAAGGATTGATTTCAGCTGCCTGCTGGAGCAAGACAAGCTCCCAGGCTGATTATACCCCTCTTATCTGCTCTGAAGGAAAGTAGGGAGAGATAACCCAGAGCTGAAAGGGGCTTTGGCTGCTCATGCTAAATCACATCAGGCTCCAGGAAAAACACCACATGCACAAGGTCTGCTTGGCCAGGGCACCACTTTCCCCCAGCTTTTGCAGAGGATGTTGCCTTGGACTTTTTTTTTTTTTTTTTTGTGGATAGCATCCCATCAGGGCTTTGCCCTGACCTGGCTCAGGGTAGTAGAAGGAGCTATGCTGTTTTCTTTTTAAGATGCTGGTCCTTCAGCATCAACTGTCCTGAGTACCCTTTGCTGGGATTTCCCAAGACCAATGCTTTTTTTTATTTATTCTAAACAACAAAAGCAAAACCACAGCAGGTCCCAAGATCTCTGCGGCTGCTTCCAATGAAACATCCTTCAGCACTTTTGCTATTCTGCTATCAGCACAGTAATCACCTTCTTTCCACATAAACCAATGTTTAGTTGCTATTCTAGTCCTCCACACATCACAACACCTCCAAGACATGGGTGCATCACTACTGTTGCTACAATTTTCCTTCAACATGAACTAAAGAATTTCCCTGTCTTGCCCCTAGCTGGCAACAGTAATTTTTTAATTTCTTATATTACTGAAAGCTGATTTGTGCTGATTTGCAACCCAGCAACACCAAGGCAACACTTGCACATACATGATATGTTTCTGACCAGTGTTTTCACCCCTGCTCTGCAGTAGAAAGGACATAGCACTTAGTCAAGCCCAATTTTGCTCTGCAGGATTTTGCATGCACATGCAAGTGTTTCCACGACTTGCCACCAGGTTAAGGCTGTAAAGCCCAAAGTCACATTGGGGCACTCAGTTTGCACTGTACAAGAGCCACACGCAGCAATTAAGAGCATAGTACCTCTCAGAGAGGTAATTTAGGGAATCACTCAATTGTTTCTGTGAGCAAACCTGCAGTGAGGCTTTCACGGCCCGGCCCGTGCCCGGAGCAAGGAGCAAGAGCTGAGGCTACGTGTCTCCATCAGCCTCCTCGGTGAAGTTATCAGCTGTTTGCTTAGTTAACACCAAAGAGATTTCTGATCTATTTTTTTGCTTTCTTTTAAAGAAACTGGTTAGTTGGCAACACCTTTATCTCCCAGATTGCTTTGCTCAGCACCAGTATTTGAACAAGAAAGGAAAAGGTTTCCGCTGCCTCTACCCATTTATTTATCCAGCAAACAAACCCTCTTAACTGAGCAAACACCACATGCGTTTTTTCCAACACACCATTCACGACAACCTCTCCAGGAAAGGAGACTGATACGCTGAACAGAACAGTTTGGGAGATTATTTTTTTAAAGCATTCAGAGTTGGGTTTGGGGTTTGTTTTTTTGTGGGTTTTTTTGGTTGTTTTTTTTTTTTTTTTCAGAGGCAAAGAAACCAACAAGTTCAGCTGCAAACACTACTCCAGGCTGGACAACCCGCAGCTTTTATCCCCCTGTTTGCATTTAGCACTAGCCTAGAGAGACATAAAGGAAGTTTCTCCTTGCAACTCAAGTCTTTAATTTTTAAGCAATAACCTTTAGACTTACAACATACCATCCCCCCCAACCTTTAATCTCATGCACAAGCTTGATTCCTGCCTCCCCCCCAGATTTCCTGTTTCATAAGCTCTGAGAACCATAGCGCCCAGAAACCCACATTATTACTTTACCCAGCTGCAAAGTGGACTTGTGGGAGGGAGGAAAATTGGCTGCTATGAAAGGACATTCAAACTGCTCATCCAACAACAACAAGAAAAAAAAGCCCCATCAGTGCATTTCCCTGGCCGAGTAATTAAGATGTGTTTTGCATCACATTTTTGCTCACTCCCCTGCACGTGGCTCTGATTCCCGCTGTTCACACTAAAACTGCAGCCGGGCACATTTCTGCTGAGCCAGCACATTTTCTCCTAATTTTTTATAATAAAAGGGAGTCACATGGAGCAGCAGACATTGGGATTTCATGACTTTTTTTAAATTAGATGAGGCACGGCAGCCTGGTTGAAGCAGTAGAGTATGGGAGTTGTAACATTGCCTCCCCTAGGAAGCCACACTGTCCTCACCCACCAGTAAAATACCATTTCTTCCTATAGTTTGGTGGAGCAACTATTACTCCCTTCTTCCAGGTGCAACATGAACATGCAACTGATTAAAACATTCACATTCAGAAGTAAAATATCAATTTTATTTTATTGGGGAAAAACAAAAATATCAAACAGGCAAAACAGGCCAAAAAACTATTTTAGGGAAGCCTTATATGTTCTTATATTAACAGACCTGCCCACTCTGCACGTGTTCCAGTATCCTACAGGAACATGAGATACACACAAGAGCTACAAAAGAAAGATCATCCTTGGGTTAACAAGAAAATAAAATAGCACACAATTGCATGCAAAAAATGTAAATAATAATGCAATTGCATCATGAACACCCTGCTGGGGAAGACAGTAATGCACTGGCTCCATTTCGGCTGGACCAGCTGCTATCTAAAAGCCATGCAAAGGTGCCATCCCATAAATGCATCTTTCAACAGGGTGAAGACCCACTGGACTGTGCCCATCTGCAAAGACATACTTGAATTTTCAGATTCTGCTCCAGTGGAAGCACTGCAACTGTGCTTTTTTATAGATTTTTAGAACTAAAGCTGGATTTGATCTACTTGCTGGGGTTATCAGACAGGAGCTCAGGTGTCTAAACTCAATCCTAGTTAAACATTTATTTCCGTTATTCCACCTGCTCACATCCTGCTTTGTACCAGTCTTTCAGGGCATTGAAGTCATCATTTTTCATGAAAATGCAGAGCATTAGCATTGCACCAGATGGAGAGCAGGCATTTCTAGCATGAATACTGCAAAGTCAAGAGAGGGCTCAGCAAACCCCAACCATAGCCAAGGGAGTACCAGCATCACCTGCCTCCTAGACATCAAGGCCATATTTTCACCTCCAGCCAGATCCCTGGGCCAGAGGGATGCTCTGGGGACCAGGACTCACCGGAAGAGGTTTTCTGCCCCCGCTCGCATCCTCATCTCCTTGTTGATCTGCTGGTTAATCCGTGCCCGGCGATGCTGCAGTTTGCTGCGCTGGGTCTGGGCAAAGGGATCACAGCCCTGCTGAGAGAGAGGGGCAGGGTCTCACCAACGAATTAAAAAAAAAAGCAAACAACCACCATTTGGGGATTAAAACTGGCACTTTCAGCATTTCGTTTGAAATAAAGGGTTTACTATCTAATACCACATGTTGCTTACAGCGATTTATTTTCTAAGCAAGGCTTCCCAAACGCAGCTGTGAACAGGAACTAAGCATCTCCTTCCCAGGGTCTCGCCATCCAGACACAAGATAAGACCCAAGGGGCTGCAGATGAGCTCAATATAACCCTCAAGCTCAGGAACAGATGTGACCCTATGTCTATATGTGCTCACATCTCCTGCTGGCTCTAGGGGATTGAGTGCAGGCAGCAAGTCAAGAGTTCATGGGGGTGGAGAAATGAGTTGTACAAAGCAGTAAATTAATTCCATCCCTGCCTCCCTCCTTGGCTTTGGCTTGGACTTTCTGCAGACAGGGAAACATTTAATCTCCGACTTCAGGAAATAACAGACAGCAATATCCCTCTGTCTCACAAGGGCAAGAGGTTATTATGGGATGCCCAAAGCAGTGAGGTTGCCACAAGGAGGGTCTCCGAATCCAGGGCCACAAAAGCTCTGTCCAAGAAGATGTGCGAGGAGAGGTTCAAATGGATGAAATGAGCCTCTAAAAGACCCCTGGATAAAAAAAAAAAAAAACCAAAACAACAACACAGCACCTGTTTGGGATGGCACAAGGTTGGGTAGTTTAAGAGGATGAAGACCTCCAAGCCTGCTCTTCATACACCAGTGCAAAGCACAGGCAGATCCCTCCAAGAACGTATCAAGATCCACTGTAGCACTAAAAGAAATCCCTCAAAGCCACTATTTCACACTCTTGCTTCCCTTAGAAAACCTGTTAGCTAAGCATATCAGTCTTACCCTTCTCCCCAGTGCTTTCCCTCCACTGCTACTGGTGGGCCTCTTGCCTCCACAGCAAGAAAGGGTTTCACCACTCAAGAGACTCTACAGAGCTCCAACAGTGCCTGCTCTCATTCTGTCCAAAACACCTTCTCAGCTAATTTCATCCATGTAGAGATCTGTGGGCTTCACCAGGTATCACCTCATCCTCCAAGATGGGTCACAAAAGTCTCAAATCCAACAAGCCATGGCAACACTTGGTTACCTCTTCAGAGGACACTGTAGAGTCCCAGTGTTACTCTGGGAAAATTTGCTTTTAGCAGATTATTTGATTTTTCTGAGGAAGTACGAATGGGAAAAAAAACCCTTTTTTTTTTTTTCCTCTGTTTGCATTTAGCACTAGCCTAGAGAGACGCAAAGGAAGTTTCTCCTTGCAACTCAAGTCTAATTTTTAAGCAACAACCTTTAGACTTACAACAAAAGAAAAAAAATCCTTGCTCAAAAAAGTATGCAACTAGCTTTGATTAGCAAGTAGGGAATGGAAAATTTTGTATTTTCATGGACTTCAGCTTTCTGAAAATTAATTTCTCATATTTGAAGACCACTAAGTGGTGCCCCCTTTAAAAAGGGTCTGGGATTAACATTAGCATTTTCATTTAAGTGAAAGATTTGAGGTCTTAATTGGTACATTGGAGACTGAGGAATCAGGGTCACTTCATCTGGTCCATAAATCTGCAGGCTTAGTGCTTTACAGTAATCCATAATTTGTTTAAATTACTGAAGGAAGAAGCTGGAAGCATGAGACTGACTATTCTGGAAATGCAATTAAGTGGGATGTTAATGAAAACACTCCAACAGCTGCACAAATCTTGTGTCTGAGACACTCAGGAGCAAATACATGAAAGGCTGATCCAGAAGCGCCGCTTCTGGATTTGTGTTGGGGTAACACACCCATCCCGCACACATTGTTGGCTTGCCAGGGAAAAAATCCAGAAGTTGGAAGAAAAAGGGAAAGGATGAGGAATCCCACACCTTGACGCCCAAGAAGGGACCATGCCAGGTTTTCTCTAGCAAGAAAGAGCTGGGTCATCACTGTAAACGGTCCTTGAAAAAAACCCAACCCAACCACATCTGCACTATTCAAATCTGAGCACCCAGAGGCTCTCAAAGCAAAGATGACAGCATCAAATTCTTGTTTAGAAAGGAGCTTCTTGTGTAGATGTAGTTTAAGGTACTACACAAGTATTTCTTTTATTGAAGGCTGATTACAAACATTGTGCCTTCAATGATGTTTCTTCATACAGTGCAGGACATTAACCTACACATGGGAGTTAAAGCTTAAGGAAGGAGAAGGAGCAGTAAAGAAAAAAAATGGAGTTTATTAAAATTTCAACAGCCTCTCAGGTTTACAGACAAAAGCTGTGTGTGCTTGTCAGCTCGAGAGACATGTGAGCCGAATGCTTATGCAAATATGTCCAAATACATGTAAGCAAGCAGGATCGAGGCCCCCTCTTTCTGCCTCCAGAGCCACAAAAACCCATCCAAAACTCAACAACCCTGGTAGCAACTGCTGGAGGTGGAAAGCACCTTTTCTCTGCCTCCAGCTCTTCCTACGGGAGCTTTCATCACCTTTGAGACCTTCACACTTCCTGCAAAGGTTTGCTTGAAAGCAGTCAGAGGATTTGAAGATAGTTTGTTGGTTTTTTTTTTTTGTTTGTTTGGTTTGTTGGTTGTTTTTTTTTTTGTTTTGGGGTGGTGTTTTTTTGTTGGTTTTGGTGGGGTTTTTTTTGTGGTTTTTTTTTTTTTTTTGGGGGGGGGGGGGGGGCGGAGCAGGGGCAGCAGGTGGCAAAGACTACCTGAATACATGGGCAGGAGGCCAGAGGAAGCTGCAGGTAAGAGATGATGGAAGAGGCACATGGATGGAAAGACTATCTAAAGCCATAGAGAAGGTCCATGAATACTGCCTTGTTGGGTGACAAGACAAGAAGAAATTAAGAAAGAAGATGCAGAGTGGTATGAAAAGATGCTAGGATGGCTCCTCAAGATATTCAGTGTTAAAACCTCTTCACTGCAAAACCAATTCTGGGGTTTATTTAATTGACTTGGCCGCTCCCCACTTCTCCCATGCCTAGCTTCAGACAACACCAAGAGGCAAAATTCAAGGCACCACCAGCGTCAAAGCTAATGAACACGAACCCTCTCAAGCATGCAAACAGAGCAGCTTTGATAACTGTTAATCACCTCATCTTTCTTCAGGGCCACAGAGGAGCTACCTTCCAGGAACACTTGCAAGCCCTGAGGTAGCTGGGGACCAAACATGATTTGACAACATCCAGGCCGTCATGGCATTTGGATTTGCCTAAACATCTTCCTCTAGGAGACACTAAGCCATCTGTAAAGCTGCAAGGTTCCCCCCTGCCCCCACCCCATTCTGAACAGTGTTTTCTCAATCTGATTTAATGAGATAGTTATCAATTCCCATGCAGGCTCCTAAGCCAACAGCAAAAAGGTACCAGAAAGTCAGGTATTAGAGCACCTAATGTAATACCAAAGCCTCGTGAGGATGTCAAGTCAGGATCTTGAGACTTGCTGCCCTTAGGGACTTCATGTGATCTCCCCGCACCTTGCTTTGCTCCTCACCCCTTATGAAGTTGGGGAAGTGCAGTAACCCATGGGACTGCAGCATATCTCTCCAAAAGAAGATCTGCCATCAGTCCCAAAGCATCATCCCTGGCTGCCATGGACCAATGCCAAGGCCACCATGGGGAACAATCAAGCCTAGGCTGCACCTGCTCCTGAAGCATTGCAGAAATGATGTTATTTCACAAATATAGGAGCAAGAAGAAAATTCAGCTCCAGAATAACATGCTTAGCCAAGGCTAACTTACATATGAAAGTAAACACCACCACAAGCAAAAAAAGAGCCATATTTAAATCAAAAGGTAGACAGGGGAGATGGAGTCAAGAGGCAAGCATGCCCATCCTCCAACAGCTTATGTTTAAAGGAAGCCAACACTTGGCCTGTACCCATACTCTCCAAGTTGCACTCAAAAGCTAAAAACTACAGCACAGTTTCTAAAGTGGTGACAGATATAAGCATGCCTTACGTAGGGGGTGCGAAGGGAAAAAGCCCCACCAAAACCTAGTGTTCATTTTTAAAAGGCATCTTCCTTGCTTAACTCTTCTTTGCACAAGTTTTTGAGGTCAACCCATTGAGAGCTGACCTCAAAGAGGTGTTATTTCAACAGCCTCTTGGGCTTTGGGGTGCGCATAGGGAAATCAGCGGAAGAGTAGAGTTGGGTGCTTAAGGAGCTGGCAGGTCAAACATGAGATTTCTTAACCTTCCTAGTTTAAAGCTTTTACAAAAGGAAAGCAAGGACCTAAGTCTTCCAGTAAGGGGCCATAAATTGTGCAGCAGACAGGGAACAGCACAACTTGTATGTACACAGAGGACAGCATATGTTAAGAAAGCCATGAAAATGAATGAGGTGTGCATCATTAAGTTATACGAGTTGTGTCCGGTTCTGAAGTTTATTGCCTCTGACAAAGCAGGATTACAGCCAGTATTATTGTAGCAAGGCCATTTTATGCTCAAAGACATTTGCCAAATAACCTTGTGTTCAACCCTCTGCACAGGCAGATGAGAGAGTTACAGAAAGTGCTCAGCCAATGCTTCCACATAAGGAAGAAAAGGGAAAAGGCCAGAAGACCCTTTCCGGAGGAGGCCAAGACAAACAGATCCCCTTTAAGGGATGTCAAGGCTTCTGCCAACTCAAAGTCTATCTTCGCAGAGAACACAATGACGTAATGGTGGTGCCAGCTCCCCAACACCTCTTCCAGTTCAAGAGCACCCATCTGTGCTGTTAAATAGGGCAATTACATGGTTACATTTCCTTCTATAAGCAAGTCCTCAGGCAGCAAGTGTTTAGAGATGATCACCAAGTGTACTTTGCACTTCACATCTCCAGGAAATGAAGCCTGGATATGTCTTGGGAGACAAGGCACACCTATACCATTATTTGTGACCCTGGTGCCAAAACAAGGCCACTGCCTCCCAGCCCTAGTGACAGAAAAACCTAATCACCTGTCAGGAGAGGTGTATGCCAGCAAGTCCAAAGGGCAAAGCCATGCATAAAGGGACTGATTTCTGCTCTTTGGTTTCTGCTAGAACTGCAGTTGCTTCCAGCAACTGAGCAAAAGCAAAACTTAAGTGTATGAAGCAATCTAAGGATGACTGTGAGCTGTTACTGTGATAAGGGAAAACACAATCCTAGAACATGCTGGTAAAGCCATAAGCAAGAGAGAAACAGAGATGCAGATCCAATTGCTTAAGGGGCTCCTGCATCCCTGCCCAGAGGAACAGGCATAGACCAGGAGCGTGCTGGTAGGAGCCAGGCATAGCTCTCTTCAGAGAAATGAGAAAGGGGTCTGTAGCTGGGAGTTAAATTATAGCCTCAATGGGCATTGCAGCAAAAGCTCCTATATACTTGCAGGGCTTGGCTGGATCACAGGAGGTGCTCCACAGCCCACCTGCTGTAGCACAGACCAAGCTGCGTCATCTCCAAGACCAGCTTTAGCCACAAAACAGTCACCAGAACTCCTGCCAATTAGAGCAGCTGGAAAGTGCCCACAGAATAGCAGGAGAAACGAAAGAAGTTTAATTTACACAGAGACTGGAGACACCCATAATACGGCAGTGGTGAGATGAATCATCACCTGGTGCTGACACAGGCTCTACAGCCAGCCTCACCACCAAGGAGACAACCTTCACATCCCCAAGTACAGGGAAGTTCAAGGAGAAAGTTGCAAAGGGAACAGGGCACCAGCCAGCCCTGCATCACTGCCATGTGCATATACAAACACGCAGACTCCTGGTGCCAGGCAATGCAATATGTAAGGGATGAGCTGCTGCTTTGGACAGTCAGGCATTTTTACACACAATTCCCTCTTTCTCAGTGAGGGTATAACTTTATTTCCATCACAGCAGGTTATCTGCCCCAAGATTTGTCATTAAGACCATTCACTGCACACGGGCAGCAGCACATCTGCACCGCAGTCCTGGTACCTCGTGTCAGACAACACAGGCTCAGACCCAGTCTCACAACACAGAGCGACGTGCTAGATACCAGACAACCAGAGCTCATGGATATAGCTGAGGTCTCATGGCAGGATTAGGCCCATCACAGCTTTCACTGCTCAGACCAACTTGGAGGATGGTGGACACCACAAACATGTTAAGTGTAGCCCAGCTGCATTTGGCAAAGGTGCCCAGACTGCTGCGTATGTTCCGTAAAGCCTTAAGGATCATTTTGTTTTAATTTTATGTTATGCCTCCTAGGGAATTGACAGCTTACTGCTTTTTAAGGGAAGGGAGTCAAAAGACATCAAAAGTACTACTATTTAACGCTTTCCCAGGGAAGGAAGATGATATTGTTCAAGCCTTTTGTTGGACAACCCATTGGGATTTCTCTCATCTGACCTCTCCAGTGCTGCCTTGTTCCCTCCTCACAGCAATCAGTTGCTGGTGTTGGTTTATCAGGGCATAAATACACTCCTCAAGAGGAAGTGGCAGGAGCTCTGCTGGAGCCTGGCTCCCTATGTCTCTCACCTCCACTTCATCTCCTCCTACCCCAGCAGTTCCCAGAAAAGACACCCCAGGTGCTGCTTCCATGCACAGAGAGAACTGACAGAATGAATAATAAAAATCCTCTGAAGCCAAAGACAAAGCCAAGCAAGGCTACAAGAGAAGCCCAAGATCTCAGTTTGACACCTGATAGCCACAAGGGCCACACTTGCAGACAGAGCCACAGCAACCTTTGGACATCAGGACTCATCTCATCTGCAAACTGTTTTCTCATTCAGAGGACAATTCCTCTAGGTAGGACCAGGATTCACAAGCACTGTTAAAATCCACACCAGTGCTAGATACGGTTTCTTGTTAACCCTAAAGGCGCCCAGTCTTCAGAGCTGTCTGCTAAGTGGGTTCTGGGTGATGAGCTCCTGCACCAAGTCAGGGATCAACCAACCTGTCCAGCACTACCCGTCTACACTCACAATGCAATGAAAGAAAACAGCACACTAAGGAGTATGAGGTGCTAAAGTGCAAGGAAATCATACGGCTTGCACCCAGGAAGCCTTCAACCCCAGCAGGGATGGTGAATGAAGAGCCAAAGATCAGTGCTTGGGAGGGTCAAGGACCAACCATCAAGCACAATTCAAGCAGAGGTGGGCAACTGCATAAAAGCTGGTCAAGTCCAAGCTGTGTTTAGCCACTCAAGTCTGCATCAAGGCATGCACCGGAATATCAAGATTTTCTCAATAGTAAAAGCTAGGGCAAAATTCTTGCACCAGAACAAAGAACAGATGAAGATTACAACAATTTCCACAGCTCTAGGAAGCGCTGACACTGCTTTTAACAGAGATACCCTTGATCCATGGTCCCAACTCTATGCATTGAGTACATGGTCTCTAGGTACAACCTCAGCCCTGCAGGTTTTACCTGGTAAATGTTTACACCTCCCACTCAAAAAAAAAAAAAAAAAAAAAAAAGCAAGTGCCTATTTTCATCCACACTCAGGCTCAGTATTTCCTAACACAGCTTTGTCCCCAAAAAGGGATGTTTCCCAGTGCACAGATGATCCAGCACCTGGAAAAAAAAAAATCACTGTAGAAATAAGGTAACTGAAACATCAAGCTCTCAGCACCCGTTTTATTTCCAGAACCATGCTGGTCTATAAGCTATTTTGATAGAATCAGAGCTGTCGACTGGGATTATTATTCCTCTTCGCAACCTACAAGTTTGAGTCAGGCCAGCACAGGACAAGTGGCCAAGTGACCCTCGTTTAGCTGCATTAGCCTGTGGGATAGAGAGCAAAACAAAAGCTGGAGAACTACCCCACACACAAAAGCAGGCTTTAACATTCTCCTTCATAAAAGATTATCAACAATTTCCTTCTCCTCCCAAACAAGGGCATTTCAGAAAGTAATATGGGCTGTTACTGGAAGACAACCAGTAGGTCACAACAAACATTTTTGCTCCCTGAACATCTATTTATATATAAAGTCCCTATCATGAAACTAATCTCATGAAGCACTCCGGCTGCAAGCTGTTTTTCTGTGGGAGACATTACCAGCTAAAACCTCTAAAACCTTTTATTGAGAATATGGTTACATCACACAGCCTTTTAACAAATGAGTGGAGGATTAAGGTTTTAAATTTCCCAGCGAAGTGCCCTCACTGTTGGCTAATGCACTCAGTAAGAGGAAGGAAAAATAAAATGGGGGGGGTGAGAAATAAAAATATGGGGGATTGGGGGTTTTAAGCAGCAAAACCTGCATCTATAGCTTGAATTTTAGTAGTGTGAAACTGCTCCAGGGAGCTGGGGGAGGCATAGGGCATCATGAAAGCTGGGGCAGGGCGCCAGCCGGAAACAGATGTATTAAATCTTCAGCCCCGGTACATGAACCTTGGCAAAAAAAAAAATAAAGAATCACTATTGCAGCAGCATTCAGGATCCCCTGCGAGGGAGCAAACATACAGTGGTCCCATCCACAGCCCCTGATGCTCTCGGGGTAAAACAAAAAAACCCACAAACCAAAACCACAAAACCAAACCCACAACTAGAAGGCTATATTGATAGTTTCTTTTAAATTAAAAACTGATCTCATTAATAGGAAGTCTAATCAGGTGCTTTTTTTAATTAAAAAATAACCATGTTATGACAGATGCTACATATCCCCTGCCAGCCCCCCTCCCACCCCCCGCCAAAAGTTTTGCAATATTTTCCTATGTTATTCTCTGTGCTAGAGATCCATCAGACAGGGTAAACCAATTGCTTATATAAGGGAACAGTTCATCCATAAAATATATAAACTTTATGTTCATATAAAGCAGAAGAGAACTCCAGCTAATCTTCCTTTACAAGCAGCACCTGCTATTTAGACAAGACCCTGAGTAAACTCCAACCTGGTTTAAGGTTGCAACCTCTTTAGCTGCAGTCAGAGGCCAGGCTCAAGTGACTCAAGATCAGATTGATCCTTGTTCAGCCAGGGCTGCAATCTCAGCCCTCATTCAGGAAAAAAACACCTCTAAAGAGAGCCTGGATGAGTTCTGCTTTTTTGATTGCTGGGTTTTGGGGTGTTTTAGGTGTTTGGGTTTGTGGGTTTTTTGCCAAAGGGCTGCAGAAATGCAGTGCTCTGCTGAAGAGCAAGTTTTGAAAATTACATACTTGTGAGAAGAGCTCAGATTACAGGGCAAACTCACAGCAGGTTTGTAAAGCTGGCTCCCAGGGGACAAACCTAACGGGAGGCACACTTAAACAGCCCCAAAAACTCATGTTTACTCATCTTTTCCTGCGAAAAGCAACACTTGACCCCAGGAACATGCATGCACTGATACCCAAGGGACAGCATGGAAAGCTGAGCAGCTGGGACAGTGGCAGCCTGAGGACAAGCCCCACTGGTTTCACCCTGCTGTTACTAATTAAAGAAGTGATGCCAGCGGAGCTACTGGCCCCATCTCACAGGCATGGCCAGGCTGCTGTTGTACCGACTTTCCTTATGGACAGCACCTGGGGAAAAAATTAATCAGTGAGCAACACCCTGTCGGGTACCTCCGACAACAACAGGAGGGACAGGCAGTGCTGGAAGGAGAAAAAAGCCAAAATCCAGGAGATTTTGGTTAAAAGTAGCTGCTGGGAAGCTTGCAGACTGAGCCAGCGGAGGAAGATGTGATAAAGGAGTGGCACTGAAGAATGATGAGCCATGAGATAGTTGTGTAGGGCTGCTTAGGGATGAGCTACTTGCCACATTTCATTTGCCCATCAAGCCCTTCCTCAACCAGGTCCTAGCTGTGCCCCAATACCCCCAGCACCACCTGATGGCCAGGACAGACCTGCACCCCCACCCACATGGACCACCATCCCCACAGAGCATCAGCTGGGTGCTTTGCCACCCTGCACATCCCCCACAGCACCCCATGGCCGTGCCTCACCTTCCGGGTGCTGCCGCTCTTCAGGCCTTGCAGGAGGACGAGGCCACCATCCCTGTCCCCGCCACCATCCAAGCTCTCCTCCTCAGGTGGCATCATCTCCAGGGACGCCGCATCCACAGGTGGGGTGGGGGGTGGGCCCACACTGGGGGCTCCTGCCTGACCTCACCGGCTGGCTCTGGGGCTTGGTGTCCCTACCTGGGGCCGCTCCGCTTCTCCCGGCCTAGCCCCACACCCTGCCAGCCCCCAGGGGCTCCTGAGCCCAGCTCTGGCCTGGCTGGGGGCTTCAACACCCGCTAGCCCCCGCTTGCTGCGGCCCCCCCCCACACCCAACAGCCTGCCACCCCGGAGGACAGGGGGCAAACCCCACAGACCCCCAACGCCCTCGAACTGACTCAGAGAGATGCCTCAACTGGGGGGGCAAACCCCACAGCTCTACCAACCCACCCCCACTTCGCGGAGCAAGCCCCGGCAGACCGGGCCGAGCCGCCCCCCTGCCCAACTCGACCCCGCCGTTGGGCGCTGCCGGCCGAGAACAACCGCGGCGCCGGGCATAAGCAGGGTGGTGGGGCGGGGCGGAGCCAGGCTTCGACCAATGGGAAAGAGGGATGGCACGGATCGGCGGCGGCGCTGGCCAATGGGAGCGCGCGACAGGAAGTAGCGGCGGGGGAGGAACGGAGCGGCGCGGGGAGGGGAGGGGCGGAGGGTCTGTCGCCCGTGGCAACGGTGGGAATTAGAACGCCGGTGACGTCACGGGCGGGGCGGGGGCTCTCGCCCCTCCCATGAGCACAGCTGGGCGCGCGCCCCCCTCCCCCGTACCACGGCTGGGCGCGCGGCCGCTCCCATCCCCGCCACATCTGGACGACCCCACTTACAACCGCGCACACGCCCCTACCCCGGCCACATCTGGGCGCCCCCCCATAATTCAACCCGTGCAAGCCCCGGGCTCCCCCCCCCGCCCCTCCCGCAACACCTGGGCTGCTGTGGAGGGGGTGGGAGCGCCACAAGGCGGCACCCATCGTGCACCCACACACACTCACCCAGCTCCGGCTGCCTTCTGCCCCAGCGCTGGGTCCCGGGTGCTCCCCTGCGTGTGGCTCCTGGGCTGCATCCCCCTCCCCCCCCTCAAAAAAACCCAAACATCTGGGTGGTGACACCGCAGCTCGCACAGCTGCTGGAGCGACTGTGCAACATCTGGGAATGCCATACCCTTGCATTGTTATAACCGTTCGACTCCACTCGTGCACAAAACTCAGTATCGTAGAAAATGCAATGCAAAAAATAATAAAGAAATAAAATCAAATTTATTTTTTACCTTTTCCAGCCAGATACAGGCAAATCGTACCCTTTCCCCGCCACCCCACCCCCCACCGAGCTATACTGTTGAACCACAGGAGGGTTTTCCTCTCAGTCATGCTCGTAAAATAAGAGCCGGACTAGGCAACAGCATTAAGTCCAGCAAAATTTTTCAGAAAAGTGTCCAGGGGTTGGAAAAATCCAATTCCCAAGCTGTGCATGGGTTCAGTAGGACACGGGGAGTCACGTGCAGATTCGGCTGTTTAACAAGGGGGCGGGGGGGAATTAGCCTGGCATACATTAAACCTTTCATATTGCATGAATTTATTTTATAGCTGAATATATTCAACCATTTCCACCTTTCCCAGCCAATTTTTCCTTCTCAGGGTTTCAAGGAGTGTGCCATCCCAGGGAAGGGAGTACATTAGGAAGGGCTTTTCTCTCCCTCCTGGACTTCCTAATCTGAAAGAAGCCGCTGGACTAGAAAAGTGGAATTACTGTTTAATCTGTAATGGCAGCAATGCTTTTCCAGATTATATATATATTTATATTTATACTTATATATATATATAAATATATAAAAATACTGGAGTGGTTTGCAAGGGAAAGCGTTTTAACCGTGTGGCTGCAACTGTCTGCACACCAGGGAACGTGTAGGGAGAGGCATCTATTCCTCTGCTGACAAGGGAGCTGCCTTCAGCCCAATTACGATCGGCAGCTCACAGGATATCGTCACCAAACCGTGCAGGGACCCCCTTTGCAGTCTGGTTTTCCCAAAGGATGAGTGGTACCCGTTTCCCCACTGCAGAGCCCTGCGTGGAGCCATCCTGCTCCTGTCTCCCTCACTGCGAAGAGCATCTGCAAAGGAAAAATATATAAAAATACATACAACTCCTGTCAATTATTAAGAAGTTTAACCCAGGTTGTGCTTTGGTAGGATGGATAAGTGAACTGGAGGTGGTCTAGGCTAGGACAGCTTTCTCTCACCTCACCCCACCATGTGAACTCCATCATTTCCCATCATGGGCATCCCAACCAGCATAGAGGGCTTAGGAGAAACCTTCATCAAGCATCAGAGCTGAATAAACATATATGGGTCACAGCGTAAAAATGGAAGAAAATCAAATATACACCAGTCCCTGGCTCGACAGAAGGCAGCCAAGAGTGAACAAGCCCCAGCATGAAGTTGTCCTCTCCTGTTCCCTGCCCCAGGGCTGGCTCCTATTCCTTGACAACTTTTACTCATCCAGCAAGAAAGGTGGCTTGGATGTTTTTTCCCCGGGTGGCACAACAGGGATCAAAGGGGCTTGCCTAGAGCCAGCCCTGCCTCTGAGCGTTTCCACTCCTGGCCATGAACCAGGCAGCATCTTCACAGGGGAACGTGTGGCCCCGCTACTTACCCTGGCCAGGGATTCCAACATGGGGCAATGCCTTTTTTTGCCCCCAAACCCAATATTTTAGGGGAAAGCTTTGCTCTGCAAAGTCCCCGTGGCCCCTTTGCACTAGACCCTTTCCAGCAGCGTTGCTTACACCAGGTTGAGGGTGGTTGAGGTCATTTTGAGGCTCAGCTGTGACAAGGTGCTTGATGGCCAGGTGAAAGCAATAGACTAACGTGCATTAATAGGGCTGGAGAAGAGGGGGAGGGGGTGAATGCTTAGTGCAAGGGTTACAGGCAGTAGCATGCAACACTCTGTAGGATATTGGCCTTCTACACCAAGTATCTTGGCTCAAAGACCTTTCTAACTCCAACAGTAAGGCTCTGATGGGCACCTAAGAAAGGCTAGGTTTGGGGAACTAACATAATAAAATAATTGAAGAGGGGTTATCTGCTGGAAGGTAGACTTCCCTAAGCTGATTTTAATGTGTTTAGTCTAACCCAACAAGCAGCATAAAGTATTTTCGCCCAGCAGGTACCCTTATTAAGAAGATGCTGGCTAGGGCTTCTCCTTGAATTCAGTTGTTGAGCTAAAACTTCATTTCCCAGGGTGCATTTTGGGGCAGGACCCTCCAATTGGCGCTGAGGGAGTCTTTAAATCAGCTGCCTGTAGCGAGGCGTTGCTTTTAGGGAGGCAGCTGGGCAAGGGGTAAGGTCTTCTCCAGTCTGCAAGGCTTTGAGGGGAGCATGTCACCACGTACTGAGTGAGGTCCTATCAGCAGCTGCAAGTGCTCATGGCTCACCAAAGGCTGGTAAAATATGGATGTTTTTCAATGTGTTTTCTTCTTGAAAAGTTTGTGGGATGTCTTCTGGTGCTCTGTAGTTTGTTCTCCCCTTGGGAAGTCCACTTTTTTTGTCTCACTGGTGAGGGTCCTTCATGGCTAGGGACTGCTTTGGTGCTGTGTGAATATGGTCCTTATTTCTTGCATCCTCTGAGGCTTTGAGTTTCCAGGGGGAGCAGGGATTTGGGGAGGTCTGGCTGCTCTATCCATGAGAAAAAGAGGACAGGTGATAGCTGGGTGATGGTGGCTTAGCTGCCTGCTTTGGTGGGGAGAGCTATTATCTCAATTGTGCTCCTGTCTCTCTGCTGTGTTTTATTGTTTTTGTTGTGGTGGTTTTCTGTGTGTAATTAGGGCCCAAATAATATTTGCCGTGTACCCTGGGCTGTTCTGAGGGTGTAAATCCAGCCCAATGTGCAATCCCCATCCACCTGCCTGGTGCTGTGAATTCCTATGCTGTTTGGGGGGGGTCTTTCCTTCTATTTTGGTAGCCATGTTATATGTGCCATCTCCAGCAACAGCTCAGGGTCTGAGCTCAAGGCTTTTCTATTTGATGTTTTAGTTGGATCCTTGTTAAAGCTGAGCTTGGCCCTGTGGGTAGCTGCATGCTTCAGGGTTAAGCTGTGGAGTGAGTACCTGTTGGGGTTTCCTCTTAAGAGCAAAACTGGGGTGCTATCAGCTACACAACTGTCACATCTTGTTGCAGTGACCATCCTCGGGGATGCTGCTTTAACCCTGTATCACGTCTTGAAGAGCCAATAGGTGCCTGTCCCATTAGGGTCTCAAAGGCCACTGAGATGAAGAATGCCAGCAGGTGGGTACCATGGGGTGTGGAAGGGAATTTTGAGGGGCTTCCAGCATCATGTTATCATGCTTGCTGCAGCTGGTCCTGTTGGGCAGCTCAGCCCTGAAATGGTCAGTGGGGAAAGCCCTCCAAACTTCTTTTTGGGAGACCTTTTTTGGTGCTGCTAGACATGGAGGTTAAGCAGTGTGGTATCATGCCATGGCTTATTTCTGCTGCCGAGGGGTTTGCTGCAGGCATTGCCTGCTTGGCCTTGGTGGCATGAATTTGTCCTTATCCTCAGGAAGCAAAAGAGCCAGTCAGGGAAGGGGCAGGAGGTGCTGAAGGTGCTCAGGGGAAAGGCTGTGAAGAAGAAGCCAAAGGAAACGCTATGCATGGTGCAGGTACCAGCCAGCCTGTGCCTGGATGTTGAGATGACCCTTGTGACTGTCTCCAGTGTTTTGTGGGCATCAAAGCCACTGTGTGAATTTCTTTCTCTCTTGCACTGTTCTGTCCTGGTGCACAGCCCTCTATGGTAAAAGGGAAGAAGAAATCACCAGAGGTCAAGGAGAAGCCACTGCAGGAAAACATCATCAGCAGGTAACCCTTTGGCTGGATGGGTGTGTTGATGGTGGCAGCTGGGGAGGAGATGGGACCTGTAGGGCTTTGCGCCCCTGTGTGTTGGGGTTCCCCAGCTGGGTTCACCTCAGAGTAGTGCACAGGAGCACCATGCCCAACTCTGCTCTTCTTGGGCTGCTTTATCAAAAAGCTTTTTTATTAAGGAAAAAACTTGTGTTCCTTTTCTGTCTCCTTTTTGGCCAAGAAGTTCTCTAAAGCAAGAGGCTGCAAAAGGGACAAGTCTTGGCTTGAGCCTACAGGATGAGATCCAAGCAGAGGAGGGAGCTGCATCTGGGTTGGTACGTGGTGGTGTCTGTGCTTAATTAAGTATTAAGGATTAAGTAGCACTCATGGTTTGCTCTCAAGGGAGCTGTGAGGATGGTGTCCTACAACTTGTCGTTGTGTATGAGCCCCTGAAAGGGATCCTTGGAGCATCTTGAATTGAATTACAGAGTAAACTGCCTGAAGCTGAGATGCATGTGACGTTGGGGTTGAATCAGTCACATTTGGGTGTTGGACCAAGAGTGTGAACTGGCACTAATGGGGAGCACCAGGACATGGGTGTCTCCAACAGTTTCCAAGCTTGAGGCTGGGATTGGTCTCATCCTGGTAGCATCCCTTTCTGAGGCATTTGGTCTTCACTGCTCTTCTTGGATGATGCTGGAGAGCACAGATTGTAGCTGATACCCCCCTACGTTTTGCTTTGCCCACATTAACATATCGTACTTGTCCTCTTAGTATGTAAAACCAGCAGAGATGTTCTTTCTCTTCCCCATGGTGAGTCTCCATTGCTTTTCCAAACAGGGCCTTAAAATGCCAGCAACCACTCCTGAATGGATGAAATTGAAGCTGCAGCCTTGAAACACCACCAAGGGTGCCTGTGGTTGGTGTCCTGGTGGTGTTGGTGTTCCTGGTGCAAGCGTCAGGCATTTGCATGCAGAATTTCTTTGTAAGATCGTGACTGTCTGCTCCTGAATTTACCAACCTGATTTCTGACAGGAGCTGAAGGATTGTGAATTTGAGAGCAGGTGTATTCCCAGGGAACGGAAGTTTATATTGCCATAACTAACCTATAATTAACTGGGTTGTTTTTTTTCCCTTAATGAGTTAACCTAGCAGCTTCTCAGCAGCAGCTTTCAAGAAAAATCCTTGTGTGGTTTTGGCCTCCCTTGAAAGCCTTCGAAAGAGAAACTTGGGGAAGTCAGAATTCATAACGAGAGCCTTAATACTTGGCAAGCATCAGATTAAGCTGGGACAGGTTTCAGGGCACTGCATGGTTAGACATAGCCTTGCACGGTCAGGAGCAAAACCACCTGGCTTCAGCTTTGAGAACGAGTGTGCCAAGTGTGATAACATTTCTGGTGGCCTCCATGAGTCAGCTCTTAGGGCTTTGTTTGAGTCTCCTCTGAGCTCATTTTCTTCTAGGTCCTGTCCCTGCTTTCCCTATATTTTGCTTTTTCGCTTTTTTCCTTCTGCTTGCCCTTCTCTTCCTTGTCCTCTGTTCACCCTTGTTGTATTTCCCACCCTATGTCTCCCCCCCCTTTCCCTCTTGCCACCTGCTACAAGGGTCATTTAATCTTCTAAGGACTAAGCTGGCATGGATGTCTGTAAGCTGTCACTTGATGCTTCATGGTTTTGGAGACCTTCCACCCCTTCTGCTGTTTTGGACTCCTGTCCCTGATAGCAGAAACACATCTAATTAGCAGGTGGTTGAGGAAGAAGGGTGATAGTTTTCATGTTTTTGCTCTATAAAATACCTTTTCAGTGTTGTTGGAATTAAGACGGGGATTTCCTAACCCCGTGAAACCTCAAAGCTGTCCTTACACTTGTTGGAAAAGCCTGCTGTTTTGGGCTCCTGGTTTCTAGCCAAGATGGCTGAGGAAGAGCAAGGTGAAGTCAATGACACATGGGTACTGTGGCCTGGCTGGCTGCCATTGTAGAGGCTGAGTGATTGCTTGGGGGTGGTGTTGCTGTTGGGGTACCCATGCCAGCTAACCTTCTCCCAGATCAACACTTTGTGTCTTTCAGGTGGAGACCAAATTGACCTTCCACCAAGGGCCATCAGTGGGGCTGAAAGACTCCTCAAGGTAAGCTGGGTCACTTTCTGAATGCTTTTTGCCCAGAGAACTTTAAGTTTGTCCTTTCTCTCCTTGCCATGGGGTCGCACAGCTCTGGTTTTTCCTCCTGTATCACTGAGACCACTCTGCTGCTGATGCCTTCACTGGGCAGCTTGACTGTGTCCTGGCGTCTTCACATCACAAGTGGAATATGAGGCCCCATCCTGGGATTTGAGGGTGGAATGAGAGGCTCCTGGCCCCATCCAAGCACCCCAAGGTTGCTAGAGTCAGCAGGGCGCGATTGCTCTGATGCACATACCTACATAAATACAGAGGTAGGTGGTGGGGAAATGCTAATGGGAACAACCAGCCTTGCAAAGCCTGGGAAAAGGGTGTTTCTTTCCCTCGCCCCATCCTAGATCTGGGCAGAGATAGGCAGCTGAACTCATAAAGCTGGCCCTTAGCAGGTTAATCCTCTCTGCGTCTTACAGGCAGGGGCTTTCATGTCCGGTGAGAGGCTGCTAATAAGACCTTCTGGGGAAGGAGCCGATCCCAAAAGGTGGCAAGACTTCACCTTCTGAGTCATGAATCTGCTTGGCTACTAATGAGATTGGAGGGGCTGAGTGTGTTTTGCTGGGCCATTTGCCCTAATGAGTTTAGTGGCGATTGTGTAACATGTTCTAGCTGTGTGGAAAAAGCATTTGGCCCCTCGTTTCTTTGAGAACTTCTTGCCTCCATCCCAAGCAGGCTCGAAGGCTTAGCCCTGTATCACACTGATGTCCCACAGTTTGGTAATTTAGCATCAACGTAAATGAACTTTTAGAAATGGGCCAAAAATCTCACTTTCCATTGCAGAAACCATGTCTGCAGGATGTTTTGGCTAAAAGCAGAAACTGTGGCTCATCTTTCCATGCTCTTACCTGGATGTGCAGGGGAGGCACCACCATCCTCATCGGGAGGAGAAACCTGGCTTCTAAGCTCCTTCCTAGGTAGCAGCTGGCCATGCCGAGGGATGCCAGAAGGGATAAAGACAGGCGATGGGTCTGACCTGTAGACTGGTACAAGGGTACTCAGCTCCAAGCTCACCTAGCATGGACTGGAGGAATGTGGCTTTGGTTGCTTTTCACCTCCTTGCTTGGATAAGTTGGGTTTTTGATGGTGGTGCCAATTACAAGCTGGGGATATGATGCTCTGCAGCCTAGTGGGCATCTCACTCAGTTGGGTGGCAGTAATGACCCAGCAGAGACAGACCTAAGTTTCCCTGTGGGCAAGGAGACATCATCACCTCAACCCTTGGACATACAGGCTCAAGCTACAAGATGTAAGGTTGGTTTAGGCTGTGCTTGCTACTCTCTTGTTCATCTCTTGCTTTGGTTTTTTTGGAACGTGAGGAACATGAGCAACTCAGAGGTTTATGATGTTCCCAACTCCCTGCCTGTCTTGGAGAAGTCTTGTGAGAAAGTATTTTACAGGGGCAGGGTGGTGATTTATAATGCTTGCAAATCCTGCAGAAAGCTCCAAAATTCACCTGACTTCTCTGCTGACCAGGAAAATGCTCCTGGATTCCCCAACTATATTGCTGATGGTGGACATCATGGATCCTGACACTCCTTCTCCTGCAGTGTGTTGCACTGATGAGGCTGTGTCCTTCCTTGTTGTGCCAGTGCTCAGGCTGCCTTCTTGGGAGGGGAGTGGGAGAGCCTGTCCCCCACAGTCGCAGGAGATGTGTCCCATCACAAGGTCTCGTCCTCCTGTGTGTCAGCAATGCTCAGCCTGATGTCATCCCTGTCCTCTTCTGTGATGCTGCCAAACCTTGTAAACCTGTCACCTTCTCTGGGCAGAGATGTCGCTGGGGGCATTTCCTTGGGACCTCCCCTGTTTGGTCTGGAGAACCTGTGTTCCTGCTTGTTTGAGCATCCTTATGCCATGAGCTGCAAACTGGTGCCAGTTCCTATGGGGGCCAGCCACTGCTGTTTTGGGATATCTCCACCTGCTGCAGCACCTGTGTTGCTGCTGTGCTTGAAGGGGAAACAAAGGGCTAATTTGGGAGCAACCCCCTAATTCTGCATGTAGGGAGGCTACTGCTCACCAAAGCAGTGAGAAGTGGCTGTGCTTTTGTTGTAGGTTGCAGTGCAAACCCCAGAGAGGAAGTTGTGCAGTGGGAAGAACGACCAAGGCTGGAGTTGAGGTAGGAAACCTGCGGGGACTGTCAACCCCTGGACCCAAACCTGCATGGGGCCCATCCCTTAGCACCTCCTCCATTCACCTGGGCTTTGGGATAAGGTCTCTCCTTTCCCAGTCTCAGCATTTCTTCCCTTATGGCTGCTTCCCACAGGTCCCAAACCCAAGTGATGGTGTTGCTGGTGGGGCTGCATACCCCTCTGGAGAGCCTGGGGTTTTGAAGATGGATGTGGGGCTTGCGGCTATGAGGGAGGGTGAGGAGGAGGAGCTGAACCTCCTTGTCCCACAGCAACAAGGGGATGCCCAAGACCTGAAAAGAAAAAAAGAAAGCGAGAAGAAGCGAGAGCAAAGGAAGCACCAGGGAAGGGAGCTGGGGAGAAAAGGAGGGAGGAGGAAGGATGAGTTTGAGGAAAGTCCCAGGGAGGTGATGGAGGGTGCTGAGGAGGAGTGTGTTGATGGGGGCAGGAATTGGGGAAGGGGACAGCACAGAGTCAAGCAAGGAAGCAGCAGCACCCAGGGATGGGGTGACTGGAGGGAAAAGCAGGAGAAGGGGAAGGTAGAGAAGCGCAAGAAGGTGAAAATGGAGGGGGTGGAGAAGATGGGGAAGAAGAAAGTAAAGAAGGAAAAAACGTTGGAAGAGGAGGAAAAACTGAAGAAGACAGATGAGGAGGAAGGAGAGAAAGGGGTGGGAGATGGAGTGGCAAAGCAAAGTGAAGATGAAAAAGGAGTAAAGGAGCAGGAAGAGAAGGTGCATGAGAAAGGGTGGAGAGAGATGCAGAGTGCAAAGATTGGGCAGGAGGTGAAGGAGGAGGAGGCAGCAAGGAAGCGAGATGTGCCAGGGAAAAAGAAAAAGCAGAAAATCAAGGAGAAAAAGCCAGAGGGGGAACTGAAAGAGAAGGGCAACAAGAGCAAAGAGAAAAGTGAAGTGGACACGACCACAGGGAAAACTCGGAAAAGGAAATTTAAGGAAGAAGGAGAAGAAAAGAAAAACAAAAAGGCTAAAAAGAAGGAGAAAGAAGAAAAAAATGCAGAGGCAGAAAAGAAGTGGAAATGGCAAGTGTTCTGCATGCCTTTGGCCTGTGGGCAGGTCTAATGCTAATGCAATTGGGGTTTTAGTTTTATTTCTTAGGATGAAACTGAAAATTGTTTTTTACTACTATTAGCTGCTCAGCTGTATTAAACTTTAAACTCTGCGCTCTTGGCAACAGAAAGGGGGTGGGAGATAATGAGAGGTTCTAAATACAGAATAGTATTTGAATAATAGTTTTTTTGTTCTTATAACAGTATATACAATATGTATTCTTCCTGAAATGACTTTGCCAGTGCCCAGCCAGGGTGGTTCTCATGGCTGGTGGAAGGAGAGAATTTGTATAATGCCTTGTAATCAAACAGCTTCCAAGACAGCGGGACCTATATCGGGGAGTTGTAGAGGGGCTGCATTTTATTTTATTCCCACTTTTTCAGCAGTTTTTGATTGATCCAGGCAAGCTTTTTGGTGCGAGAGCATTGGGAAAGGATGTAATCCTTTTCAAGAGAGCAGTGGCTTTAGCCACTTGATGTCACAATCTCCCAGAGCACCCCATCACTCTGGGGCAGAGAAGGAACATTTGTGTGTGTGGGGGGGTGCTTTGGAGCCTGTTGCAAACCCCAGCTGCAGGGAGCTGCTGGTGTATTATCCCAGACAGGGATGTCCATTAGTGCTTGGACCTTTGGGACAGCCCCTGTAGAGCACAGTGGCATGAAAAATGGGACTATGAAGGTCTCTTGTTTGTTTGGGGGGGTGGAGCCGGGTATGGAGGCGAGAGGCTGGTACCGAGCATCAGCTTGTTTTGCAGCAGTTTTGGCCCAAAACAGGGGCAGAACTACATTTCCCATAAGGCTTCACCACTCCGGCATGTGGGGAGTGCCACAACGCGGACCGCTTGGGCACGGTGGTGGCCCCTCCGGGTGATGCCGGAGGCACCGGCACCACCGCAGCCCGGTGGGTAGCAGGGTGCTGGGGCAGGATGCTCGGGGTGACCTGGGCATCCACCAGCCTCCGTGTGTCCGTGGGTGGCTCAGGGGCATGTACCGGACTCTCGCCGCCTCGCTGCTCGGCCGCAGGGCCCCTCGCCCCCCGCTGCCCCCCGCTGGGCTCCGGCGGGGCTCGGGGGGCTGCAGCAGGTGAGTGGGCAATGCCGCCAGGGTGGGGGATCGCCTGGCTTTGGGAGGGGAGGTGGAGCCCTTGCGGTGTCCCGCAAACAGCCCTTGCAGCTGCCCGGCTGAGATGCTGTCAGCCACGTTTTCTGTAGCTTAATGGTTATTTCGTTCTTTAGGATCTTTCCTTTTTTTTTTCTTTTTTTTTTTTTTTCCCTATGCTTTCTTGGCACGTTGCACCTTTTGACCTGAGCGATTTATTCTACCCTGCTTCCCGTGGGGAGGAGAAAAGTCAGAAATGCTTCCGGGGCGCTGCTGAGCAAGAAACCCAGGCGGTTTTCTTCCCCTTGCTGGGTTTTCCCAGCAATCCTTCTTCTTTCCAGAGGTGCTGGGGTCCAGGGCCGGTGCCAGCCTGGCTGGTGCTGAGCTGCAGGGTGGTGCAGAGCCCTGCCTGACCCGTGCGCTGCTGTCAGCGATGCTCTTCCAGCGGGCTTCATCCTCCGCCCCTGAGCTGCGTTATCTCTTTAATGCTATTCTTGTAATCTTGAGGGTGGGTTTTTTGACCTTTTTATTTTTTTACTTTTTTCTTTAAAAAAGTCTTCACAACTAAAGCATGCGGTGATTTTAAAATCCTGTTTCCTCTGGAGCGGGTAGAGGTGCATTAAGGTCTTATTTACATTAAAATCATAGGTATAAGTAAGTAGTCATGGACTTTGTGTGTTGCCCATCTCTGGCATGTACACACGAACCTACGCACTTTTTTTGGGGGGTGGTTCCTTAAATAAAGGAGGCAGGGAGGGATGGGGAGGGAAGGGAGGGTACGTTTTTAGTTCTTGCAGCCACCTCTGTGCAAACTGAGCAGCCTTTGTGGCTCCGCAGTGGGGCCTCTCCCTGTGCCCGTGAGTTTGGTTGACTGATCCATCCCTTCACTCCCCCCCTGTGTCCCTCTGTGTCACCACACCATGTGTGTCCTCTTCCTCAAGACACCTTTCCCTGAATTGCGTTGTCTTCTTTGTTTGAAAGAATGGGGAAACTGAGGCAGTAGCAGAGGCAACAGGATTTCACTTGGGTTTTGCAGCAACAGACAGTGCTCATAGACAATCTTCCTAGAGCAACCTTGGGAGAAGGTCCCAGACCCTGGGTTGGTTTGATCTCATGGGTCCCTGTGTCTGTCCCAGGTGGGAAGAGGAGAAGAAAGAAGATGGGGTAAAGTGGACTCAGCTGGAGCACAGAGGACCCTACTTCGCCCCCCTCTATGAGCCGCTGCCTGATAATGTGCAGTTTTACTATGATGGTATGTCTGCCTTGTGGTAGGACATGAGGCATGTCCTCTGCCTGGCCAAAAAGCTGGTATCTTCTCTTATATGGGGGTGGGGCATGGGGGCAGTATTGTAGAACACAGAATAAAAGGCCTAAATATCCCACTGGATAAAGCCTGAACCCTGAGTAAAGCTGGAGGGTTTTGCATGTGGTAGGATTTACAGGGTTCTTGGGCAGCTAACAAGCCCCTGATGGATGCAGTGTGCTTCATTCATCCCCTCCCATGTGGGGCACCCTTATCAGGGTGAGGACCCCTGTGCAGCTGGTTTTAGGGTGTTGTAATGCAACCATGTGTGGATCTGAGTCTTGTGCCTCTGCCCACAGCCCCTCCTGGCTGTGGGATGTGTGTTGGTAGGGCTGGACCTGAAGTTTCTCTAGGGGAAACAATGCATCTTGATGCTGTAGCCTGAAGTCCTTGTATACCTCTTGTGAAGATGGACTGGAGATAAAAAAAAAAAGTCTCATTAAGATGCCTTTTGAGTTTGAGCTTTAAGTCAGCTCATGCATGGTTTCCCCACAAGCTGAGAAAATGTGATTTTTACTTTTGAGAGCTGCAGTTTGCCTGTCCTGTGGTCTCTGTGACTGACACATCACTCACTTGCCCTCTAAGATGTTGCAGGATTTGGCTGGGCTGCTGTGAGCTCTTAGTCACGGCTTCTGATGTTGTCCCCAGAGCCACTATGCCTCTATAGCAACTCAGTGCATCACTGAGGGACTGAAATTGACAGGACAGATCTAGGTCCTAGGTCTCTGCTGTCCCCCTTGGTTTCCTACCGTGCCTGCTGGGCTGTCATCTTCTCCCTGTTCTCAGCTTCATCCCTGAGCAACATGTTCTCTGACAGATCAAGGGAAGGAGGCAGTAAGGACCTTGATCAAGGGATGCCAGAGATGGGAGGGCACCACAGTCCCATGGTGTCTTGGTCCTCCTCAGACCCCTCACTTGGGCTTCCTATACCTTGTGGGTTTGGGTATTTTTTTTTTACAGTAGAAAAAAAGGCCGATTTTGGGAAATGAGGTGTCTGGCAACGCTGTCACCAGAGGGCACTGCTGGGACATCGGTGGGGCTGTCAAACTTTTTTTTGGCTCTGAGAAGTCCTGGCAGCAGCATGTAGTCCTGCATAGGGTTTGTATCTTCTCTGTGGCCTCTCGGCTGTTGGAGATCCATATGTGTTATGTGCACCTAGGCTGGTGGTTTTGGCCTGGGATCTTGGGTGACATTGGCAGGTTTGCTAAAAGGTGTCACCATCCCCTGGATGAAAAAGTGTTTGCAGACAGGCAGGAAGGGACAATGTCTGAGCAAGTGTATGTAGGTTGTCATGAGGCTTCTATAAGACCATGGTGACCCACCATACCCTGCAGTTCAGGAGCACCAGAACTCAGTGTCTAATGCAAGTAGGATTGAACAGTCCCCTGGAGCTCTGCAGGGTACTTTTCCTGCAGCTTGCCTAGAAAAGCTATTTCAAAGCATTGGTTTCCTGGGAAAAGCCAAGATGTTCCTTGGATTCACTAGACTTCATTGCTCTAGCCAGAGAACTCAGGGGAGGATGGTGGCTTTGCCACCTCCAAGAAATTATCAAGATCCACTGGAAAACCATGAGGATCCAGCAGAGGGCTATGAAGATGAAGAGGGGGCTGGAGCATCTCCCTTCTGAGGGAAGCCTGAGAGAGCTGGCCCTGTTCAGCATGGAGAGGAGAAGGCTGAGAGGGGAGCTTATCAATGCATACAAATATCTTAAGGTAGAATGTCAGGAGGATGGGGCCAGGCTCTTTTCAGTGGTGCCCAGTGACAGGACAAGGGGTGACAGGCACAAACTGCAACATGGGAAGTTCCATCTGAAGGTGAGAAGAAACTTTTTTACTTTGAGGTTGATGGAGCACTGGGACGGGCTGCCCAGAGAGGCTGTGGAGTCTGCTTCTCTGGAGATATTCAAAACCTGCCTGGATGTGACTCTGCAACTTGCTTTAGCGGGGGCTGGACTGGATGATCTCCAGAGATCCCTTCCAACCCCAACCATTCTGTGAGAGGCTCTTGCATCTGTAACTGTTGCACAAGTCCCAGCTTTGAGCTTCCCACAATTGCTCCATCCGTGTGGGGAAGTATTGAGACAAAACTTCTCCAAGTGGGGTCCTGGCTATTCAGCGTGGTCCTGGAAGTGATCGTGGTCAGAGAGCAAACTTGTTCTGTGTTGTGCTGGGGAGCCATTAGTTTGGGGCTCATCATTGCTTGGTGGCTGCTGAAAGCCCTGTGGCTCAGTGACCTTAAAACAAATCAGGATTTCCACTCTTGTGGAAAAGGAAATGGAGTGTGTGATTGCAGATGGGCTGCAGCAGCATCCCGCTGTGCCAGGTGCTCTGGGTATTGATCCCCTGGTAATGCTGTGTCGGGGGTGGGGGTGGGGAGGGGCATTGCTGAAGTCGTGCCAGTGTCTTCTCACCTCTTGTCCCTGTTTTGGCACTGTGGTGAGCCTGAGGATTCACTGAACGCCTGCCTGGGGAAGAGGGGTTGGGCTGTCCCTGTAACTGATGTTAAAGGTACTCTCCCTTCCTAGGCAAACCCCTGAAGCTGAGCCTGGCCACGGAGGAAATTGCCACATTCTATGCCAAAATGCTCGATCATGAATACACAACCAAGGAGGTCTTCCAGAACAACTTCTTCAATGACTGGAGGAAGGTACCTTCCCTGTGAGGGCTTCCTTGCTGTCCATCCTCTGCGTTAAACACTTGGAATTAAACCCAGGCAGACACTAGGTGGTGGTATGGGATGGAGGGGATGAGGGTTTTCATGGCTTCGTTCTTTATAATCATATCATATTGTCTATAACCTGGTAATTATTTATTTCCTTGCTTCTTGTGGGTTGGACTGAGGCTTGTTGTCTGCAGCATCCTAGAGGCCGCCACATTGGCAATTGTGCTCCCTCGTGAGTTTTACTGATGCCACCTAAGAAAGCATCACTAGGTGCTGGGTCTTGCAAACATCTTCAAAAATGGTTTGGGGCATATGTCCCTCTAAAGGATTAACCTAGTGGTCCCACAGCACTGCATCTTAGTCCCCAAATAAAAGCAAGACCTGTACTAGGGCAAGTTTGTGCTGCTTCTGCAGTCCCTGCAGGCTGCCTGCGGTCATGCTTGGGGACTGCTCGTTTCCACAGCAGAAGTTAGAGGTTGTTGCACCCCGGAGCTGGTTGGGTTTTGCTTCTCTGTGGGTGCAGGCTGAGGTGTCCAGAGGCAGCCCGGCCTCCTGCCATGGCAGCTTTGTCTGCCCTTGGGTGGATGCAGCTAGGGTAGTTGTAGCTGGGGTGGCCTGCTTCCTTCTGGTTTTTCTGAAGAACTGGCAAGTGGGTGTCTCACTTTCCTTCACAGGAAAGGAAAGATAGGCAGCAGCTCTGTGTGAAGTCAGTTTTGTGTCTTGGCTTTACCTGGTCCCTCTGTCTTGCTCAGGAGATGACCTCAGAGGAGCAAGAGATAATCAAAGACCTGGACAAATGTGACTTCACGAAGATCCACAAGTATTTTGTGGACAAAAACGAGGCGCGGAAAGCACTCTCCAAAGAGGAGAAGCAGGTGAGGCTTGTTTCCTATATCATGCAGTCCCAGATATCATGTTTTGGGACCAGCTCAGAGTATTTTGGCTCCTACTTGTCTCCTTTCTGGTGTTATGCCCTCCTGACCCGGGACCTCTTTGGCCTTTGAACCAGCTCTGTCCCTGTGACCATCACACGCCTATTCATTAAGTTTGTCTGCAGATGCTGCATGTTTCCTGGCTTTGCAGGGTCCAGTCATCCTTCAGGACCATGGTTTGTGGTCCTGCCCTGTCCAGAGGATGGTGGACCTTGCTTAAGGGGCTGGTGGCACATGCTTGTTCACCAGCATGTCCTGGGACAGCATCACTGAGGATTTAAAAAGTGGGTGGAGATGAGCCACTTGTTGGGAATGGACTTGGGCTCATGCTCACTTCTTCCTCCAATCCTTTGAGCTCTGCCTTTCCAGCCTTCCTTTCTCGGTGAAAAGGAGGGTAGTGATAAGCAGGCATGAGTCTGGAATTTCTGTTTCACCCTATGGGATGATGGTGGCATGGTGCTCGTTTCAGAAACTGAAAGAGGAGGCAGATAAGATCCAGGAGGAGTATGGGTACTGCATCCTTGATGGTCACCGGGAGAAGATAGGCAACTTCAAAACTGAACCACCAGGCCTTTTCCGTGGCCGTGGTGACCACCCCAAGATGGGCATGCTGAAGAAGAGGATCATGCCAGAAGATGTTATCATCAACTGCAGCAAGTGAGTTGCCGTGGGAAGAGCTGAATTTGTGGATCTGCTTTTGGGACTGGGGTAAACAGCACATCTCTGCTCAGAGCTGCTGTGTGCTTTTGCTATCTCCTGCAATCACAGCTTTGCACACCCTGAGGCTTGAACTCACTGGAGCCCTTCTATTGCCTCCTGGTCACCTCCAGATATCTGCTTTGCAGTTAGGTCTGACTTTTAGTTTCTCTGTGGATGTACCAGGAAGCCAGGATAGGCAGGAAGCTGGTCAGCAGCTCCCATCTCTCACTGGTGCCCACACTGTTCACCTGACATCAAATACAAACACTGCAATGCTCCTGTGGTCTCTCTGGAGAAGGGGCAACTCTGTCCTCCTGTGCTCCTCTTCCCAGTGAGCCATTCTTCCTCATTTTATGGGTCCCTTGTACTGGTTGGAAGCATCAGGATGCTCACTGGAGGGAGGAAAGGCAGTGATTGGGTTAAGTTAGAGGGCAAACACTCTTACATGAGTTGGATTGATCTGAAAACCATCCGTACAAAGACTTTGTGGTCTTGATGGAAAACATTCCCCACCAGCCCAGCAAGTTCCTATGTTGCCCCCAGCATCCAAATGTTAGAACTGATCACGTTGTGGAGTGATTTTGGGTGGGCTGTATGTTTTCTGTAAGTGATGCCACAATGTGTTGACAGTCCTTGGCTCACTGAAGAAGCAGTTGAGCTGACGGCCTGTTTCTCCTTCATGGTCTGTGGGCTGTAACCCTGCTCTGCCCTCAGGGACTCAAAGATCCCCAAGCCACCGGAAGGGCACAAGTGGAAAGAGGTACGCTTTGACAACACAGTTACCTGGCTGGCCTCGTGGACGGAGAACATCCAGAACTGCTTGAAGTACATCATGCTGAACCCCAGCTCCAAGCTGAAGGTTGGAGTGGTGCTGCTGTTGAGGCAGAGCTGTTGCCTTTTGAGCCGCTGGCTTTTTGCCAGGTGGAAAGATCAGGGGAAAGCAGAGATGTGGCATGTCAATGAAAATGTACTCGCTGCCAAAAAGACAAAAAAAAAAAGCGTGTAAACTAAATTGGTGTGCCAATTCGTAAGATTGTTAAGCATCGAGCCTGTTCTAGGGGTGGATTGCTGCTGGCAGAGCCATCCCTGTGCTGCTCATGTGTGTCCAAGGTTGTTGAAAGCCAGGCAGGGGCTGAGAGGGTCCACAGGGATCAGAGTCTATAAGGCTGAATTAATTTATGCCAGTAAATGGAGGGTAGGGGTAGGTGGGATCACCATCTATAGCGCCTTGGGAAGGAGGGGGTGAACACTGTGGGGAGGGAGAGGTGGCTTAAAGCTATTTCCAGTCCTCAAAGTAAATATGGACACTGCATACAAGTTGGGCACAACTGAGCAAGTGGATTGCATCATCCCATAGGTGGTGTCCCAGCAGCAGTGGCCATGGCCACACAGTGCTTGACCGCTTGGCCCCCCATTTGCTGTGTGCTGGCTGCTAGCAGGTGGAGGATACCTCCAGACTACAAGCAGCTCAGACTTGGCCAGGATTCCAGGTCTAGCACTGCCAGCAGAGGGCATGGAAACACTAGATGAGCTCTTTCTCCTCTGATTTTTCCACTTCATGGACACTTCTCAAGAAAACAATGGGGTCTGAGCAGTATTTAGGTGCTGGAGGTGTTCCCAGAACAGGGTTTAACTGGTAGGGTGGAAGGAAGATGGGGCAATGGGTGAAAATGTCTGTGCCCCTCTTTCCAGGGGGAGAAGGACTGGCAGAAATATGAGATAGCTCGGCGCCTAAAGGATGTTGTCCACAAAATCCGTGCTCAGTACCAAGCTGATTGGAAGTCCAAGGAGATGAAGAAGCGACAAAGAGCGGTGGCCCTCTACTTCATTGATAAGGTATCTGCAGTCTCAGCTTGGCCCCCGGGTCTCCCATCCATGGAGGTTGTGGTTTAGCTTAGCTGGTCCACCTGATGCTGGTGTGGATGGGTGTTTGCTGGTTGTGGTAGCCAGGGTTGCTGCACGAGAGGGATCTGGCAGTGATTGTGAAGGATGGTGACTTCTACTATCTGCTGATGCTTGTGTGAGGATGCAGTTGTGTAGCAGTGCAGGAGCTGTGCTGTCCTTCCTGGACTTTAACAGGACATGTGTGTCTGTGTGATGGCAAAGACCCCACTGGAGAGCTGGGTGACTTTATTCTGGAGGGATATTTTAGGGTTCTTAAAGCAGTGAAACAATCTGCTGGAAGCAGTCACTGGTTTCCACCATGGTCCCAGCAGCTCTTCAGTGAGGCACTGTCCTGGGAAAGTTTTCTCTCTACTTTATATCTACTTTATCTCTACATATCTACTTTAATAATCTTGGAAAGGGGGAACTGAAGTGGGCTGGGATGGATGACTCGCTGTCTCCTTCCAGCTGGCCCTGCGAGCCGGCAATGAGAAGGAGGAAGGGGAGACCGCAGACACGGTTGGCTGCTGCTCCCTGCGCGTGGAGCACATCAAACTGCACCCCAATCTGGATGGGCAGGAGTATGTGGTAGAATTTGACTTCCTTGGGAAAGACTCAATCCGTTACTACAACAAAGTGTCGGTGGAGAAGCTGGTGAGTGGGGCAGAAATGGAGGCAGCGGCCAGCATGGCAGTATGGTGCAGGGTTAGCCGGTTGCCTTGGTTCACTTGGTGGTCATCAGTCCCAGATGTGCATCTGAAACCTGCTGCAAAGATGCCTCTGTGCTTTAACGCCACAGTTGGCAGCATGTGCATGAGATGCAATAGCGCTGGGTGGCAACTGACCCTGTCCTGGAGAAGGGGGGGAAATTTTGGGGTAGGGCTTTCAAGGTTGTTTTAGCCTATGAACCAGAAGAGAAATTGTGCCTCCTGCTGGAGCATCTTCCATTGACTGGTAGGCATCGGGCCTTGAACTGTTTTCATTGATACTTTATTTTTCACTTTGCCTGTGGGATCGATGGCGTTAATGGTGTCTGTGGGGAAACTGGAGTGCCTGGGGTAATAGCAGAGATGGGAGAAAACAGCCTGTGGCACTAGTGGCTTTGAGGTCCCAGTGCCAGCCCTTGAAGTTGAGAAGGCTGGTGGTATGGTAGGATGTGTGCTACGCAAGTCTGAATCAGAGTCCATCTGGATGATGAGGGAGATGTCTAGGAGCAATTTGCTCCACGTCCCTGACCAGGGCCATCCTTTTCTCTTCTTTAGGTGTTCAAGAACCTGCAGCTGTTCACAAAGAACAAGGACCCGGAAGATGACCTCTTTGATAGGCTCAATGTGCGTTGTTACCTCTAAGCTTTTGAAACTGCACTGATAGCCCAGAGGGAGTAGAAGCAAACCCGTGACACCCCTGTCCAACCTGCAGGCTCCTAGGCTGTGGTGCTGCATCACTGTCATCCCTTACTCTGGTTCTGGCTCTCTCCCCTCCAGAGACACGACTGTAACTGTTTGAGCACCCTGTTGGGATGCTGTGGTACTTTTTCCCATCCTCTTTCTGCACTAGTAGCATCTCTGCTTTGCTGAACACAGGCTTCATTGCCTGCCTGCACTCATCAGTAACCTGTGTCCCTGCTAAGGAGATGTCTTTTTGTTCCTTCCATCCTCTAACTTATCTGCTTAGGCCTTTTTCTTGTAGCCTGGGAAGGCCTGCCCACACACGTGTTGCTTGAGGCATTGCTGGAGGTGTCAAACCTCAGCTGTCTGATGCTTTTCCACCTTGCCAGGGCTTGGCGGAAGTGTGAGATGCTGCTGGAGAGATGTGCTGCAGCCTTCCCTCCCAAGATACTCCCCAAGAAAAACCTCCCCCCTCTTGGTATAGGATATGGGGTGCTGCCACCCATGATCCCCCTCTGCCTGCATCCCCTATAACCCACTCGCCCATCTTTCCTCTGAAGAGGCTGCTTCTTTCTGGTTATATAGGATTTTTCTGGTATAGTCTTTCTTGGTACAAGTAAGGCTTCCTCCAAACCCCAGTTTATTCTTTTTAGCATCTTTTGTTTCCAGTTCAACTGCAGTCCCATGTGCTCTGTAGAAGAGAGATATCAGATGTGATATATGTAAGATGTGATACTGGATGTAAGATGTGTCCTCTTGGACACAGATGGGCAGAAATTTTTGACTTTGAGAGAAATTCGTTGTGGGTTTGAGTAGAGTTTGTGCCAGTTTTTGATAGATGAGGGCCTGACATAACAAGCAGATCTGCAAACTACAGATTATATTTTTAATGCCTAACGTGGTCGTTTAGACAGGAAAAGGTCTGAGAAACCAGTGCTTTATTGTCCTGACTTCTGCTTGTTGTCTTCCTTCCTTTTCCCCCACACTTTATTGTACTTTCTTTCCTTCAGACATCCATCTTGAACAGACATCTGCAGAGTCTGATGGATGGTTTGAGTGCCAAAGTGTTCAGAACCTACAATGCCTCCATTACCCTGCAGGAACAGCTCAAGGCCCTCACTAACTGTGAGTTACTGACAGTGTTTGTGGTATTACCAGCCACATAATGTGGCCAGTGGGCTCAGCAATGTCTGTCCATTGCCTTGGGGTCCCTAGAACTGCCTGCCCCTCCTTGGCTGGTGATGCACACAATGTTGTAGTGTGGCATGTAACTTATGGGGGCATGCAGCAGGTTGGGAACCATGTTAAGTGAGAAATAGTTACCCACTAGTGATAGTCTGACTATTTAATAGCCAAGATGGGAGTATTTTTTCCTCTTCTTCCTTCCTTGCACTGCTGGTTGGTTGCGTTATTTTTTGCCTGCCTTGGATATATGGGTGATGAGGCACAGTATCAGTGATGCTCAAGTGTCCTTCACCAATTTCCACAACCAGTATTGCTCTCTCCTGAGAAAGGATGGAGAACAGCTTGCTGCTGCTCTGGCCTGTTTCCTGTCTTCCTCTGCTCCCAGAAAGGAGACATGGTGATGCTTCTATTTCCAGCTGAGGACAATGTTGCAGGAAAGCTCCTTTCCTACAACCGAGCTAACCGAGCTGTGGCCATCCTGTGCAACCATCAGAGGTCTACACCCAAAACCTTTGAGAAGTCGATGCAAAAACTCCAGACCAAGGTGAGGCAGACCAAACTGAGAGCTCCTGGACCTGATCTGTTGTTGAGGGGGGATACGAGGAGAGGGAGGGTAAATAAGCTGATGCCTAAGGAGATCATAGTGGTAGCGTGGCAGGGAATGAACCAGGAATAGTGGCTTTCTTAATCAGTGCAGAGACATCAGCAACCTAGGAGTGGAGAGGAAAGTTCAAATGCTGGATGAAGCACGTGGCACAGTTTAGGATGTTTTTTCATAACTTGGTGCCTTTTGTGATGGCACAGCTTTGACACAGTTGTTTCAGGACTAGGGAAACTGGTTTTCCTGTCTGGCTGTTTGCAGGAGGACCAGCTGAAAACTTCGTGGGTCTGCTATGGAGATAACTTGAACTACCACTTTTAATTTTTCTCACCTTACTGGTGAGCTTGGGATTTTGCAGAGGGCTCCAGCGCTGCCACAAGCCAGTTGGTTCTCAGGCAGTTGCCCAAGATGAACAGATAAGAGCTGAGTTTCTGGCATCCGTGCTGTGAGGTTCTTTTGCAAGATGCTGAGGAATGCTTGAGCTCCAGCAGGTGATACAGGGGCAAGCTGTTGGGGTTGGAAAGAAGTTAAGGAGTGGTGTGGCAAATAAAAGAGAAAGAGGGAGATAGCTGAAACCTCCAGGGAGGATGGGAGCATGGGCTGATTTCATATTTACCTTCACAGATTGATGCCAAGAAGCAACAGGTGGAAGAAGCCCAGCAAGAGCTGAAAAAAGCTGAAGATGAGTTCAAAGACACAAAAGATGCCAAAGCAGAAGTGTAAGTGACAATCCCTTACAATCCTCTTTTGCAGAGGGTCTCCATATGGGAATGGTGTGGTCCAACACTGTGCAGTACATCAGAACAGAAATGTGTGTGTTGGGTTTTGGATGCCTCTTGTTCTATGGCAGCCTGGCAGATGGGTGGAGGTCTTGTGGATGGTTCCTTGCGATGGTAGGAATGCAAAGAGTTCCTTCAGGGGCATTTCTTTGTGTTTAGGGTACACCTCAGTGAATACTGAGATTTCAACCCAAGCTGCTGGCTTGGAGTTATCCTACAAAATGCCATGGTGCAAAGTATGCCTAGCTTGAGGTTGGAGCTGGGGATGTACAGACTGGCCTTGATGCATGGTTTTCTTGGGGGACACTTGAGTAGTGGGTTGTGACCTATCTGATCTCTGCAGTAGTCATTGCATGCGGTCTATCCCAAATTTGCTCCCTTGGCCCAGAGTACAAAGGTGACTTGTTGCCCAGAGATGGGAGAGGGGTGGAGGAGAGCAGTGAGGCTTGTATTTTATGCTTTACTCTAGGGTTTCTTGTTTTCTGCTTCTCTGTGTTGGTGAGATGCAAAGCAGGTTGCTGGGGATGGTCCTTGCTCGTGGAGCCAGGATCTGTGGGAGATGGTGTTTGCTGGATGCTGGGTTCCGTGCTTGCCTGACCTTGGTGGTAGTAACATTTTTGTAAAAGTGTCTTATCAGGTCAAAGTACTTCAGAAATAGGTTGGTGCTGAATGGCATCTTTGACTGCCATTCTGGAGTATTTCTAGTCTCAGCTCTTACAGGACTTAAAGCGAGGGTAGAGACTACTCTGATCTAAGTTCAAGCTCATTGGCTCCCCGTCATACTCCTAGGCAACAGCAGACGAGAGCTGCTCTGTGTCTTACCTCTGCTGCTGCTTTTCTCCTTGAACATGCTGTCTGTGATGTTCTTCCTCTGCCCTCAGCAATGTGGAGAAGAAAAAGAAACTGTTGAAACGGCTGGAAGAGCAGCTGGCAAAGTTGAATGTCCAGGCAACAGATAAGGAGGAGAACAAGCAGATAGCTCTGGGCACGTCCAAACTGAACTACCTGGACCCCAGGATTAGCGTAGCTTGGTAAGTTTGGGGCATGCTATGGGGCAGCTGTTCCTTTAGAGACATGCCGGTCACCTAGCCCTGCCTGGGGAGGGGGATAAACATATGCCTTAGCCTGTGGGGGAATGGAATAAACTTTGCTTCTGCCCAGAGGAACATGCCCATGCCCTGGAGATGTTGGGGAGGCCAGCAAAATCCAAATATAAGGTTTCCCTTCCTGAAAATAACTGTTTGCAGGGTGTTCCTTCTGGATTTAGGGCAAGAAAAAGTCACTTTGCATGTCTTTCTCAGCAGTGGTACAAAGTTGATTTATTAAGCACCTTGGGGCTAAGGGGGTTGCATGGATGGAAGAGGACTGCTGTGGTGGGAGCAGAGCAGGACAGGGTAGCGCATACCCACTGCTATCCTGTGGTCTGTACAGGTGCAAGAAGTTTGGTGTGCCCATCGAGAAGATCTACAACAAGACTCAAAGGGAGAAGTTTGCCTGGGCGATCGACATGGCTGATGAGGACTTTGAATTCTGAGACAGTGCCTTTAATGTTACATCATTTTTGTTTGGTGCTGTTGTGAAATGTTTTGTGGGTTTTGTTGTTTTTTTTTTTTTCTTTACATGCTGCTGCAGTTGTTGCAGGGATGGGGCTGGGGGCTATCTAATGAAAGAGTTTGATATGGGTGTTTTGTGCCTTTTTTTGTATACAAAAGAACACCCAGTTTCTAGTTGAAACAGGTATTGCTGACTTGTGACACTCATCCTGACTGCAGTGACTTTGGTGTGAACTTTTAATTCCTCTTCGGAGTTGCCAGGTGCTTTGGATCTTTTCTTTCTTCTGGAGTCTGGGAAGAAGATTGAATGAGAGCCTTAATTGTGCTGATAAACAAGATTAGATCTAATCCTATTGCCTTGGTGTAGCGAGCTGTGCTGCCCTTTTTAGACTGTCTGAATTGGCTTGATGGGGAAACACAAGGCAATGACAGCACTGAAACAGGCAGCTGCACTGTAAGACCTGGGCTTGAGTCAAGGATGCACTGGGAGGAAGGGAAAAATCTCAGGGTTTTACATGTCAGGATATATTGTGCCCTTTTACCTCCAAGAGAAGAGAAAATTATGCAATTACACAAATGTAATCAAAATGGGAAAACGTTGTGGGAGGGAGTGAATGGCATGGCAGGAGAAGGTGGGGAGAAGAAGATGCTAGACTAAAGAGCAGGCTGAGGGATGAAATTTACTTTGGCATGAGCAAAGTGTACTTTAATCACCCCTGTGTGGGTTAAATCTTGGTCTGGGAGAGGACATCTCATGTGGGGCCATACTTTTATACTTTCCCCTACTTGCTTCAGTTGGCTCTGGCTCAGCTCACTGTATCAGTAACAGAAACTAAACTGTCCAGCCACCGGTTTTAGCAATGGGAGAGGGTGATGGTGCCTGTGGGGCTGGACCAGGCTCTGGTGAGATGTGAATGCGCTGAGGCGTGGTACCAGTCTTACTGGAGCTGTGCCTATATTGGGATGACAGCTTTGTCATCAGGCTGTAGCCTCCCCAGTCTGCTCCTGCTGGGCATGGAGCAGGCAGGGACCGACAGCATAAACTGCTGGTGCTTGCTGCCTAATTGGCTGCTTTTGGGGGGAGGGGGTGGGGGGTGGGGGTGGTGGTGGAGTGATATCAGGATATCAGCATGTACCTGGCAACAGTGAGCCTGCCTGCTGGTGAATCTCAGGTGTGAGTGAGCTGTTGCATTGGCAATAAATCCTTCTGGCTTCTCAGGGCTGATGTTCAGGTTGCTGTAGTCCAAAGCTCTTCGTGCTTCCCATGTGTTCATTTACAGCCACTTGTTCTTGTGTGTAAATGATTACTATTTTGGTTGGAAGTCAGGTGCTTGAAATGAATTTCATTAAAACTGGAAGTGTTGTTTTTTTCTAAGTATTGGTGACTGCAAGCTTTTTGTAGCTCATCCAAGATGAGCTTCTGCTGTGAGCTGATGTGCAGAGCTCTGAGCCAGGGCTCAGTCTCTGTAATGGGGTCTCTGTATGCTCCGTTGTCTGCAGGGGATTAAGCTTGATAGGAAATTCTTTGTCTTAAAGCAAAGAGCCTGCCTGCAGATCTCAAAACCTGTGTGTGCTTTGTCCCAAAGGGCCCGCATGCAAAACTGAGCCGTGGAAATTGAATTGCTGCGTGATAATAGAGTTGTGACAAATGTAAAAAGAAAACGCATGGGTGAAGCCAAAGCTGGTCTAACTCACATCTGCACTGGGGTGTGCTCCACCACTTGGCTGCGACATGACAGCTTGTGAGACTAACTGGACCCTCTCCAAGCCCCAAGAGCTCACGTTGGTTTTAATGAGGTAACTGACTCCTAAAAGAGGGATCTAAATCAATGTGAATGATGGCAAGACTTAATTTTCTGGCAAAGTTAGACTAGTTATCAGCTGGGCAAGTAACAGGCAGGAGCTGCCAAGTGTGCCTTGACCCCTGTGTTGGATTTGTACCTCTGGAACAGAGGCAACCAGTTTGGTCTCGATGGATGGAGATGTTTTTATGCCCATCCTGCCAAAAATTTTCAGGCATTCAAAATGGGTTAAAGGGAATGTTCACCCCTAGCTGTGGTGGAAATTTTGTTGCATCCCACGTAAGGGAGCAATTCTAGCCAAGCCTCCAGTGAAAGAGTGCTCCTCTTTTCCAGTAGCAGGAAAAAAAGGAGCAAGGTGCAATTGGATGAGCACTGTGGGTGTTTCCATTGAACCAATAGACTTCAATCTTTTTTTAAGTGTTTCCTAGACGAAAAATTCTCTCAACCACTGTGTGAGAGGAAAGAACTGCATTAGTAAGAGCAGCTGTAGCAGCTTGAACAGCTGCTGGGGGAACGGGGGGTGGGAAGTCACCCCAGAAAGCAAATCCTACTCCAGCTTTGGGGGAGAAATGAGTAGCTTTGTCCTTGGCCTCTCCTCCAGCAGGTTCACATCAGTGCTGTGATCCTTTGCTGGGTTAATGAGGTGGAAAGGTTGGGTAATTGCTGTCCCACATGTTTCTGTCCATCCTCACCTCATTTTTGCTGGAGCAGTGGATCCGCAAAACGGACACTGGCAATATTTCATACCTACAAAGTTGTGATTTCCTCAACAGCTCCCCCATCTCTATCGGAGCATCCTGCTTCTCTCCAAAAGGCCATGCTTGGGGGGAAATTGAAGTGGCTGAAAGCCAGTGAGAGCTCAGCTAATCAAGCCTGGAGGCCTTGTGTTTGCCTGCTGTGCTGCAGCAAATGAGGAGGGCCAGGCTGGCAGATGGGCTCTGTGCAATAAGTACCGTAGGGCTACTCTGCCACGCTTAGATGCTCTGCAAGTCAGGGCTACAAAGATCTGCCAGCATCAGCTAAACAGTAATTACTGGCTATTCTTTAGGAGCTTAAATGAAGCACCTCTTCCCCAAAGGGTGTTACCCTGGATTGTATTGCCCTATGAACCAGTTCTATGGGGCTTGACCATTTCTGTCAAAAAAGCTGGGTGAAATCAAGCCTGCAAGCTGAAGTGCATATGGGTGGTGTGAAGCAAAAGAAAGGTGGAGAGTTCAGTGTGCTTGGTTTGCCAGGTATCAAATGACCCATACTGGGGAGTGTATTGCAACATGTCTGAAACAGCTAAGCTTTACGGAGAGGCTCGTAATTTCTGGGAAGTGTCTTCCTGGCCCTTGGCCATAAGCAAGTGTGATACATGTTGGAGAAGTCGGGCTACTTGCTGTTGACATCACAGTGGCACAAAGCAGCAGTCTGGCCTAATGCCCAGCCTGACAGGGATTTTCTGCTTCTCAGGACCCTGTGGAGCAGGATTGTGCCCCAACACAGGCACCCTTGAGAGTAGGATCCCTCTCCCAGACCAGCAGCTTGGGGTTATTTGGTGACTCAAATACTGGCATGCTCAGCTGAACCCTATCTGTCTTGAACCCTCCAGAAATGTTTTCAGCTTGGCTTCTCCAACGAAGTTCCTTTTCTGTAGGCACAGAAAAGCCTGTGCTTTGATGCCTAAGACACTTGGTAACCCAAAATCAAAGTATTAGCATTTTTTGCCAGTATTTTACTAGTGAAATGCAAAGTCAAAAGTTTAACTTTTTTCCCTTGTAATTACTTCCTCATTTTTTATTTTAAAACAAAAAGCAAAAAGGGAAGATCTAGTTTCAGGCAAAACCAGAAGTGGTACCTTCCTCTGTAACTTCTTGGGTTACTAATGTGCTTTTCATAAGTCTGTTGTTCATATTGGTTGGGAGGAGACTTCAAGTAGTACTTCTCTGTGTGTGAGAAGTTGCTTGAGCAGCTGGAGGATCCACCGGGGCTCTGTTCCTGCCTATTATTTCTGCATCAGCATTCTAGAGAGATGGGAACATAAAGCCTGCACATGGGCACCTTTTGCAGATGCTGAAGCCTTTGGACCAAGCAGTGCTCATCAGAAACCTTCCCATGTCATGCTTTCTCCTGGGGATAAGTCAAGCTCTTGATGTCTGGCCAACAGATTATTGATCCTCATTGATGAAAGAAAAGTACATCAGCATCCTGTTTTTCCTAGAGCTGCTTTCTGTAGCATTCAGGCCTGGCTTTGCGATTGGCAGCACTGCTCTCCTGCCCATCAGGGCTGTGTGGGGTGGAGAAGGGGTCCTGGCAGGTGATCTGAGGAAGGACAGTCATCAAAGCTGCTTATCTGCTCTTTTATTTGCTTAATAACAGGGTCTTTGCTTACCTGTAGGTGGTTCAGAGATGGACTTTTGGCTGATTCATCTTAATTGATGCACAGGGGGAGGTGGGTGTGATAAACTCTTGGGCAAGGAGAATTTGCTGTTGAATTGCTGCTTATGCTCTGCATCTGCTCCCTGGTGAGTGATCAGACTAAGGGGAACACAAAACAGCTGTAGTCTGGCAGACATGTGAGAGGTGGGAAACCCCTGTGGGGATGTGAGGAATAGAAATGTGAAGGGTTTCCAGAGGGTTTTTGCTCCTCTCCCTTCTTCCCTTGAGTTCTGGTTTTACAAAACTGGAAAAAAAAATGGGAAAAATAGGACACAAACTTTAAAGGGGAATGCTTATGTTGGTACGAGAGGAAAAGGGCAGAACAACATTTAAGTTGAGACTACCACAGCTGTGCTTCAGGCCCTCTGTCTCTGAACACAGTGAATGGAATTTCCTTTTCCAATGTGGTTTAGCAGAAAAGATCATGTCTGTGGTTTGGCATAAATGAAACACGTGCTTTAAGGAGCTCCCTGGGTTTTTTTACAGTTGTAGTCTGTGTCCATCAACAGTCAGCCAAGTTCAAACTGTTGTAAAATAAGCTCAAATTGGACAGATATTAGCCTTTGCCACGTGTTCGTAACTGCGGTGCTGCTGATGCAGAGGAGTGTGGCTGCAGAGGAAAGCAAACAACTAACCGATGAGAAATTAGATCCCTGTGATAAAATGAAGGGTGGCCTAACGAGGGGCAGGAGAAGGGCTTTTGAGGCAAGGATAAAACTCCAGGTTGTCAGGTTTGTGCCCCATGAAGAACTGGGCACTTGCTCTGTGCAGCTGTGGAAGAGGGATGGCTGCCCTTCATGGGTGTCCCACAGGGAATGAGTAGATAACACATAGGTTAGTTGTTCTTGCAGCTGCTTTTAGCCATAGTAGTGATATTCTTGATCAGCTGAACACGTATTATTCAAAATTAAAAAAAGGATCAGGAAGGCCTCAGCTAAGCTTGTCCCAGGCTCTGAGAATGGCTCCCCTAGACATCAATCGTGAGCCACTGTAAGATGGGGCATGAGGAATTCCAATAAACTACTTAATTAATATTCTTAAGACAAGTCTGGATTAAGCTGCCATTATGAGTGATGGTCTTGACTCAGAAATAAACCTTTGAGTAACTGCTTGCACAGCTGCAGGAGGGCTCAGAAGTTCCTTCTGCTGCCATGAGCCTAGAAGAGCCACTGAGGCAGCTTCCTGCATTGCTGTGTGTTGCATGGGGGGTGGGGAGGCGGGGAGCTGACGCACGTCAAAAATGCTGTGTTTCTAGCTTGGGGGGTTGCACACAGACTGTCCCTTCTCTTGTAAACAGGGCAGGTTATTTATCTGCCAAGATGGGCTAGACAAGGAAGTCTCTAACCCCTTCCCAGAGGTCATCTATACTTGAGTGAGCTCTTTGAGGTTTATTTTTCCTTTATTTCTTTGTTTATTTTGGGAGGTTTTGCTGTGTTGTTTTGTTTTGTTTTTTTAAGCTGTTCTGTGTAATCTCTTCTGTCTATTTCTCAAGCTATAGTTGGACTTCTCAACTCCTGAAGGCTTAGTTTGCTGAAGTAGAAGAGAATGGGGTGCCAATTATCACAACTGGTTTTAATTAGGGCTCGTGTTTCATTCTTGGTAGTCCCCCAGGCAGAAACAGATCCTGACTTCCCATAGTTTACTCCTAGTGCTGCAAACAGTTTCTGTTGGAAGGAAGTCTTGGAGGTGTTAAATCACCACCACCTGTTCCCCCCACCTCTGTGCATCCTTGGACCCAGTACTGTTCCCATTTATTTATGCAGAAGGTTTCTCAACACAAATAGGCAGGGGATGAACTCACATGCCTGCAAAGGCAAATTCTGCTGCTGCCTTTCTAGTGGTGTGATTTCAAGGCAGTGAGGGGAGATGAAGAACTGGGCCCAGCAGTTCTGGCCTCTCTTCCTAGCCCAGGAACTTTACACAGTCTTTTTCTGTTGGTTTTTTTTTTTAATTAGTTTTGATTTTAATTAGTCTTCTCTTCCTTCTCCCCTTCTCCCCTGGGACTTAAATGGCTATAGCCTCATGTCTCATCCAGCTCTCTGCTTCATCCCTGTGTCTTTCATGAGGGGTCACCAACCCCAGCTTTGTAGCGATGGGTGTCATTTGAGCATGCAATAAGGTCTTGGCAACACTGGCAGAGAGTTGAGTGTCTTTGTAATTTGGCACATGGCCTGTGCTGTAACAGGCTGTGGTTCAGATAGGACTCCTTCCATGATGTCCTCTTTCATTGCTTTTAGTTATGTCTGATATAGTTCCACTTTCCCTACAGCCAGCTGGGCAGGCTTTGCAGTGTGGCCCCTTAAGCAAGCAACATGCCTGGACTGTGGCTGCACAACCCCTGGCTCCCTTGCTGGGCAACTAAGACCTTTCTCTTTTCTTTTCTTTTCTTTTCTTTTTTTTTTTAATTGTTTTCATCTCCCTATTGTCACCTTTGAAAAAAGCTTTTATAAGGGGCTGTACTGGGTTGTTCTCATAGTGCCTTCCTGTGTGCTGGGGCCGGGGGTGGGGTGGGTGGGTGGGGAGGAACCAAAACCCAAAAAGAACCCAAACCAGGAGATATAATTCCAAAAATAAAACAGAATAGCTCCGTCCAGTTTTTCCCCTTTGAAAGTCTAAGACAAGATGGTTTGTTATCCCTTAGCACTTTAATTTGGCATTGCTATTGCTAGTAATGGGCTGTGAGCTTTGCACCAAGTTTGAAAAACATCTGAATTGAGGCTTGTTAGGTTTGCTCTGACTGAGCTTGTTTTGACTTGCCTGAGGCTTTTTTTTTTTTTAACTTGGCTGAGTGGTAAGAGCCATCTTTTTGATTGACCAAGTGGCTACAGATAATTTGTTTTACTTTTGTGTATCTTTGTATAGTGCAGCTGTCAGTTTATATAGACAGCAGTAACAAGCTTTTATTCTGTGTAGGATGAGTTATTTATGGCTCTGACCCAAGGACACAGTGTAGAGAAATGCAGGCTTGGTACAACAGCAAAGGTCTTGAAAAGTGGACATGTGGGATGTGCTGCAGAGGAGCGCAGGCATGGGGTGATGAGATGAGGTCTGGGCTAGAACTGGAGACCCCTTGGCTATAAACACTCACTGAAGGAATGCAGACCTGGAGCTGGACTAGGCAGGTTTTAGGGGTAACAAACAGTACAAAAGTAGTAGCCAAGGTAAGTAAAAAGCACTACATACAGTAAATTTAAACATCACACAGCTGCAGAACAATTAAAAAAGCATGTTTGAAAAAAAAGTTACTAATCATAATTGGAATGTCTCTGAGTGGATCCTGGGGAGAAGAAGATGGAACCATCAACATGAACATCTTATTTTGCCTGGCTCAGGGCTCCAGATGCTGAGGACTCACTGTAGTGCCACCAGCGTGAAACACCCAAGAATGGGAAGGGTGAGCATAACACCAAGAAAAGGGGTAGAAGCCACTAAGTGTGTGCAATAATTTCAATAATTTCATTCTACATAGGATTATTCTTTGTTTTCCTCTAGTAGTTAAATCCAGACCAACAACCATTCTTGGATAAAAGCCTGTTAAGATTTCAAGTATAGTAATAATTTACATACACGTACATGATGTGCTTTCTTTTTGCCCATAAGATGAGATACTGAGGCTGTAGCAGTGGTGTGGCATCTTTCTCCTGGTCTTTCTCTGGTTCTTTTGTGCTCCCCTGATCTTGCTGGTGCCACTCTAAGCTTAGACTTGTGGTAACAGGGCTGGTAAAGCTGCACTTGTCCCAAGTCATGGGAAGGAAATCTACACAGTCCCAGGGGGAACAAGCTTTCCTAGTGCTAACCCAAGGCTCCAGGTTTGACTCTGATCAAGCAACCAAATATGGGTTCTGGTCCTCAAAAAGTAGCTCCTCCTTGCTGGACCCAGCACATATATCCCCTTTTTACTGAGCAGTGCACAGTGTGCAAGTCCAAGAGCCTACACCCCCCTTCTAGTGGCTTTGCTTCCCCCTTGGCTGGTAAGTTTCCTACCCACCTTTTATCTCCTGCTTTCTTTCAAAGAGGAACTACTGCTATTGGTAGCAGCTGCTTTCCTTCTGGCTTATTCTGAAATATTCAGTAATGTGCTCGGGCAAAGGCAGTGCACAAAACTTGGACAGCAGGTGTGGGCGCTGAGTTCCTGCAAGGCTCTGTAAGCAGGTGTCAGGCTTCTGGTCTGTGTGTGCTGTGCAATGAGTGGGCTGATGTCCTTGGTCACCCTCCCAGCTAGGACTCCACCGAGGGCTGGGAGCTGCTTCTCCTGAAGACTGTGCAGGCAGAGAAGAGCAAATGAAGATAAGGGCTCTCCTCATGGCGTGTCTGTCTGTCCTCTGCATGGACATTGGTGAGTTGCTCAGGATTGCTGCGAGGCTTGGGCTGGGATGGCATTTTTCAGGAGAAGCCACATCCATAACTTCTAAGTCCTGAGGCCTTTAAGAAGTCAGTAGATAGCGATAGATGAAGAGCTGGTCTGCACGGTCAGCTTTGCCTTTCTTTTGTGCTGTCACTGCTGCTAAAGGACTTGGGCTGCCCCCAGAGCAACCCAAAATCTGTCACCTTCCCCTGCTCTCATGATGCGCTACCAGAAAGAGCCCTTTGGGTTTTTTCTGCAAACTCGATCACATCTTGAGATCTGCAGGTAATACTACACTTCTTGGACGGGGGTGCAATTAAGCTTTGAGCTAAAAATTGAGTGAATTCAGTGCTCTTCTGGGCCTGTGACCATTTGCTAAATGCTGTGATGGTGTTGTTGAATATCAGCACCTGCAGAAAGCCTCTGCTGCCCACTCACCTGGAAGGAGGGCTTTTCTACAGGGAAGTGTGTGTTTAGCAATTTTGGATATGTGATAGTAGAAAGGTAAAACTGTCTCAGCCAAATAGTTCTGTTATGTCTTATTCTATCTCCTGTGGCCCGTGTGAGGATGGGAACTGATCCAGCTGGGAAAGGGGTTTCTTGTTTTGACTTCATGCAAATAATTTCTGTTCCTCTCCTGCAGCCGACTTGCTGACATACTACACCTGCACCAACCAGAGCAGCAATGGTCAGTGCCTGATGACTTCCCTGTGTACTAAAAATGAGACAGCCTGCTTGACTATGGTTGATAAGATAGGTGCTGGTGAGTCCTACTGCCATGAACTGCCTGAGTTGTGACATCCCAAGCCTGCTGCCCAACGTTCCTGAGTGTCCCAGCCCAAGCCCTGCTCTCAGTGGGTCTGTGTCCTTCCCCCCTTTTTCTGCTCCAGCACACCTGGGTCTGAAACATTCCCCTTCCATGGGGCTTTGGGAGAATTTGGATAGCACTGGGTTACAGGTGAAGCTCAGTTATTTCTTTGCTTGAATGGTGAGGCAGAGTAGTTAAATGAACACTATAACCTGTATAGTCTTGGGTGATTTTGTGTGCTTCTTAGTAAAGTCAGGATTTACTCCTGGGAGAAAGATTCATGCTTTGGTTTTATTTGATTTTGTTTATCCAGGCACTCACCAACAGAAGTTGACAGCAAAACCTGCATTTCAGCTTGCAGTATGTTTTGAGACCCTTACAAATGCTGCAGTCAGGACAACAGCAATCACGAGGCATCTGGGGTGAGACCTCCCACAGCGCTGGTGGGAACTGCGATTCTGGTCAGTGTTAGCAGGCCTTTTCTCTGGACTGGACTGTGATGAAGTTCCTGTTGAATAACCCGTACAAGCTGCTTAACCCATCCTGGTTCCTGAGCACCTGCAGTCATTTTGTCCATCTGTCCCCAGGACATCTTCTGAACATCTGATGTTCAGCCATGGAAAGACCGGTCTGAAGCTAGCTTGAGCTTGATGGAGAAGAGATCCATCAGTTATTCTTTTATAGCTTTTCATGCAACAGTGCTTTGCAGCTACCATTAAAAAAAAAAAGTTTCCAAGATGCTTATTATTTATTCTCTTTTTTAATTGAGTGCTGGCTCACAGCAGGGATGGGGTTTTGCAAGCAGCAGGGTCAGGTTGTTCATGTAAGTACACGGGCAGTGAAACAAATGGATGTGAGCGGGGGGAGGATACAATCCCGATCAGCGCAGCCCGAGATCAGAGTGTGTCTCTTACTGTTTCAGCCACACAGGAACTTCTGAAGGCTTATAGAAAAATGTCTGGAAAAATAATGGATTTGCATCTCCAATGGTATAGTTCTAGTATGCTGTCAAGATTCTGATCTTGACAAGGTCTGGGACAGCATGGGGAAGGCAGAGAAGCAAATGGAACACCCTGTGTCAGTTCCTGGCTCTGGGGTCAGCTGGTGCCCATCTGCACAGCCTGGCGCTCTCTCTCCAAAGTAAAGAGGCTGAATCTGAAATACCAGTTGGAAAGTAGATCTGGAATTGTCAGGGATGGTCCTAGCTGGTCAGGCCAAAACCACGCTGAGGAGCATGCTAACAATTAAACAGTGCAGACAACTGTGGGACAGTCCCTGAAACTGTGCATGGGCTCTCCATGTATTACTGGTATAGACACAGCTGCCTCCATGACTGCCCTTCTGCAATGTGGTTCCGGCCTCAGGGCAGCTGGAAGGGTGGTGACCTCCTCTGGAGCTTGTGACACCTGGACATGACTGCTGGATACCCCTATTAATGCCCCCAAGTACAGGTTATGGTCCTGAATGTAACTTAATCCAGACCCAGCTGGGATTTGGGCAATACAGGAGTCCCAGAGACACCATAAAATCAGGTAAACTGAGATTTGGGATGCCTCTGGGGCATCATTTCCCTGCCCGGCCTGAAAGAGTGGAAGTCAGCTGGCAATCTCAGAAGAATTTCAACACCTTGTTGTAACCTGGCCCTAGGCTGTCCACGCTGTGTTGTTGAACCCGTGTATCTGCCCCACAGCGGGACTCCCATAATGAGTACCCAGGAATAGGGAGTGCATAGGAGGCTGGGTAGGAGCAGCCACAGGGTGTGAGTCCTTCAGTACTTTGGGATGTAAGGGTTTAAGCCCATGTTAGTTTGCAGTAAACCCATGGGTGAGGTTAGGTCCAAACTGTCCTTGGCTTCCTTGGGAGTTAAGAACTGAAACATCTGTGAAGGTCTGAGGTGAGGACAGATCTGTGTCAGGGGGAGGGTGGTGACAACCCACCTTCCTGTCCTGATTTTGAGGAGGTCACTACCAGGAAGGATACAAAGAATGAGCCCTGCCGGATCAAGAACAAGTAAATCCCCCAGGAGGAAGAGAAAGATGTAGAGAAAGAGCCAGAAGGAAAAATCACTTTTTGTCCACAGTCATCGGACTTCAAGGATGGGAAGAGCTGGTGCTTGCCCTCACTCACTGTGTGCTCAACACACACAGCTGCCTCTTGTCCTCCCAGGGCAATGCATGCTTTAAACTGTTGTCTTCACTGCCAAAAACAAGTGGTACCATGCTGACCTGGCCTCTTCCTTCCCTACAACCCCACCCAAAATGAAGAATGGGGAACAAGACAGTGTTAGATTCTGCAATTGCTTCAATGGATTTTATTCAGGGCTGCAAAATCCCAGGTGGTGCAATAATACCAGGTGCTGAGAAACAATTCTGTCCTGCAGCCCCTGGTGCACTAGCCACTGAGTGGGAAATGGCAGTACATACAGATTAAGATGATGCTGGGATAGATGGAAATATCTGGAACCCTTGTGAGATACCACCTAAGAAGTGATGAGGCAGACTTCTTTCTCTGACCACAGGGAAGGTGAATAGTTAAAATCTTCAGGGCAAATAAAAAGAAGAGATCCCATGAGACCACGCCATGGTGTATCTGTTCCTCGTTACTGTGGTTCCATGTGTGGGCACTTGTCCCAAGGCCTTTTGTGAGAAGACCCTGGTATGAGGCTCCCAGAAGATGAGCAGATCCCTGGCTGACTTCGTTTGTTGACTGCTGATCTCTGTTCTACAGCCAGGAAGACCCAATGGCCAGAACGTTTCGGAGGGCAGCCAAATAAAGCTGTGTTTACTAGCCAACTCCAACACAGTTGCGTAGTGATGTGGCACAGCCAAGAGTAAATCAGGGACCAAGGTCTCATCCTGAAGGATGTGATTCACATGCCTGCAAGGGTCTGATCTCCAAGGCTGAACCCAAGCTAGGGGAATAAACAGTTCCTGGGAACATCTGTGGTCTGGCATGCAATCATCCACAACATTTAATTAATCATTTTAATTGTTTGTGTGTTCCCTGGCAAGTTTTTAAGATGGACCAAGCACCACTGTTGCATGCAATGTCTGGAAAAAAAACGAGGAGAAGCACAAAGGAAGGACTATTTGCAAGAGGCCTTGTTGATGTGCACCTCTTGGTCTCCATGCTGGAGATGGTCCTGGACATGTTTAATTTACTGTTATAGCTGTAACCTCATTTCTGCTGTGTGCTGCTGGATACTGGGACAACTTTTTTTTTTTTTTTTTTTCAGCTTTCTGCCCTGACCTAGCCAAGCACTACCTTCCATGCTGCAGTCATACTACTTCCATGTGTTGGCCACCCAGCGTGACAGCACCATCCTCAGTATCCCATGCACCTCTGCAAAAATGCCAACTGTGGCAGTCCCACACATCACACATATACATCAGACATACCTGAGGCTAGAAAGGTAATGTCCCAGCTATCTGTCTCGATGGGCCACTGAGAATTCTCAAAATGCCAAACAGCCCATCACGCACCTTTGTCCATCATCATGCTTGTCCAAACCACTCCTGCCAGCAGATGCGTGGTGGACCACTTCCTGTGGCCTTGCAGATCATCTTCCTGCTGTTAGTAAGGAACAGATTTGAACCCCTGGACCAGGTGACACTTCTCGAGTTCTGTGTCAGAGGGGAGATGTTCATACCATCCGTTCTTGGAAGTGGAGGAATAAACTGAGTCAGACACATTTCTTTGTTTTTTTTTAAAAAAATAATAATCAAGAACACACCATGTTTGTCACACTGAAGAGTAACACAACTATTTTCCCCTCCCTCAAAAAACTAAATCTGGTTAAAGTAAACTACTTTATCAGTGCAGACCTTTGCCAGGGTGCTCCCGCCACTATGGGACACTGAGCCTTGGCTTCCCAGGCTCACTTCCAGACTCCCCTGAAGAGTCATCCCTGCGAGAGGACACCACGCAGTGAATCACGCTGGGCAATCCTTATTCCCTGGAATAGGTCTAGCTCTTTGGTTGCTACCTCGTGACATCTGGGAGTCCTCGTGACATCTGGGAGGACTGACACACCTTCTCTGGCATCCACAGTGGCATGCAGTCCCTGAGTCTGGTAGATTTTCATCTGTTGGGCAAGCAATGTGGCTTGTCCTCTCCACACCCAGAAGGTGTACGTCCATCGCAGAGGAACGGTTAGGGCTCATGGGGTTATCAGGGCTGACTTCACCATCCTGTTGATCCTGCTTTATGGCAGCTGTATTGGCAGACCAGTGGTTTAACACCAGTGTCAGAAACCTCAAAAATATCTCTAAATCAACCAAAAAAAGCTTACCCCAATAATTCCCCATCTTTTTTTTTTTTTTTTTTAAAGAAGATGCTATGCATTTTTGTGTCACATTGAACTTCCTCTGGCCATTGCCTTCACTGTGATGAGCACTAATTAGTCCCATCAGATGCTCTAAATGTCTCTGATGAGCATGACCACTGCTTCAGGGACTCTTGCTCATCTGACTGATCTCCTGCCCAGAAACTAACGGTGGCCCCGTCATTTTAGCCCTCCCTCTGGCCACCTAATCTCTTTCTTCCACATGTTTTCTGAGCCTCTGCCTCTTCTCCTTCTGTATCTCCATCTTCTAAACCCCAGGCTGTGTAGCTACAACTGGGTCTCTGTTCTCTTTTGTGCAGACCAAGCCTTGCAGGGTGGAGAAGGAAGAGGTGAACAGACAGCTGATGGCCCAGGTGGCTTCATTCAAAGGTGCTGCTCCTGCTTCATCCTCTCTGCTCTTTGATGGCTTGCTAAGAGGTGACTCATGGAGATGCTGGCCGATATGCAGCATCAAACTTCCATGTAACTCTTTCCTTGGAAGCAGAAGTGGGACAGGCCGTCAAATGGAGGCCCCAGAAGGGCTGAAAATATCAGCTCCAGCTCCACCCAAATTGTAAGCATGCAGAGAAATCACAAAGGCTGAGGACATCACATCTGAGTGGTATCTAGCAGGACTCTCAGTCAGATGCTTTGTGTCCTAAGGGGGACAAAGATATTTTTACCCTTTGCTCAGATGTAGCAAAAGAAAGCTGTTGCAAAGCTGGAAACCAACCTCCAGTGCTCTGGCTTCTCCATTTGAACCACAAAGCCATTGCTCTCTTGCAGCAGCTGCTCTCCAAATCAGGATGCAGAACATTTAGGACTCTGTCAGTAACCAGCAGCTTTTATAGGCAAACAGGAAATTGTAAGACATTTCCTGTTTATATTGCCACCCATGAGTATACAGCTAGATCTGCCCTGACTCCAGATACTGGGGGTTCTCCACTTCTAACCTGGGAAGGCACTTGGCAGTAAACCCAGATGAAGCCATTAATTTATGCCATTTATTATCATTTTTCTTTGAGTATCTGCCTTCACTGAACTATGTGGCCACAGATGTGATGATCAAATTGGAACTAAACAGCACAAACCCCAGGCTCAGACATCAGCAGCACTCCTAGCCTGACCATAGATAAATTAAAGTATTAAAAGCAATAAATGGAATGAATTGCCTTAGTGCTTTCACTCCCCTCCAGACCCATCAGACCAGCCTGAAGGCAATGGTGAGGTGAGAAAACAACCCACATGCATTCCTACCCTCTCAAATAATACATGATCCCTGCCCACTCTTTCCAAATTGTTGGCTTCATCATCACTCAGTCCAAACGCGGGGAAGATATATATCCTGTCCCCAGGTGAGGGTGCTTTTCCTGGGCTGCAGAGACGACTGAGAGAAGATGAAGGCCGCCCTCCTTGCTGTGCTGGTTTTGATCCTATGTGCAGATCAAGGTGAGGTGTCACGGTTCACTACTAGACAAAGAATAGTTGTGTGTTTGGAAGTCAGGGAGGTCTCATAGCCAGGGAAAAGAAATAATGGGAGAAAGTACTTTGGCTCTGACAGTGGTGCAGCTGAAGGACATGCTGCTCCTCTTTGGGTTTCTTATCTGTAGCCTGGATGTATGAAAGGTTTATTTTCTGCAGGGAAATTTCCTGACAGATGCAGGTACTACTGGAATTTTATGAAAGTGAGACCAAAAAAAGGGGGCATTTGCCACTGTTCTGCCTTTGTTAAGAGACTTGCCAGTGATTTTGTCCGTTGAGATGATGCAAGACTGTGGTTATTTCTAAATCTTGATGAAGAATTGCTTCAGCATATGATAGCACAATACATCAGCAATTCTGTGCACCTGGTTCCTACTGCAGTCAGTGATGCCGGTTTTAGCAGCAGCATGGGACAGGGCCAGACCTACAACATCTGGCCTTGTGCAGCTGCCTGCTGAATGCCCCTGATTTCTGCCCATCTCAGAGACCCACCAAACTTGCTGATTTCAGAGATTTTGGGGCAAAGTTGGGGAACTGGGAGAAGCTGGGTTGTGGACTAAATGGGTTAAACAGTCTTATGCTGGGGTATTGGGTGGATATGTATATTTGTGTATTATTTGCATTATAGATTATGTGTTTTATTTCACAGAGATACTGAAAATGAAGTCAGAGCCCCCTTGAAAGATATGATCTTGTAGCCTCTACAGACAAGACAATTAAGCAACCAGAGAGAATAAATATTATCCTCATTTAGTAAAAAGGAACAGGGTTTGCCAGCGCTTTGAAATTTGCCACGTTGTCTGGGGAAGAAAAATAATTTATTGGAATAGTTATTTCTGTCTCATTGTGGCCTAAGAATACCTTTCTGCTATTTAGCTTTGTTCTCTTACCAGAATAGCGATTCTGACAGATTTCCAAGTGTCAACAAGGCCCCAGGGACAGAAAGATTGTCTTCAGTGCCAGAACGAAGACTGCCCTAATCCATGTTAGATGACCTAGGCAGTCAAGATGAAGTGTTAGACTGCATGTGTCTTAGGACTGAATTCACACAGCAAAAAGCCCTTCTCCTCACCTTTTTTTTTTTAACCCAAGTAATGGATATACGTTTGAGGGCGTTGAAGTCCCACACAAAGACACAGGTGTGAGAGACTGGCGACTTTAGGCTGTGAGGTCCCAATTAACCGTATTTGACTGCTAGTGCTTATTGCCCAATAAGGCTATAGCCTAATAGTCTCCAGCAACTAGAAAGGATGACCCCAAGCCTTGGGACATCCTTGTAGACTCCTGCAGCGGACCCTGACCTTCCCTGCTCCCTGTGTCACATCAAACTCAGTACCCTTGTCCCATTGTGCTGTTATTAAAAGGGCAGGGCAGGAAGGGAAGACTTGCACTGTTGGTGCATGTGTTGGGTCTAAATGTGCAAGTGTGTGGACTCCAGAGTGGGTTGGGTCTGAGTCTTGCAGCTCCATCACTTTCAGCAAACCTGCACTTCATACATTTGAGAGTCAAGAGGAAGAAGGCAGTGTTTTTTGCTGCCAGTACTAGTGGCATTTTGTCCCCATCTTCCATATTTTGTGTCTCCTCCTGCAGCAAATGCCCTGTATTGCTACACCTGCAACTGGGAACAAAGCAACTGGAGCTGCCTGAAGGCCAAGAAGTGCTCGGACAAGGATGAATACTGTGTGACCAATGTTGCCTCTGTAGGAATTGGTATGTACTGGCTGTATTTCCTCTGGTTAGGACTCAGGAATGGGATGTGGGGTTTTGACTGAATTTGGTATGGTTGCCCTTTGTTGATGGATGGGCTGAGGAGTCATGGGGAAGCACATGTGGGAGGTGGAGCCTTTGCTAGCCCAGCCTGGCAATGCTAAAATTTGCAGTTTGAAATCCTCCTCCCCATCACACATTGAGATTGTCCTCTTTAGCCTTTGTTTTATGCCTGCATGGAAAGGCAGGGGACACTGAAAGAAGAGGTAGGATAAAGAGAGAATCTTTCAGAGGAAAAATAAATAAATTTGAGCCTTGATTAGATAAGGAGATGAAAAGAAGCAGGTAGCCAGCGTGGATGAGAAGGTCTAGAGAGATACAGAGGGGAGTAAAATTATTTCCTCCAAGCAGAGAAACCTGGAAGTGTGCTTTCAATCCAGGCATGAACATTGTCTCATGGATGCCATTGTACACCTTAAAAAGCCTTGACATGAGGGTCCATGCTGGGAGGTGCCAGATACCCAGCAGGGATATTGAATGCCTTGTGTAGCTGGTCACCAGAAATTGTTGGGCTGTGGTGGGTTGGTCCTCATTTACCATGCTGGTCCCTGGGGCTGTGGGGGACAGTGGGACTCATTAACCCATCTCCCTCCTGTACGAGATTGGGGAGCTCTCAACAAACTCCCATTGTTAATGCTGCTCTCTCCCTTCTTTGGGCAAGGCTTTTTGTCTTTGTGGAAGAGGATCACCAAGAAGTGCTCTGAGACCTGCCCACACCACAACTTCAGCCTGGGCCTGGCTTCCTACACCTCATATTGCTGCCAAACCTTCTTGTGCAACCTGCGTGCGTGCCCAGGACCCAGACTTGCTCGGCCGTGAGGTGGCAGAGAGTCCTAGCCAGTGTCCTTCTTTACCTACTCAGCAGTGGTGGGAGAAAGGGGCTCCTGAAGGCCTGAAGAGCATAGTCAGAATCATGGAGGAGGGTATGGACATCGAACATGCTGCACAGTAGATAAAGTATTATGCTCATCATTTCCTGCCCTGTGTTGCTTCCCAACCTGTAACTTCTCACTTGCTTCTTGTGCCCCAGCTCTGTTGCCCCAGCAGCTTGATGGTGAAGTGTCTGTTCTGTGTCCTACAGCCTGGGGGAGAGAGATGCTGCTTCTGCTTGTCCTGCAAATCTCTAGAGGGGTTCCTCCTGCAATCTTACCTTATCTTGGGTGCAGCTGGGAGCTACACAGTGGCAGCTTGCAGACTCAGGGAGGTGGGTGGGCAAAAATAACAACCCCTCTGCACCAATTCAGAAGTGAAACCATACGAACTCATAGGGTTGCTGCTGGGGCAGGGGAAAAGGCAGTTCTGTGTATAAAAGCCTGCGACGGGTGCTAACTGCAACTCTCCTCCCTTGCACTACTCACCCGCTTCGTCCAGCCTCTCCCAGCCCCCAGGTAGGAACGATGACATCCCCCTGTGCCCCATTAACAGTCGGACACATCAGCCACATACCTCTTCCTGTTGGCTCTGCATCAAAACAATGCTTATCTGAACAGCCTGCACATCTGTGCACATCTGCTTATCTTTGCCTCCACCTCCACTTCTAGCAGCTGTCCTCAGTCATCCCTTTCTTCTCCGTGGCTTGCTTGCTTGTGGCTGTTGTTTGAGCCAAGCAACCTTACCCAGGGCTAGCGCTGCCCTGGACCTACCACTCGGCATTGTGTCTTCCAGCAAGCCATTCATTTACCTGTCCCTCGTAACACCCCCCAAAGCAACCGCAGGGTAATGAAAAGTATTTGTAGCATTTGGGTCAAGTTGCTGAGGAACGATGGAGGGGTTTGTAAGAGACGAATACAGATTTCAGAGAGGCCAAACATTTCATGTAGCGCTTTCCAGAGGCTGCAGAGAAATGAAGGTCAAAGGAAGCTGAAAAAATGAACAATGATGAGAGGTTAGAGATTTTGCATTACCAGAGATGCTGCTGGATGCCTCTCCCTTCTCCCAAGCAACACTTTGTGGAGGAGTTTTGCCCTGGCAATAGCATGGAAATGCTTAAACTCGGGTCAGCCTGGGATCCCAATTCTGCAAAACATTGCTCAGCCAAGGGATGATGCTCTGTGCTCTGCTTTGAACCCAGCCCTGGTAAACAAGGGGGACAAAAGGGGCTTTGAGCTGTGCTGAGCGTGTCTGCCTTGGGCTGGTGCCCATGGCTGCTCTGGATGAATGCCTTCATCTGAAGTGCTGCATAACGGGAGTCTTCAGAGATGTGTGCTCTCTTTTATTAATCGACTTCTACTCTCCTCTACCCCCTCCTTCTCACAGTTACGCCATGCTGCGAGGGCAGCCCTCCATGCTGAAGGAGCCATGCTGGGTGATGCACCTCCCTGTATCCCTTCATTAGACCTCTTTCATACCCGATTTAGGAATTTGCATTTTTCGCCCTGAAGCAATCCAAGCCCCCTCCTGTCCCTCAGCCTGAATGCTCAAAAGCTCTAATTTACTCCTCACACGATATTTTCTAATAAAAAAAGGGACTTGCGTGGTTTTTCTGCTGTGTGCCAGAATTATTCAGCTCTCTGAAAGCACTGAGGAATCCCAGTTGGACAGACTCTAATAATTAATATTTCATTGTGTTGGATTTACACGTCCTGCAGTAGCGAAGACAGAGTCCCCCACAGCCTGCAGGAAAACAGAGTCAGGGGGGTTTTTTGCTGCTTTAAAGCAAAACTGGCAGATTTTTTGCTTGTTTTGGTCTGCCTTTGCTGCAGAAAAGCATTCTTGTATCCCATGGCTAATATAAAGGGAAATAAATAATCTCGGGCATAGCTGAAGAGCAAAGGGTTATTTCCCTTACTGAAAGGGCACTGCAGCTCAAGGGCATCGAAATCTGCCCTCTTCCCATGGGGCAAAGCTACTGCGGTGGCAATTAATCCTCTCCAATACATCTGAGGTGTATGGGGAGGAAGAAGAGGGTGTGATTCCTAACTATTAATTTTGACCAGGAGTTAGAGCCAATCAGGACCACAGAGAGACGGCAGTCATTAACACACGTATGGGGCTGTCCAGAAAACTCCCCTGAGCCTGTGCTGCTTGCTGTGTCATTGTGGAAGGCAGCACTCACCCCTTGGGTTTGGAGGTTGCTTGGAGGACCCTAAACAGATAGGAGTTGTGCACTGGGTGGAAAGGAGCTAGTTCTTAACATCACTACAGACTGCACTGAGCTTCTCCGACCATACTCAAAGATGTGATGGTAATGGGAGAGGTGGGAGAGAGGTGAAGGAGCCCTTCTGCTCTCCCCAGCAGAAGGCAGGACTCAGGTGCAACATCAGAGTACTTCGGGGCATTGCACAGTGCAAAGGAGACAGTTCAGCTGGAGATGGTCCAGAGTGTGGGAGGAGGATGCTACAGACACTTGGCACAGCATTAATGTAGGCATTTGGGGAGGAGATACCCAACCAGCCAGACATGGGGAGAGAGGGAAGAAAAGGCTGTTGTCCTCCAGAGGGGCTAACAGACCCCAGAGCAAGGCATGGAGAAAGATGCATGGAGAAAGAAGTGCCTAAGTATGGTACTTAGAAGAGGCAGCACAAAGCAAACACCGAGTCCTTTCAGTGTCTGGAGCTGGCAGGCTTATGCAGCATTGAGATGAAGCAACAAACAATTGCAAATGCCGTAATGAATGCTTGGGTGTAGATAATAACAAGCACTTTAAATACCTAAGGGACTGGTTGGATGGACGTCAGGGGGAGTTGTGACGTGCCTCCTTTGGGTCCAGGTGGTAGGACAGTTGGACTCACTGTGTGTGGCTGTCACCCTTCCCCTCTGCTATCAGAGCTACCCGCTTACAGCCTCAAACAGCCAGACCCACGGGATAAATTTAGCCCTGTGCCAAGCTGTTGTGTGTGGGCAAGGCTAGAAGAGTGCTGGGAGGGAGGCTGGAAGGGGGATGGAGCCATCAAGCCTTGCAAAAAGGGGAGCAGCAGTGCCCTACGCAGCGGTACCTGGAGGAGGGGACATCAGATGAGGGGCCCCAAGCCCTTCTGTGGCCAGCATCCACCCCATCTGTCCCACTGCCACCCACACCACCAAATGAGTATCATGCCAGGCAGGAAAACACCAAACCACCATCCTGAAGCACAGCAGCCCCTGATGTGTTGCCTAAATCTTCACAGGGCTCAGAGCAGGGGGGGAGGTCCTAGTTTGGTTTGTGGGGCGGACAGCATCATCTGGATGATGGTGAGACCTGCTGCGTCATGCAACCTGGGGAGGAGCACCAGTGGAGAAGTGACCTGGCTGTCCCCAACAGGTACTAGGCTGTGCTGCAGGATGGACAAAACTACTCTCAGGACTCGTGACACCTCCCTGCTGAGGGCTTGGGTGGAAATGCTGCAGGAAATTCAGCTCTGGGGGAAATTCCAGCTCTTTGGGAAAACCAAGAGCTCTCCAAATCAAAGCTAGAAATCTAGCCATTTTTTTATTATGATTATTTTTTTATGTGGTACAAATCAAAAGAGGTTTTATTACTGTTTTTATTCTCCTTTCCTTTCTTAACTTTTGACTTCATAAAACATACTTGATTTCGAGCACTGCAAACTGAAATGGCCATTGGGCACTCATGCCGTGGCCTTCATTGACTTACCTAAATGCTGGATGCCTCAGTCTGTGCCTGCCCCACAAATTGGGGTGACTGCCCCCTCCTGGGACAGGCACCGAAGATGGTGCTTGGAGAGCTCAGTGTGGTGACCCCCAACTCTTTTCAGAGGCCCAGGGCAAGTGAATCAGAGAGACCTACCATTCATATGCCTGAAATAGTTGCTTCAAATCCCAGCCTCAGTGAGAAAGAAAAAAAAAAAGAAAGAAAAAAAAAAGGAAAATGTGACAACTCCCCCCCCCCGCCATGTTTATGAGAGGAAACTTGATGGCAGTTAGTTGGCACATTTCCATAAAATTTCCGTGTCTGGCGCACTAATGAATATTATGAACTGGGGGAAGGTGGGGACACACACCATGTAACAACAACCACACACACACACACACACCATTTTCCTGGGACATGCTGGACAGTGCAGAGAGCCAGACCAAGCCCACGAGAGGGAGCTGATGCCTTTGCACGGCGCCGGCCCGGCCCGCGGTGCTGCCGGGATGAGGATGCAGAGCACCTTTGGCATGAGGATACACAGCACCCGTTGTAGACAACAAAAGTTATGATGTTTAAAAATTCTGAATCCTTGGCTTTTTTATTCTTAATAAGATCTGACACAGTCCAGCAATGTCATAGGAAAGCTTTAAAGTAAATAGATCTTAAGTTGCAAAGAAATATGCAGCCCAGATGACTCCTGCGGGACCACCCAGCGGGAAAACCAGCAGCCATGCGAGGGATGAGGTGGTGGCCGGACTGGAAGCAGCCCAGGGAAGGATGGCTGTGGGGCTGTGCTGCCGAGGCCAGCGAGCTCTGCTCGCTGACAGCAGACCCCGGCCAGCCTCCAGTACCTGCTGGCTCCTGCGCTGGCGGCAGCCAGGGACGTGCCTCAGTTTGGCTGTTCGAGACAATTCTGGTGCGTCTAATATCAGCTCCTGAGGTGCCTGGGCTAGGAGAGGAGGGCGTTTGCATCAGAACCCCAAAGCTGGTACCAAGCCCTGCAAGGTTTCAGTCCAGAGCCTGGGGCCATGGGTTGCTTGGAAGTGGGGTGCCACCCTCTGTCCCTCCATCTCCTGTGGCTGCAGTGCTCTTGGTGTCCCCAGAACTGCTAGACTGATGTTGGGCTGGGTCTGGACAGCAGGAAGAGTGTTGACATCTATGAGGTCCTGGGAAGTAAAGAGGGGATCGAATTGGATGGTGTTGCACCTTTCTGTTCCATTATGGGTGACTCCGTCCCCTCTTTCTGATTTTCTTTCACATTCACTCTTTGCAATGACTCCTTGAACATCTTCCTGTCCCTCTAATTCTAAACTATGCTTATTCCCTCCATTCCTCTCATAAATGGCCACAGCCAAAAAATAAGACTGGCACCCGCAACCCACCATGCATACACATTATAAAAATTCCACCTTTTAACTCCTCACCTGTGGGTTTTAACCCTGCCTGCAACCCACCACTTGATGCCTTCAGCAACTATGTGAAAGTAGAGAAAGGAAGAAGTCCATGAAGGTCTTTGGGGAGAAGGTGGCCTAGGCAAGACTTCAAACCAAGCTCTACCACTGCTTCCCCATATCTGACCTTGGCAGAGTCATTTGGTGTCTCTGATTCACGTGCTTAAGACGGAGATAACAATGCAGAGCTGCTCACCCTGACCTGGAGGGCTCTTTGGATCTTGGCACTCAGTATCTTAGTGATGTTTCATCTAGCTGGTCCAGGGATGTCCTTACACAGGGACCAGGATGGGTCAGCCTGCCCACTGACTGCAGATGTCTGTGCACTCAGAGCTTGCCTCTTGGAGGCCCCTGCAGCGCTGTGCTGCTATAACTGGTGTGAACACTCATCCTCTCCATAATGCAATGCAGAAACCTGTCATGGCAAAGCTGAGGCTGCTCCCACGTTGCTCACTCCTCCAGGAATGCTGTTCTTTGACTCACTGTGGTGCCAAGGAGCTTTTGTTAGGAGCTGGGCATGCAAAGAGCTCAGAAAGACATCTCTCCCCCACTTCCCTATCACACAGAAGATTTTACAATGGATGGATGTAGACACTGAGGTAAAGGCAAGGGTTTGGGCATTGCTCAGTGCATCAGTCGCTTGGCTACTGCCTGATTTATTGTCAGTAGTGTGACAGGTTGCATGATGGGCTGAGGCTGCTCTGTAGGTCTGATAGGGTCCAGGACCCCTTGTTCAACTTCCAGTCTCCTGACAGTGCAATCAGAGAAGCTCCAGGGTCAGGACTTGGTCCCTGGAATAAGCCCAATGTCAGGTTGAGATGCAGAGCCCTGTCTTCAGAAAGCCTTGAAAAGCAGCAGGAGGGCTACATGCTGCTGCTGACCTGCCTCTCCCTTCAGCAGGCTGCCCTCCCCAGCACTGGCACTGGTGAGAAGAAGGGCTGAGCCCAGCACAGCCCATGCTACGACAGACAGGAGAGCAAGGTAGTGCCTTGGGGATGAGCCCTGCCTTGCAAAAGTTGGAGGACTGGCTTGTCTGCTCATCACTCAGCTCCCAGCTGGATGTCAGCTGTGGTGAGAAGGGAGGGTGGTGCTTCACCCCCTCCCTACAGCAATAAAACCTTCCCAGGCTGCTCTGTGTCTCTTTTCCCCATGCTTAGATCCATGCAAAGCTTTCCCTGGGTACGTGGACCTTGGGCTGTGGTGAATGTATCTGGAGGCAGATGCTCTCCTTGGGATTTGCTGCCTGCTGTGGGGCTGAAGGATTTGGAGGAAGCAGAGCCTGATGAATATCTAGTCTGATCATGTTTCATTTCCCAAAATACCCACAGTCGCCAAGGCTTGGTGGCAGAATCCTAGTGCTTCTCCTAGATGCTGTCCTGCTTCCAAGGAAACCAGCAGGAGTGGTGCTCAGCATGTCCCAGGCATTACTGAAATGGTACTGCCTGTGTGGTACCTTCCACTTATTTGGAGCATGGGGGAGCTGGGTCGGAGGCTGTCACAGCAGCATCCCTGCAGATAATCTCACCTCCCACTCCAGACCCTCCATGCTAAATGCTGTACCACACGCGTTGGCAGGAGTGTGAAGAAGTAAACGGGTGAAATCAAGCTCCTGAGGTTAAATGCTACAGGGAGAGGCTCTATCCAGACAGATAAACAGCACAGGGCGGGTCTGTTCTCCAGCCATGAGGCCATGGTGGCATGCCTGTGGCACCCTTTCCATCCCCAAAACAGGGTGGTCACATCCAAATGGCCCTCTGGCCCTGGGCTGTCTCCTGGGTGCGGTCTGGGAGGCGTCTTTTGGCATGACTGAGTGTTGATAGTGGGCGAATGTGCGAGCCTGTGCTCTGTCCTTGGCTTTTTTACCAGTGTAGAAGTAGGTTCAAAGCTCTTTTTTGTTATCAGAGCACTCTGTGGGTCTGACCAGAACCCCACTGTGCTGTACAACTAGCATGAGAAACCCCAAGGAAGCAATGGCTGACTCCAGCACATGCAATGACTGATTGCTTGGGATGGCACGTTGCATCCTGCCCCTCCAGGCCACCGTGCCCCAGGAAAATGAAATGGGACCAGAGCAGGTGGGCAGGACCCATCCCACCATCAGGACCAGGTGGCAGTGAGGGCACCAGAGATGTTGTGGCTTGCTTTTGCCTGTGGAAGTGACACCAGAGGCATTGCCTGGTGCTGTGGACATGTCAAAGGAGAGGAGAGGAGATACCCAGTATGTCTGCCATGAAAGCCACGTCTGGAGGACAAGGGGGTGAGCTTTTGGTTGCAGAGCAGTTTCCCGGTGCTAAGACCTTCGCAGCTTTGTTTCTGTTGGCACTTCCTTCATCCCATCTCCCTTTCAGCTTGAATGAAAGTGGATTTTCCTCCACGTGTGGAGGCAGGAGAGAGCAGCTGTGTGTAAGCAAAACCAGGGCCTGATGCCAAGTGCTGTATTTACAGCCCAGAAAGGGGAGGTCACATCCCTGGGCTGTACTTTCAGAGGAAGGAAAGCTTCATGGACCTCTTCTCCTGTCAGAGAGCTTGTTTCCTTTCTGGTTTCCCACTCCGGTCCTGCAGCAGTGGTCAGTTTGCAAAGAAATGCTGGTGGAAGCACCAACTGCAGGTGCTGTGGGCTGATGAGCAAAAGCCACTGTTCTCCCACACCTGGGACACTGAGCATCACTCTTCTCACTCAGACTCAATTTTGAGGCTCTGGAAGCCTTTGCTGAAACACTGTAAAAGCCCTGCAAGTCGTGGCTGTCTTTTTCACGACATTTTAACAAGTTGGGAATGGGTCAAAGCCTAGTACATGGTGGATACAATCAAGATGGGGCAAGTTGTTCCTCCTATGCCCTTTCCTTGGCAAGAAGGAGGGTGTCTGCAGACAGGGTAGCTTTTCCACCCTGGTATTGCTCCCTGAATCAGTGTGGATGGCTTTTGGTTCCCATATCCCTCCCAGGCTGTCATCTGTTGAGGTTTACAAGCGGTTGTTTGCACTGAGTGGTTGGCGACTGGTCTCAGAAGAGCTGCTCTGCCAGTGGATGGGATCAATTACGGCATGTGAGCTGCTCTCACAGTACCCCCCAAGCAGTGGGGATGTGGTCAGAGAAGCCAAAGCCCAGCTGCAGTGTGCAGGGATGCTCTTGAGGTGGACAGATGCCTTTCCCTCCTTCTGCCCTACCACCAGGGCAAACACATCCCAGCAAAACCATGCCCTGCTTTTCCAAAATCACCGCAATTTAGAAAACCCAAACAACACACAGCCTCGAATTTTTTACTAACCCTCCTGGGAAAACACCCTTCTCTCATCCAGTGAGGAATATGATTGCATTCCCAGATATCATCCTGTTTGTTTCTCTGCCCTGCTGAACACACCCGTCAGGCTGGGATGGTTTCTGCCAGGACATTTCCTTGACCTGTAGTTCCTCTGCCTGCCATGGCCTCCCCTCTGGGGACAGCCCTGCTCTCCTCGCCCTCCTTGGCTGCATTTGTGAAGGTTTCAGCACGGCTATTACCTGAGGTGTGACAAGTTTCTAGACGTAAGGAGGGATGGTCCAAACTCTTGTTCTCACCATGCAACTGGAGTTTTGATGCCATACCTGACTGGGTCAGCAGGAGCAGGTCAGGAGAGAAACTGAAACATCCTGATCTTCCCACACATAGGCCAAGTTTTTCTGCTCTCATTGAGTTTTTCCACTCTCAGTTGGGAGCCTCTTGTAAAAAATCAGACCCAGAGACCCTAAAACAAATTAAGAGTAGAGAGGTTGTCTGTGGAGCTCATCATAGCTTTTCTACAGATAATGAAACATGTATTTCTCATTTTAATCTCAGCTTTCACCTAACCTTGGAAATTTCAGCTATAAGGTTTCAGTGCAGAGGATCACTGGTGGGCCTGAAATACCAATCATGTAAAAGATGAATCAAGAACCTAAAGCAAATATTTAAAGAAAAAAAAAAAAAGGAGGAAAGCAATTTTGAAAACTGTGACTGTTGCCTTGCCTTCTGGGTCAGGGTGTGTGTGTCTACCCTTTATAGCGGAAAATTTTGTTTCTTACAGAAGCAAAATGGACGAGCAGACTAAGGCTTTCTTGTTGTCCCTGCGGACAGCTGTGGAGGCTCTCACAAGGCCAGCTGCTACCACAGCTGTGTTCTCATGAGTTTCTCTCACATATCACTAGCCTGGCAGGTTCAAATGACTGCTCCCTACACCACTGTGTAACTCTAGGATCTTAAAAGTTTCAATTAAAAAAACCCACAAAAGAAACACAAAAACCCCACAGTGATCAGACAGACAGTTGTGAAGACAAGCACGATAGCTGTCACCTACTTTTGTTCCTGGAGAGGCTGGCCAAAATCTTCCGTGGTAAAGCTTTTGATCAGCCTTTCATTAGTGTGTTGGCATGGTTCAGATATCTATCACAGCCCAAGATTTCTGAAAAAGTATCAGAGCCTTGCTTGTCAGCACCTGTGTGAACATACAGCAGAGGGGACGGTCCCATTTCAGTGCCTGCACATTGTCTGCTCATATCAGGAAAGAGGATCAGGAGAGCTGGACCTTGGACAAGAGGAAATTCCCACTTCCAGTGAAAAAGCAAGGACAGACGTGGGAATTACCAGCTGAGCTGTGTAACAAGTGCAAACTTAAATAAACCTGTGAGGATCATTGCTCCCCAAGCAGTTGTGGCCAGTGGTGTCCTCCATGGACATTAACTCTTTTAAGGGAATCCCAAGAGGGTACTGGATTCTTCTCTCTCCTTCTTTCTCCCAAACATCATTCACCACCCTTTTTCTTTCAGATCCCACAGGTCCCCAGTATCCCCACCCCTGGCTGCAGAGATGCCACCACAGAATAAAACACCATGGCCCTGGCTCCAAGAAGGATGATTCACATCCATAACTCTAACCTCTTTCCTCTGTAAACAGGGTGGTTACACCCAAGTTGCTTGCAAGGAGCATCCCCATGTCAGGGCTCTGTCTGAGACAATGCCAGTTGGGGTGTGCCCAAGCCATGTTGATGGTCTGATGGCATGGATGGCATTGGGGCTGGGCTTATGCCCTGTTTGGTGATCTAGTCCAGACCTGGCCCTTCAGGCAGGGCACTGGAAGACATGTGAATCACAGTGGATGACTCCATGTACGATAACGCTGTTTGGTATCTCCCCATGAGCCTCCAAGCTGGTGGGATTGAGTTATCTCTTAGGACCTTGGAGGTTAAGGGAATGTGACAAAATGGCTTTGGTTCCCTGTTGGCTGGGAGCTGTGACCCCAAAGGAATCAGGTTTGCCACCCATTGTGACTGACACCAAGGCTCCTGGCGACCATCACAGCTGTCACACTGAGATGGAAGTCTACCTGGATCACCTTGTATTTCAGCCAGACATGGTGGGTCTGGGCTACCCCTGTCCTTCCTAGCTGGAGGTCTGGTAGCCTCTGTCATCTGCCATGGGGCTGACCTGGAGAGCTCTGTCCTGTTGTTTGGAGCTTACCAAGTCACCTACAGATCCAGGTGTGCTTCAGGAAAGGGAAGAATAGAGCAGGCTGCCTGCAACAATCAGGCCTTAGGTGGAAAGGGCAAAGTATGACACACGGTTCTACCTTTTCCCCTCGGGTTTCTGGATTCCATGATCTCCCACCTTCTGGTCTCTCACCTAACCCTGTTGCCCTTGCACAGCCAGATGAAGAAACCCAACCTTCCCTAACCTGCCAGGGAAGGAGAGGACACGACCAGATCAGCCTGATGCTGTCCGGGGCTGGGCTGGGCTGGACTGCTTGCCCTGCATGCACCACCTGTGTGACTCAGGGACACTGGGAGCACTACTCATGGCTGCCTTCTCACCTTGTCCCATGGCATCTCCTTTCCCTGTTGAAGCTGCAGCTTAAAACCCTGATCTGAAACGGTTTCCTCCCTACACCATAGAGCGGAGCTGCAACTGGAGCCACCTTCCAGAACAAAAAAAGGGGAAAGTGGGGAGAGATGACATTAAAGTGTCCCCAGAGCGGGCAGTTTGCTCCACCTCACTGCTCCATCACTGGCTGAAAACACACTTGGTCTGGCTCCAGTTGCACAAAAGGGACAGGCCTTGTACAATGCTCTCCCAAGGTCTGGCACAAACACAAGTTGTTGGCTGCCAAGACTGAAGTGGGTTAAAGTTTCTTCCTTAGCGCTCCCAGGCTCTGTTAACTGTTTAATACCCTTCATGACATCGGGTTAACACCCACCTAGCCCAGTTTCAGCAGCAAGATTCATCCTGCTGCCCTCCTCTCTTTGATGCCCTCCTCTTTTTTTTACGTCTCTGGGAAAGTAGTTTTAACACCTCCACACGGTGTTCTCCTGACACCATCTGCACTTCCCACTACCCTAGTTGTCTTTGCTGTTTTTTCTTCCAGATCTTTTCACCTCTTGCTTGAAAAAAAACAGGGCTGCTCTCTACTTCAAAGGATACCCATCCCCCACCCCACAGCTGTGGTGCTGGTTGGAGCCCAGAGCCCTCGCAGTGGCCCTGGGCATGATTGCAATACCAACAGTACACAAGAATAGTGGGGTTTGGGACATGGCCAGACCGCAGTCTGGGTCCCAAAGCTTTTGCAGTCTTCTCCTTCGGGGGCACAAGGAAAGGGGTCAGGTGATGCCCCAGGGGTTTTCCCCATCCATCCAGGTCTCATAGGACACCCCACAGTTTGACACTAGTGACTGGTTAAACTGGGATTTGGAGAACTGCAGAAAATGTTCTTCAGACCCTAAAGGGCTGTGGTTAATACCTGAACAGTGTCTACATATAGCAACATGTACGTTTTGCAGAGTGCTAAGTAATGCCACCATAGAAGAAACAGTGAAGCATCGAAACTTCCCTCCCATCCCATCTTACTTCTTACCCTCACTTTTTCTGTCTTTAATTATTTTCCCCTGAGCTTTTTGTGTTTGCTTTGATTTATTTTGCTTTACACCACTATTTTTCAGCTCCCTTGTTCTCTCTTCCCAGTTCTGGGTGAAATATTAATCTTGTTTATTATTATTAACCTTCCCTCTCTCTAATCTATTTAAATGCTTTCTCACATTTCCACTTCCTACAGCCCATTTCTCACTTGCAGATTTTCTATTCAGCTGCACTTTCCTTTAACAGTCTCATTTATTTACTGTTCATTTATTTGTTTTAATTTCAAAGCCTTTCTTCTTTCTTGTTTTGGGCTGTGTTCACGCGTTGCTCCCTTCCTTCTGCTGAGGAGCTGCATTTTTCTGCTCGGTTGGCTCCAAGATAAGCTGAATTCAGTGCCATAATTCAGTTTTGTTTCTGAATTTTCAATGTGGATGGAGGGAAGAAAGTTTTGTTTTCCATTTCTCCAGCTGGCTGAGAGAAGCCTGGCTATTATACATAAAACAAACATGTAGAATAATACCTACTATTTCCTCCCATGCCCAGTTGATCAAGTTTCCTGCTTGATCTCGTTCATGCATGTATTTATATGAAGTCTTGTTTGGAGAGTATGACTTTTTCACAGATTATTTCCGAAGTACAGTTGCTACATTAGCTGTCACGTGGGTCTTTCACATCCTTGCTAAAAAAAGGAGGTAATTAAAGATTCATGCTCAAGGTCAGGGAAAATCCAAAGAACAGAGTGGAAGACTGAAAACTGGATACTCATCTCTTCCACCCTGCTCTGGGCACAGGCAGAGATAGAAATCATTGGGGGCTGAAGCTGCTGTAGAAAAGGAGGCACTGGGTGAGGGAAGAATGACTGGAAGCAAAAGCCTCATCGCAGGGGTTGAGCATGGGGCCATCTGCCCAGGATCTTGCAGACAGGTGATCAGAAGACCCTATGAACCAAATCCTTGGAGAGTAATTTGGGGAAGACAAAGAGCAACTGGATGTTCTTTATTCTGTTTGCATGCCATTTGTGACCTTACAAACCTTGACTCTGAGCTCCCCTTGGTCATTTCTCTCTCTAAAGATGGTAGGTCCTGGTCTGCTGAGATGTCTTTTGACCAGGACTTGTTTTATTTTTCAGTTATTTTTGCTCCCATTTGGAGCTTAACTCCTGCAGCCATTTCCATGCACTTTGTGCTTCTGCTGCATACTGAATCATTTGGCAAGAGGTGATGAAGTAGTTGTGGGAGCAGAAGGAGGGAGTCCAGAAGGACTGGAAAGGTCATGAGGGACTGGAAAAACCTGACAGAGTTCAGAGTTGGTCTACAGGTAGCAACAAACATTGTCACTTGGAAACCCTGGATGCTTCTGGAGGACAGAGAAGCAGAGCAAAACAAAAGCATCAGATCCTGTCCCTGCCTGGACCATGGGAGCCTCTGAGTGACAGTCCTCAAGGCACAAATAGTGTTGTTGCAGGAATGATGCAAGCCGGATTTCTGCTTAAAGCACGTTTCTTAGTAAAAGTGAAATAATTCTGAATGATTGCAGGCAATCCAGCAAAAAAATTTTCTTTATTGCCTGCTCTCCCACTTCCCACAGATATGAAGTGCTCATATATAGAGAGCAGAGAGAAAATATGGTGAATGTCAGATGACACCTACTATCTTGCAAGTGATAAGCTGTCCCAGACTGGTGCAGCTGCCTCTGCTTTGCTCCAAGTTTTGCAGTTCAGCCCAACAGGATAAGGAGGGACTCCCATGTTTGAATCAGATAAATTGTTCCCCAAATTAGCAATGTGGACATGGTCAGCAGGAGTAGGCCTTGGAAAAAAAGATTGGATCTGAATAAGATGCAAAAAAAATTGCTACCTGGAGCCTCATAATAGGTTCCTACACACAAACACACCCATCACTGAGCACATCTTATGTGCTGTCACTCCCAAAACCTCAAATTACTGTAATCAAAGGAAGTCAAAGTAAACGCAGTCCCAGTATAAAACCTTACCGTGGTGCACCATTCCACATTGTTCAGGTGCTGAGGGCACAACAACCATGAAGACTTTTCTGATTGCCCTGCTGGTGACAGCCCTATGTGCCGAGCGAGGTAAGGCTTTGCAAAGGCTGGGAGAGCCAGATGGAGAGGATGAAAATACCAGAAGAGAAATCAGAGATAACGCAGGGACACGAATGTTTGACAGCTTTTATTGCAATTGGTGAGGTCTTGGTAGTGCAGGTTTTCTTTGGCATCAGCTGCATCGAGCAATATTTAGTGTGGTTGAGCTTTAGCTTCTGAGTGCATTCTGTTGAGGTACCCATAACCCAAAGAAGATGAGCTAACTGCCCTGGTTTCTCACACCTCCAAGTAGCAAGCTCTGACCACTCACATCTGAAGGTAGACATGTGGACTGAAAAATGCTGATATGAATTTGGCTGGACTCACTGCTTTGCCTTTGGTTTTATTTTTGCTCCTGAATGAAACTTGAGGAGTTGTTGATAAGGGTAAATACAGCTGGTATTGACATGACATCTTCTGCCAGTGTTTCACTTTATATCACACAATGAAATTACAGTCAAGAAACTAGATTGCTGGCAGGTATTTGAAAGCCTAAGAGCCCTTTGCTCGTAGGTTTGAAGAGCTTTTTTAAGTGTCTGGGGGTGAATGTGTTTGTAATGGGGGTCCACAATGCTCTGTGCTTGTCTTGCAAAAGGAGGTGCAGATGTGACTACATAGGAATGTGCAGTTGAGAAACATTGGCACTGTGCATGGATTTGAAATCCCAAGGAGTCCTGCAAGCCTTTTTGCACCGTTAAGGCTATTTCTGGCTGCATTTGCAAAACTAGAGCTAATGGAGGGTGGAGGCCAGAGGCAGGGAAGGCTTTATAACAGTTACAATGGTTTAAGCTGTTATTGTTTCCCGACTGGGAGAGATTTTCCTTGCATCAGTCGGTGAACATGAGTTCACTTCAGTTGCTTTTGCACACATGCTGGGGTCTGGGCTCCTACTGCATCAGGAAGTGGTTTGAACAGCTTTGTGAGATGTGGAAGAAAAGCAGATCAGAGAGAGCTACAGGGTCTGTAAAGTGCCGTAACACTTGCTAGGCAGCGTGGCTGGGATTGCTTTGCCATGGTCTGCAGAAGAATGGTAGCCCACAGCTCTGGTTGGTGAACCTCCACTGGAGAGGTGAGAGGCTTGACTTATGCAAGTGGTGGAGAAACAGCAGGTGTTGAGTAGTCAGTTAAAGAGAAATTAAAACCAGGATGCCACAAGAATGTTTTTATCTGCTGTTTTGGAGAACACCTGCGCTTGCAACACCTGACACTAGGAAAAGAGCAACTGCGTAGGTTTCAGAGCAAGATGGTCAGTCATATGCTGAGGCACGCAGAGCTGTACCCAAGGCACCTGAGCTCCCCACATCACAGAGGGGAGGCCTTTTATTCACCTACCTGGGGCAGTTAGGGCATAAAATGGCTTTTAATTCTCTTTTAAGACTGCTTCTGGAATTGTCTAACCAAGCGTCACAGGCAGGTTCAACTTCAGAGATGAATGTAAATCAGCAGAAGCTGGGCTTTGGAGACTCCGTGAGAGGAGTTTCGTTGTGGAAAATGGGTACAAATTCAATTGAAAGGGGCTATTCTGTGCAGAAATGAGAGCCTTCCTAGGTTAAGAAGGCCAAGAGGAGCTGAGCAAGCAAAATTACGGCTTAACAATGGAGGACCCTGGTGTGCAATTTGGTCACCTACAGCCAAGAGCTGCCCACCACTGGTGACAACGGAGCAGGCTTTCCTGAGAGCAGCTCAGCTGCCTCTGTCACCCCTGCTCAGACATGAGGAGCACTTCATGGGACTCTGCACAGGAGAGAAACAGCTTCCATCAATTGTGAATCCACCTCCAGGGAATGAGATGGCACATGCATATGTTTCTAGCATGGCCTGCTGGCCAGCCTGGAAGTTTGACTCAATTTCTTTCAGTTTTGCTCAGAAATGCATTTCCCATCTCCTTCTGGCTTTGTGATAGAGCTGGCTCAGCCCTGCTAATAATATCACTGAGAACATGTTGTTCCAGGCGCTGGTAGAAATAATCTCTCTATTGTCCAGAGCAACCTCTCCCAGGGAACTCCCTTTAATGTGGCTCCATGCTCAGTAATTTAGCTCACAGGGGTGTCGTAGGCTCTAATTAATTAATGTCTGTATGGTGTTTTGCAGATGCAGTCTGAAAATACTAAAAAACTAAGCTCTCACCTGAGAACAGTGCCAGTTCATCCTTTCCTTGCCAGAACTATACTAGACCCAGCTGGGCAGGTTGTGAGTTCTGCTTTTCAAGGTTGGCTGTCAACCAGGCCAATGTGGACCTGGGTGAGAAAGAAAGGTCACCTGAGAGTGCTGCTCAGGCTGAAGAACGTGTTTTCAAATTTAATCACTGAAAATCTCAAGTAAAGAAAGGAAATTGTTTTGTTCTGGTTGTTTCCTTTTTCAGCTTCATTAATCAAACCCAACCTCTTATTTCCCTTGCTGTGAAAACTTGTCGTAACATATTTTTCACTTTGTATTTTCCAAGAAGGGACATGGCTTTTGACACTTTCTTCCCAGGAGGACATTGCTGGAAACCACTAACAGGTGTCATGTGCGCTTTTTCCAGCTTCCTCACTGTTTTGCTACACATGTGACAACGAGCACTCGAACTGGAACTGCCTTAAAACCTATAAGTGTGAAGACCATGAGAAATACTGTGTAACCACATACAGCTCTGCTGGGTTTGGTGAGTACCAGCAATGTGTCAAGTTTTGTTTTTTTTTTTTGCTTTGTTTTTTTGTTTTTTCTTTTTCTCCTCCTTTTTTCCCTCCAAAGACACTGATGGGCAATAGATTTTTTAGGGCACTAGTTGGTCTTGTTGGAAAATCACTGAGGTTTAAGAATCGCAGCAGGTGTGAATCCCTCAGCAGTGCTCTGTGATCCACCACCTGGGGTACACTCCTCACCACCTTGTGGCAGGGCTGGCTGGAGCACACAGATTTTCATGAGCAGACTCTGTTGCTTCATCTGAGAGCTCACACACATGCTTCGTGATAGAGGATGGAAAGGGTTTGTGTGTAAATAATGGGGTTTAGAAACCAAAAATGCATTGGCAGTGATTTTTTGCTGTCCCATAGGAAGCATGGTGTGCTTCCAGGACTTTCTAGTGTCATGCATTTGATCCAGGTTGTGTGGATACTCACCCAGCCGTCATCAAATCTGCTGATAGCTGTTATTGCTGCACTGCAAATTAGGCATAGTGCAATACACCTCCTCCTATTGTTCTCTGGTCAGCTCTTGCAAAAGAATCTTAAATCACAGTTCTCCTTTCTTATCTATTCTCCATCCAGGCAAGGACATCGGACACCGCATCACCAAGAAATGTTCTGTAGACTGCCCTGAGACGAATGTGAACTTCGGTATGGCAGCTTATTCTACCAAATGCTGTAGTACCTCCCTGTGCAATTTCAGTGGTGCCAACAGCATAAAAATCAGCTATGCTGTAATGTTCCTGGGAGTTGTGGCCAGCCTGATATGTGTCATCAGGGCAGGATTGTGATGAGGTGTGGAAGAAGATGTGACGACCCAACAAGGTATTCCCTAACTGAGAAACCAACATCCTCTGTCAAGTGTCTCCAACAGGGTCTATGGTACCCTGTTTTTTCCAAGATATTGCTTCAGATCCCATCCACAAAATGGCACAGCAGTATAGCTCCTATTTTTTCCCCTGTATCATTTGTTGTTTTGTACTGATTTTCCCTGGGAAAGCTCTTTTGATAACATGTGTGTGACAATTGTCAGGCAAAATAAAGATTTATGTTATTCTAGAGTGTATTTGCTATATCCACACTAAGATCAGCCTGAGAAAACAGCTCTGCCAGAAAAGGCTGTTGTCTGAATCTCTACTTCACATTGAATTCCTCTTTTTAGTGCCTGGGAGTCTTCTCCTGGCTACTTTTCTCAATTGACTCAGATGCATCCAGCAGCTCAAGGCAGACACTCCATAAAGCCAGATGTTCTGCCTGATCACTCAGTGCTAACGAATCAAGGTGTCAGTCTGGAAAGGTCCAAGATGTTCATGTGGTTCCCATTGCAAGCAACAGCAAGAATTGTTTTTGTAACGGCTGACACCCGAGGCTGGGGGTTTGGCAGGTACTGGTTGTGCTTCTGGTAGTGCTGCAAAGTTCTCATGTGATCTCTGCAGGGTGGGTGGTTTCAGCTTTTAGAATAGGTAAAGGCCCCACCCTAAGATGCTATAGATCTCCAAGATGAGGATGATGATGCTGGAATCTGTCCTAATGGAAAAGGGATCTCTGTGCCTGCCTAGAAAAGATGCTGCTTGTCTGAGTGATTGCTCATGACTTCCCAGCAGGGACAGGGGAAACGAGCAGAAAGAGCCTGGCAGAGGTGACCCGTGTCTGATCTGTTGGGGAGGTCTCTGCTCCTTCTCTTTCCTCTGTCACTGCTGCATTTCTGGGCTTGGAGATGGAGGAGATGGGGTGGAGATGCCCCACAGCTCTTGGGGAGGAGATCTCCTGCAGTTCTTGAGGGTGGAGATGCCCTGCAGCTCTTGGAGGAGTGGAACTGTAGCTGAAATGGGCAAAATACATCCACTCTTGGAACTGGACGAGCAGCTTACAAGTGCAGTGCTATGTTTTGGGAGGGCCTGTGTAAAGGGGCACCTGAAAAAAAAGACCTCATATTTGCAGCCCAGCTGGATTTGATGGGAGTCCTGCTCAACCAGCACTCCAGACAAGGCTGAGGAACACGTGTGTTTCTGTGCAACGGGGAGAAACCGCAGTGCTGGCTGAAGGCTGTGAAGATGTGATTAGGTTCAGTCATCCTATAAAGATTTAATTTCTGGGCAAGGAGAGTGTTCTGGCATTTATTTAAATATGAGATGGGCTAACTGAAGAATGGTAGCGTTGTAGCATTTCTGTGCTGAGGGACCAACAGAAACTTGGATTTTTGCACTGGTTTTTAACCACTTCTTCTATATGTTATTCACAATAATTTCTGAAATGATTCTCAAAGCTTTTGGCCAACTTGAAAATCCACATTTAGTGAAAAAATCTGAATTACACGGTTACTTTTAAATTTCATCTTTTGTTTCATGAAAACTACATGTTTTCACTAAAATAAAGAAGTCATTTGTCCTTCTCACGTGACAATTTCAACCAGGTTTAGAACAAGATGAATGAAAACACTCTCCTTCCTTCTCCACTCAGCAACTGTGTGAAGGGAAGTATGTCTTTCCACTCCACCCTCCAATTCCAGCTAAATACCCTGTTACTCTTTCCAAAATCTTCTTGAAGTTCCTAACTTCCAAATACTTGTAAACTGCAATGTTATCTTCTCCTTTGCTTTGGTCCCTCTGGTGTCCTAATCATCCCTGTCCTTTCTACCCTTCTAAGTCTTTTTCAATTTCTCTCACCTGGCACTGGTGAGGGACAAAGATAACACTAGTATCAGAGGGACATATGGGACCAGTTGGAAGAGTGCAGGACCATCTAATGGAAAATCTCACTGTCAGAAATCCTGCAATAATTCCTTTACAAAATACAGCCTTGCTGTTTCAAAATCTCAGCAGCTTCTAGGAGACAAGAGATATTTTAGTTTTTGCTTGGATGAGACTACTGAGGCGGGGATGGGGGGGAGTGCTTGGATGAGCTGCTATTTCTGTACCTGTTAATGGATGCTGTTGGCTGAAATAAATCTGAGTGTGGGCTGCCTCTGCAGTGCACAACGTACCGGCTGCAGAACGGCATCACCTTGTGACTAGAGCCCCCTTTGCTGCTATTACCCAAAACAGTCAGAAATAAAAGTTGATTTTCCAATAAAGATTCATGAAACCTCTTCTGGAGTGGGGAGAAGAAAGTATTTGACAGTAGAGGGTTGCACTACCTGGTATGGAGGGTGACAGCTTCTGTTTTGCTCCTGCCTGGTGCCTTGTGAAGCCAAACAGCTCCCCTCCTTTGAGCTCTCTTGGTTAATTGCCACCTCTGTTCCAACTGAGTTTCATGACCTACCTATTGAGAAAGCAGAAATTTCCTCACCTTAGTCACACAGGTCTCCATACTAACAATATTTATATGTCCAATTTAGAGGTGTTGGAAAGACTTACATCACCTCAAGAGCGAGGTGTGCCTTTTCAATGAGATTGATGACTGTAGGTGGGTCATATCTGAAGCCCAAATTTTTAATGGGAGATGGAAATCTAAGCAACTTTGAGATTAAGAAAAAAAGGAAATAAAACAGATGGAGAGCAGCAAGGGGCAGAGTCACTGGCAGAGGCTTGGGGCATGCAGGTTGCTCCTGCAGCTCTGAGTGTCATGTGAAAGGGATCCAGCTGGACTATTTCTGGGACTGTGCCTCCACCCCCATGACCAGACTGCAGAAAGAAAACTGTGGGAGGAAAAGGCAACAGCGATCAGAAGATGGGAAAGATTTCGATTTTTATGCAGGGAGGTAGGATGAAACATGATCAAAAAGGAGGAATAAAGAGCACCGTATGGAAATCCAGTGGAGTACTCCTATTTGGCATTTCACAGAATTTTGGCTGGCTATAATTATTTTTTTTTTCTGAAGGCTTAATGAGTCTTTTATCAGGCAATCCCGCATTCTCCATGCTTTAACTGGTTTGGTTATTTCCTCCCTGACATTTATTTTTTGTAATCTGTGAAAAAAAAATCACAGCTTGTTCAATGTGATGGGAGGGGGTGTTATTTCTATTTTTTAATTTAAGTGGTCATTCTCATTGCTCAGTGGAATTTATTTTCTAATAAGACAACATTTTCCCTCATATAAAGCATCCATTTTTTTTAACAGAAACATTTATGATTTTGAACTTCTGTCTTAAAAAGGCCCACAGAAAATGATGTCTGGTCCCCTATGAAATGCAGTGGAAGGATACTGCTCTTCTGATCTAGCTGTATTGACAATCCTGGGAGACATTTTGTAGAAGTTTCAATCCTGATTTCAATTTTAAATTCAACCAATTTACATATGCACTAAAACAGTGTGGGAGTACGCGATCTTTAAGGATGCAGTCTGTTCTGAGACCTAGGCTGGCCTGGAAAGAAAACATTCCTCTTCTCACATGGACACTGTTTTGTTTTTGTCTTTTCCTTTTCCTCCACTTATCCAGAATTAGAAACTGTTGCATTCTTAATACCAGATGAACAAGCTGCATTGTGAAACAACTAGGAAAAGAAAAGTGGGGAGGAATGTATGCCTGTTTCCAGAGTAGCATACTTCCACACACAAGCACTGACACGTTACTCTCAATTACCCCGTCTGACACAGCAACCCTATAGTTATTATCCTAGCATCAAAGCAAACACTGTGGAGCTATAAAACCTGCCCTGGGTGAGTTCTCCTTGTTTTGGAGGCTGCAAGACCTATAAAGGATGAAGACTTCTCTTCTTGTCGTGCTCGTCATAGCCCTGTGCACGGAGAGTGGTGAGTCTCCAAGGATTGCTTTGCACTAGGAAGACCCCCAGAGCTGGGGCATGTCTTTGATATTGCAGGATGACAAGGGCATTTTGCAGCATGAATGGTAAAGCTGAAGGGTCATTAGGGTCTAGACAACATCACAGTCCTCAGGATAAGAAGGCAAGGGACGTATCCCCAACAGAAGTTGGAAGGAAGCTGAGGAGCTGAGGTAGGGGATAAGATACCCAACTCGCTTGACTCATGCAGTCCCAGCCCAGCTCTCGAGCGGCTCAGTGTAGGCAGCTGGGAGCCCTTGGTGCAGCTCCATGAGAAGGGAGTTAGCTGAGGGATATACAGAGCTGGACAGGGAGAGGGCAGTATGTGCAATAAAGCTGCAGATCTGACATATAACTAACTATAGCCTGATTATTTTTTATTCACTTGCTTGTTTATTGCTTGCAATTACAAATCACCACTGCCTAAATTGTCAGAGATGTCACACCACAAGAAGATGCTCTGGCTCCTTCTGGCAGCTTGTTGCTTTGAGGTGCAACTTTGCTGATGTTGATCCCAGGTCTGGGCTGGAGTTGTAGGGTCCTATTCTCATTCTGATAACTGTATTTTTTGGGAAGGGTGCACTGGGAACCTGTGCTTTTACTTGGCCTGATTGGGCTCTACCAAAGATCGTTGCCTGTGCCACTGGGAGAGGTCCTGTTTGCACAGGGGTGGGCTGTGGGTCAGGCAAGGAACAGCTCAGGGGCCTTTTGCATTATTGCAAACTGAAATTTTCTCAGGTTCTACTGTAGGGTTTTACCTGCAAATTACTAGCCGTTCTGGTCCTGATCTAGCAGAGCATTTAGGCTCATGCTTAATTTGAAGCTGTAAATATTCTTGCTATGGGACTTCACAGGCTTTAACCTTGGCATGTGCTAAACCATTGTGCTCAATGGGTTTGAGAAAGTTGAGGGCAATACATAAAATGATTCTTTCCTGCAGCTTATCAACTGTAATCACATTTTTTAAAAAGATCAGGTAATGAGACAGCGAACTTATCAAAGGAGTCAGTGAAAATTAACACATACACAGTGCTGCTTCGCTGTGCAATCTAGCCAGAAGGCTGGTTGCTGTTCCAGTTAATCCTGGACCTGACTGATTTTAATGGTGTAAATCCTACATCTGCCAGTACTTGCACTTGCTAATGCTTTACCCATGTAAGTTGTTTATCTGGGTGGCTGGAATTATTCACATGAAAATCTTCCTTGAGGAATGTTCTTTTTCAATCAGGGAAGAGTCTTGCTGGCTGCAGTCAGGAGACCTCCAAAGGCAGCCTGGTTTAACCCCGGGTTTGCATCCTGAGTGGGGCACACTTGAAAAGAAATACTGTTCCCTTCCCCACTTAGCCCTCATTGCAACAGATATTTCAACAGGCACAATAAAACCAGAAGTGTTTTTCAGTAGCATGAGGAAAATTGTTCTACCTGACTTCAGGGTCTTAGCTACCAGGTTAGGAGCCCCTGTGCCTCCAGGGTCCTACATAGTAAATGGTGAGAGAGAAACCTCTTGAGAACAGAGAGAGGTTGGCAAAATCAACCTTGCAGGGTGCTTTCCCCCACCCCCCAGCTAGAAGGGTCCCAAGGCAACTGGAATCTGAAATTAGCAGCTTTGGGAGGTTGTGATGAAACAACACTTGCACATGCAACAAGCTCCACTGTTTCCTGCTTAGGTTCAGGAAGTTTTTCTTTGGAATGGGCTTGATTAAAGAAGCTGCATTAATTAAGGGATAAAATGAGCTACATGTCTGGAAAACCCAGTCTGGGGACTCTGCTCTAGCGTACGGTTATTCTGGGAGGAAAGGGTGGTTCCCAGCGGGGTGGAGCAGAAATGTACCTATACAGGGTTTGCACAAGAAAAGAGAATGAAACCATACCACTTTGTGTGGAGATGCTCTGAAGGAGGGTCCCAGCCTTGGGAAAAAAAAAGAAAAAAAAATTAGCCTGCAGTGTCAGGACAATAATGAATGCAAGAGAAAGGCAGGACAGCTGAAAGGTTCTGGAGATGAAAATGAGCAAGGTAGGAAGCAAATTTCAATAGTCTGGGTATCATGTCAGGACGAGCCAGGTACCAGGTCTGAGGCTTTGACAATCAATCATAAGGGCGTTGAGCATGGGAACACAGGGAGATGGGATGTGAGTCACTGGAAGCCCAGTTGCCTGGCCTCTGTGTGCTCTGCCAGCTGCTCTCCAGGGAGAGGGAAAAGGGACAGTAGGAACTCTAAGGGCTACAGACTACAAGAGGAAAGTGAAGGTCAGTGCTGGGTGGCCATGGAAAGGGAGAAGGGGCTGTTAGCTGGACCAGGAAGAGAAGACAGTTTCCACAGAGACACAAAAGGATGAATAGTACCCTAAAAAGCATTTTTGTGGCTTCCTATGAAATACAGTGATCCTGGTCACCTGGGGTCACAGTCTGAGCTGCGGCCAGGTCTGGGCTAGTAGGATGTTAAGGAGCAGAGATCCTGTTTAAGTTAGATGAGCTTGTCTAAGGCCAAACAAGGGCAGCAATGAGGTTGGGACATTGCTGGCAAAGGCACTAAAAACAGAAAAGAAGCTTCAACAAAAGAGAAGAAGGGAGAGGGAGACAAAGAACAAGGAAGACAAAGCTAAAGGACAAGAATAAGATGGGTATTAACCGGCCATATATACGGACATCCTGGAAATGAGGAGAGCGAGTCTAATTCCTGGTGGGTGACATTACTGCTGGAGTGTTTGCTCGAGATAAACAGATGAGTAGGAAATTCCCCTTATCATGCAATGAAACCTTCCCCAAGGATCTCTTTGCTATGAATGACTGCTTTGGTTTACTGAAGTGCAAGCTGTTCTCATTCGTTTGTATTAGCACAGCGCTTTGCAGATGCAATGTTACAGATGTACACATTTTGTAGTGTGACTCAGTCATCACCCGTGAACGGCTGTAAAAAGGAATCTGCTGCAGCCAAGGGGGCGGTTTGCTAAGCCCTGCCTTCTACAGGTCCAAGATTGCCTCCTGACACAAGAGAGCTCTAAAAGTGAACCAGCCAAATGCATCCATCTTTCCAGCAAACACTAAGAAGCAGATCTAGGTCACTTGTCCCTCATTTGAGATATGTTGGAGGGGCATGCAGCAAAATATTCATGCCTAGTACAGCCAGGGGGGTTACTCAACAGGTGTGTATCTCCCTTTCTGTATTCAAAAAGATTTGTTAAATAGTTCACTGTTGGTTTGTGTGCTCCTTGAAAGGGTGTGTAAGCCAGGACACTTCAGATGACTTGAGGATGTGAAAGAGTGTGGACAGGAATCGTAGAATCATAGAATGGTTTGAGTTGGAAGGGACCTTAAAGATCACCTAGTTCCAACCCCCTGTTATGTGCAAGGCCACCTTCCACTAGAACAGTTTGCTCAAAGCTCCATCCAATCCATAGGTCTCTTTCCATACAAGAACTAGTGGCCAGCAACCAAGACTTGGAGGAGCCAGGTTGGAAAGAAACCACAAGAGCTTCAAGCTGCAAGTGGTAGTAGGCTGGGGTGCTCTTGGCAAAAGCACACTGGGAATGTGAGATGTTTAAATGGATTCAAGGGAGACTCAAGTATTAACATCCAAAAGGGAGGTCCCTTGAGGCTTACTAAATGAACAAACCACACCAGTGTCAGGAATCTGAGCTTAAAGTAATTTGGGTCCAGGAGAGTCGCTGGGGCCAAGTTTCACACACTCAGGAGTTTTTTTGCTTCTGACTGCTGGGCTTGACAGATCTTCCATCTGGACCAGCACCACCAGTTTTGTGCTTCTACAGATATTTCTAGAGGTGATCGATGTGTGTTGTGTGCTTCTTTTGCAGCTTTCTCCTTGATGTGTTTCACATGCAAAGATGCATCCTCCAATATGCATTGTCTCAGTACAACCACATGCTCTGAGCATGAGAAGTACTGTCTCACAACGTATTCTACCACGGGACTTGGTGAGTGTGAAGCTTTTCTAAGGCTCTGATGACAAGATGGAGTTCAGGTTAGGCTGACTGTAGAGCCTCCTCCTACCGGGATGTGTAGGGAAAGAATTGATGAGGATTGTAGCACACAGAGGGCAAACCTTGCAGCAGCTGGGAGCTCAGCATAGCCCATCTCTGTTGCAATATATTGTAACATTACCGCACTGCTGATTAAATGCACTCAGGAAAGGGAGACATGGGAAGAGAGGAGATTCCTCTGCACAAATTGCTTGCCTCATCTCCAAGATTAAATATATGCTCATGAGGTGGTGGAATTGGAAAGGGCCAGGTAGTGTGGAAGGAGCAATCCCAAGGCATGGTGACGATTATGTCTTGCAATCTTGCACTGTACAAATGCATTAGATCTCCAGACTCTTGCCCTAGGTTGCACTCATCTGGCCCTGAAAACAACAGAGGTGTAGTAAGGCCTGGAGATGGTCTCCATAGGTCACATATATGCAAATATTGACATAGTGTGAGGAAGCCCAAGGGAAAACCAACAGCTTTAAGTACAGAACAACATATTCCCAGTGGATGTTGCACAGCCAGCCTATCATTGAAGTATGTAAAAACTCTACAAGATAAAAAATCTGACTTTTCTCTTTTCTCTCTGTCCCACTTCAGGCGATAACCGTAACCAGCGTATTACCAAGAAATGTTCTGCATTTTGCCCAACAATTGACGTGAATATTGGCATAGCTGGTGTTGCTACCAGCTGCTGCGAGACTTCCTTGTGCAACATCAGTGGTGCCAGCAGTGTGAAAACCAGCTACACTATTATAGCTCTGGGCATCTTGGCCAGTCTCACCTGCATCCTCCGGCTGGGTTTTTAAAGGGGCTGGGGGGAAATGTAGCTGCTTGGGCTTGTATTGCAAGGGATCAAATTCTCATCTGTACAGTGTGAATGCTGCCCTGCTTCTCCTACCTGGAAGGTCACATCTCATCAGCAAATATTTTTGCTTTTTCTTTACTCTGATAACAATGCGCAAGAGCACAGCTCTACCTCAAAATGGTGTTTGGAAGAGAAAAGCATGATACGGAGCCCTGCACTTGCAGAAGGGCACCGTATAGTCACCATCTCTCCTACTACTGGCCTTTTTAACTCCTTGCATTTTTTCCCCCTTCATTTTATCCCTGCCATTCTTTTGTGTCATTTTTCTCTTTATACCATTTTCTGTTCTGTATCATTTTACTCTGAGGAAGCCTTTAATATTACAGTTGTTAAACAGAAACCGGGCACAATAAAGTGCTATTTTATTCTATTGTATGACTGTGTGGTATGGTACATCGGGTGTAGCGGCTGGATGCATCCATGTTAGCAGCAACAAAAGCGGAGGCGTTGGTCTGCAAGTTGAATTGAAATAACACTGAAATATATTGCCATTGCTTTGCATTCACTTCAGGAAGTCTCTCCCAGATTTTTTTTTTTTTTTTTTTCCCCTGCAATGGCAGAAGTGTCATTTTTGTGACTCCATTTCAGAGTAAACTGTATTCTCTTTAACTTGCTTTCAATTTCTCTTCTGGGTCAGCTGGCTGAAAGGAAAAGGCTGTTGAGCTCTCCAGCAGGCAAACAGAGGGGACAAGGCGGGACCCAATGTGAAGGGATCTTGAGCATTAAGTTTACTTTAAACTGATTTAAGATCTTCCAGCGGAAATTGCTTTATAAGCATTACGGATTATTTTGAAAGAGGAAAAAAGTATCTTGCATGGTGCTTAAAGAAAAATCATCAGAAAAGACAGATGGCTTCTACCGTGTGTCTGCTGGCATCTGGATATTTCAGCTTCATCTTTGACCAAATATTAACTTTGAAAATAAATCTTTTATGTTTGCTAGTCAAGTTTCCTCTCATGGTTAAAATTGAAGGAGCTCATTCCCCTGAACTGATCTTCCTTGTGGATAATCTTAGGAATGGGAGATTTGCTCACTCATGCCCTTCCGTAGTGAGTCACAGGAGGCTGAAATGCTTTCTCCTGAGCTGAAGAAGTTCTCCACTAGGATTACCCCAAGGAAGATCTCCCAGGGTAATTAGTTGGGTGCAGCTCACCCAGCTGGTTTTCTCTCTGTAGACTCATCGCATAGGGAGAGCAGCTCTATGCTTTGCTCACTGCTGGGCATTTGCCGAGAGCAGAGGAACAACAACACTCAGAAACAGCTGGATCTTTTTAACAGGTTTGTAAACGAAATGTGGTCTCATTGCTCCAGCTCACCCTGACCTGCTCTTATCCCTTCTTGTGTGCCATTTCTCCCATCCACATCCTACCCCCAGCTATGCAATCCCTGACTGTCTTCTCTCCCAACCTTCCTAGTTGGCTTCTTCATCCAGTCTTAGTCTGGGCTTTACTTCCAACCTCTATTTTCTTGCTACAGCCTCACTTCATCTTTTTCCTCCCCAGTGCAAATGCAAGGTTGCCCAAGGATATTCCATCTTTAGCCATCAGATTCTCCACTGTCCCCACAGTTTCTATTGCACTGCCATCCCCCAGCTGAGCTGGCTCCAGTCTTCTGCCCAATCTACTCCGTTCAACTTTCTTCCCCTCCTGCCAGAATTGGAGATATTCAAGTGGCACACATATTTGAACACCTGGAATGAGCCAAGAACTGTACTGTGGTCTTGGATAGCCATACTCTGCTCCACACCCAGATCATAAGGTGGTAACAACTGAACTATTTAAAGTAGTCTTCAGACTTTTCTACCCACAGGCTTAGGATTTCTTAGGGACCATGCTGTCTGGCACAGGCAAAGGCCAAGCTGGGGCAACTACTGCCACAGATCTTGTCCTTCTGAGCTTGTGAACAGTCCTGCTCTTGGCATCCAGGTTTAAAATAAGGTTCAGTTTTGTGCTGCCTGAACTTGGCGGGTGCCTCCATTTTTGGGTTGGGAGGGAACCTGGCATGTGAAGGAAGGTATGAAAATGTGTGGGCAAAGGGGGTGAAGGCACGTGGTAGAGCCTGCTTCTGCTGTGGAGGTTTTCATGGTCTGCTTATGGCTGTTGCATGGAGAAGTTATGAACAGCACTGGGAAGCCAGGAGTCCCATCCCTAAGGGAGCAGCTCCCTCCATGGGCCCCAGCCTGCCTCCCTCTTGCCCCGTTTCTCCCTGATCCCATAGGTTTTGCATTTCCTCCTGCCCAGAAAAACAACCCACGCATGTGGGCCAAAGGCTGACCCACATCTCAAGTTACATAAAAACAGTCCTTAACTGAAGGTGGGAGCAGCGACTGCCTTGAGGCACAGGAGGTCCTAAAACCATGAAAGCTCCCTTAGTGAACCCTCCCTTGGCAATGGGTGTTGTGTAAGAGGAGACTTCTCTCTGCCAGCCTCCCTGAGAAATCCCTGTGTGACATCTCCCACACAGGTGCTGCTGCCTAATTCCACATCCTTCCACCCGGGGTTTCTTATTCTCTGGCTCCCATGGTTGCATACTCCTTGCATGAAAGCTGCCCTGCAGAGACATCTGTGATGCCTGTAGGGCTTTCAGGAAAAAGATGGGTGTCTCATTGAAATACTTGGGATTGCTCCTCGGAGGTAGCTGGCGCTCTCTGTATGGATTATCTAACAGCTCACTTTTCAGTGCTCTGAGTCACTGGGCCAGGACCTGAATCAGCCAAGGAGGCCTCCCCCTGCCTACATTAGGCACCTGTGGGAGGTGGTTTAACCTTAGTCCTTCTTTTCACATAATCACAGAATGGTCAGGGTTGGAAGGGACCTCTGGAGATCATCTAGTCCAACCCATGTCTAAAGTAGGTTCTCCTGGAGCAGGTTGCACAGGTTCACACCCAGGCAGAATTTGAATATCTCCAGAGGATACTCCGCAGCCTCTCTGGGCAGCCTGTGCCAGTGTTCTATCAACTTCAAAGGAAAAAAAATCTTCCTTATGTTCAGATGGAACCTCCTGTGTTGCTGTTTATGCCCATTGCCCCTTGTCCTGTCGCTGGTCACCACTGGAAAGAGCCTGGCCCCATCCTCCTGACACTCACCCTTAAGGTATTTGTATGGATAGATGAGGTCCCCTCTCAGCCTTCTCCAGGCTGAACAGGCCCAGCTCTCTCAGCCTTTCCTCATAAGGGAGATGTCTGCTCCAGTCCCCTTATCATCTTTGTAGCCCCTCCGCTGGACCCTCCTCAGCAGTTCTCTGTCTCTCTTGAACTGGGGAGCCCAGAACTGGATACGACACTCCAGGTGCGGTCTCACCAGGGCAGAGTACAGGGACTTTTTTTTCCTCTCATTCAGGGTTTTATCACTGTTGATTCTGAATGACATGTGTTGCCTTCTGCTCTCCTTGAATAATTTTTCTTCCCCCCCCCCCCCCCACTTGAATTTTCTTCCCCTTCTCTCTGCTTATTTGCCCAGATCTGATTAACACCAAGTGAATCAATGACAAAGCAAAAGATCAAAGCAAGGTCTTCACTGCATTTTAAAAGCTTCTGGAAGCCATGGAAAGTGACAAAAGTGTCCATTTCTCAAAATTATCTGCTTCTCTGATGCCATACAGACAACTCATGGCTTCATTTTGAGGTCCATTTTAGTTTTCCTGAATGGGTAGCGATGAGATTACAGAGGTGACTCAGCTTCCGTGAGTTTTTTGCAGTCGCAGTCCTCCTCAGTCTCACTTCTCACTTGGTATCCCTGGATTTCCTGCTCCAGGCCCTCCTCCAGGCTGAAGGCTGTGATGCCAGGCAGCAGGAAACACCGTCCTCAAGCTAGCTGCTTAAGTGTTGCCTTTGACTGCTTTTGAGTTTTGTAATCTGTCCTCTTGAGAAAGAACAAATTTCTGTGACCCAGTCAATGTGGTGCAAAATTATTGCTCTCCAGATGCTGGGAAGACGGCATGCTCCACTGTTAGTATGCCTAGCTGCTAATGAAGACATTAACGCCCCGGGGACAGCTCCCACATAACTCTTTGACGTAGAAAAGCTTGTTTCCTACTCAAATTTTTCTCCTTAGTAGACATTTGTTGGCAGTGCTGGTGATGTTTTAGCCTCACCAGTCTTTCAAAGCTGACTTGCACTGAGCCAACATCTTATTGCAAGAAGGTTCATGTAGGAACAAATGGCTGTTGGCAAAGTCAGTATGAGGGGCGATGCAGCAATAATTAAAGCACTTTCATTCGAGGAGAAAGGGAAAAGAATATACATAACAGAAGTCTATGGGATAATTAATAAGATCAAAAAAAGGAAAAAATTGTTGCCCCCTTTTACCCTCATTGCAAAGTACCAGTGAGGAGACACACCCACTAATTATGAAGAACAACCTGTTTATTAACACATGTGGGCAGTAAACCGAATTACCCTCTGCAAAGGGCAGATGAGAAGCAGATGGTTTGATCATCACTAGTATGTCCCCTGCTGACCTCACAAGCCTCCAGAAACAAGAGCGGCGTTATCTGTTTTCACATCAGGCTTGAACAACTCTGGAATTCACCGCTAGATGATGTCATTCTAGGAGCAGGTCAGGAGGGCCTGAAAAGGTGTCAGAAACTCACACGGATAAGGAAACCATCCAGTCTTGGAGTCATCCATATTAGAAGCAGACAAAAATATCCTACTGATAGCTACTTCTAGGGAACTGCCTGCTAAGTTTTCCATAATTGCCAGCGAAAGGTGGCGTTGGCAATACTTTATTTTGCACATTCTGCTACCTGCTGTCCAAGATTAATCTCACTTTGGAAGAAGCTCTACTGAGATGGCAGCTCGAGCTTTTACAAGATGCGTCTTGTATTAAGGTCTATTTTCCCGAATGTCAGAAACAGATTTTAAGAAATTCAGGAGAGCAACACAGAGGAGTAGAAGAAAAAGGATTGATTTAAGAGAAGAGATTGAAAAAGAGACAGTTTGCAAAATGGCTTTTCTCAAAGTACAGCAGCAATTCCAGGATGCCAGTTTGTGGTATCATAAATGGAGGTCTGAATTCCAGAAACTGTTGGGCATGGAGAAAAGCAAACCATCTAAAGGATCCTTGAAATAGAAGCAAAAGATCATTGAATAAAAAGTGTATAAGGTAGTTGAATATTACAACCGGGAGAGGAGCAAGCAGCGGGTTTAATTACAGGTAATGGAAAATTGATAAAGAAATGAAGACTGACATGAAAATTTGAGGAAATTCTTCCTTTTAACTAGCCATTAGCTAATTTAATTTAGCATAAAACACTGATTTTATTAGCGGTAAGCCAGTGTAGGCCAGTTGAGAGTCTGAGCTTCTGGTACTGTGGAATAATTAAAGAAAATTAACGGTATGAACCCTGGTACATCACATGCTGACTGTCCAAAGGGATTAGAAAAATGCACTGCTAGGACTATCTCCCCGTGCCTCCGGGCTCTGCTATTTCATCAGTGCAGCTGCTGCTTCTGCTGGGAGGAAGGAAAGGAAGAAACTTGAAGGAGAGCAAATCCTCATTTCCTATCACTCATGTGACTGGAAGAGCAAGAAATGTGTTGCCAAAAGGGCTTTTTCCCAAGGTGCCAGCCTCTTCCATAGGATCCAGCATGGAGAACTCCCACATGAACATTACACACCCTTAGGTTGATTTCATGTCCACCCGCGAGCCATCTGGAACCTGTAAAACTGCTGCCATTCAACAGGTATATAACCTGCCCTCCAAACATCTTCCCAGTCCAGCTGAGAAGATCTGGTGGAGATGAAGACTACTCTTGTCACCTTACTGGCTACTGTCCTGTGTGTGGAGCAAGGTGAGCCTGTAATGTTGCTATGATAAGGCTTATAGAGCAGATGGTGAAAACTTTTCATGGCAAAAATCTGGGGGCTATCAACAACTTTGCAGTATTGCCATGTTGCAGCCATATTGCCACCAACTCCCTTCTGCACCTTGATTAACGATTTACTGCAGAAATCAGATCCCGATAAACTAACTCTTCTTTTCATCAGGCAAGATTGAATGATAGAGCTCTAATTGTGTGACTCTGGATGCCAGGTTATATCCATGCAGCAATCTATGGGATCTTCCCAAATGATGCAAGTTGGAAGTGCTGGAAAGCATAACAAAACATGTAATTTTTTTATCCATATCAGTGTTTCAGTATTTTACAGGCTTTTCTGTACTGCTGCTTCCTCCACTATAGCGAGCCACGTGGTCTGCCATGTGTCTTGCTCCCTAGGAAATGCACCAGTGAGAATTCTTATTGATTAAATCAGAGACAGATGTGAAAGAGCTTTTCTGTGCATATGTCATGTTAAAGGCATCCTTCTCCCAAAGGGAAGTCTGAGGGACTCTGGATGTGTGTCCTCCTTCTGGACCTGATACACATGTGTTGCTACATCGCTACTTGCATGTAGGAATAATGACCTGATTGCCAATATTTCCCCCACACCTGGTAGTTTCCCAGAAACCATGATACATATCTAGCAGGGGTTGAGAAAGAGGCCTCTAATTAATTCTTGCTCTCTGATGTATCAACCCCCTACTCCTACATTTTTTGGACAGATGGTTCTGCAGCATGCCTGGAAGACCAGAAGTCTCGACCAGTTTTGGGGTAGGAAAAGGAGTATTAAATTCTAACAAAAGGAAGGGGGTTATGCCCATAATTCCTAAACGCAGTGACACAACAAGGACAGAGGAGAGTAATTATCAAAGGCAACATCCTCAGTGTTACGCAGGATGAAGTGGAAAGCTAATAGAGACCCGAGATTCTGGTAGCACACATTCATGGTGGGAAACCTTATTGTTGTAGTAGGCTGACAACATTTTATATTGGCATCAGCTTCCAAATGGACTTAAAGACAGGGGTTTCATACAGCACCTTTCTGTAGCCCAGTCTAGATCAGAGAAAGCTAATAATTCTATTTGAAGGCTTTCACATTCAAGAGTAAGAGACTGCAGCTTTCTGGCTTGATAGAGGGCAGAGGGAAACTTGGAGATAACTGTTTTTTGATCCTTCTCATGTACCTGGGGTCCCATTCAAGACCCTAATAAGCAACTTTTGATCAAAACTGTTGATCTCTCAGCCCACCAAAGAGGATCTGTTGCCATTTCCATCCATGAACTCACTGTTCTAGATATAGTATGTCCAGAAGAAATCTTAAAAGGTCATGATTCTTTTCCCTGCTCCAATGCCAGATCAAACCAGGTAGATGTTTGCCTAACATGACCTTGAAAGTTTTCAACAAAGAAGATTCCACAGCCTGGAACTGTGCAGGCTCTCATCCTTTCAGAAAGATAGTCTTAATATCTCTTAATATCTATTTTTTTATTGTTCCTCTGTATTTTTACCATAGGATGTGTAGAACAGTTCATTACTTTCTTCTTTGCATCTTCTTTTGCTTGCATGAAGGTTACTGTGTTTTTCCTCAGCATTTCCTCATTTTCAATACACAAACTAAATACTTCAAATCTTTTCTATGAGGTCATGTTTTCAGGATCTTTGACCATTTCTCCTTCCTCTCCTCTGGTTTTGCTCCAAAAGCTTTGCATATTTTTTGAAGTACTGCATACAGATTTGGTCATCGGTGTTCCAGCTGAGGCCTTGCCAGAGTGGAAAGGCCACTTTGCATATCTTGCAGATGACATTGCTGCCTGTGTTCCCTTGGGTGACATTTGTTTTCATTGCTGTAGTGTGACACGGTTGACTCCTGCTGTTTACACTGCAATCCTTAATTGTAACTCCACCACTTGTTCCTCATCCTACATTTAAGTGGCTAATTTTTATCTTGATGTAATATAATTCTCTTTTTTTGACTGCATTCATTCTTTTTTTCATTATTTTATTACATCCATCTGTCAAAATCATTTAGAACTCTACTTACAGGGTTTTCAGCTGTTTTGTCCTTGACATCATCTGAAAATGGGATATGCATCCTCTGTCCCATCCTGTCTGTCATTGGTGATGATACTGTACAGATCTGAGCGCACAGCTGGAGAACCTTATGCTTGTTAAACCTTATGAGCAAACAGTGCTCCAGTTGGTTTGACCAATAACTGACGCGTGGAATTAGACTCTATAACTTGAAAGTTATAAAGTAGGTATGTTTATTGCAGATGCACGGGGGATCGCTCCTCCACAAGCGTGCATGCCCGAAGTGACGAACCATCTCACATTTATACAATAAAACAAATGAATATTCAATTAATGCCTATACATATTCGTTACCTAAACCCGCTTACTCTCGCTTCGTATGTTAATTAGCTTATCAGTCCTTTGCCTGGAATGTGGTGGTCTTGCAGGTTTGTAGGTAATTCATGTTCTTGTGACCATCCGATCTTCTCCAGCAAGGAGACTTAGCACTCCCTCCCTCTAGATAGCATTTGAATGTCTCTCATCCTTTTCTCATTCTCTTTTAAATAGCCCCTTTGTTAGAGGAAGAGGGGCAGGCGTCTCCTCAAAACTGTGTGCCTATGTGACCAGACACCGCACCCATGACTAGTCACCATACCCACATTCCTGAGTAGACATATACAATCACAGTCGGTGTCCATTGTCCCCATTTCACACTATTTCTCCATATCATAACCATTGTGAACTACCCTGTGAGGGTTTTTTCATGTCTGGCTTGTCACCCATCCTGTTGCATTTTCACTAGCCTATGTTTCCCAGGCTTGCTCATAACAACATCATTTGAGATTGTGCCAAAAATTTTGGTAAAACCTTATTGCATCTCCTTTAGTCTGTACATGAAGATTCAACTTTTTTAGTGATGGATGAAGCAAAAAAGCTATATAGTGTTATGGCCCTCTTAGCATCAACAGTCAATAACTTTTTCCTTTCCTTTCCTTTCCTTTCCTTTCCTTTCCTTTCCTTTCCTTTCCTTTCCTTTCCTTTCCTTTCCTTTCCTTTCCTTGCCTTTCCTTTCCTTGCCTTTCCTTTCCTTGCCTTTCCTTTCCTTGCCTTTCCTTTCCTTGCCTTTCCTTTCCTTGCCTTTCCTTTCCTTGCCTTTCCTTTCCTTGCCTTTCCTTTCCTTGCCTTGCCTTGCCTTGCCTTGCCTTGCCTTGCCTTGCCTTGCCTTTCATTTCCTTGCCTTCCCTTCTCTTCCCTTCTCTTTCCTTTCATTAGGAACTTCTCATTTAATGGTGTCTCTGACCTACACTGCCCTTCCACTTTCTTACTGCCAACCTCTTATCAGGCAAAACTGCACTTACAGGAATGTGTCCTCTAGATCCTTTCTGCTCTTTCCATACTGATAGACTGTCCCCAGACTTACCAGGAACTTAGCCAGCATTCTGCACTGTGTTTGCTTCCCTTTCAAAAAATGTCTATGCTTTTAAAGTAACTCATCTCCTCCCCTACACACAAAACCACGTAGTTTGCTCTGGGTGATTTTGCAAGCTCAGAACCCAATCACCACCATAAAACCTATAAATCAATCTGCCTAGCTGGGTGCTGTTCTGCAGACACTTTGGTGTGGTCTCTTACCCAGGCTGTGGTTCCCAGGCTCTTCTTTTTACCATTACCTTACAGTGGCTTTCCAGAGGGCTGTCCTACCATCTTCTGGATTTGAGGGCAAGTATGTACAGTCTTGACAGGAGAGACAACTCCTCGCTGCCTGCCCTTCCTGCCAGTCATCTTTTATATCTGTATTGCAGATGTATGAGTTATCTCACCAAATCTGTGCTTACCAGTTTAAACTACTCTTTTGGTCAAGACTTCCCATTTATTCTCGATTTTACAGCAGTATGCAGAAGTTCAACAGAGCATCTAACTACTTTCACCAGACTTTCTAGGACTGGGGTTAGGCCAGTTCAGTTAGTGGCGTCTGACCACAAAAAAGGATACCATACGTGATAGTAGTCTCTGAGCTAGATGAAGGAGTAGGACACTGGGCATTGCCCGCCTCCTCAAAACGCTCCAGGCATCCTCAAGTTCTCCCCGGGAAGCCTTGCCTACGCTTGCCCAGGAGAAGTGACTGAGCAGTAATTGGCAATTCATGTAGCAGAGCCCTCAGGACAGAGAAGCTGTTGCTCAGCAATCATCTCCATCATAAAAGACCCCAAATCCTTGAATTCTACTCACATCTACTGCTGCCAGAGATTGCAAACAGATCGATAACACTTTGCAGTCTGAGACATATGAGACAGAGAGGGATTTAACATTGCTGCCACGGGTCAGGGGATAAAGAAAGTCACTGGTCATTCACACACAAGCATTCATCAGGCTGTAACTAGGAAATGGAGATATCTGGATTGTAGGTATTGTGGTGCCTACACCATGTAAGGTGCTTTTTCTTTTTTTTTCCCCCACTAGCTTATCCATTTATGTGCTACGTGTGCCAAGAACAAGAGTCCAACAAGAACTGTTTGTCCATTTCCATGTGTGCAAAGGAAGATAAATACTGCGTGACTGTCCGTAACAACATTGGAACAAGTACGTTTCTGAATAACACCTTGTTTTTGCTGTAGAAGAGCAGTCCCAGGAATGGGCTTTCATCCCAGCCATGACCGCATATGGAAAAATATAGAAAAAATAGCCCCCCCATCACCAATTGTTAAGAAACACCAACATAAACACTATTGCAGTCACTGCAGTGTCAACACACGCTTGATATTGTTACCAGGTGTTAGGGAAATGCTGAAGATACATATAGCAGCCCCAGTGAGTGAACCCGAGCCTGGGGCTGTGTGCACATGTTACTTCACGGTGGGCTTCCCCAGCTAGCTCCTGCTATGGCAATATTCACTCCCAGGGTTGTTTTTAAAAATGTTTGGGCAAAACTGCGCCATGGCTGACTCCTACTGCCATGCACAATCCTTCAGGTTTGTCTTTGGGACTCTGTACCCTTAAACATCTCCACATGCTCTCAGACCAAATCTTAGGTCATACAGTGCATTCCCCCTGGGTTTTATGCTGTAGGGAAACCATCTTGGTGGACAGCAACCCAGCCAGAGCATTGCTTCAGGCATCTTGAAATGAAAGCCACCAATACATGCTAATTCTACTTTAGGGACAGATGAAACACGGAGCCCAGAGAAGATCAGCACAGCATCATGTTGCAGCAGTGTGGACATGGCCAGACTTGCTAGCCCTGAGCAGAGGACATATTTGCCTTGTGGGACTAGTGCCTGGTCTTCTTTTATTCACCAATGCAGATTTAGCCATGGAAACATTTTAACAATGATTCTTACATTCTACTCTTTCTTTTTCCCTGTCCCCCCTTCTCTTCTGCATTAGAGCCCAACCAGCCTAAATATGTCATCTCTAAGATGTGTTCTCCAACGTGTCCTGCATCAAGTCATCAGCAAAACCAAACCTATCAGAGGGTTTCTTGCTGTGAGAAACCATTATGCAATGTGAATGGAGTCAGTAGCAAGCAAAGCAGCTATGGAGCGATATCCCTGGGTGTACTAGCCAGTATCACTTACATCTTTGCATGTGGACTGTGATGGGTTAGCAAAAGCTCCCTGTGATGGCATTGCCGGCTGAAATAAAAGTCTGTTCCTCTGGGTTAATTACTGCTCTCAAAGAGTCATGCTTTGCAGTTGAGCTTCCCCTGGGATTTTTGAGAACATCTAAATAAGTTAGGTGCTGAACTCCCATTGATTTCCTAAGCCTACTTGAATCCTAAATGTCCCCAGACATTCGAGTCACCTAAGAAAACACATAAAAGGCAGCCCTTTTGACATGCTCAGGCTTCAGATCCTTACAGCTCTGAAGAGATCCTTGAAGATATATTTTTGTCTCTTTGAGTTTCAAAGCACTTTGAGGAATAACAACCCACCCTGCCTGAAACACAGGTAAAACTCAATAGTTGTGTCAGCACAGAGGGGATGTTCAGTATCTTCTCTTTGCAGTTAAGTTGGTTATCACACATCAGTCAAGCAGTTTGTAAACAAGTAAGCAGAGGTAAAGCTTATTTCTGGCAACATTTTGGACATTCCTTCAGCCTCATTGGTGAACAATTTCTGACTCCTCTGGCTCTTTGCTCTTGTAGGGGTATCACATTTTGAAATTAGCATCCTTTATCACCCAGCTCAGATGTGTTGGCTGAGCTGGGGGAAAAGGTGGAGAGGAGACAACGTGGCTGAGAGAGGAAAGGCAGAAGCAGGGTAGAAGCAGTGTGGAGGTGGGAAGGAGAAGGGAAGGGGGGGGTCAACATGATGAGCACTGTGCTGGGTATTGCCCTCACACTGCCTACTCATGGACCTGGTCTAGCTGGAAAAGAAGATGTCCCCATACCGATTTCCCCTTTTTTTTTTTTTTTTTTCCAGGGCCAAACCAATCTGACAGCTGTTGCCAACCCCAGCCATTTAGAGATTGTGAGATGGTTTCTATAAAACCATGTTCTTGGCATAGAAAGGATTGATTGTGCTGGGCTTTGTTTTGCTTTGCACTCCAGGCTCTCTGTTCCCTCCTCTCCGTGAGAGCTGCAGCTGAGGGGAGACAGAAAAGCTCTGTAGGAGGCTTGTGTGTGTCTACACAGAAGAGGAAGGGCAGGCAGCCAGAGACTAACACAAACAGCCCAGAGCTTCTTGGTCATAGCCAGTGCTGCAAGCTCAGTTTTCTGGAAAACAAAATACAAAAGAAAAAGGAAGACTTGGCAGCATCACCAGCTCAGCTGTGTGCTGGGGGAAACCAGAGCTCATCCAAACAATTGAAGGGTGGTTGTTTCATTGGGTTTTTTTTGGATGAGATGTAGTATTTGACAGCTAAATGAGATCTTTGGTTTGTCTGAAGTATGTGGGAAGATGCACATTTTTGAGATGTTTCACACTGCCTGGATTACAAAGCAACTGATTTCCCAAGATGATGACCAGCCCAAGATTCACCATCAGCTTCATGTTTTGTACCATGAACTCTGAAGGCCAGTGACTGGTTTTAAACATTTTATTTAACAGACACAGGAATGAAACAAAGCAAATGAAGGAGGTGACACCACAGTGCTGGGCAGGGACAAGAAGACATTGATGCCCATTGAGCTGAGCATACTGGTGAGCCTGGGGATGACAGATGTCAAAATGTGAACTTGCCAGCAGAACGTACTGTTACATTTATCTCACCAAAGAGAACCACAGAAGGGAAGGAAGGCTATGATGGAGAAGGGGAAGAGAAGGACCAAAAGAAGGAAGAGATGTCCAGCTGCTAACGGCAGGGGCTGGCAGCACTGGTAGAAACTGTGGTGGCCGTACTTCATCCCAATGCCTTGAGCACATATGCTCCAGGAATACCCTGCACAGAGGGAAGAACCTGCAATACATTGCGTGCTTTCAAAAAACTCCAGGAAAGCTGGGCTATGGGCCAAAGCCATTGCTGTCTTTACCACCAGGCAAGCTGGCACAGGAAAAGGGAAGCAGAAGGAGCAATTTATATCTCAACCAGTTTCACTGGACATGAGAAGGCAAAGACCTGGTGGGTCAGACCAGCTGGTAGGGAGGGAACAAGTCAAGGGTTGAGACAAGTCCACCAAGGCTGGTGGCATGCGGGCAACCAGGATGGGTAGAGTGAAGGAAAGAGAGCAAACCTCATCTAGATTTTTTTTTTTAGACCAGTAGAGTGGAGTGGCTGCAGGTTCTGGAGGAGGAGGTGGCCCACTCAGAGCCTAGCTGAGCCCAGCAACCACTACTGACTCCCTTTTGTGGCCTTCCACTTCGGCACTGGGATCCCTGGCTATCAGACACTCTTTAAAAACGCTGCTTGGTTCTGCTTATGGGGACTTTCTCCTTCTGGCAGACTTCTGCATGCATTGTGTCCCATTGCAGGCCCTTATTGCCTTCCTAGCTCTTCCCCTACTTTTCACGACACCAGTTTAAGTGCTGCCTGCTGGTAGCACACAAATGGATGATGCGTCCAACAAGATAAAATGGACAGAGGTGTTTCTAGATCTCCTTGTCTACAAATTTAGAGGAGCTCCTTCTTTTCTTGAAATTTCTGAATGCCAGAGCACCTGACCATGCCAAGATTACACTGATTGATCCTTTGCAGGTGAAGTGCCTTAAGGTTTTCACTGTGTTTACTGGTTGCATTGCCAGTCATAACACCACCCACCTGGTTCCTGGATTGAAAGCCCACAGCTGTAAACAAGGAGAAGGTCTCTGAAAAGTGAGCATGGAGGTTGGATTTATGAATGGACTTTGTCAGAGATGGTGCTTTGTGTGGGAAATCACTGAAACTCTTTCATAAAGAAGAAAGAGGGACACTTAAAATCTGTCCTTGGTTGGGGTGAGAAATGGGGTACATGTTGGTCTGCCTAATGATAAGGTCACAGCTCCCTTCACACCAGTACCTGCCTTCCCTGGGCTGGAAGAAGGTGCAGGTAGAAGATCAGGGCTCCTGTGGTCCAGGAGTTTAGGCACAGACAGCCAAGTCTCCTCTTCCTCCATGGAAGAACTAGTCACATTTGCCTTTTCAAATGAAGCTGCAGCGTGACATTTGGTAGGTGGTGCTCTCCAGGTTTAGCTGTGCTTGCTGGGAGAAGGCATCCAGGTGCCACTTCAATGTTAGAAGTTGTTTTGCAATCTTACAACAACTTGAGTTGCACATCCAGAGTCAGGAGATGTGGCTTTGCTTCTAGCCCGCAGTACGTGCAGCATAAGAGGAAAGACGGGTGTGGAGACACTAACCACATCTAACACAAGAGTAGCACAGCCATTTTGCTGCTGCAGATGTTCATGAGATTAACATGAATTAGCCAACTAACACATCAAAACAAGAACATTAAAATGAAGCAGGGCACAGGTCTAAGCAAATAAAAAGTGATGTTTTCAATATACACATCAGTGAGGGACAGGAGCCAAACTAAGTGGTGTCCAGGCCAAAGACACTGAGAAAAGAAATCTTTGGTATCCATTGCAACTACCAAACCCAGCCTGTTTGACTTGCTCCTGTTTCTTCACAGTAGGGAAACCTGGGTATTTCAGAAGACTGGATACCACCAAATGCAGCATCCATCATTTTAAAGGGCATGGAGGACATTCAGGGGACATACAGAACAGTCAACCCAGACCCCAGCCTTGGAACAGAACTCTGATATAAATCATAAAAAAATTTGCAGTGATGTAGGGGTTATCAAGGAGATGGGTATGAACAGCAAGAACATTGTGACAGATGGGTGTTATTCCCACCTGTGTCAAGATGGCAAAATCTGTAGTTAGTGTAAAAGTGATACCTGTCACATAGCTCAGTGTTAATAAGGCTTTTGGCAGCATATCACATGACAAGTCTCATAAGCAGAACTAAGAAAACACAATCTAGCTAAAATCATGAGCAAATAACTGTCAACAGTCTGCTATCAAACGGGAATGATCTATTAAACAGGGTCATCTGTGGCTTGCCTGGGCTCTGGTGTGATGCGGTGCTTTAATTACTGGTTTGAATGATGGATTAGAGAGTAAGCCCATTGAGTTTGTAGATGGCAAAATGAGAGAACCTGGAAACAGGAGAATTCTGGGTGACTCCAATAAATCTAAGCAGTAGTCTGAGAAAGGGGATGTCATTTAGTGGGGACAAGCACAAAGCTCTACAGTTACTGTGGACCTGTCATCTGCACAAATACAGGATGAGAAGGTAATCTCCCTTGCAGCAATCTGGCAGAAAAAGAAGTTGTGGTGGGTGTTATAACAGATCACAAGTTTAATGTGTCAAACTTGTAGGGAAAATTATGAAAAAGAAGGCAGCCTTGCTGGAACTTTGCAATCTATTGAAAAGTCTTACACATTGCGCTGGGAGGTGTGAACTGGTCTGTGACAGGATAAGATCCTCCCAGTCTGTCCTCCAAAGGGAGGACCTGGGCTGCTACATTCTCCCTACTTTTTGCTTATGAGTTCACACAGCAGCCAAGGGGCTTTTTGATAGAATCAGAAGATGTATAGTGAAGAGCTGGAGAACTGCCTCCAGCATCAGCAGCTTTAGCATCATTATCAAGATGCATCAAAGCACGATAGAAAAATACTGTCCTCAGCATCTCATTGGTGTCTCACTGGGGCTGGAGAATGAACTCAGTTGCCTTTCCCGATTCTCTCCATCTCCTTTCTGTCATTCCCGTGTACCTCTTGTGGGTGTTGGTTCCCTTCACTAAAGCAGAATTGTGATGTTCAGGCTCGACTTTGCTTTATCAAAGAATCACAGAATGGTTTGGGTTGGAAGGGACCTTAAAGACATCTAGTTCCAACCCCTCTGCCATGGACAGGGCCACCTTCCACTAGACCAGGTTGCTCAAAGCCAAATACATAGCAATGTCTAGCAGCAAAGGTGACCCAAAGATGCTCCTTCCACTGACATCATGTAGGAACTTTACTCCAAAGGGTGTTTAACCCTCAAAACACCTCCAGGGCCCCCAGGATTTCAGTCAACAGTAAAAGCAATAGTAGTGCTGAGGCAGTGAGTGGAGATACAACCCTGCAGAATATGAATTACATACAATTTTCACCTCTTCCAGCTGATTTCTCACCTAGACAAATCCCTAAGCACCACACAAAGCACTGTCATCGTGCATGGGGGTGACAGGGGTTCAGTCTTCCTTGATCCAGCAAGGCCAGGAAACAGGCACTGGCTCTGTGCCAGATGCTCACAATAGCTCATCTGGGACCTACCTCCAGCTCCAGGGCCTGCTCCAGTATTAGATGTTAATCAGCAATTAGATAACGTGCAGACACTGCTCCTGGGAACAAGAAACTCCCTTCTGCACATGCAGTCTTCAGGAAATTAGTGTAATAAAACTTATCCCGGAGAAGAAAGCAATTTTATCATAAAAAATCTCTAACAAAATTGATTTTGCCCTCTCACGCACATTCTTCCAGTTTTAGTTTGATCACTGTCTCACAAGCACCAACATGTGCGTGCTTGGGTGATCTGGCCAGTGTCACTGCTGTGCCACAGGTAGCCAAGAGATGACAGCTATGCAGCTCTCACCATGCCTCTGAGGTTCTTGGCAGAGCACGACAGACTGATTTTGGACTTGCCTTTTACAGCCTTTGGAGAAAGAAAGCCGGTTTAGCTCCATTTTCCTTTTATTTTGCCTCTCTTAGGTGAAATTCCTGAAGCTCCCAGTTCTTTTGTTTTCTTTATCTGGGTGTTTTATGGCTCCTACCCAGTTCTTCCTCCTCTGGAGACTCTTATCTAAGGTCAGTTTATTCCTCCTTTTCATCTGAATGAAGTCAAACACAGGGTGCTCTAGAGCATGCTTTTGTCTAGTCAGCACACGCCTTTCCCTTTAACCCTTGCTCTGCTGTTTCTTTTAGGTGCTTTCACAAACTTGCACATTCCAACTCCTATGTCTTTCATATCAAACTTAACATTTCTACTGCAAAGCTCCACAAGCCCAGCACCTTGTCTACAGCTTTGGCACCGTTTGTGCAGTCTCCCTGAAGCCTTGTGAATTCCTTTTTTACAGAGAGGCAAATCGTTGGTGGAAGAGATGGGGAAGGGCTTGAAAAGCCTCTCTCTCCCCAAAACCACCAGGTGATGAGGTCCATGCTGTGGGAAAGGAGATGCTCTCAGGCACAGGAACCTTTGCAGGTTGCTGCAGAACCTTACTGATGGTTCAAAAGAGGCCAAGACCGGAAACAAGGTTACAACATGTGTCCAAAGTGTTCCCAGGAGATGGAGACAGGGCTGGAGACAGGCATACCTACTACATAGGTGAAGGGCCATCCAGCGGCTGAGTTAGGGACAAGGTCACAACCTGAGCCCTGTGGCCAACACAAGGCCAGGAACAGAGCTGGAGACAAACTACCTACAGCATCCAGGTGATGGCTGGAGATAGGCACACTTATGGCATAGTCCTGGCAAGGATGAAAGGCTCAGGCTTGAGCTTAAATGGGGCTCCTGGACCTACAGGCACAGGCTGAATAGAGGTCCTTGGTGAGACTGGTCAGGACAGTTAAGGCCTATGCATGCACAGAGGGCATGACAACGTGAGCCCATTTGTAGAGGAGTCAGTTTATAATGCTGGAGCACTTTGGAACAACCTTTCTTCAGAGGTACCCTGGTTGCTCCAGACATGGATGTATCTTCCAGCACACTTCCAGTAGCCTGGAGACATCACAGCAGCAATCACAGTTGAACTTTTTGCCTGAGTAATGGCCCCTGCTTAAAGCTTCACAACTGTTTTGCTGTCAAAAGCCTGGAACAAACAAGCAAGACAAAGGGTGAGTCATGCAGACTCTGGAAGGAGGAGGTGTGAGAATGCCGATTTCTCAAATACCAACTGAGCATGCACCAGCCAGCAAACCACCTTCACCTTAACCACTCCAGGAAAGAAGGAAAACGGAAATGTTGACATCAACCAGAAATAAAAGTTCATAAATCTGACAGCCTGATTGTGACTGCAGGTTGTGGTTTGAGTGGGCAGATGAAGGTCCTGTTCCAGTAAATATTGCAGTCCAAAAAGGTGCCTGGTTATGCACCCATTTTCAGGAAACTCAGTAGCTAACTAAGAGCTATCTCAGGTCTGTTCCCACAGGTTGCAGCAGAGGGTGCCTGTCAGAGTGCCAGAGGACAGTCATGCCTGTCAAGGTGACAGAGGACAGTGAGCTGTTTGGCCCTGTAGACAGCAAGAAGACTCAAAGAAGCAATTGTGGATTGGTTTGCCCCTGAAAAACTTGTGTCTGGAGCATCCTTGGATGATCCAAGAATGTTTCTGAAAGTCTTCTGGGCAGCTCTGATGCAAAGCAACCAGAATGGGCTTCAGGAGGAGAAAAATCCAGAAATGGAATACTGGGGAAGGGCTGGTGTATGAAGTCAACCCCTCTCATTCAGTCAGGTGGAGCAAGACAACATGAACAGGAGCCTTGGGGATGCTGCATCATGGCTTCAGCACTCTTTGCAGTGTAGGAGGCTATGCCAGCACTTGGGGCAGTGACGGCCTTTATGGCATGACTACGTTGCAGCAGACTGCTCTGGGAAAAAAACCTTGTTTGTCTGAGGGGAAACATGCCTTGCAGCAAGGATGGAGATCTTGGCTCCTGTTCTTTCAGGCCAGAGGACAGATCATGTCTTTGCAGTCCTCCGCCGTGCCAAACTGATACTCTACATTTTACAGTACCAGTTATCAGTATCAGTATACAGAGAAAGCTTTGGCAGGTGGGACAGGGCTCTTCCATAGAGCAGTCTCTATCCTTTCCCTCAGAAGAGAAGACTGAGCACTTCTCGTCTCTGGAAATCAAAGGAAAGGACTTTGTCCACTTTCTGTGGCATCTATGCAAAGTGATTTTAGCAGGTTTGCTCCACAAAACAACTCTGCTTCACTAACTGGGGAAACATTTCATTTGCAAATTGGACTGGGGCTTAGGTGCCTCACAGCGACCCACAAGCACAGCCCTGATCAGGCTCAGAAAGTCTTGCCCAAGCCCTGAAACAGAAGTGCGATGGTGAAGGAAACTCTCTGCGTGCCACAGAAGATGAGTGAAGAAAACTGTCTAGCTGCACAGAAGATGAGCAAGCTTTTAGCAGGCCCACATTTTAAGCTCAATTTCCTAAAGTGCCAGTTCAGCACCAAAACCTTGCAGACCTAGTAATTCTAGTTTTAATTGCTGCACCCATCCCTGCTACCCTGCTCCCTTGACCCATGAAGGCAGCTGCCATACTCTTCATTTTTCCCGGTTTTAAAACTAGCCATTCATCCCCATCATGCAAGTAGACCTTTAAATATTTACTCTAGCACCAGTTCACTTTATGACCCAACTGCTTCCATATCTCCTTTTCCCTTAAGTGTATTTTTTGTATCTTTATCCACCTTTCCCCAATACAGACCACATTCCTGTTGCTAGACTTTACCCATGCTGCCTTTCTTATCATCTCCTTCTTGTGAAGAGACTTTTTTTTTTTTTTTGCCTTGCATTCACAGTATGAACCCAACAGTTCAATGAAGCCCTCCAACAACTTGCAAAAGGAGGCTGGAACCTTCAGTGTGGTGTTTTGCTGTGTGCTGGTCTAGAACAGAAAGTCCTGCCATCAGAGCTGCTGCACTGAGCTTTGAAGTCTGCTGGCCCACATTGTAGCCTTGGTGAGGAGGTGGGAGACGTGGGCTTAGACCAGCAGGCTTTCAGAAGGGCTTCCTCACCTGGCGTATCTTCCACCATAGCAAATTCATCCCCAGTCGCTCTGCCAAGCTCTGTCATTTGCAGCATCCTGTAATTAAAGCTGTCCTGTCCCCCGCAGCCATTTCAGTGTTACCAAAATCTTGGAATGAAGAACTTATTGACACCAATGTGATGTAGATAAGCAGACACTTATTTATTGATGGCCGGGTGCATGAGTGAGTCCTCTCACGATCAATGCACACCAAGCTTCAAAATCATACACCATATATAGAACTTATCCATACATATTCATTAAGTATGCATGCATAAACATAATATTTCCTGAAAATCATTAACATACTCTCCTCCCATATCCGATTCTGTGCAGTAAAGGTTAGAAAGATCTAGAAATGGTCTGGGGTACTATTGGGTAGGCGGTACATGAGTTGGTGGTTGCGATCTCCCCCTGCCGGAATTACCTTTTACTTAAGGTAACTGTTTCTTGGCAGGTATCTGCGGGTTGTTCCAGTTGACTCTCCCCAGTTCCCATTAATTCTACATTTTGACATCTCAATGCATTCTCCTAGTCTACACGTAAAAAATTTATCCAGTCATCTTGAATCTTAAGTCTGCTATCTGAGTTCTAATCATTCCTACTAGGTGATTCTGACCTAGTGTACAGGGCTGTACAAAGGATTTCATAGTAGCTGTTGGTTGTTGTGCAAACACAAACTCCACTAAAATATTTCTTATAATTCTATATTCCTATTAAAATAACTCTATAAGATCAAATGTGTTTCAATATAAACAAATATGGTTGCTAATTCTAACAACAAATTTGTAACATCAGTTGTATTGGGATAACTCCAGATCCCATGGTGACTTGTCCCCTGTGTGATTCTTAGGTCCTCTCTCTTCCTTCCTAGCAGCAGGCAGGTCCTCTCCATGAAACAGTGGAACCGATAATGTTAAAGTTGTATGAGGGACAAACCCAGAAAGCTGTAGGCCCTTGTAGACTTCTGGTGGGGATAAGGGGAGCATGCAAGACATCAAAGGAACAGGAGAGCTGAAGGAATGTGCTGTGCCTTCCTGATACACAGAAATTAAATCTCAGGTGCTTCATCTCAAAACTGAGATAAATGCTGTGAGACTGCTCAGATGTAGGCTACAAAAAAACCAGACCGACTCTCACATGCACAACCTGAACTTGGTCTGTATGAGACAGGGGTCTTGTGAGTGCATCTGAACTACAGTTGCACAGGCTACCACAAAACTGAAACTTCCCATTTTTAAAGTATTTAATTTGTAAACCAGAGAATGAAACAGTCCCAGCAGCTCATTTCAGTGGAAGATATTAGACCACAGAAACACACTGCTCACAGTCAGTTCCTCCTAAAATAACTGGCAATGATTAGGAAAAAAAAAAAAAAAAAAGAGCCACAGAAAAGAACAGGGAAGTGGGGGTTTGCAGGCATGGATTTGTTTTCCAAGAAGAGGACTCTGAATGCACTCTGACAAGACAGAAGCTGGAATTTCTTCTGGCAGATGCATTTGCCAGGAAATGCTGATTCTGCAGAATTAAACCCATCAGTGGCATACAGAGTTTGTCAGACCTGCTTGTTTCTTGCTGGCTCACCAACCATCTCCTCCACCCCAGACTTCCTTGACAGCCAGCTTCACGCAGTGCCTCCCCCAGCGCCCTTGCTGCAGCTTATTTCCTGGAGGACACAGCTATTTCTGTGGGATCTACTGAACCTGGGCCACTCCAACAAATCTTTCTGGTGGGCTGTCCTATGCTCTGAAGACACAATCCTGCCAAGCAGCCCAGGCTGTCCTGTGTCACACCAGCTGCTGGGCCCTCCTACCTTCAAGCTTCCCAACCCCATATGTGTCATCCCATTTAGGGTCTGGTAAACGGCTAGGGAAGTTGGTTCTCTATGTGCTTGGGTCTTGCATGGGGGCTGTGCAGGTGGAGGGGTTATACATGGAAAGAGGGTGTCATGCAGGCTTGGGCATTCAGAGGGCCTTACATGCAGGAGGTCCATGCCTGAAGGGAACCCTGCACACAGGAGTTTGCACAGGCAGGGCAGGTGTGTTTACAGGGTGGTGGTGGGTGTATGGGTGTGTGTCTGTGCTCAGGGAATCTGTGAGTGAAGATGAGCGGAGGAGAGGAGGGAGACACGAACACAGCAGGTCCTCGTGGGTGGAGGAAGTCGTGGATGCAGGGGGTTGCACTTGAAAAGGGCTGTGCATGAGTGGGGTCCGGTAGGAGTAGGTAGGAGCCCTCCTACTCCCGTCTGTTCCCTCAGGCACATAGAAGGGACCCGAAAGGCGGATGGAGAAAGCCATTGCGGCAGGGCCAGAGGCTAGCTGGCTCTGCTCCCGCAAGGCATTAAGCACCCTCGGCGGGCCAGGCGCTGTCCAGCCGAGAAGCCGCGGAGGCGCAGCCCTCCCCTTTCCCCGGCCCCGGCTCCCCGGAGCGGAGAAACGAAACCAGGCGGGGCCGGGGAAGCGCTGCGGGAGGCGGCGCGGGGCACGGGCCGGCCCGCGGGGCGGGGCTTCTGGCCTTTCCCCACCCCCGGCGCCCGGCCCTGCCGCCAGCTCTGCGCGCCGCCAGCCGCCCTGCGCAACTCCTGGCCCCACCGCCGCACCATGAAGGCGCTCCTGTTCGCTGTTCTGGCTGCGGTGCTGTGCGTGGAGAGAGGTAATGGGGGATGGGGGGGGGATGCCCTCGTCACCCAGCCACCACCACCTCTCCCCAGTCGCTCCCCAGCCCTGGGTTTGGGTGCAAATTGCGGTGTGTGCGTGCGTGCGTGCGTGTGCGCGCTGCGTCTTGCAAGGTGGGCTCTGGAAGTTGGAGCTTTGCAGGGAGCGGGGGTGAGGGTTGTAAAGGGGTTTGGGGGACAGAGCTGAGCCGTGCCGGGCTTTGGCGCGGGGCGTGTGTGTGGGTGGCTCTCCAAAACCTACCTCGCAGCAGGATCCCTCTCGGAGCAGGAACTTCAGTGCCTGTATGTATAGGTGTGCATCTCCAGCCGTGCATGTGGGTATTTTGTTGGAGCTTTTCCCAGTTGCAGCTCGAACAAAGCCCAGGGCCGGCCCCGCTCCCCCTTTCTGGTGCAGCGAGCCGGGATAACGGCGCCGAAATGGGTTGAGATGCAGCCGAGGGGAAGGAGGGTGGAGGGGAGATGGAGCCCAGCCTGGCAATGGCTGATGGAGCAAAGTCTGGGCAGAGGCGCTCGTGATTCTGCCTCCTGCTGTCGCCCCCCAGCATCCGTCAGGGAAGGCTGCGGTGGCCGACGTGTGGGTGGTGACCCTCAAGGGACCGTACCCCATGGAGTGCATCTTGGGGCTGCCACCGAAGCAGGGGAGAGAGCACGCTTCGTGTTGTTGGGTGTTAAAACTGCAAGTTGTGGCCAAGTCGCAGGGTCTGCAATCCCCGCCTTCCCGGCGACTCCATTTCTGACTATCCAAACTCCATGGGGCCGTGCAGAGCCCTGTATTGTTTCCATATGTTGATGCTTAGAGAAGCCAAACAAAGAGCAAACAGGAGAGTTCTGGGCCCTGTGAGGCTCTGCTCAGGAATCGCGGGCTCTTCTTGTCTCCAGAGGACACCGGTGAAAAGAAACTAGTTGGTTGCTGCTCTTTCTATGCCCCCTTCCCCCCATGACTTCCAGGAAGCAACTGGCAATTCAAGCCTTGGCTCTCCATCAGAGCCCAGCTGACTTATGCTCCATTCCAGCTGGGAGGATGGGTTGTCCAGGCCAAGGCAATAAGAGGTTTCATTTCCTCCCTCCTCCAAAAAACCGTTCAGCTTTAAAGTAAGTTCTTAGTCTTGTTGCAGGTAGCTTTATCCCCAAATGCTTCCAGCGCATCCGAGGGAGTCTTTTGCAGAAAAGCTTTACTACCTGCTCAAAGTCCCCTTAAGATCTTGCATATGGTGTATAAATAAGGATCTCGTCTAAGTGCAGTGGAAAAGGAAAGAGCGTTGGGCATAGGAACCGAATGAAAGCTGCTGAAGCAGCAGCATTTTCCACTGGTGCTGCTGAGTTTCAGAGTGGGCTTTTACAGGCTGCTCCCCCCCCCCACTTGCTCTTTGCAAGAATGGATTCAGCCTCTTACCTGAGGAATTCCCCCAAATGGTCTGCTCTGTTTTGGGAGCTCTTTGTTCCTCCAAGGAGCTGACAGCAAACAAATAAACACATAAATTCTTCCTGTGCAAGAACGCTGCATTTTCTAGTTGGTGAAAACGAGGCTTCCCTTTTGCATTGTTCAGTCTTGGGCTTTTTTTTTTTTTTTTTTGTAGCCTTGAGCTCCAACTCTTTGCTCTGTCTCCAGCTGCATAAAATAATTATGCCACTCCTCTTGTGCCTTTTGTTTAAAACACTGAGCCTGCTTGCTCTCTTAACTCTGCAGTGGATTTTTCAGTTATCTGTTTTGGTGGGGCAGAAAGTGGCACTAGTTACGACTGTGTATTTCTTCTCCTAAACTATGTTAAAAGACTTGCCTCTTCTGGAAGGATTTTGTCTATATTAAGACAAGGGGTAATACGTAGATGTGACAAAGAAAAACATGGGGACAGGTAGGAGCTGCTGTGGTAGGAGCATAGATTTAGTCACGTGGTAGAGAATTTCATGCCTAAGGGCACTTTCATGTGCATGTGCAAATATTTGTGATGTGTTTGTATCTGGAACCTCTTAAGCCTTAATGAATAGCACTGCACCACTCGACTCACGTGTTCAGCATAGTGAGCAAATAGATATGAGGACATATGTCCTGCCATCATGCCCACAGGAAGCCTGTAATCCACTTCATTCCTGGTTGCAGACAATTCCTGTGAAATGGGATGAGTCAATTTGCCTCCTCAGTTTGCCCTTGGGTGGTTGCAAGGCAAAGGCTTTGGGACAGGTCGCCTGAGACTTGAGAGCAGAAACATGCTGGGAACAAGGGAGCAGGAGAGAGCTGGATTTCTCTCTGAGGTCCCACACTGAGGTTTGGCCAACCCATGGAAACGCTCTGAGGGCTCAGCAAGGGACAATGACAGGCTGCAGACTCAATGGCTGGCATCATCCTCCTCCCTGTCTCCTAGATCTAGAAGCAAGGTCCACTGACGAATCTCTCCTGGGGCTTTTGACTCAACTGGTGGCCCTGTAATCCTGGGTGCTGTGTATCTGTTGTGGCTGCTGCACTGGCATACTTTAGGTAACTTGGTTTTGTTGCAGGGATCGTTTGCAGACTGATTGTTGGAAGATGTATGACACAATCCATGGCATTCTTGCTCAGGGGGTTGTGGTGTTGGCTTTGTCTCCAAAGCAGAGTCAATGGCTGCCCTGATGTGACATTCAGGATCTCCCGCTAACCCACTTTAATCTGTTTTCCTGAGGTTATGCTTTTGTTTTCTTTCCCTGCCTTGGCTGTGGCTGCTCAAAAGTAATTTGTCTGACAACAATTGTTATTTTTTCACCAATTTTCTCATAAAAAGCTTTTCAATTCCTGAGAGAAACAGGACTGAGAAGAACCACAAGAAGTCATGCAGTCCCATGGAAGAGCGGGACAGCTGCTTACCAATATTTATCCAACTTAGTCTTCAAAACACTCCATGAAGGGGCTGCTGAGCCTCAGCAAGCTCTCCCAGGGCTTCACCAACTTCATGTCCTTAGGATAATCTGCTTGTGGTGGGGCTGAAAGTGGTAGGAACAGGAATGATGCTGTTGCACTTCCCATCCTGAATCAGCTCCCACTCCATTTTGCATCCTGTAAAACAGAAGAGAAGGGCAGTGCCTCATGGAAGGAATTGCTGTTGGAGTGCTCAAAAATCAGAGTCCGTGAAACATCAGGAACAGACCTGATCTGTCTGTGTATACAGGTCAACAATTGCAGTGTGGATATGATGTTCTTATATGTAAAGTACAGGGAGGATCATCTGTCCACAGCAAAGTGCATATGTCCCTGCTGAGTCACTGGTCCAGGCTGTTTCTGCAACCATTTCCCACAACTGAATGCTATTTTCCGATCTTTCCTCTTTCTTGGGCAGATCTGAAGGATGAGGGATGGGAGCCAGCTGGTGCAGTCCATCCTGCTGGTGTAGGATAAACCATTTTAGGGGACCTGCCATGAAGGAAGGCATGCTTTTTTTGCTATACCCCTGCTCCAGATTAAAAAGGTTGGTTGCATATGCTGCCTTCATAGTGCTGTGACTCCCTGGGTAGTGGGACAGTGCAAGTCCTTGCAGGTCTTGCTGCAATGCTGGGCTTGCTCTAGCTGAGAAATCATTTCCACCACATGTGCTAGCACAAGTGTAGCCTGAGCTTTGTGCCCTGCTGCCAAAGGCCAGGTCACAGAAGGCTCAAACCCATGTGCATGCCTGGAGCATTTCCCATCAGTGTCCACAGTAGCTGAGCTGAATAAGCCCAAATCTCAGGCTCCAGGCTGCAGGTTTGAACATGCTTCTATTGTTTTGTTTCAAGTTGGCGGCTGTAGCTTGAACCCGCTCTTGGTGCAAACAGGAGCATGCCATAAAGTACTGGGTTGACCTGTGGTTGTATTGAGGCTTTAGCTGACAGTTGATCCTGCCAAGAGCTCAAAATGTATCCCTTATGCTTGAACACTTCATCTGGCCAATTTTTTTGGAAAAAACCTGTCACAGGCTGATACAGCTGAAATAGCAAGGGTGGCTGTGGCCAGATGCAGTGCGTGCCATTTGCTAGAGGTGGGGACCACCAAGCGAGGAGATCTTCCCACCAGCCCTTAACCGATGTATGCCTTTCTCTTGCAGCCCACACGCTGATCTGCTTTTCTTGCTCGGATGCGTCCTCCAACTGGGCCTGCCTGAAGCCTGTCAAGTGTGGGGAGAATGAAAACCACTGTGTGACGACGTATGTTGGAATGGGAATTGGTGAGTGGTGACAGGACCTTCTGCTGCCCCTCTTGGCTGCTCTCCTGGGTCACCTGCTGAGCTGCAGGAAGGCTTTCCTTCCTTTGGCTGAAAAAAAGGGAAAGTTCTGCTTAGCAGCTGAATGTTGGACCATCCCAAGGGAATTTTTATGAGGGACGTGCTGCCAGACAGAGTCACGTTAAAGCCCACGTGCTTGCAGTGATGCTGGGAGTCTGAAGGGAATTTCTGGTTGGGGGCGGGGAGGTTGCGGATGAGTAAGTGGAAGCGTGGAGGATGCTGCAGGCTTCCTCTGTAGGAAACTCCAGGGTTGCCCTTCCTACTTTTGCCCTGCATTTGGGTTATTCGTTCCTGAGTCGCACATTTGCTGCTTTGCTCTCCGTGGACAAAGTGGGGTTGCCAGGAAGGGAGAATTTGCAGTTTTCCTCCCTAAGTTCCAGGAAAGATATGGGTGGCTCTGTGCTTCCTGGCTGCTGCTCCAAGGGAAGCAGGCTGCTCTGGCAAGTCTCCTAGTGCCATTACAGAGCCCAGAGCCCAGCCTGGCTTGCCTTGCTCTCCCTTGCAGGAGGGGAGGGGTGTTGCATGCCTGAGTTGCACGGTCTGTGATGTGGGTGGGTTGTGGGTGCACAAATGGAGGCTGGGAGCTTTTACAAACCTCTGGTCTTAGCACAGTGCTAACGGTTTCCAATTTCCTGCTGCTAAATGCTTGCTGCGCCTCTTGCAGCCAGCGCTTGAAACACAGACTTTGCTCACGAGTGCCTCCCTGGTGCTCTGTACACCCCGTGCTCCCTGTCTCGCTTGAGGAGTCCCAGGGTCAAGCTTGAGTGGGATTTTTGAGATTCTTCACTGGAGCCATGGCGGCCAGACTTTGGCTGATGGCCTGGAAGTAGTGTCTCTGGGTTGTTGCATGATCTCTAGGGTCTGTGTGGGAGGTTATCATGGGTGTTTCTTGAAATGTGTGGGCTGGCTGAGATTACTCTCCGTAGGTTGACGCTGAGAAGTACTTCATCCTCTCTGTGCCACCTGTGATACTTCATCTATTTCAGTTCTGTTATTTCCTTTGCAGAACAGGTGATCAGAAAGCCAAGAAACATTCTAAACCCATTTCTTTTTGCTTTTCTTCCTTTCCGCCCATCCCAACCTAAATTCAGGCAGCAAGTCTGGCCAGTCCATCTCCAAAGGATGCTCTCCCATTTGCCCCAGCGCTGGGATTAACCTCGGCATAGCGGCTGCCTCTGTTTACTGCTGCGACTCTTTCCTCTGCAACATCAGTGGTTCCAGCAGCGTGAAAGCCAGCTACACGGTACTGGCCTTGGGAGTCCTCATTAGCTTCATCTACATCCTCAGGGCTCGTGAGTGATGGGGCTGGCTGAGGAAGAGCCATCTTTCACGGGCTGTTGCAGGTCTCATTAGCCAATATCTTCTCTGTTGCTGTCTGCAAGGAGATCCTCTACTTTTCAGCAGGCTTCCAAGGTGGTTGTTTCCCAGACTTTATGCTCTTCGAGCATTGGAGACCTGGGTGGTTTGGCCAAGCTGTTCTTCTCCTTCTGTGGATATACCCCATTGCACTCTCACACCTCCTTGGCAAAGGTGGATCATTTTGGAAGGGTTTCTGCTTTTATACCTAATACCCTCCCCCTCATTGCTAAGGTTGGTTAAAACAAGGCTGGGACTCGCCGAGAACCAATTAACCCCAGACACCACCTGGTCAAGTGTTCAGACGTTCCTGCCTCTCGCTCCACGTAGGTGCCTGGCACCGGCGTGCTCCAGCCCATGGGTGGTCTGGGCATCGGAATGCATGACCCGAAAGGAGACACATTCCTGACCCCTTGCAGCTGCAGTCTCTTTTTATAAAATCGTTTTGTTTCTTCTGATCCTGGGCTGACTTTTCTGGAAAACAAATGATGTGTACCTTGTCCTTCCGAGCTCTGTAAGTGCCAGACCTGAATAAACATGCTCCTGTTGTTACCTGAGATGGAACGTGTGCTGTGTGTGTTTCCTTGCTCCAGACAGAGACATTTGAAATGCTGTTATGGAAAACCCAAATATTATGCCCGGCACATGGGCCTCTTACCCTCTCCAGCAGCTTTTGAGTGCTTCACCTCAGCATTCCTTCCAGTTCACCTCTGAGCAGCAAGTCCATCTCCTCCCTGTTGCTGTCCTTTCTGACAAACATCCCTGAGCCAGCTTGTGTCACCTTTCTTGGGAATCACCTTTTCCAGGTGCATTTTAGTGAAAAATGCCAGTTGTTGGGGTCTGAGGCAACCTCGTTACTCCTAATGGAGCAAGCGCACAGGGAACAGGACTGCTAAAAATTAGCCTGCATGATGCAAAGACTTGATGTCTCAATTTCCCCACTTTGGACAATAACATCGATACGTAAATGATCCAGGGCAACAGGTGTGTTTGCAAAATTTAGTGAAGTCAAAAGCAAAGATATCAATACTCAGATCTTTAGGTTCCACCTGCAATCCCTGGTTGATGGGTTGATGGTCACGTGGACTGCAGAAGGTGACTTCACCACCACATCTGCCACTCCTGCTGTCCCTCAGATCCCAGGATCTTCCAGCAACGTTGCTTCTGGAAGTTGTCAGCCATCCCATGGGAGATGTGTCCACCTACCATCTGCATCAAGCTGGTTTCCTACCTGCTTTGCCTACCTGTGGACTTACTAGACACAAAAAAACCCCAAAACTGAGCCTTAAACTGTCTGGCGAAAGCTTGCTGTCACTTCCACTGATTGATCAGAGGTGCACTGCACTTTTTTTCTCTTCTAGCAGCAAAAAACCGGTGTAGCATTGACACTCTAGCCATAACCTCCTTGTGTGTGGTTCTCTGATTTTGTGTCAAAACCAAAAGCTTCTCAAGCTGCACGCACTGTTCAGTTACACCTCTGTCCCCACTTAAATGTGTGATAAACAGCTGCTTTTGAAAGATGGTGTGCAGATGTTTAGAAATATTTACAACAAAAAGGGTTATGCGTTTTTTCCTCTTCCTTCTCCCCATCTTTTAATTAAAATGACACAGATGCTAATGACAGCCTTTACAACAGGAGGGACTGGTCTTTGTGACATGACCTACAATTAGGTGATGAGTTTGGTAAGAATGCATCGCTTGTCTCATTGGTCCTCAGATGTGCCTTCCTCTGGTTAATGCATCCTCCCTTGCCTGCTGGGACCACAGGGCTTGAGGTACACTGCAAACCTCTGCTATGCACATATAGCACAGAGAAAACGGGAAAAAATTACTAGAAATGGGGTAAATATTCCCTAGCTTCCCTGTGCCTGAGCCTTCCTCCCAAGAGGGTTAGAAACCTCATTTGCAGGGTTAATTTGTTCCTCACCACTTGCTGTGAGTAGATACTGTAGTGAGACCAAGGCAGCACCCAGAGTACGCTACCTTGCAAGTAGTGAGGCTGTGACTCTTCTAGCCACCTGGTAAAAGGCATCTTGGTTTTGAACTCGGTTGCCCTCACACCTCTGCTGTGAGCAAAGAGCTAAACTTAAAAGCCATTAGCATAGTTGTGTTCTAACGCCTGTTCGAGCCCGTATGAGGCTCTTGAGGATGCTGCACTGGACGACCCCGTGGGCTAAAGCTATGAGCAGAGTTGTGAGACCTGGTTGCCTCTTCCAGTGACCACCATCTCCCTCCCTCAGCATTTCAGAGTTTGCTTATGTCGAGTAGTTGATTATGCAAGGGAGCAGCGGCTGGCAGAAAGAGCATTCAGCAGGCTACTTACCTTATACAAATAACAAGTTATATTAATGGCATTGCCAGGGGACAGATCTGAAGGTCAGTTCATGTGTGTTCTTGAGCCTATAGATGATGAATAGATTGTGTATGGAGATGCTTTTTTCTCCTCTTTACTCTCCCTTTGTCTTTGTCTCCTCCTCATGTGCTGTATGCCTGTATGCTTATTATATGGAAGGTGAGATATTTACGGTTTCTCCTTTCAGGCACCTGTGGCAAAGATTTCTTTGATAGATATACAAGAGATGTTATTCAACAGTTTAATCCCGAGCATCATGTGACCAGTTTGCCAACTCTCACGATTTTTGGTCCTACTGTAGAATTTATTTTTGCCTCCAAATCCTTAGCACAAGAAATCATGTGAAAACCTCAACTACTGTAAAGCCCAGGAGAGAAAGGTGTGAAAATACGCAGCTGTAATAATAAATATTAATAACAGAAAGAAAATACCTAGCAAGAACCTGGCATTTATAGAGCATTAAAAGTGGTGGCTTGTTAAACCAAATGCCTGATTTGGAGCTTTAGGGCAGTGGTGGGACAACCTTTAAGTGCTCTGAATGTGTTTACTTGGACTATGGAATCAGAGATCGAAATCTCAGCAGAAAACTCAGATCTTCACCTTTTCTGACAGGATGAGAGGTGATGAGGGGAGGCAGCTTTGCTCTGTACAAGCATAAAATATCCTGGAACAGTTTTCACTGGAAAATAAAAGAACGGCTGAAGTCAAATACCTGCACATTTTGGAGCGTGCTGATGAGAAAATGGTTTCCGTGCTTCCTTCCTAGAAATGGCTGTAATTCAGTGGCAGCTGCTGCCATCTACCACTACGCCAACGTCGCAAGGGCTCTCATTTTTATATTTTGTCTGTACATGCTCAAAGCTTACTGCGGCACCAGCCCTTTCCACCCAGGTTCACTGGGTTTGCCATTTGCTGAAAGGAAGGGCTTAAAAATGAACAAAGTTCTTCCAACTTTTTTTGAGATGTTTGTTTTTTGGTAAAAGGGCACAATTTCTTCTTTTGGAGAACACAGACCTGATGTGACTTCCTTGCACAGACAGCCAGAACAAATAAGGCCAGTTGCTTAATCATTACTCAAATGATCCACATCGCTACTCACAGAATGTCCTTGCTTGGTGTGAGTTTACTCAAGTTATGGATTATCTGAAATGACTCACCACCCAGGGACCCTATTTGCCATGAAGGAGGCTGTGGTCCTACCACCCCTGGTGGGAAGCCTGGTAGCTCTGGTCTTGGGGGCTGAGCCTCCATGCTGGAATGAGGTATAGGCATCCATGCTCTCCTGTCTCCCGGAAAGGCAAATATGGTGCACATCTGGATGCTTGGAGATGCTTCTGTCACAAGGCCCTTGCTCTTGTGATCCCAATGCTTTTGCACCCTGAAGCTGTGCTGTGCTTTCACTGTCATCCTCAGTGGTGAGACGCTGCGGGTCTCAGCTGTTTGGGATGAAGATGGCGCTGAATCCTTCGTTGATGCTGAAGGAGTTACTTCGCCCCTGGAAAGCTGCTGTCTGAGGCTATCAAACTGGAATGGAGATAAACACACCCAGTCTTGCACTTCGGGAGCGGCCATGGTGCCAAGGAGGCGAAGCCCTGAGTTGGTCCTGCCATCTGCTGGCTTCTGTAGACTTGGTAGGGATGCTTTGAAGCCCAGACCTCACAAGTCAAGGAGCACATGAAATGGGGAGTAGGGAGCCAAGGGCAAGCTACCTTTAACCAGATAATTGCATGCAAAGCAGAGAATCAGAAACATCAGAGACAGATTGAATGTCTTAATTTGTCCAGCTTTGTTCTGATCGTGTATATTGAGAAATTAAAGGCTTAACAGGCTTCCCAGGTCCAATGTTTTATGAGGGGACACTTTTTCCAGCCCACACCCTACCATTTCATCAAAACTGAGACACTTCATGAAAATATAGTAAGGCAAATAGAGTGTTGCAGAAAAAATATTGACACATTTTATTTCAGCTTTGCTGGATGATCTCATTTCACTAAGACGGTTACACTGAAATGTTGATTTTACTAATACATATGTGAGATTTGTAATCGTGTATTACCATTGTTGTAAAAGAATAAGCAGCATAAAGAAACACTGATTCCTTTAAATATATTAACATAGATATGTGTAGTGTATGTTACATATTGTTTCTTATACTCTAACAGATATATATGGAATTAATAAAAAAGTTACACTCGGAACAGAATTCTTGGATGCTTCTGCAGATATTACAAATATTACCTCTTGCTTTGTGTGAAAAGAAAGTTCTTGGGTTGGATTCAAAGCCCAGGGCTGGGAGTTGCAGTCTGGTCAAAAGGAGGACAGACATGAGGCTGAGCCTATAGAATATAGGGAGGGATAAATCCATACATGCCATCTCAAGGCCATTGGAGTCTCTTCCTGGCGATGGATAAAGAACAGGGATTGTCTTTGCCTTCAATAGTCATAAATATCGTTGACTTGCCCGTGACCCTACTGGGAATGGAGATGGGATTTGTCCTGTGAGCCTGCACTCTTTCTTGTTGGAGAGGGCAGCTATTTTGGGTACATAATGGCCCCTGTGTGGGTGTCAGTGGGCAGCTGCTCCTCTTCCTGAGCTCCCCGGGGCTGCAGTGCTGAAGGGGCTGCTCTGGCCCTGCTCCTGTCTGTAGACATGCATACACAGATACATAGACATGGGGGTGGTTGCTCTGGAGACTCCCCCCTGCTCTCCTGAACTGGGGAGCATGTATGCTGCTTTCCAAAGACGTGTCATTCTAATTTTTGTTTAAAGCTTTATTATTTTTGGGAGCCCAGTTGGATCCCGTGGGAGAAGGAGATTATGTTCCTTGGGGAATGTAAAATGTTCAGAATAACAGCAATGGGCTCTCGGAAGTTTCATAGGAACAGCCACAGGCTGTTTGAAACAAAGACATAAAAATAGCTTTCCTTTTCTCTGGTTACCCTGAGCCTGGACTATCTCCTTCCTGGGAAGGAGTCTTCTCCACTGCGCTCCCTCCTTGCAATCCATATTTGCAGCCTCACTTACAGGTGGGTTTGGGGATGGGAGGGCATCAGTGGTGACAGGGAGTATTTTGGGGACTGGAAGGCATTGCACAGCAGATGGTCACAGAAGAAACCTGCCCCTCAGAGGCTACACCTCCCTCCTGCCTGGTGTTCCCATCCTTTCTTCTCACATTGCCGCCCAGGTCCCTGCTCCTGCTGCTCCATGGGGACCTGCCTGTCTCTAGACAGGCCCAGGATGGTCTCTCCCACATTTCAGGTGTTCAGAAAGTTCAGGGAAATTATGCTGTTTCTCCAGATCTAAGAGGGGAGACCATTCATGTTTTGACACAGAATAGAGCTGCTTCCTTCATTAAGGTCTGTATTTCCAGGTGAATCTTGTTAAGAGTTATAGTAATACCAAATGCCTGAAAATACTTCTGGTAAATAAACAACACGGGCTGCTGGCAGTGTTTCTGTTTCAGTTGGCTCTGCAGACATTTCTCACTGGCATTCCAAGATCATGCTGATTGCTTCAGGGTATGAGACACCATGTGCTAGCAAATCGGTCTGAAGTGGGAGAATTCCTGCCTTTCCATCCCTGCCCTTTACTGTCCCTCTGGACATGTCTCCACTCTAGCCATGGCAAACACGGGTTTTGGAGGAAGAAATAGCTGTGGGGATGGAAGGGAGGCTGCAGAAAATGGGTCCATTTTCTGGTTTTGATGTGGACGAGTCACAGAAAGTACCGTAAGTAGATGGATTGCAAATGAAAGTTTGAGTGTGCTAAAGGAAGAAGAAAATGATCGAATCGAGAGCTCCACCTTCCTGCCAGTGCTAATCCTCTCCCCTTTCTTTCCTCCTCATTCCTTTCCTCCCCAGTCCATGGGTACTGAAATCCACATGAGAAGCCACGGGGAGCAAGGGGGAAGATGGCACCTCCAGGCTGCAACGCTGACCAGAGCAGCAGGCGAGATGGGAGGAGGCTGGAAAGATGGGAGGTGCTTTGCATGGTGGTGGGAACATGTTCCAATCTTCCTGCTTCTGATCTCCCAATAAAAAGAGATGTAAAACAATGTGCAATGTACCTTTGTCTCCTTGGGTTTGGTGATCTGGCCTTCCTGTGACACAGGGACACTTGGCCAGCCAAGGTGCCGATAAGTTAATAACATCTTGTCCTTTGTGTAGAAGGAGTTAAAATGGCTAAATGGAGCACACACAGCAAGGAACCCATGAGGGAAGAGGTGTGAGCGGCATGCCTTGCTCTCTCTCTCCATGCCAATTAACACAAACAATGACTGGGTGTATTGTATTTCACACAGATTCTTGTCATGCCTGCATCAGAGCAATGTCAAGTTGTTGTTATACCTGAGCACCAGGTGCTTCTGGCTCCCATTCTGTCTCCTCATTGCTAACATTGTGGGGATGCAGTCACCCATACTCACATGAGAGTCTGAGTTTCACACCAGGAACCTTCCCTGAGCTGAGACCAGTTAAACCTGCTGGTTTCAGGAACTGCACCCATTTAGTATCATGGTCCAAACTATTAGATGAAAGATGACAAAACCGAAATATAAGCACTCAATAGATACGGTACTGTGGCACCTTGTATGTGACTCTTTGCAGTGCTCAGGCTCTTTATAAGCGCAAGGTGCAGCTACTCTTGTTGGAATTCAACTCATGGTTTGTTCAAGGCGATTTAGATAGACTGAATTTTTCTCCCTTTTTTATTTTCACATGGAGATATCTCATCTTAAAGCTGGTTGAAATCAAAGGGTTATGAAACCCGAGTTTTGGAAAGAGCGAAAATTAAAAACTACCCAAATAATACTAAAAACGCCTCCCTTCCTTCCTCGGGAAATGGGCTGGGACCAGGCATCTGCATTTTCTTCTCTTGTCGCAAGGTGGCAGTGGCAGCCCCAGAGCTGCCACTCCAGCAGGCTGCGCTGGGATGGGCGTGTAGGCGTAGCGGGACCACCAGCCCCTTTCGCTAAGGGACGTGGTGCAGAAAGTAGTTAATTCGGACCCTGGAGATGAGGAAGACGTGTGTTAGCTCAGCATGCTTTTCACTGCATCCCAAGCATGGAGACGCCACAGCCTTTCTGGTTTCCTGGTCCAGTTTCTGAATGCTCACATGGAGAAATATTTTACATTATGTCTGACCAGACTTCCCTTTCCTGCAACTTGTGGTCAATGGGCATCCTCAAAAAGAGTCCATCTCAGCCTTCTCTTTGACCCTTTTTTATGTCAGATGCTGTAAGACCCCTGAGCCCTCTCTTCTCAGCCTGTTTTCCAGGCTGAACAAACCCAGCTCTCTTGTAACTCCTTGCATTGCCTGTGGTCAAGTCCCTGGCCAAACCACATGAAAGCCTGGGATCACAGAGACAGGGTGGGATAGCTCGCATAACTGAGTGCAACCATGGCTGGATACAGATGGTTTAGGAAGGCCAGGCCGGAGAGGTGAGGAAGAGGAGTCACTTTGTATGTGAGAGAGCAGCTGACGTGCATGGAGTTTTGCCTAGAGATGGGTGATGAGGGAGCTGAGAGCTTATGGGTCAGGATAGGCATAGGTGATGTTGTAGTGGCTGTCTGATACAGACCATCTCATCTGATTGCAAAAAAAGTGGATGAAGCCTTCTTCAAACAACTGGAACAAGCCTCACATTCAAGGCCTGGTCCTCACAGAGGCCTTTCAGCATCCTAATATCTGCTGGAGGAGCAACACAGCAGGGCAGTAGCAATCCATGAAGTTTTTGGAGTTCACTGGTCACAATCTCCTGACGCAGGTGACTGAGGAACCAACACAGAGAGGTACTCTTGTGGACCTCATATTTGCAAACAAGGAAGAACTTGTTGGGGATGTGAAGGCTGGGGGCAGCCTTGGCTGTGGTGACCATGAGGTGGTGGAGTTTAAGGTCCTGAGAGTAGGAAACAAGGCAAAAAGCAGCATCACAACCAGTCTGCATGGATTCACAAAGGGGAACTTGTGTGTCACCAGCCTGATAGCCTTCAATGGTAAGATGATTGGCTTGGTGGATGATATGAGAGAAGTGGACTTTATTTATCTCTACCTTATTAAGGCTTTCAACATTGTCTCCCACAACATCCTCATAGGTGAACTACAAAGGACAGGTTAGATAAGTGGATAGTGAGCTGGACTGGAAGCTGGTGGAGCAACTGGGCCCAGAGGCTGGCAATCAGTGGCACAAAGTCTGGTTGGAGGCAAATCACTAGTGGGATACTGCAAGATTTGATTTGAGGTCAGTACTGTTTGTCATCTTCATTAATGACCTTGATGGTGACAGAGCTCACCTTCAGCAGGTCTGATAAAAACTAGGAGGAGTGGTTGATACACCAGATGGGTGCCATTCAGAGGGACTTGAACAGGTTGGAAAAAAGAACAGAGGGGAACCTCAGGAAATTCAGCAAATGGGAATTACAGAATCTTGCATGTGTGGAGGAGTGACTCCAGGCACCAGAACAGGCTGTAAGCTGATTAGGACAGAAAGAAGCTTTACAGAGAAGGAACTGAGCATCATGGTGGACATCAAGTTGCACATGAATCAACAGTGTTCCTTGATGGCAAAGGCAGCCATCAACCTTCTGGGCTGTGTCAGTCAGAGCATTGCCAGCAGGTCAAGGGAGGTGATCCTCCCCCCTTCTCAGCACTGGTGAGGCCACACCTAGAGACCTTTGTCCAATTCTGGGCTCCCTAGCACAGGAGACACAAGGACATGTTGGAGATGTCCAACGAAGGGCCACAAAGATGATGAAGAGGCTGGAGTATCTATCCTATGAGGAAAGGCTGCAAGATCAGGGACTTTTCAGCCTGGAAAACAGAAGGCTTAAGGAAGATCTTATCGAAATCTATAAATACCTGATGGGACAGTGCAAGGAGGATGGGGCCAGGTTCTTTTCAGTGGTGCTCAGTGTCAGGGTAAGAGCAAAGGAGCACAGAATGAAACAGAAAATTCCATTTAAATATGAGAAAATTTTTTCTTTCCTCTAAGTGTGGCTGAACGCTGGGAAAGCCTGCCCAGAGGGGTCATGGAGTTCACATCTTTGATGATATTCAAACCCAACCGGACACAGCCCTGGGCAACCTGCTGTAATGACTCTACTTAGAGCAGAAGGGTTGGACTAGACAATCTCCAGAGGTCCTTGCCAGGCTTAACCATTTAGTGGTTTGTGTGAATTCTGCTGCTGGTGCTGCTGGGGGTGTTCGTGCTCCTCTGCTTTGTGGCAAGTGCCCATGAGCTGGTCTTATCTCACATGGATCTTCTTTTGCCCATTTACCAGGACCATCAGATGGGCTGAACTGCTCATCTGACTGGGAAACACCAGAGCTGCTTCCCTCACCTGTACCAGGGAAAAATGCTTTGGGAGACAGAAGCTTTTGGGTCAGAAGCATCTTCCTGAAAACATCTGGAAGCCAAACATGGGGTGTTTCTTGCAGCTGGTGAGAGTTAGGCTGAGCCTATCACATGGGCAGTGGAGATACCTTGGTTTAGGGACTGAACTTGGTTTAGGCTGAACACACTCCTAGCAGTCTTCAGCCAAGGACATGTGACTATTTCCAGCTTCAGTGCCAAGCACTGCAGCATTAGAGGGAGATGAAAAGGGCCTGAGGCAAAGCTGCTTCTTTCAGTCAGGTCATTTATGGTTTTACATAAATGTCCTTGTTCTTCCCTTCTGGGTCAATGAGAAGTGACTCAGATAGGAAAGTATCTCTTGTTCATTGGATTAAGTCTTGAAGGAAGGTAGGGGATAATTAAAGCAGGTGACAGCTAAGCTGAGCAAGTGATTTACATTCTTGCATCATTAACAATGCCTTGGAAAGCTGGATGGAACAAATAATCTCGGAACAAGTGATTATTGCCTCAGTCAGGGTTGATGGGAAGAGAAAAGATACCAGCTTGAAGCAAAATAAAAAAAAAAGGAAACTGGAAAAGTTTGATAGGGAAGGAAAAGAAATTTCCACGAGTTATAAATACATGATCAATCCTTTCTATGCACATGAACAGAGAGGGAGAACACGCTTTAGTAGTTATTAACTCCTGTCAGATTCACCCAGAGGACCACAGTATCCATATGGTGGCCACCTGCCAGACAAGTGATAATTGTGAAGGTCCCACCCAGAAAGATTTAAGAGCTACACAGAGGTTAGTCTAAATAATAACCTGGAGATAAGAGTACCTGCGATTTCCACCTCAGTACCTGGACTAGGACTGAGACATGAAGAATGCTGCTTACGCAGGACCTGGCACAGACATCAGACCAGACCACAGTACAAAGGGGGGAAAAAAAACAGATTGTGAAAAAAAAAAACCCAAATAAAGAAAAAGGCAGGTGAATCATTAAATACAGGGAACAGGACTCCTTATAAAAATAAATCATCTTGTTCCCTACCTTCCTGTCCTGGTGAGTATACAAAACATCACTAATCCTCAGGCACAGCCCACACCACCAGGCTGGCGCAGAGGGGTAGCTATAGTGAGGTCTGGTGGGAGTATGGGAAGAGCAGTAAAGTTAAAGAAACCCCTTGTACTGTGGTCTGGTCTGACGTCTGTCCCAGGTCCTGCACTAACCAGCATCCTTCGTGTCCCAGTCCAGGTACTGAGGTGGAAACCAGTGTGGAGAGAGCTGCCAAGCTCTCTGTACCCATCTGTAGCTCCAATCTATAGCAGGCTGACCTGCTGCCAGATGTGAAAGTCACAACTCTCTGCTCAGCAGGGTGCTTTGAGCCTAAGGCTTGTCAGACTGAGGGGACACATGGCGTTTCCCCAAGGGCACCTTCCTTCACATGTTCAATAGGCTTGAGAGATGCTGAAGTGTCTTGCAAAGCTGTGCCAATATAATGGTTTTAAAGCCAGGCAGAGACATGTTGGATCTTGGCCATACATTGTAAGGAATTGTAGTAAAATCAATTAGTAGGAATAAGGCTGCTGTGACTAATGAGCTAATGAGTGATGCCTGAGTGGAAATGGCTCTAAGAGAGCTGCAGGGTTGGATTCCTGATGCATTATTCATAGAGACAGTCCAGATTCATGCTTGGCAGTGTTTATTTTCTACTTTGCTTTTCCAGGTTTCTCTTTAACTTTTAAAGATGTTCTTCAGCAATGGAGGAAATAGATGGGGTAAAAGATATGTGTTTAATTCATCTCTCTTTGATGTGAAACAGCTCTCATCTCTGGACAGTTGTGGTTTCTAGGAGAGACAGATGGGGGACATGATGTGTCAGAGGTGAAGTTCACGGTAATTTAACCCCTGACATTCTACACACCAGCATGGTTACTGATCACACAAACCCAACCTTGCTGCTGGCTTCTTTAAGTGGCTTTCATAATTGACACTATTTCAAAGCTACTAGGGGAAAAACCTGAACTGTTTGAATAAATCACCTCTTTAGCCTTTCCAATGTATAGCTTATCTTGTAGTTATGATCAGCCCTACAACATGCACCAGCTTAATATCTAGAATGGGGAAACTGAGGTTAAATTTTCAAAGCCAGCTAGAAAATCACAGAATCACAGAATCACAGACCAGTCAGGGTTGGAAGGGACCGCTGGGGATCACCTAGTCTGACCCATGGCTAAGGCAGGTTCTCCTGGAGCAGGTTGCACAGGATCACACCCAGGCAGATTTTTAATATCTCCAGAGGATACTCCGCAGCCTCTCTGGGCAGCCTGTGCCAGTTCTCTGTTAACCTCAAAGTAAAAAAAATTCTTCCTCATGTTCAGATGGAACCTCCTGTGTTGCCTTTTGTGCCATTGCCCCTTGTCCTGTCGCTGGGCATCACTGGAAAGAGCCTGGTCCCATCCTCCTGACACTCACCCTTAAGGTATTTGTGGGCACTGATAAGGTCCCTCTCAGCCTTCTCTTCTTCAGGCTGTACAGGCCCAGCTGTTTCAGCCTTTTCTCATAAAGTAGGTTGTCTAGTCCACTCATGATCTTCGTAGCCCTCCTTGAACTGGGCAGCCCAGCACTGGGCACAGCACTCCAGATGCAGCCTCACCAGGGCAGAGCAGAGGGGAAAGGATCATCTCTCTCAACCTGCTGGCCACACTCCTCCTAATGCGCCCCAGGGTTCCATTGGCCTTCTTGGGCACCAGGGCACACTGCTGGCTCATGGGCAACTTGCTGCCCACCAGCACTCCTAGGTCCTTTTCTGCAGAGCTGTCTTCCAGTGGGTCAGCCCCAGGCTGTACTGGTGCGTGGGGTTCTTCCTCCCCAGGTGCAGGACCTTATGCTTGCCTTTATTGATCTTCATTAGATACCTAAAGTCGTTGACAGAGCTTGAATAAACCTCTAAGTATGTGGCTTTCAGGCCAGCAGTCACTCCTGTTGCTTCTAGTAACTCATGCAGCTCCTGTTAGGGTTGCACAAAAATAGCAGAAGAGCACTGATGAAAAAGGAGCATTAACCAGTGGTTAAACCATGTGGAATACAATGCTGGTTGTATTTCTGGAGTCACTACCACCTTGCTCCATGAACCTAATTAACCTCCCTGCACCTCATCTTCCTTACATCTCATTTTGAGACAATAATATTTACTCATCTTACAGGAGTGGTTTTGGGTTTAATCTACCTGTAGGTGTGCAGTAAAATCTTAGCACCAGCATAAGACACTGTTATGCTGGCACTCATCCACGTCCATCTTTGAATCCAGTCATAGCTTTTGCTCCTACATCTGTCTGCTCTGGAAAGCTGTGAGATTCCTAGGAGATATATAAAAACCTGATTAGAATCAAGAAAATGGAGAGTTTAAAATTATTACGTCAAGAAAGCTATTAACCGAAACCAGTGCCCGCACTTCTCTAAACACGCAGAGAGCCCATGGTGCCTGAAACTCTGGAGGTGGATGGGCATATCTTAGGACTTTCCACCAGGACCTCCTCAGCCTGGTAATTAGGCAGTGTGAACAAGTCTATTGAGATGTTACAGGATTTGGAGACCATTTCCAGTGTGGCTGCAACAGTTGCAGGACTGCTTACATGAGATGAAGATGCTTCCACCCAGAGACTGTCTCAGCCGGCCAGGTAGGACAGGAAAGGTGTTTGGCACAGGTTTCTCAAGCTGGAAGTAAACATTTGACTCTGGACTTTTTGGGTTTTTTCATGCTAACAAGTTCCTCTGAAATGCAGAGTTCTTGTACTAGTTTGCCTTTGAACACATACACTAGAAAATACTAATTTTTTTTTTTTTCCAAATCCATCCTGTGGGTTGTTGAGGCAGATTTATGCAGCTTGTGTCCTTTTATAATTTTTCTCTGCAGTTAATGGAACCCCCCCCAACACAATAGGCTATGATTACCCACAAAAGAATGAAAGGAGTTCAACAAAATGCTGTTTGGATGTTCCTATTAATTCTTCTTATTTCTTTGGTGACTTGCCAACATTATGAGGCAATTGCATATGATGTGCATAAAAGAGAAAACATCTCAGGCAATGCTGAAAGACTCAGATAAGATCAAGTGAAACTATAAACGAGTGAGGTATGTTGTCACCACCACTCCCACCCACCCCCCACCAAAACAACCCTCCAAACTAGAATGAGGGTACAGGATTTAAGCAGGGTGTTGGCATATATTCCTCCATCCAAATATCCATCTCAATAGCCAAATATCTCAACAATGTAATGAAGATCACATTTCAGATGTGCATGTGAAACCAGTCACCTAACGCACCTTGTCTGAGGCTTTTTAATACCAGAAACCAGAAACCACACCCCTTTCCATGTTCAAGTCGGGTTTGTTTTTTTCCTAAGAAGAAAGCAAACACAGTCAGCAAGTTTCCCCTTTCTTAATAGGATTATAAAACTGTGTTGAACATAAGGGATGCCAAACCGAGAATATACCAAAATGCCTTTACCTAGATAATTTTGGGCTGGAAATAACTGCTAAACTTTAGTAAGGACTGTATTATGGAGACAACTGTGAAAACGATGGGTCTGAATTCCTGAGGGTGTAGGTCACCCACTAATGTAGTTTGTAAATGAGGCAAGGTTTGCTGATATAATGAGGCAACCACCACTGGAGCTTTAGGTCTGGAGAAATAATGGTTGGGTGTTTATCTGGGAATAGGAGAAAACCTTTCAAGAATTTGCTTGATACTAACTCTGAATAAAGTTCCTCTGATGGTGGGATAGATAAAAAAGGTGGTGGGAATTTTTCCAAGAACATCTTTGTTTCAGCTTTTTCTCCTTCCTTATTAAAAGTGTGTGTTGGGTGGGCACCTGGCATAACCATAGAAAGGCTCTTCTTCACCAGTTTTTGCAGTTCCACAATCAAACTTGCTCATCACACATCGTAGGAAGATTTATTAGCATGGGGCTGGCCGGAGGCACAGGAAAAGCAGAAAGATGCCTGGGGCAGCAGGGTCTGGGAATGGGAAAGCCAGGGTGTTTGGCAAGCACAGAAATCATGGACTGGCTGCCACACTTGGAGAGGGCTGGCTCAGAGCAGAGGGGTTTCTCCATGCACCATCCTCCCTGAACGGCTTGGGATAGCAAGCCTGAGAGACTCCTTTGGCTCTGACTTTCACAGCCCGGTCCTGTTGTCATTCCAGTGCTCCCACCACCTCTGCCCACAGAGGACAGGGAGAGAGGGAGACAGCATGCTTCCACCTACAGCCCCCTGCAAGCCTGCTCACAGCTTGGGGGGAGGTATTACAGTACCAAAATCCCAACCATGCTGTTTCCAGTAAGGGACTGCAAGTCAGCTTTCCATTTTTGCTCCTGGTGATAAACTGGCCCCTGCTGGGGGCAAAAAAACAGAGGAGAAAAGTACATGAGATTCCATCCTTGCTGTTCACACCTACAGATGCCTTTTTCCCAGGATTCATGGAAACCACTCAGGTGTCTCTAACCACTACAGAAAAGAGGAAATATCACCAAACTGCAAGGCAAGTTTAGGATTATTTAATACTCCTGGGTTTACACATCATGCCTAGACACAAAGCACCCAGCTTAAACAATCTCAGCTATTGTCCACTAGGCAAACATTCATTTTCTTCTCCAAAAAGTATGAAAGGAGATGACAGTATAGCAAGAGGTGGGGCTGCTTTGTAGCTCATTCAATTAATTTGTAGCTTAATTAGACTTGTTTTTCCAGTAGAATTGGATCTGGGGTCAGAATTGGTACATGACAAGTCACCAGGAGGTGTGCCATTAAAACTAGCGGTGAAGAGTAGTGGCAGCCCAGTGACCACACAACAAGGGTCTGTGCAAGATGAAGGTGTTTCTGTCTCTTCTGCTGGTTGCCGTCACTTGCATCGTGTTTGGTAAGTTCCTGCTTTGATTTATCCAGACTCCTGCAAGAGATGCAGCATAATGGGATGGGGTGCATCCTGTTCCCTCTGAGGTCCATGCCTCTCACTTTGAACAGTTTTCAGCAAAAAATAAATAAATCTGTTTTTGGAATATTTCCAGCTGGTCTCATTGGGGTTGTTAGTTCAGGCTCTTTAGAAAGTGTTACAAGACAAAGTGTGATTATACTGTGTCATTTCTTGAATGCAAATTCCAGCTCTCACTTTTTATGTGTTCTTGCTCAATCTTACTCTTTTTTTTTTTCTCCCCCACTCACTGTTCCTCTCTCGTTACTTAACCCTGGAAATCAGCTAGCCCGTTTAATGCAGCTTGTGTAGAGCCTCTCTCTAATTATATGTCATGTGTATGGTTTATTGAACTTCAGCCATTAGAACTGGGAAAGATGGGCTGGGACACAAAGCTGGTGGCCCAGGTACTGCAGGACTGAAGTTTCTAGCTCTTTATTATCACACTGTGATCTGCATGAAGTCAAAGACAATTTCAGGGGGCCACCTTGGAAAACAACCAGATGTGAAGTGTTTTGGAGACTTTCCCAATTTGCAGGAGGATCAGAGAGTTTGTCATCACAGGGAGTGATCCGCACTACCCTCCCTCCTTCCCGCCCTGTGAGGCTACCTGCCACCTCGCTGGAGGGGGTATGCTTGAAGCGCACAGTCAAGGTGTGCAGACAGCAGTGGCCTGATATTGGGGGTGACCGATCTAGGATGTGGAGGTAGGGAACAAGCCCCATGAGTCCAGGCTGTTCAGGGATGCCATGCAAATCTTACTCCGCTGTTTCCATCAGCGGGATTCAGTTGCTCCTCCTCCATCACCAGCTCCATGAAGCCAAGCATGGAAGGGTTTCTGGAATATTGGTGTTTTCATATCCTAGGAAGTAGGGAACCCACTCATCGCAGCAGACCCACATAAGCAGTGATGCCATGACCTCTAATGGTGGAAGGGGACTGCATAGTGGAAATGACATCCTGACACAGACTCCCTATCTCCTGATATTTCCTGATGCTGCCACTGGGATAACTTCTTGCACAAAACCTTTTTTTTTTTTTTAAATATATATTATATATATAATATATATAAATAAAAAATATAATATAAATTAAAAAAAAAATTTAATACTGATGATCCTAAGCTCAGAGCTGACGTTAGCCTGGATGGCCAAGGTAAATTCTAGCAGGGTCAGTGCAGGAGCTGTGATGTGGAGCTATATTAGGATTTTTTTTCTTGTATTTGTTTCCTTCTTGTGTAAGGACATTTTCCTTCCTCCACCTTTGGGCCTGCAGAGCAGACTCTGTAGGGGAGGGACAAGTGGGATTTTTTCAGAGGGACACAAATGCTGTGGTTTTCACTTGTCCAGTGAGGAGGATCGTGAAATCTGAAAGCAATGCAAACAAAACATCAGTAACAATGGGCAAAAGAGAATGATAAAGTTTGCTTTGAACAGAAGCAAGATAGTTGCTGTGTCTGTTTAAAAAAGGTCTCTTTCTGGCTTACTAGTTCAGGTGAAGATGCATTACTTTAATAAGGTGGCTTGCTTGCCTAACCCTGCTGTTATAGCACCCCATTTTTGGCATACTGAGATGAGCTAGATTGTTTTTCTTTTTCGGAGGGATTTAAAGGGATTTCAGCAGGGTTGTCACACGGGTTGGTTTAGAGCTGCTTTCCAGACCAAGGAGGGGCTGCTGGTCTGTCAGGGTACCAAACTTCATTGCAAGGCACACACGTTTGGGTGTCTGCCAGGGCATGGAAGAGAGGACCTAGATCAAGGGTTGGATTCCTCAGAAAGACCTGCAGTAAGCAAAGTGCCCTGAAAATCTTGTCCAAACATGGCTTCCTTGGTGATAGGAAATGCCAGACACTATTTTGGCTTGATATCTTCATCTTGGAGTGCTCTGGAAATACTGCATCACAACAGCCCATGCTCTTCAGTGTCTCTCCCTAAAATCTCTCCATCTCAAAAGACTTTAGGCACTGAAAGACTTGGGCTGTGGTTGTTCTACATGTCTAAGGAGCCAGTTGGCACCTGCAGGCTTACAAGGGCCTTTGCAGCTGAACAAGGAGGTGATGAACAAGGAGGTGAACTGGTGAGTGATGAGGCAGGGGGAACTACCTTGGACTGAGTTTGGAGATTTGGGTACCAAGGTCTGTTTCTATGGTCTCTGTGTGCTATGTGGGACAGCACATGTGCCCATGCATTCTATTGTTGTGGCCACTGTCATCTTTTTGAAGTAACTTCCTACACATTCTTCTCACAAACCCAGAATCTCAGCACAGGGGAAAGGTTGTGCTTAATTTGTTCTCATAGGTCAGTAAATTTGATGGAGACAGTTCCTGCTTTCTGGAACACTCACCTATCTGAGAGCTCCCAGTTTTTGGAAAGAGCCAACAGAGTGGACAGCACCATATGAAATTCTTCCTTCTGCAACTCACATTGGAGTCTGACTTTTCTGTGTATCCAGATCCTTCACCAAGGGGAAGTTATGCTTGATCAACTTGATAAAAATCTGTGATGAAGTGGCTGGCCTGATAGATGAGGGGTAGAGCAGGGGATTTTGTCTACCTGGACTTCAGGAAGGCCTTTGACAATGTCTCCCATAAGATCCTCATAGATAAGCTGTTGAGGTATGGACTGGATGAGCAGACAGTGAAGTGGATTGAAAACTGGCTGAATGGCCAAGCCTGGTGGGTGGTGATCAGTAGCACAAAGTCTTCTTGAAGACCAGTAACTTGAGGTGTATCCCAGAGTTCAGTACTAGGTCCAGTCCCATTTAACATCATCATTAATGAACTAGATGATGGGGCAGAGCTCACTCTCAGCAAGTTTGCAGATGACACAAAACTGGGGGGAGCAGCTGACACACTAGAGAGTCATGCTCCCATCCAGAGGGACCTTAACAGGTTGGAGAAATTGGCTGATAGGAAGCTCATGGCTTTCAACAAGGGAAAGTGCAAACCCCTGCCCCTAGGGAAAAACAAACCCACACATCAATATATGCTGGGGGACATCCAGCTGGAAACCAGCTCATCTTAAAATGATGTGGGGATCCTGGTGGACACCAAGTTGAACATGAGCCAGCAGCCCTTGTGGCAAAGAAGATGAATGGTATCCCAGGTTGTATTAGATGAAGTGTTGCCTGCAGGTTGAGGCAGGTGATCCTTCCCCTCTACTCAACAATAGTGAGGCCACGCATGGAGTCCTTTGTCCAGTTCTGGGCTCCCCAGTACAAGAGAGACATGGACATACTGGAGAGAGTCCAATGAAGGGTCACAAGGGTGGGTATCTGTTCTCTGAGGAAAAACTGAGAGAGCTGGGACTGGCTCAGCTTGGAGAAGAGAAGACCCAAGGGGGGATCTTATTAATGTCTATAAATGCCTAAAGGGAGGGTGCAAAGAAGATGGATCCAGGCTCTTTTCAGTGGTGCCCAGTGCCAGGACCAGAGGCAGTGGGCATGAACTGAAACACTGGAGGTTCCCTCTGAAAATCAGGAAACTCTTTACTACTGTGAGTGTGACTGAGCACTGGCATAGGTTGCCCAGGGAGGCTGGGGAGTCTCCATCCTTGGACATATTAAAACCTCTTCTGGGCACAGTCCTGGGCAGCTGGCTCTAGGTGGTCCCACTTGAGTAGGGGGATTGGACTAAATGACCTCCAGAGGTCCCTTCCAACACCCACCATTCTGGCATTTTGTGAGTTTGTGAGTCTGTGATCTCTTTCTGAACCACTACTAATGCAATGGCAAGGAAAAAGCAGACGCAAAGTAAGAACAGAGCTCAGGTAATCCAGCTACAAGGTCTTTCCTGTATCATGAGGTCTTCTGTGTGTGAGACTCTGTCTTGCCTGACTTGTTACAAGGGGTCTGAACACACATCTGAGGGTGTGCTTTGACTGCCAGATTACTGTATTTCTCATTCCCATTGGTACAAATACCTTTTACTATTCCGCTTCTGTTCTCAGTATGAGTATTTTGGAAAGATACCCTCCCCAGAGGTACCTGCAGGGGCATGAACAGTATCTGGTTCTCCACAGAAAGGCCAACTAAATGTTTTAACTCCTTGCAGCTCAAACCTTGCAATGTTACACTTGCCATGAACCTACCGCTGTTGATAAGTGCCTGACGATCCACAATTGCACGCAGAATGAAACCATGTGCAAGACTACTTTATATTCCCTGGAGGAAGGTAAGGGCAATTACTTCTTTACCCATATTTTTAACACGAGTCAGTGTTTCTACAGTGAAGAGCGCTTGTGTGGGGAGCAGTACTTTTTCTCACTTAAATATGTAAGCCTAGAAGAGAGTTTCTGTGGAGCAGAGAGCAGTCTGCTGTTGCAGAAAGCAGTCCTCATGTGAGTGAATACTTAGTGAATGCAAACTCATAGTTAATGCTCAATGTTGAGCATGGTTAAGGAAAAACATGTTGACTTGAGCTTGAGATGTGGAGCCAAAGAGTTCTGGCTCTTCAGACTATTTGCATGACTCATACAATGGGTATAGGTTAAACAGTGCTGTCCTGACCTGAGAACTGTTTGTGAAGGCTTATTGGAGTAGAGAGGCCAGTAGACATGAGCCAAGCTCAGTAGGGTGGGGACACCAACTTCTGATCATCTGGAGGAAAAACAGAAATGCCCCTGAGTTCTCTGGAGCTCTCAGGAAGGCATCAACAGCCTGACTGGTGACTACAGGTTACAACCTCTCCAAGTAAAGAAATGCACTGTGAAGATGGAGGGTCTCCCTTTTGCATGGTCATGCTGATAAAGCTCTGGTTGCACATGGGAGAGGCAGGAGATAGTGAGTAGAGTCAAAGCAGAGACAGAAAAAGTGCCTAAATGACCTTTGGCAGGGTAAAACTGATCCAGGCAGGACACAGAGGATGCAAGGTGCTGTTCAGCTTGGGGTCACCCAGTGGGAACTGTTTCCTGTATTCCTGGTAGGAAGTAGACCAATTCTGTTTGAACTGGAGCTAAGACTTTGGTGATGAAGGCAGTTAATGTTTCAATAGGGATAAAGAAAGTTCTTCTCCATTGCTCCCATTCCTAATTGTTCCTTTGTTCTTTCTTTGCTGTAGTTTATACCTTTGAGGGAGTCTCGACCGTCACCAAGATGTGCTCTTCTGCCTGCATCCCATCAGATGTGGATGACATTGGCACGACACGCCCTGTCTCCTGCTGTTACTCCGAGTTGTGCAACGTTGATGGTGCAGCTAGTTTGAGGATCAGCTTTGTGCCAGTTGGGATACTAGCAAGCTCCCTTTGTGCCGCCTTCTGGACTAGACCGTGAGGAGCTGATGGGGAGGTCTTTCATACCGGAGAATCCAATGAGGAAGAGAGTAAACCCCTGCCAGCTCAGCTTTCTGTTTGGATGCCTCATGGACAACACTCAACAGCTCCCAGAAATTGCTTTTTTAGTACCTGCCCTTTTCCTACAACCAAAAGAAAAGCAAAACTTAGGAAGTCCTGACACAAATATTTCTTTTGACTCTTCAACAACTCCCACAAAACTAACTATGGAGTTTCTTTACTGTGCTGGTCTGGTTGGTTTTGAACTAAAAAATTCTGCTGTATGAAGTGTATTTAAAGTAAAACCCGTTGCACTAAGAGCCTTCTGTACCTCCTTAGAACATTTCCCCCACCCACCCCACCCCCCCCCCCCAGGTGTTAACTAGCAGAATAGCTGAATTGCTCAGTCTTCTCAGATGAAATTCAATTATGTGGCAGTCCTCTCCACCCCAGAGTTTTGTGCTGGTTCTTCGTTCTGTCTAGGTGTCCTTCTTTGTACACAAGAAATCAAGGAGACACTTCTGTGTCCGAAATAGGAGGTAGAAAACCAAACTTCCCATGCCAGTGATCTGATCCAAGGAGGCTAAAAAGTCTTGTTTTCTGTACCTTTTTGAGCAGAATAAAAATAATGTTATGATAAAATTGTCATCACTGAAGTTATTTATAGCGTACCAGTCCTCTGATAATTTTTTATTTTATTTTAAATTTAATTTAATTTAATTTCATTTCATTTTATTTCATTTCATTTAATTTCATTTCTGAACTCCATTTCCACCTTTCAGTATTGTTTATACAGTGAGAAAAGCTAGGTTTTTGGTCACTCTTGCAAGAGATGTGTAAGATATTTCCCATTATCCGCCACTGGCTGTGCCTTCCATCAGTGTTTCTTCTACCAGCTCCACTGGTACAAAACTACCTTTACAGGGAAGACTGGGTGATTTGAGTAACAGTTCTCTCCTGAATTTGGAATTCAGTGGAATGACATACCCCCTTGCTTCAAATGTCCAGAGCATCATCTGCAATTCCTTGTGTGTTGGTAAGGTCTCCTACATTTTGATGTTATCCATCCTGACCTGGTTCTGCATTTTCCTATAATCCCCTTTTCAAGATTCAGCAAAAATGTGCTCCTCCAATTTTCACTCTGCTTATGATACTTGGAATAGTCAACAAAGGTATGATTTCATGTCTTCCATGCAGCATATGCATTAGAGTAGGTTTCCAGGAGAGGTGGTACAATTTCCATCCTTGGCAGTTTTCATGACTCAGCTGGATGAAGTCCTGAGGAACCTGGGCTGACCTCACAGTTTAGAGCTTTGATTGGGAACTTGGATTAGAAACCTCCTGAGGTCTGCCTTCCAAACTGAGTTTCCTGTAATCCTGTGATGCACTCAGCAAGATCACGAGAGCACAAACCATTATTTCCAGGTATTGTGTGAAGTCTGGCAGATGTTTCTGCAACGATTTTCACCTGTCTTGCCCTGCTTCCTATTGCCAAATTGAGATCAAATTTTGAATGAATTGCAATTCTGGATTCACACACAGCTTCCAGGTTGCTCAAATGTAATTCCATTGCGGGATCTACATTGTGTAAGTGGTCAGGGTGTTGCACTGGCATGGAGGTGGCTGGGTGAACCACATCCCTGGCTGTGGTAGGACTTTGGAAACAAGCTGCAAGCTTGGATTAGCTGGTAGTGTGTGCTTTGCAGTGCCCTCTACCTGTAAGCCGTGCCCAGAGCTCAGTTTCCAGAGGTGTTTGATATGTTTTTGGCTTTCTGCTGCACAAGGGTGGTACGTGGAGGTTCTCCCTTTTTATTTGCTAGTTCTGGCGGTCATCAGTCTCGGGTTTTGCCGGCCCAGGGGCTGCATCAGGACCACTGTGTGTGGTACCCAACAGCAAAACACCACCAATATGTCTTATGGCATGTTGATTTTACTCACCTTTCCAGCCTTCACAGCACCCTTTTAGGCTTAATGTCATCATTTCATTAAGGGTAGTTTGTTCCTCTTTCAAACCCTCTGCCTCACAGTTTCATTCAGACCCCTTGTTCTCGCTGATGAGCAGTAGTGCGACTGTTCCTTGGCTACCTTTTCTACACCATTTATGTTATATCACCTTATGTCCACCTGATAACTCTTTTCCAAGCCAAAGATCTCTTGTCTAAATCCAGTTATCACTTAAAAACCCATGAATGCATGAACCCATCTGTATGCCAGGTACCGCGTGCCATAGAAAGAGGACCGTTAAAAATTCTGAATGAGCCCCACGGAGAAAGAAGGATGTCAGAGATTCTCACCAGTCCCAGGATATATGCGAGTGCCAAGACGAGAAATGGACACTTCACCTTCTTGCTGTGCTGTTGCTAAGACCTGACACAAATGATTTGTCATGCACTGGTAAAATGCAATGGTGACAGGTCACTTCATAGCCACTGGGTTCTGTCATGGCCACCTCTCTGCTTTTTGTTGCATCATTGGATGATGTTTGTTACATCCAGAAGCCCAGGGCACTTTACCAGAGCTGCTAACTTTCTTCTATAATCTGCAGAAACTGATATTTCCCTGAAAGGAAAGCTGGAGCCCAGATATGTGGATAAGCATTTCCTCATCTCTGTCCATAGGCATGTGACAAAACTTATTTTCTTTCTCCAAAAAAAGTGGAAGAGACCTTCATTTATTTTGTATTGTAAATGGAAGGTTTACTAGGACATGGTCAAAATACCTGGCTACTCACTTGTTAGGGATAGAAAAATATTGCACATTTCCTATTCACTCTTCAGAAGCATACGTATGTCAGCACTTCTGCACATGAAACCAACATTAATTAAGTACTTGCAAAACTCAGAAAGAAATACAGCTTTCACAGATTTTCACTGCACAGCACTGCTTTCTCAGACATGAGTTACTGGATTCAGACTACTCTGTCCTTACCCTGTGTTGGTTGATAAGCAGTGCAGTCATGGCCCAGAACATCACACAATTATCATGTCAAAGAGCATTTAAAAATAAATACATCAGGAGCCAGATTATTGTGTTATATTGTAATCTTAGAGAACAACACTAAAAATATCACTGCAGTCATGGACACTGAGGGTATAAGTCATGGGCAAGGATACTGGAAATGCTTGAAACCAAGCCATTGCTGAGTTGGTGAGTGGAGCATGTCCGGCTGGTGGAGCTAGATTCCTGTCACCAGAAAGGTGCACAGAAGAAAAACCATTGGCTCCCAGTAGCCAGAGATGACAATATAGCTCTGCAGCCTAGTGAACACAGTACTGGCATTGCTTTTAATGGGCCACACTCTTTTTATTGAGTTTGCAAGTCCTCAGGGCTGAGGCTTGTTGGGCTTGCTTTGTCTGGCTGTGTCAACCTGCCTTCAACTTTGTTTTTACTTTGCTCAGCTGTAACAGCAGTTTTCCTAATTGGCCAGGTGGTTATGCCTAATTTGCCATTGTTTATCTTTGTGTTGTGCAACTGTAAGTTTACATAGATAGCTGTAACAAGGAGTTGTTGTATGTTGAAGGAGCTATTTACAACTCCGATGTGAAGAAATACAGATCTGGCACGGCAGCAGAAGCCTCAAGAGATGGAGGTGCAAGCTGTGGTACAGAGGAGTGCTGGCGTGGGGTGATACAAGGTGGGGCACTGGCTTGACATTAGCGATCCCTTGGCTATAAACACTTCACCGAGAGTCAAAGAAATGCAGACTTAGAGTTGGACAAAATGATCTTTAAGTGGACAAAACCATCTTTAGGAGAACTATGTAAAATCCACCAACCATGGTAAAATCCTATGTGAGACTGACCTACACCTTTTGACCAAGGGAAAAAGAGCAAGGTATGAAAATGTTTTACTAAGCATAATCAAAATTACTCCCACTAGATCCTTGGTTGAGGAAGAAGAATCCATTTCCACCACCATACTCTTCTCAATGGAGGACTCAGAGTGCAGATGATTCATTATACCTCCCTGTAAGGTGTGAGGCTGCAAAATTAGTGGAAGAGTGAGCATAACACCAGGAAAATGGGTAGATACTAGTAAGTATGTGTATAACAATTTTAACTGTATCATTATTGAAATATTTCCCAATAATTATAACAATAATAATAGCAACAACAACAATAATAATAATTTCCTTTTAATGTCTGTAATAATTTGATCACTAATCATAATTCTTTGATTCAACTGTGAAGATTTCACACATAGTAATAATAAATTCTTGGCTTTGCATATAAGTTATGTTTCCTTTTTGCCCATAACAAGGTTTTAAACATAACAAAACTATGGAGATTCCCACCTGGGTATGGAGAGATGGTTAGGTATACAGGTGCTTAAGTAGGCCTTATTTCAAGGGCTGCTTATTTGGCTGTGGTGCACATCAATATCTCCTTGGGAGACTGCCAGTTTAGCTCCTGACATGCAAGGCATCTTCATGGTATCTGAGAAACTCACAATCAGGGGACATGTTGTTCTGGGGAGCAGTGATTTTGAGAATGACTGCAGTCTTGTGGGTAGACATCTGAAGTCCTAGGGAGAAACCAAAAGTCTTTGGAATATTGCTGTAAGTGGTCTCAAGACTGAGCAGGTTATGTCTTCTCAAGGCTGAGCAGGCTATGTCTTCTCAAGTCTAAGAAGGTTATGTCTCCTGTCTGCTCTGGACCAGTGGGGCTTCTTGAGGCAGGACATGGGGGAGATGAATCATGAACACCACTTTTCTCCTTTCTTTTGTGCCATACTACTGATTGAAAATGCTCAGATTACAAGTTCGAGGATGAGCAGTGCAAGTGCTTCCATGAGGAAAGAAGATCTTGTAACACAGGAATCTTCTTTCACCAAGAACTTGGATGGATTCTCTCCAAGGGGAAATATTTTTTGTAGAGAGTGGCATAACTGAGAAAGGGGCAGAATTACGGTGTAGACATCCACACTCGAGCCATTCCTCATGGCTCCCTTGAGAATCAGTGGAAAGACAGAGAATCACCATTAATTTGACTAGTGCACAATGAATTTGATGTGTTGTTAACATCTGTTCTTGGATGGAGTAGGCTGGAAATGAACGTTTCTTAGTGGTGGCTGTTCAAGGAGCTTGAATGAATAGTTCTGGTGGAGCCTTCCACACTAAAAATGTCCAGGGTTCAGTGAGATGGGCCTGATCTTCAGTGTCTTTTCATGTTTGTACCAGTCCTGACATCACAAGTCAGAACAAGGAGCAAACACTGGGAAAGAAAGTAAACTGTGACTGCACAGCAAGCCTTGGTGGGGATTTCTCCAGCTACGCTAAAGCCACAGAGGCAGGCATGTAGCAAATTGGGCTGAGCACAGAAGGTGACACATGGCAGAAAATCAGAAAGTCCCAACATGCTGACTGCCCTCTGATTTCATTAGAGGTCAGAATTCTTCATACAGCTGCGTGCTTCAGCCCTCCCTTTTATGATGCGCTTGAACCAAGGAGATTTTTTGAGATCCTCACCAGCTAAAAAGCCTTAGACACAGCTGATTGCAGCCACTTCTCAGTGCTCATGCTCCATGACTTTAACTTGTGTGTCTGCTTAGCTGTCATCACTTTGACAAGCCACATGCGGAGGAGGCTAATCTTCCCCTCCCTTCATTGGCCATGGATGCTTCACCTCTTTGATCTCTGCCCAGTTTGTCAGCATGTTTCCTGCATTTCAGCGATTACGGCAGGGATCACAGCTCCTGGATGAGATCTACTCTGAAAAGCATAAAATCTGTGTGGGTGAGGCACTGTGCTTTGTAGTTGCACCTCCAGACCAAAACAGAGGTCTCAAACCACCGGGCAATGCTATCTGGTTAAACATAAACCTGAACTTCTCTTGCAAGGAGCTGGTAGCACGGCGTGCAAAATTAGTATATAGCTCTGTTCCCACTGACCTGGTGTAAAAGCTTTCTGCATCTAGGCTGCCTCTGGAAATGACGTTTCTGGATATTTATTGCCCTCCAACAGTCACTGAAGGTCTTGTTTCATTCATTTTTGCTAAAATGTAATTCCCTCCTCATCCAATTCACCTCCAGGTCCATCTATTTTTTCTGGTCCTCCTCACTCCTGGGGGCTGTTCAAGGCTTATGCTCTCCCCGAGGGTTTGCCTGTGTTTGTTTAGGAAAAAGTCTTTTGCTCACCTACAGCCTCTGCTCCTAAGCTCTCCCGATGCCTTAGGTCTGTCGCCTCTCATCCTATCACCGTGCACCTTCAAGAAGAGTCTGGCTCAGTCTTCTCTGTACCTTCCCATCCAGTAGTTGTAGACAGCAATAAGGTTTTCCCTTCACCTTCTCTTCTCCAGGGTGAAGAACATCAGTCCCTCAGCCTGTTCTCATACCTCCTGGGCTCCAGCCCCCTGAAAAGATCTGCTGAAGTTGCTCTTGTTTCTCAATGTCTTTCTAGTACTGGCATCCCGAAGTAGAAGTAACGGTTATGATTTTCTTGGTATCTCAATTCCTCAACCAGAAAGCTAAATTACATTTTTCCTTTTCATTTGCTTTTCTTTCCTTTACTAGGAGAGTACATGGGTGTGCACCATGCTGTCCCATCACAGCACCATCCCTGCTGTCCAGCAGTGACTACTTTGTGTTACACATGGCCATTGGGTTAGCACCATTTCTAGAGTTGCCACAAAACCTGGTGGCAACTACGCAACCTGGGGGGTGGGTGGGCTGAGAGTGCAGTCAACCTGTTTTTTCATCTGCCAAAGCATTTAGTGCTTGAACTAGGACAGAAACATTGTCAGGAGGGAATGTAATGCCAGGTACTTCACAGTGATGAGGTGATGTCTCCCAGAATGAGACAACAGCAAGAGCAGCCTGTCTGCTTGAGCACTGCTGCTTTGCAAGCCCATATGTACCTTCCTGCACAATAGCTTGTAGCTTGAGATGAGCAGGAAGAAGAGTTTTCTTTCGGGTTATTTCCAGTTAGATTGATTTTTTTTTTCATTCCCCAAAAGATTCTGAACCTCCCAATATATTGGGTAATATTTTCTCTAGTAATTCCTAGAATTACGTTTGGTCTTTGATATTTTTTTTAACAGAAGAGTGGAAGTTTTTCTAACCTTGCCCCACCCAGTGAAAAATCAAAATAATTAATTCTGTTTTAAAAAAGTTTTGGAAGTAAAAACACCTGGGAATTTTTGATTCTGGAAACAACAAAGAGCTTAGCATACTTCATATCTGAGCTCTATGTACACACTTCATGGAGCTTCTTTGCCAACTCCTTGGAACAATGACAGAAGTGGAAAGTGGGTTGTTTATTTTCAAAACGAAAAAAAACCCAAAACCAAACTCCTGTGTAAAATCTCAGCAAGTGTTCTAAAATGCTGGAAGAGGGCCATGGTTCAGGTTATAGATGCAAGTCAAGGAAACCTTTAGGGCGAGATGAGTAACGATGTGTCCAAAAGCTGTCTGAGAAAATCAGGCAGGACTTTTCTTCATCAGTGGAGAGAGATGATGCTTTGCAGTAGGCATCCATCCCACCCCTTCCCGACACTTGTATTGGGCTGGGGTGAGTTTCTACATAATTTTTTGTTAATGTGAGTGTCTCCCAAAGTGATCTGCATTCTCTTCCTAGTTCAGCTCAGCAGTTAATTTTTGTAGATCAACCTGGCTGTAGCTTGTTGCTTCAGCTACCAGCCCAAGACCCCTTCCCCTGAGCCTTGGAGCTAAGGCAGGTTTCCCCAGGGGGCAGAAGGTATCAGCTAGGGCTCTCAATAAACACCGTATCACTGTGTGCAGAGCACAACATATTTCTCTGACTATATTGTGTTATCTCCCTTTCCCCAGTGGCACAGCAAAGGGAGTGTGTTGGCTGGGCAGGTGAATGCTTTGCTTGGAAGCCCTCCAGGTAAAATCCAGCTTCATGACTGCATGCTATAGCACAGGCAAGGAACTGGGAGGCAGCAAAAAGCCCTGCCAGAATGCTCCACGTTTGAGACCTGGCAAGGCTGCCTCTGAAAGGGATGAACAGCACAGACCTGTGTCATGCTTCCAGTCCTCAGAGTAGTATGAATCTGTTGTGCTTGCCAGTTCTTCCTCAGAGGAAGCATTTCAGGAGGCCAAGATATTTGTGACCTCCTGCTGAGGTTGCAGAGGAATTCAGCAATAACAGTAGGAGGAGGCATGGAGGCTTCCCTTTTTGTCTCTGCATAAACATGCACTTCACTGTTTCTGACAATGTGAGCTGCAGTCAGAAGTTCAGGGCATGCTTGTGTTGTCCCCTCTGGAAGAGAGTCACTCTAATTCCCTGCTGTCCAAGGAGTTGCACAGCAGGACCTCATCTCATTTGCTGCTTATTTATTATTCAGGGCTGTTCTAGTTTGCTGTGTTTCTCATGCAACTTTCTGTTTAAACCTGGATAGACCCACCTTCAGCAACGCAGTGTTACCCTCTTGGAAAAAAAACCTGGATAGCTGTACCCAGAGCGAGTGTCACAGTTTGCAGGCAGGGTTACATGTGTGCATAGGCAGGGAAGCAGTTATGTACACTTGCAAAATCCAGGAAGCTCTTTTGAAAACTTATTTTGAAAACAAATTCAATCAGAGAAGAATAGCCATGATTATATAACAAGAAAATTATCTTTCACTTAATGGCTATGTGAATATGACTCATACCCTAAAAGATAAGACTGTGTCATCCATCACTGGTTATGCACTTTGCAAATCTGTGCTCCCTGTGGCAACTTTACCTTTCCTTGTGCGAACAAACTATGAAGGACTTGGGTACAGCACAACCATTGCTCTGTAGTCCTCTGAAGAGGGAGAATTGTGACTATTGCTGACATTTGAAAAGATATCCAGCTGTAAGTGACTGCAACTGATGTATAGTGAAAGATAAAGCAGAAAGCAAGGACTTGTCCCCCAGTATGGATCCAGATCTAGAATTATAATACAGATGAGGTTGGAAGGGAGCTCTGGGGTCTGTAGCCCAACCCTCTGGGCAAAGCAGACCTCGTTTGGGAGCCAGTTCCCTGGCTGCTGTTATTTCGCAAGTGAGCAGACCTCATGTGAGCACAGATCTGTTCTCCCCCAGCACCAAGGCAGCAGCATGAGCAGCAGTATTACGCCACACAAACAGCTGGGAAATGTGCAGATTGAAGTCCTGATCGAAAGCCCATGGAAAGTTATGTAGGTTGAGAGACTTTCCCCAGGCTACAGTAGGATGAGGGTGGGAACTGGGCCATCCTTCACAGCTGCCCTGAACCATCAGCACTCCCTTATTTAGGGATGAACAATATTTTTTGCAAACAGAACTGTTTGCGTTTGTTGGGATGCTTGCAACCTGCTTCTGATTTTCATTGGAGTAATTAGTCATTTAAAACTGCTCACAAACCACAAAGAGCCTTTGTTTTTATTTTTGCAAAGGGCTTTGGTTAAGTGTCACGTACAAGGATGCACAGGCTTATGGCACAGCTTCTCTGACTATAAAATGGGAAGAATATTTATCACCCAGCTTTGATGTTGAAATCCTTGTGTCTAAATTCAGATTCTGAGCTCCTCAGAGGGAAAATTGCTGTAGAGCTTCAAAGCCTTGTTTCTTATGATGTGTTAGCTTGGCAATGGGTCCTTACCAGTGCTTCCATTTGATTTATATCCAGGGAGTGCAGGACATTTTCCAGATGCAAAGGTACTGGTTTTCCTGAGAGAAGGATCTCACAGATAGCCTGAAGCTTGGCTGGAAGTATTGCAGTCTTCATCCCCCCCTCCCAAAATCAAGGTCTGGATGCCCAGCGCATCCTTGTTCTAGTTACCAGACTGAATTAGAATATGCAGCTATTTATAATGGAAACCTACATATCAGTACCAAAAATAGAGTGGAATAAAACCTCGTGAGGAATTAAAAAAACATTAGAAATAACAGCACTGCATTTCAAGAGCTCAGGTATGCTGTAGACCTGGTTTGCTTTAAAAGCTGTTTACTTCAGTGGTGACTAACTCTTCTGCATCTTTCCAGACCTATACTCATGGCAGGACATGGCCTGGGGCTTGGGCAGATTTTGAGTTTCAAGGAGAGAAGCGATGCTATGAAATGAGGAACAGGAAAAGTTTGGCCCTATGCCTCCTTCTGTGATCAGGAAAAAAAATGATCCCACTCTGTGCTGGACCTCCCTGGTCTGCAGACAGGGTTAGTGCAGCCTGTGCAGCAACTTCATCTCACGGATCCTTGGGGCACAGTCAGTCCCTTGGAACTGGGTGCACCCAGGACATAGAATCATAACATCCTGGAATGGTTTGGGTTGGAAGGGACCTTAGAGATCACCTAGTTCCAACATTCCTGCCATGGGGAGGAACATCTTCAAATAGACCACTTTGCTTAAAGCCCCATCCAACCAGGCCCTGAAGACTTCCAAGAAGGGGGTGCACACAACTTCTCTGGGCAACCTGGTCCAGTGCCTCAGTGCCCTCACAGTAGATAATTTCTTCCTAATATCTAATCTAAATCTCCCCTTTTTCAGTTTTAAACAATTCCTCCTTGTCTTATCACTACATGGGCCTGTAAAAAGTCCCTCTCCAGCTTTCTCGTAGGCCCCTTTAGGTACTGGAAGACCACTATAAGGTGTCTCTGGAGCCTTCTCTTCTCCAGGCTGAACAACCCCAACTCTCTCAGCCTGTCTTCATAGCAGAGGTGCTCCAGCCCTCTGCTTACCATCGTGGCCCACCTCTGGGCTTGCTCCAACAGGTCCATGTCCTTCTTATGTTGAGGGCACCAGAACTGGATGCAGTACTCCAAGGAGGGTTCTCACAAAGGCAGAGTAAATGGTGAGAATCACCTCCTTTGACCTGCTGGCCATGCTGCTTTTGACGCAGCTCAAGGTTTGTTTGGCTTTCTGGGCTGCAGGCGCACATTGATGGGTCACGGTGAGCTTTTTGTCAGCCAACACCTCCAAATCTTTCTCCTCAGGGTTCTCAATCCATCCTCTGCCCAGCCTGTATTTGTGCTTAGAACTGTCCTAACCCAGGTGCAGGACCTTGCACTTGGCCTTCCTGAACTTCACAAAGTTTGCACAGGCACACCTCTCAGGCCTGTCAAGGTCCCTTTGGATGGCATCCCTTCCTTCCAGCATGTCAACTGCACCACACATATTGGTGTCATCAGCAAACTTGGTGAGGGTGCACTCAATCCCACTGTCCACATCACCTACAAAGATGTTGAACAGCACCAGTCCCAATACCAACCCCTGAGGAACACCACTCATCACCGGTCTCCACTTGGACACTGAGCTGTTGACAGCAACTCTGTGAGTGTGACCATCCAGCCAATCCCTTATCCACCAGGTGGTCCATCTATCAAATCCATGTGTCTCCAATTAAAAGACAAAGATGCCATGCAGGACAGTGTCAAATGCTTTGCACAAGTCCAGGTGGATGACATGAGTCACTCTTCCCTCATCTGCCAATGCTATCATAGAAGGCCACCAAGTTTGTCAGGCAGAACCTGCCCTTAGTGAAGCCATGCTGGCTGTCACCAATCACCTCTTTATTTTCCATGTGCCTTAGCACACTTTCAAGGAAGATCCGCTCCATGATCTTGCTGGGCACTGAGGTGACACTGGCTGACCTGTAGTTCCCCAGGTCTTCCTTTTTTCCCCTTTTTGAAAAAGAGGTTTATATTTCTCCTTTTCCAGTCAGTGGGAGCTTCACCAGTCTGCCACAACTTCCCAAATATGATGGATAGTGGCCTAACCACTTAATCTGCCATTTCCCTCAGGACCCGTGGATGCATCTTATCAGGTCCCATGGAGTTGCGCACCTTCAGGTTCCTTAGATGTTCTCTAACCAGATCTTCTTCTACAGCGGGATAGGCATGGCAGAGACATGTCCTGGGTCTCTTTGTACCTGAGTGCTGGGGCTGGGAGGAGGTGACTATGTCACTTCTTCTACCCAGAAACGAAGCATGAGGATCTTGGAGACATAGATCCCTGCAATCACTTGGAGACAATCAGCTGAAAACTTCTAGGGGGTTGCAGGTAGGGCTTGAAAGCTAGCTGGTGCCCAACAACAGACTCCCAAAAGCCTTATTAATCTTAGATGCACCTAATCTTGCTTAATAAACCAATCATGTTGTCGCATGTTATTTCAAGGTTTGCATGATTACAGGATACCATAAACCCCATTAACTCTCCCTTGGCCTCCAGGGCTGTGAAGATCATGCCAAAGTAAACAAGTGAGGTTACCAAGCAACTAGGGAGGAACGATAACACAGGCACATCCATCCACCCATGTGCAGAGTCTTACAGGCATGTGCTCCTGCTGCCATCACCTTTCCAAAAAACACAGCCACCCCCCATTTCTCCTAGCCCAAACACCACTGGCACCATGGTTCAGAGGTTGGGAGATGGCTGTGCCTTTTGTGGGATGGATCCTAACACCCTGGCTTAGGTCTCTGTGACTTCTCAGCTTGAAGAGAACATCCTTGTCCTCCCCTAAGCACTGCAGGGTGGGGAACCCAGATATCTGCTGGTGGGGTGGAGGATGATTGAGCTCTACATGTTGGTGGGCTGCACAGAAACATCCATGGGGCCAGGGCAAGTTGAGAAAAGAGAGTCTGGATAAAAGTAAGGGGAGCTGAAGACCTCAGCTTAGACTTGAGATTAGGAAGCATTTCTTTACAGAGAGGGTGGTCAAACACTGGAACAGTCTTCCTAGAGAGGTGGTCAATGCCCCATGACTATCACTGTTTAAGAAGTGTTTAGACAATGCCCTTAATAATATGCTTTAACTTTTGGTTGGTCCTGAAGTGGTCAGGCAGTTGGACTAGATGATCATTGTAGGTCCCTTCTCACTGAAATATTGTATTACATTCTATGCTATGCTATGCTATGCTATGGTATTTTGTGCTACCTACCTCTGTTACCCCTGAGATGCTTACAGGAAAAAAAAAAAAAAAAAAAAAAAAAAAAGGCAAACTCAATGTATGAAGAACCATTTACATTTTGCTGCTATTTATTGTGTGGCACAGCATTTTCTATAGGGGTTACATGCATTTGTGTGACCAAAGGATTGTCCCCTGTTCAGAAAGTTAGTGCTTGACTGCACACACTTCATATTTCTTTCCCACAGACCTTGTGGCTTGTTGAAGCAGCAGCCTGTCAGCAATTGTGTTTTATTACACATGAAAAAAGTGTTACATGTCTGCCAACCCCAACTTTTTTCTAGTGAGTTTGAGAGGATTTTCAAAAGGGACCCTAAAAGCTGAAGCTCAGACCTGTGCATGCATCCCTGAACTGCCAGCGGGAGGGCAGGTTCTCGCACATGTGCCCTGGTTAGGTGACAGAAATGCTTGCTCATCCCTATTTCCCATTTGATGAAAAACACTTGCTTTTTCTTCCTCATTCAGGAAAACCGGCACAGCAAGAGGACTCCAATAAGGCTCTCATCTGTGTTTTTCCACTGGATAAGGATTCATGAACTGCTTTCATAAAGGGGTAATATTGCAGATCAGCCTGAATAAAACACCTCTCAGCTCCTTTATCCAACCCAGCCCTGCCCCAGGACACTGTTGAAACAACAGATCCTCTAAGGATCCTTTCTGTGATGGCCTTCTAGCTCATGAGATCTTGCACATAGCTTGGATCGCCCCTGCTAACCATGACTTGAAGGTGACACAGTCACAAATATTGAAAATTATTGTGCTTGGAGAG